>NC_137072.1:20525527-21125527 GCF_951640355.1 Cnephaeus nilssonii | reverse complement strand
AGGTAGGGGAGGGTGGGGGTAAGGGGAAGAGATCAACCAAAGGACTTGTATGCATGCATATAAAGCATAACTAATGGTCGCAGACACCAGGGAGGTGAGGACATGAAAGGGTTTGGGGTGGCGGGGGGGCAATGTAAGGACACATATGTAATACCTTCATCAATAAAGAAAAAAGAAAGAGAAAATAGTTCAGCAGCCCAATGACTTGCTGCTGGCCCTCTGGAGGCAATTACCAGTAAGATAGCAATTCCAGAAGCTGCAGAAGAAAGGCAGTTCCCCTAGACCAGTGGTCAGCAAACTCATTAGTCAACAGAGCCAAATATCAGCAGTACAACGATTGAAATTTCTTTTGAGAGCCAATTTTTTAGAACTTAAACTTCTTCTAATGCCACTTCTTCAAAATAGACTCACCCAGGCCATGGTATTTTGTGGAAGAGCCACACTCAAGGGGCCAAAGAGCCGCATGTGGCTCTCGAGCCGAAGTTTGCCTAGACCAGTATGCCTCCAGGACTTTTTAGACTCCCCTGGAAAGGAGGACTTTGATCTCCTAAACTGAGGAACAGGCTGAGGCACCTGGTTAAGGGGGGACCCCAGAGGACTGGAGGCTGCATGTAGAACTCATTATATATTGGTCTCCCCCCCCCCCCCAAGCAACATGCAACATGTGTTGACATTGGTACACACCAGTGCAGACTGCAGTTTGCTCTAAGGTAACCTGGACAGACATAAGGGCCTGGTAGTTCATATAGACAGGTACAGAGGGTGATGTTAGGTCTGATCAAATAATTGAATTGATACCCCTCCTCCAGGAACTGGCTTTTCAGGTCATTTCACTAAGGACATTCCCTTTGCTGAGACCACATTTCACTTGTGGTGACCACATTCCATTATCTCCCCTCTGGGTATGCATAAGAAGTCTCCGCCCAGAAAAAGCCCGCCAAAAGTCCTTTAAAAGCTGCTGACTCCAGTCACAGGATGCTGGAGTCATCCAGGCTCAGCCACCTGGTGTGCAGATGATTGAATAAATTTGTAATCCCTCACACACACACACACACACACACACACAAAAGCTTTTTCTGTATTGATAATGATCACATGATTTTCATCTTTTATTTTGTTTATGTGACGTATCACATTTATTGAGGTGATTATTGTACCATCCTTGCTTCCCAGGATAAAACCCACTTGGTTATGGTGAATAGTTTTGTTTTGTTTTAATATATTGCTGGATCTGTTTACTAATATTTTGTTGAAGATTTGGGCATCTATATTCATCAGGCCTGTAATTTTTGTTCTTTGTCATTGTCATTATCTGGTTTTGGAATTAGGATAATGCTGGCCTCATAAAAAAGAGCTTGGAAGTCTTCCTTCCTCTTGAATTCTTTCTTGAATGGTTTGAGGAGAATAGATGTTAGTTCTTCTTTGACTGTCTGGTAAAACTCCACTGGGAAGCTGTCCAGAAGGACAGCCATTATTAATACCTCAAAGAATTGGGTTGATACCTAAACAACATCATAGGCTGATCCATTTATCTAAATACTCCCTCTCTCTCTTTGTAAATCCTTTACATAGTTCACTTTAGCTTAGGGGGAAAAGCCTATTTTAAGTTCTGAGATAGTCTCTAAACACCTCCCCCCCCCGCCCTCACTTTCATTCTGCCTAATTTTGTACCTAGCTTTTTCTAATTGTGTGCACAAAAGATTAGAAGTATAATAGGATCCTAATTTTGGCTATCTTAGTATTAATAGGAAACTGTTGGTGGGGCTTGTTGGCCTCAGAGTCATGATTTCCTGTGTTAATATTGAGATTTGTACAGTCTGAATAAACTTCTACGAAAACCAGCCTTTACATTCACCTTTCAGAAGGGCCAAAATTCTGTGGTTATCCCTATAGGGCTGATATGTGCCTTGGAAGAAAATTCTTCCTCAGGCAACCCACTAAGTTTCTTAGTCACCTAACAATACCTGAGCAAAGACCAGCAAGAGCTTATTAGACACTGCTGGAGCCGAGGCTCTTTCCAGTGCACAGGCCCCTCTCTTTGGATGAACTCATTCCAGGGCACCCTGCCCTTCTCTCAGGGGTTTCCGTGAGCTGCTTCACAATCACACTGGACACCTTGTGGCACCCATCTCCACCACTCTGGATTTGGGAATCTGAACAATTGTCATCACCCCTTTGTTTATTCCAGTTGGGAAAACAAGTGTCCTTTCTCTTTCAGACTAAAGAAAGTTCAGTTTTTCTTTTGACCACCAAAGAGTTTGTTCAGACTCTCAGTAAACAACCTGGAGAGTATTATGCTAAGTGAAATAAGCCAATCAAGTATCACATGATCTCACTCATGTGTAATCTAGTGAGCAAAATAAACTGATGAACAAAATAGATCCAGAGACATAGAAGTATGAAACAAACTGATGGATTTCAGAGGGAAGGCAAAGGTGGGGGTGGGAAGAGATTAACCAAAGAATTTATATGCATATATACATAACCCATGGACTCAGACAATAGTTCAATGAAGGCCTGAGGGCAGGGGGAGGAGTCAGTGGGGGGAAAAAAGGAGACATCTGTTATACCTTCAACAACAGAGATAAATTTTTTAAAACTTAAAATTAAAAGCAGTAACCGTTTTTTCTTCTCCTGAGTTTTCTTAACCCTAATCCACCTCGAGGATTTTCTAATAAAAGAAAATTAAAGAAAGGAGGCCCAAAATTCCAAGAGAAACTTACCCAAGTTCACCCAATGTAAAGCAGGGAGCTGGTGGGGTACCATGGGCCCATGCTTATACCTACCTCCGATCTGGGTGGTCTTGGGTGAGCTACCTCAGAATCCTGCTGACGATACCTAGTAAATGTCAATGTAAGACTATCTAAACCTGTAGAGAATTTTTATAAGAGTTTATTTGAGCCCAATTGATGCTATATGCTTGGGAGCAAGATCTCAAATGCTCTGCTGTGTACTTGAAATTTTTGTTGCATTGTTTAAAAAATTTTTTTTAATTCCTTAATTTGCATTCAGATTTTTTGGTACAATAACTTTAAATAACAAAATGATTACTGCTCACCTCAATGTGAAAAAGTTTATTGTATGCATATGTATGATTTTATTATGTATTTGTGCTAGATTTTTTTCCAAAGGAACATCTTTATTTTTTAAAAAAGTAAAGCCACCCTGGCTGATGTGGTCACTTGGTTGGAGTGTCCTCCCATACACCAAAAGGTCACCGGCATGTACCTGGGTTGTGGGTTCGATTTCCAGTCCTAGTGCCTCCTAGGCAGCCAATCATTGTTTCTCTCTCACATCAATGTTTCTCTTTTCCTCTCTCTCTAAAAAATCAGTAGAGACATATCCTGGGTGATGATTAAAAAATAAATAAAATAAAATAAAAAAGTAAAACCAATTAGAAAATAGATTCTATATTTAAAAATTAACTTTCTTAGACTATTTTTAGGAACACACCTGTTTTTTCAAAGGGATAATCTATAGTGATATCTAGTTGAATTTGTCAACTAGTAAGCTATAGTATTTTAATATTACCAGTTACAGACAGTTCTTAGGTGCAAAGCAAATTTGGAAAAATGGTTTCTAAGCTCAATCACCAACAACATTAATAAGTAGATTTTGAAGTTTGTTCACTTCACAGAGTCCAAAGTTCTATAAGTTAAACAGTGAGTTTTCAGGGGTGCTTATCGGTGTGGATAAACAAGGTGTGGTGATTCTCACACAGGTAGTGCTTTTGAAAAAATAAAAACTTCATTGAATCATTTTGCACAATATTGGTTACTTAGAACATTTTATTAATCTGTATTTTCAACTTGACACTGCCTTTGATTTTTTTTATGGTAAATATATTCTAAAACTTAAAGATTATGTATCAAAACTTGTATTTACTTTTGTCAGACTTGCTCAACATAATCTGAGGATGAGGGTTCATTAACCTGCACTCCCCTACCCCTGAACTCTTACCATGTGACTTATGGACACCGAGTCAGTTAGTCCTTGGAATTGAGGTTGCTAAATGTGTGGGTTTAATTAATATAGCAGTGTTACATGTAAATTTAATTAAAATAGTTATTTAATTAAAATATTTCTCAGTTTTAAATGCATGTTTTAAGATTTTTTTTAAAGGTGTGTGTGATTGTTGCTGTAAAAATGGGAAGTAGGGGTAGAGGGTAAGAACTATTGAATGTGTACTATGCCAGCTAACATGCTTAAGTAAGTGCTTCTCAAGTATTGTTTATTTAATTCTCCCAATATACAGTCAAGAAAAGTTTTACTATTTCCACTTACAGATGGGGAGTGTAAGGCTCAGAGAAACAAATAAACTTGCCCAAAGTCACACAGCTTTTAAGGGGTAGAGCAGGTCAAGTGTTGGTTACCCTGGTTTATACTCTTTTCCCCTTGTGCCCTGTTTAATTATTTTCTCAAGATTATGAGCCCCTCAAGAGCAGTTTTTCCTTAGTCTTTGGGACCTTCATGGCTTCCTAATCCCAGTGGATGTTTAATAATTGTTAGATAATCTCAGGAAATTATTTGAGTGTCAGTGTCCTACAGCTGTAGCTTCTTTTGGTCAAGAGCTGAAGGTCTTTTGCCCACATTTTCCAAGCTCACCTTTGGAGTGAACCATGTATGATTACCCAATAACCACTTAAGAAAAATGTTTGAGAACATATCTGTAAGCATAAAATTATATAAAGAAAAGGTGGGAAAATGAATGATGCCAAAGACAAGGGTCATGGCTGAGAAAAATTGAGATTTAAATTTGGAAAATGACAAATCAACCAGAAATATTGATGTAGTGTAGGCTTCACTATTTAGTCTTGCTTCAGGACAGGTAGAGAAATCTTGTAGCATTTATAATATACAAACATTATAATGTTATTAGAAATGCTTAGTCTAAAATTTTTTCTATAAAATAGTCGTGTTCTATTTAGAAAGAACCTTATTTGCTAAGATTTTTGTAAGGAGCATTTCATGAGAAGCATGTGAGTTTCATATAGCCTGAAACTGCTTTTACTGGTACATTATGTCTGCTTCCTTAGAACAAAACTGATAGTCACTTTGTTAAGGACAGTAAATAAGCCAATTTCGAATAATTTCTAACCCAACAGTTTGCTAATAAAATACAACATGGGAAAGCAAAATATTTTTGTCATCAGAGTGAAATTATAATATAAAATTTCTTAAAAACACAAGTAAACTGATATCACTACCACTCTGGGCCTAGAGAAACAAAACATATTTTGACATTCATCTCAATGTGAGGTGCATCTCAGCTGCTCAAAGGGAGCTGTGAGTATAATGTAATATAGGATTATTAATGCCTTAAATTCAGACTCTGACAGTATACTGTCACATAATTAAAATCAGTATGGTAAATGCTAAGTGAACAATGGCCAAATACTATGGTAATAGACCTAAAATGCAACCCACGAAAGAGCTCTTTTTCCACCAACTTGAATGGTGAACCTGTTTTCAGGAGTTGATATATCTCTTCTCAGCACCTACAATGAAATCCCCCTCCTTGGATATTTTGTTGAGTGGACAAGTCAACTTAAATTTCAAGGTCACAAGTCAACTTTTCAAAAGAGGTCCCTGTTTAGACCAATGTTTCCAGAAGTACCCTCAGCATGTTCCTTCTTCTGTAAGGTCTCATATAATAGTAATAGTAGTAGTCACAGTGGTAATAACAATAATATGTAAGATCTCATAATCATAATAGTAGCAGTGGTAGTGGTAGTAACAACAACAACAACAATAATAACAGGTAATGTTTATATAATGTGTTTTAGTCCATTCAGGCTGCTATCACAGAATGCCATAGACTTGGTGGCTTAAACAACAAAAATTATATTTCACATTCTGGAGGCTGATAAATCCAAGATCAAGGTACTGGCAGATCTGGTGTCTGGTGAAAGCTTGTGTCCTGGTTTGCCAATGGCTGACTTTTCATTGTATCCTCTCATGGCAGAGAGTAGAGAGAGGGAAAGCAAGCTCTTTTCTTGCAAGAGCACTAATCCCATACATGAGGGCTCCAGCCTCATGACCTAATAGGTTACATTCCAAAGGCCCCACCTCCCAAAACAGAATTGTTGTTAGTGTTTTCTGTATATTCAACCATTTAATCCTGTCAACAACTTAGCAAGGCAACTATTAAACTACTAGAGGCCCGGTGCACGAAATTTGTGCACGGATAGGGTCCCTAGGCCTGGCTGGCTATCAGGGCCGATCTGCAGGGGCAACTAATGGGGCAATCAGGAGGCCCCCACTGGCACCCGCCTTGGCTGGCCTGGCGCCGCCCGCTCACCCTCCCCACCCCCGACCACCGGTCAGGGCCTGCAGGCTGGGGGCAGCTCTGTGTTGAGCGTCTGCCCCCTGGTGGTCAATGCACATCATAGCAACTGGTTGTTCTGCCAGTCATTCCATTGTTTGGTTGATTTGCATATTAGGCTTTTATTATATACTAAAGGCCTGGTGCATGAATTTGTGCACAGGTGGGGTCCAGCCAGCCCACCCTGATGGGGGCCTATCGGGCCAGGTCGGGGGGGTTGAGGGGCTGTGAGTGGTTGGCTGGCTGGCCCCACATCTAGTCGGGGTGGGGGGGCAATCAGGGGTGTGGCCGGCAGGGGGAAGGGGCCACAGGAGGTTGGCCAGCCGGCCCTGCCCTCGATCAGGGTGTTGGGGGCCTATTGGGGGCTGCGCTGGCTGGGGGGGGGGCTATTGGGGGCTTTTATATATATAGATAGATCATCACCATTCCCTTTTATAGGGGATAAAAATTGAGGCACAGAGAGGTAAGGAGATTTGGCCATGGTTATGTAGCTAGTAGGGAAAAAAGTCAGGATTCTGACTCTGGGCAGTGATTCTCAACCTTGACTGCATTTTGGTTTCACCTGGAGAGCTTTTTAAGCTCTGGTGCCTGGGTCTCGCCTGCAGTATCCTCCACTCCACCCTCTAGCTGCAATTCCAGATGCTAATTTAATTGTTAAGGATTTTTTTTTTTTTAATGTTTCTCGGGCAATTCTAATGAGCTTCCATAGTTGAGATCTTTGGTCTGGGGCATCTTAGTATTATGCTATGCAGTCCATGAGAAATTCTTATGACTTTCCCCATTGGGCACAACTGGTTAAAGTATCAGTCAATGGAAGGAAAAGTCTTGTGAATAAAATAAAGACAACCCATGGTCATTTAGCTGGCCACAGGGTTTCAGGCAAGTGCCACTGCTATTCAAGCTTCCTTCCAGTGTTATGTGTTTATGAAATCAATATATTAAACCCTTGATTATCCATGAGAGGGTGATACACAGGAAATGTTTAATCTGGGAACTGGCTTCCTTCAGTCAACTTTCTTATCAATTGTGTATGCCCAAGGAGTGCACATCAATTTTATTTTTGGCCTAAGAGAAACTTAACGAGGAAGGAAAGAATCCTGTATGTTTGTGTGTGTGTGTGTACATGTGAAAACCATTCAAAAGATAAATTTTTGATTTGGAGGAGTTATCTGCTGTTTTGGATTACTCACATCACTGCCCCCTCCAATAGTGTTGATAATTGAAAGTTGCCTGTAGTCTGATTGCTGACAGCTGAAGGATCCATGTTGCCAAGGAAGCTATGGCTGTATGCCAAGTAATGGCCTGATTAATTATCCTTCTTTTTGTGCTACTCAAGCTCTCCATACTTTTCCCTCACCAGAGTGGTATCCAGTTTCAAGAGTATGGAAGGGAACAGGAAGTCCCCCAAATGAACAGTCCCTATTTTCTGAGGCAGAAAATACACCAGAGTGGCTTTTTTTGTATCCCCTCAGGTCCTTTGCTTACTGCCCTACTTGTTGAGTTTACCACAGACAATAATTAAATCAAGGAGGGTCAGTCTAGACTCAATGGCTTTCCACAGGGAGGGGTTTGGCAAAATGCTTTCTCTCCTGCAATCGGATGCGTATGGAGGTCACCCAAAATAGTTCCTCAGAGATTCCCAGATAAGAACAAACTATTATGGTCAAGAGGCTACATGAGGCTAATTCTTAATCTTGTTGGCTTTATGCTGACTGGGCTAAAATGAGTAATTATCCTCAGTATTTTAGTTTGGAGTATCATATAGAATTCTGACAGCCTTTTCTAAAACCAGTTTCAAAGGATTGGCATTTAGAAGGGTATTAAATGGGCATTGAACTTATGACTGCAGGGGAAATGCATTGATAGCAGAGAGTGCAGTTTCTGGACTACACCACCTGCAGGAGTGCCTGGCAATGGAGAAGACCCCCATATTTCTCCATAGCCTGGGTTAATATCATAGCCTTGGGTACTTGATGCAATGGCAGTTGTGGACTCTGAAGGCTTTCCCTGTCCATGACTCAGTCAGTGGCCTTAGCACAGAGTCCCCGGTTCCTGAGAAACCATGTCCTGCTTTTTACTGGGGGTGCCTGTCAGGGCCAGCTCTGCACTGGTCTGCTGGGCTTGCAATGCTGGCGCTCCAGGGCTGGCCTCTGGAATGTGTCACCTCAGCTCTGGGAAACAACCTCAGGAAGAGGGTGCTCTGCTCACCTCCAGAACTTTTCTCCATCAACAAGGTCTGACTGTCTGTTTGGTAGAGTCAGCCAGACCTTAGGCATCTGGCCATCTGAGTCATGGCTTTGGTTCAGTGGTGGTGATTATTTCACTGAGAACCAGTCTGATTTTACGTAAATTTCAAACAAATCTTTTAAGAGGGCGTCCTTCCTATCCTGGAGGCAGCTGGAAGGGGAGAGTTTTTCTTCTTCGAATTTGGCCTGTGAAGTGGAATCCGACAGCTCTCTTGCTCTGAGCTTCTCATGAATACTGTTGTAAACCGAGTTGGGAGTTTGTCCTGAGAGGCTGGCAAACAGCTTTCTTGTGTCGGGGGCTCAGTGAAAACACTATTTTGAAACCACTGCAACTCTGCAAAGAGCCCCCTCCAATGAGATTGTTTCAGACCTTCCTGGGCTAATTTTTAAGTAATACTATAGCTTCAGCTCTAGCCAGTTTGACTCAGTGGATAGAGCTTCGGCCTGAGGACTGAAAGGTCCCGGGTTCGATTCTGGTCAAGGGTACATGCCCGGGTTGTGGGCTTGATCCCCACTGGGAGGCTTGCAGGAGGCAGCCAATCAATGATTCTCTCTAATCATTGGTGTTTCTATTTTTCCCTTTCCCTTCCTCTCTGAAATCAATAAAATTATATTAAAAAAATAAATGAATGATGAAAACTTAAAAAAATACTACAGCTTCATAAAAGAACTTTAGCCTGCTCTAAAATTGTTTTGCTGGTCTGCACATTCCACAGGTTTACTGGGGTGTAAAACACCAAATTAATGTTTTCTTTATCTGTTCACTAAATTACTTTATGACTTTACCTATTGTCCTAAAAATACTTGTTAAAACATATGGAGACCTATTAAATTTTATAAACTGAAACTAGAAGATAATGATTTTTCACCCATCAAATAGTCATTTTGGCAAGGAAATTAATTTACCACATATTGCTAGTGTGACATCTAGGAACATATCTTGACACAGAATGACTTGTTTTGCTATCCTTACCCGATGATATTTTTTCCATTGATTTTTAGAGAGAGTGGAAGGGAATGAGGGGAGAGAGAGAGAGACATCGATGTGAGAGAGACACATCAATTAGTTGCCTCCTGCACATGCCCAACCAGGGCCAGGGATCAAACCTGCAACCCTTTGGTGTATGGGCCAATGCTCTATCCACTGAGCAACACTGGCCAGGGCCAGAATTACTTTCAAATAGGAGGGAAAGTTTTATGTACAAGTTACTCAGCACTACTCTAATTTAAAATAAATCAGTTGAAAGAAGTCTAAATATCTGATTACAAGGATATGATTTAGTGACTGGCTATTAAAAATGGCTCTTATGAAGAACACTAAAAATGTTTATGAGCCCTGGCAGGGTAGATCAATTGGTTAGAGCATCGTCCTGATACACCAAGGTTGTGGGTTTGATCCCTGGTCAGGGCACATACAAGAATCAACCAATGAATACATAAATAAGTAGAATAACAAATCAGTGTTTCTCTTTCTCCCCCTTCCTGTCTCTCTCTAAAATCAATCAATAAATTAAAAAGCAGAAAATTTTTATGATATACAGCCAGTGGAAAAAAAGCAGGTTATAACAGAGACTATGGACAATGGCAACTACATTTTAAAAAAATCTGTATATAAAATCTCTTTCTGGAGATAACCACTACCCCCCTTTCAGTGTCTGTTCAGTGCTTTAATTGTGACAAAGCCCTAAAATTTAAGGGCTAGGCCCTGCTAGGCCCAGCTAGGCCCAGCTTCCCATCCACTCCCACACTGCTCTGCTTCTGTCAGACTAGCTTGCTCTCCAATACACTCTGCCTCTATGCCTTTGCATGTACTATTCTCTTGCCCAGAAAATGCTTCTCTCTTCTTCATCTCAGTGCACCCTCCGGTTCTCCTTCACAAGTATTTTCTGTGCTATATAGTTGACTATTTAAGGTTTTGCAATCTCTCCTAATTTTTTATATGATTTCATTTTTTTCATATCCATACAAAGCAGATTTCAGATACCCACGAAGCTGATAGCTTGTGATTGTTTTATCATATTTACTAAACCTACCCTGAAATGTATTTTATGAACAAACCAAAGAGTTATAGGTACCCAGATCCCTTGCTGCAGGTCCCAGGGAGCCTTGCAATCAGTGCTTCAGGATCCAGCCGAAAGTGGATTAAAGTTGTGTTAAAAACCTTAATTCATGTTTATAACTTAGACACAAGATTACTAGCCCTGGAAATAGCAGAACCAGTGATCTTGAGAGAGAAAAAACTTGGAAGTGATGCAGTCACCTCATAAGCCTGCACTTGGGACACTGCCCTGCTCTACCCAGGCTTGGTGCTACCCTGGAGTTGGTGCTGAGTGTTTATTCCCAGACTGGACCTTGCTCATATTAAACATTTCTAACATTGGTGGGAAGCAAAAAATAGCAAGTGTCTATCAGGCAAGCAAGATAATACATAAAAATGCAAAATAAATTTTCCGTGATCAACAGCATGTGGATCAGGAACTGGAGCAGTGACTATAGAATGTCCCTCAACATTATTTCTGACAATACAAAAATCAATGTACATTTAACACATTTAAAATAACCAATCCACCCATAATATTTGATATTACTAACAAGAGCTGAAATGGAATCTTAAGTGGTTTGTGAGCATATTCAGCAGAGGTTTAATATTTCTAAAAAACGCTTGGTATGATCACAGAACTTCATTGTTGAAATTGCCAAATTTTGTGATTCATAATAAAACGCTATTGTCTATTAATGCTACCATGACACTAGTAGATGGAAAAGTGTTTGCCAAGCAGACACTTTAAAAAATCCTATACACTTTTAAGGCTGAGTGAGCTCCTCTTTTAGGAGAGATTTTCCCTATACATGGTTTACTTATTAATATAATCAATCCAGAAAAGAATAAAGTATTGTAAGAATGAGTGCTAATGAGGCCTAAGATCACAAAATTGGAAATAGTTATGGCTTTGCCCAAACTGTGAAATAGTCCCTTTGGGCTACCCCCTCTTCTGTGGTTTTACAGTGGCATCAACTCCTAAGATTCATCAATGTGGTCAGAGTCATTAAAGAAAGCTTGTAAAAATATAATGAAAGTTTATTTAAAAGAAGGTTTCTGTATAATCAGAAGAGCTCATCCTACCCCCTACTTTATGATTTTCGGAAACGAATGGTAACCTCCTAGCAGCAGTGGTCGGCAAACTCATTAGTCAACAGAGCCAAATATCAACAGTACAACGATTGAAATTTCTTTTGAGAGCCAAATTTTTTAAACTTAAACTTCTTCTAACGCCACTTCTTCAAAATAGACTCGCCCAGGCCGTGGTATTTTGTGGAAGAGCCACACTCAAGGGGCCAAAGAGCCGCATGTGGCTCGCGAGCCGTGGTTTGCTGACAACGGGTTTAGGGGGAATAAGAAGTTTGTTGCCACAGGACTCTGGGGCAGGAGAGTGAAGCACAGTGAGAATGGCTGACAAGAGTGAGGCAGGAGTGAAACTGGACTGGAAGGGTAGTGAAAAAGGGGCTCGGGAATGTTTCTTCAGGTGTCTCTGTCCTTCACCCACAAGGCAGTCAAAACTCTAAAAGGGTTTGGAGTATGCTGCTTTTGGAAAGTAACAGTGTATTTCTGCCTTCCACCATCCTAGGCATTTGCCTAGATGCCTCCAGACTAAAATAAACCAGACTTTGGGGCTTTAGGAAAACCAGGTATTTGGCCCTTAAAGGCTAATAATACCTTCACATTCTTGAATAAACTGTCTTGTCTGCGTTGGTTGAATTTTCATGAAAATCTGCACTGGTAAAATGGAATTGACTAAAGCAGAGGCACCCAGCCTTTACCACCAAGAACTCTTATTAATACCCTCCATTGTGGAAAAAAGAAGTAGTCATTAACTAGTTTTTTACTTTTAAGTTCAGGACACCTGATCAGCAGGAGGGACAAGCTGATGGACTTCTAGCCAAATGCCATGGCTCATGCCATTTTAGTCAGGTCCATGTATGGTAGTTGTTAGACTTTTGGAAACATTTAAAATAGTCTGAGGACTCCCTTCACTGTCATGAAGACTCTTGATGGGCTGAGGCTTGCTGTGCTGAGCAGACAGAATCTGGGGGGGAGGTCAGTGTAGATGCTGGGGAGCTGAGACTTCCCACACTTCCTGTGACAGGGTGGAGATGGAAGGTGGAGCTCGAAGTACTGAGCAGGGCAGTTTCCAGGGGTGGGGGCAGCTCTCAAAGAGATGGAAAAGGGAAACAATTATTCAAGCTAGGTGCTGCAGGGGACACAAACCTTAAAGACAACAACACAAAGATATTTTTAATGCTTAAAAATAGTAAAAAGAAAAACCTAAGGGAAAAACATATAATCAACTGTGCCTTTCAGACCACAGGTAACAGATGTATTTAAAGAGGGAAGGGCCATTTCAACAGGGAAAATCAGCATTATTGAGTAGGTGTCCTGTGCCAGGCATTGTTTTGGCTGCTTTATGGGGCTGGGTTTTCTTACAATAGTGTAGTGGGGATCACACAGGTTGTCCTCTTGCCTTCACCCCATGGACTCATGGCTGAATGCCAGCATGAAGGGGACTGTAGTCAGCACAGCAACAGTAACTTCAACTACAGTAGCATGAACAGAAACAGGTAATGTTTATTAAGTGCCTGATGAAGATCAGTCACCAAGATGAGCCCTAGACATGGACCCATTAGTTTATTCCTGAGGACATCTTAATTACAGAGGTAGTATGATCATCCCATTTTACACCTGAAAAAAACTGAGGCTCAGTGACTTGCCCTAGATGGCAAAGCTAGAGAAGAGTGTCTGGGAGCCAAATCCCAAGTCTGTCTGACTTCAGAATTATTGCTTATAATAATTAAAGCAAATAGTAGGAGGGGTAAAAACTAAGAGCTGCTTCACTAAGATTTTCATGGAATATAGAGAAAAAGGAAGGCAGTGTCAGTGGCTGTGAGGTAGAGTCATACTTAATATGGAGACTCAGTGAATCCTGTGAGGACTGAGGCAGGCCCTGCAGTAACTTCCACTCCAGGCCACACAGGACAGCCTGCTGTGAGTTGGCACTGAAGAGAAGGAAAATTGAACAACTGACCTTCTAGAAGAGAGACAGCTCCCACTTTTCCCAACCATCCCGTACACCAAAGTCCTGGAAGTGTGTGGGAGGAACCTGGGAATCTGAGTGGAGAGCTGGAGCTCCTTCTGAGTGAGTGATACTGCTTTCTGAGAAATTGTGACTATTAATTGGGCACTGTTTTTAATCCCAAACTGGTGGGCCTGGGACATATCCTAATATCCTAATATATAAAAACGAAGGGTTCGTAACATTGACAATGACTGGAGGCTCAACCAATCGAAAGTCAGTGCTGGGTTGCTGCGGCGACCCAGCATTGACTGCCTCGGCTGCGGGAGCCCGGATCCAGCACTGACTGCCAAGGGGGCTGCGGATCAGGCCCGGAGAGAGGCCTGGGGAGAAAGAAGCAGAGTCTGATCCATAGCCTCCATGGAAGCTGTTGATCAGCACTTGCCTCTCTCTTTTGCTCTGGGCCTGGCCAGCAGCCACACCTCTCTTTCTCTCTGGCCTCCACTGGGGCTGCTGATCAGCCCTGCCTCTCTGATCAGGCCTGTTGATAGGCCCGGAGACACTGACTGGCATAGAAACAGACCATTCAGAACCAAATCTGGGTGAAGTGCGAGGAGCCAATGGCTGCCTAGGAGGCAGAGCTTTTGACACTGACTGGCATAGAAACCGACTAATCAGAACCTAATCTGGGTGAACTGTGAAGGCAGAACCTAAGGTGGGGGCTGAGGAGGGGTTTTAAGGGCAACAGCTATTTGGTGTAAGGTGTAAGAAAGCAGTTCAATTTTTTAATGACCGGTTTGGTAGTATAGTGCATATGGCTGGCTATCAGTCCAGATATAGGGATTATGTATTTTTGTCTGCCAAGAGCATCTCCTCCTGCTGAAAAAGGCTTCCCCTCCCCGCATTTAAGCAATCCTATCCTATATAATCTATCTATCTATACTAATAAAAGGGTAATATGCTAATTAGACCAGGTTGACTGGCCATCTTCCGGACGTCCGACTTCCTTCCGGACAAAGCCATGGTGGTGGGGGCTGAGGCAGAGGTCATTAGGGGTGATCAGGCTGGCAGGGGAGGGCAGTTGGGGGCAAGATCAGGCTGGCAGGGGAGGGCAGTTGGGGGCAACCAGGCCAGCAGGGGAGGGCAGGTGGGGGCGAGATCAGGCCAGCAGGGGAGGACAGTTGGGGGCAACCAGGCCAGCAGGGGAGGGCAGTTGGGGACAAGATCAGGCCAGCAGGGAAGGGCAGTTGGGGGTGAGATTAGGCTGGCAAGGGAGGACCATTGGGGGCGAGATCAAGCCAGCAGGGGAGGGCATTTGGGGGCAACCAGGCCAGCAGGGGAGAGCAGTTGGGGGTGAGATCAGGCTGGCAGGGGAGGGCAGGTAGGGGCGATCAGGCAGGCAGGCAGGTGAGCAGTTAGGAGTCAGTGGGATTGGGCCTAAACCGGCGGTCGGACATCCCTCAAGAGGTCCCCAATTGGAGAGGGTGCAGGCTGGGCTGAGGGAACTCCCCCTCCCCCATGCACAAATTTTGTGCACCGGGCCACTAATGGCTTATATTTTACTAGAGAACTGATGCACGAAATACATGCAAGAGTAGGCCTTCCTTTCACTGGGTGCCAGCACCGGCTTCCCTCTGGCACTTGGGACCTGGGCTTCCCTTGCAGCCCCATCTTCGTCTGGAAGGAAGTCTGGTCTAATTAGCATATTATGCTTTTATTGTTATAGATAGTAAGTGGATAGTCTGCTTGACTGATGGATCTTGCATCTTTTTCTGAGTTGGAGTTTAAGCTTCCTTTATGCAAAGACTTCACCTGCTTCTACATATAGAATTCTGCAGTGTTGCATGAATTTCAACTTTTTATCTTTTTTAAGATGATGGCAAATATTACTAAGATATAGGGCTTTTCTTCACAAAATTATTCAATTTCAGGGGGCCTGCTCCTTAACAAATCCTTGTTACCCTTTTCTTAGAAATAAGGAAACTGTTCCACTCCTATTTTTAAATCATTGGATATGTTCACAGCATGTTAGTTCCTGACACATTTTAGAGTTAGAGGGTTTGAGCCCCATCTAGATCATTTGAGGTTTGACTGCTTGGCCATCAAGTAGATTGCTTTACAATCTGATTTGATTGTTATAAGTCACCAAAAGGAACCCACAAGACAAATGGTTCCTAACGGGCTCTCATTGTGCCAATGCTCTAGGACTTTCAGTGGCTCCCCATTGCCCTTTGGAGTCAATAGATACTCCAGCTCACACTATTCCTCTCCCT
The DNA here is from genome assembly GCF_951640355.1 of Cnephaeus nilssonii. Lineage (NCBI taxonomy): Eukaryota > Metazoa > Chordata > Mammalia > Chiroptera > Vespertilionidae > Cnephaeus > Cnephaeus nilssonii. The sequence continues at coordinate 21,109,614 of NC_137072.1, read as the reverse complement.
CACAATGCATTTCATGCTGCAGCCCCTATCTGCTCAGGAGCCTTTATCCCCTGGGGAGCTCATGAGGAGAAACATGCCTCCCTCCTAGAGGCACGTTGTGGTAACTACTAGTAAATGAAGACATGTTCAATTTATAATTAACACTGTATTCAATGGCCTGATAAGTATCATTCTGAAAATCAAAGACAGGATTAGATATTACTATTTTCAAGAGTGTAAAAAAAAATAAAAGCTTTAAATAACGAGTTTACCTTTGTCACTATTTCTACCTGAAATAATAAAAAACTGAGAACAGAAGCAGCCTTGTGAAAAACAGCCTGTTCCAAACACTGAGATATGTTAACATATACACCAGCACAGACATTCTGTCACTTTAAAAATGTTTTGAATCCCCAATGCTAAGCAGAATGCTAGGGGGCTTCTTGCAGCCAGCACCAAGTGTTAAGAAAACATTAGAAGGAAAAAAACCAACACACACACACACACACACACACACACAAAACCAACCAATTCTTTGTGTTGACTCAGTTAAAATAAACATTTTATTACTCCCATAATAAAGACAACTTCTTGATTGAGTAGATAAAATTCCAGGTAGCCAGATTTCCAGGTTGTGCTGTGTAGGCAATTTTCAGAGATAGTAAATAGTGTGCATGAAAAAGTGTTGCATTTGATTGGCTGGAGGGAGACTAAAGGAGAGAGACAGCACGGTGAGTTAGTATAGTAGGCATTACCAGGGAATTTGATGGATGATTAAACCCAAGGACCAATGTGCAATGCACTTACTAGGTGCTTACTGACAATGACCAGAAACTTAAAAATAAACTAATTGTTGCAAATTCAAGGAGACTGCCTCCAGGAAACATGCTTAAAAAAATAAATAAATTGCAGGCTGGTTTATGGAATTTTTTTTTAAGAAGAAGAAAGGAAGGGAGAGAAGGAGGGAGGGTAGAAGAGAAGGAGGGGGGAATGGAGGAAGGAAAAGAGGGAAAAGCCATGACTTAAGTGCCTTTGTAATTTATCCCCCTATTCATAGGAGTAGCAATCACACATACATTATTCACAGTGTTTTCTCATATTTTATCTGTTTTACTCTTATCACAACCTTGAGGGAACCATTTTTTTAAGCAAGGAAATAAGCACACAATGATTAAATGACTTGCCCAGGATGATCCAGCAAAATATGTCTAATCCCTCCAATGAGCAAAGTCAAGAGGGCCTGTTCTGTATGTGGAGCGAAACTCATGCTTCTTGCCTAGGGTTCCTCGGCCCTCATATCACTGCTCAAGTCACCATATGGAATGATTTAGAGAAATAGTCTCTCTGAAGGTAGGAGCATGGACTTAATAACGCCCAGAGGTCCCCGGCCACATGATGGTTTTCTTCTGGTTCTAAAAAAACATAGTGGGCCTCCAGGGAAACAGAGTCCCATGTGCAGGAAGTCGGGGTTGGGCTTTGCTTCTTGTCATTGATCAGTTGCATATGTTGGGAAAGGGCATAAAAGGAAAGAAACAGATGTTCATTGATGGTCTGTCTTCCTTAGAGAGATCTCGTTGCTCAACCAGCGGCCCTCACCTGGCCTATGAGAACTTCACGTCAAGTCCAGTCGACAGAATTCTGAATTTAGATGTGGCTTTCTTCAGGGGCCTTTACCAGCTGCTCCTCATCCTCTCCTCTCCAGGGCTCAAAACTCTGTTGGTATCTGCACCCTTCAGTTCCCCATGGCAGGCAGGGGATGCAGGCTCTTTTAGGGTGTGGGGTGGCTGGAAGGGGTCTTTGGGATGGATTTTTCTCTCTGTTACTCAGATCATCTCCTGGAGAAAAAATGTTGCCGTTTTTGTTCTACAGTCATTTAGTGTGGTGAAGAGTTTCCATAGCAACATGATTTCTGCATCAGGTTTACATAAATTCATGCTTTCCTTGTTTGAAAAGAAAATTTGGACATTCAATCCCCACCAGAGAATGTGTATATAGGAGCAGAGAATAGCTATAAATCCTGACTTTATTATTATTTTTTAACTTTTTAGTATGGGTTTGAACACATACAAAAATAGAGACTAGTCTAATAAAGCTTCATGTGTTGTTAGCTTCAACAATTATCAATATATGGCCACCCACTGTGTTATTTTGAAACAAGTTCCAGATATCATCTAATTTCATCCACAAATACTTCAGTATGAATCTCTAAAAGGCAAGGACTCTTATTTTTAATGATTTTCACATGAATAATAAATAAAAATAAAGAGCCTTGGCCTAGTAGCTCAGTTGGTTGGAGCACTGTCCAGATGCTCCAGGGTTTCGGGTTTGATCCCCTTGAGGGATGTCCGACTGCCCGGTGGGATCGGGCCTAAAAGGGCAGTCGGACATCCCTCTCACAATCCAGGACTGCTGGCTCCCAACTGCTTGCCTGCCTGCCTTCCTGATCACCCCCTAACCACTCCCCTGCCAGCCTGATTGATGTCTAACTGCTCCCCTGCCAGCCTCATTGCCCCTAACTGCCCTCCCCTGCAGGCCTAGTCACCCCTAACTGCCCTCCCCTGCAAGCCTGGTCCCCCCCCCCCCCCCCAACTTCTCTCCACTACAGGCCTGGGTCCCCCCCAACTGCCCTTCCCTGCAGGCCCGGACACCTCCAACTTCCCTCCTCTGCCGGCCTGGTGATCCCTAACATGCCCTCCCCTGCAGGCCTGGTCTCCCCAAACTGCTCTCCACTGCAGGCCTGGGTCCCCCCCAACTGCTCTTCCCTGCATGCCTGGTCACCCCCAACTTCCCTCCTCTGCCCGCCTGGTCCCTCCCAACTGCCCTTCCCTGCTGGCCATCTTGTGGGTGAGCATCTTGTGTCCACATGGGGGAAGGATCTTTGACCACATGGGGACAGCCATATTGTGTGTTGGAGTGATGGTCAATCTGCATATTACTCTTTTATTAGATAGGATGATTTGTGCTGCGATTATATTAAAAATGATTTTTAAAATGTAACTGTGTAGTCTATGTAGTTCAAGCTGTTTCTTGAGAAATAAAAATAATCCTAGCAATCACTATGTAAAATATAAAAAGTCTGGTAATTTACTCTACCCTTTCATTTATTATTAAAATATAGGAAACAATTTTTTAAATGTGTTTTTTTATTTTAGAGAGGAAGGGAGAGGGAGAGAGAGATAGAAACATCAATGATGAGAGAGAATCATTGACCAGCTGCCTCCTACACACCCGCTACTGGGGATCGAGCCTGCAACCCAGGCATGTGCTCCAACCTTGAATCAAACTGTGACCTCCTGATTCTTGGGTCGGTGCTCAACCACTGAGTCACATTGGCTAGGCTAAATTATAGGAAACAACTTAACATTTAGCATATATGTCGTCCATCACCTATTTTCTTCATTTTTGTCAAAGATTCTAAAAATGGTAGTTTTGATATTCAAGGGTGTGTATGTGTTGGTGCAGTCATAATTAAGGGATCTGAAATTCCAGTTACACTGACTTCTTTGCCACCATAGAGAAATTGCTTAATTTGTGGTGGTTACTTTAATCTGCCAAAAAATGGGATATATGTGTCTTCCTTATGAGGTTGTTGTAAAAGACAGTGAAACATCACTATAGTAAATTCTTAGGAAATATAGTCATATGTCTGTGCAGTGATTTAACATTCAACAAAGATTTATTTGATAAATATTTACTCTTTTGCCAAAGCAATAGTCATGGATGTTGTTCCAGGTTCTTGAACTCTTCACTTCCTAACTCCACCCCTCTTGATTCATCTGAAGTTCTTTATTTTTTATTGATTTCAGAGAGGGAGAAATAGAATCAATGATGAGAGAAACTTATTGATTAGCTGCCTCCTGCACGCCCCCTACTGGGGATTGAGCCCGTAACCCAGGCATGTGCCCTTGACAGTAATCAAACCTGGGACCCTTCAGTCCCGACACTCTATCCACTGAGCCAAATCAGCTAGGGCCATCTGAAGTTCTTTATTCAGTCAAGAAAAACACAGGAGCAACTGATAATATGTACATTGAGTGCATAAGAAAGGTTTGGACCTACAGAAGTCATGGTGACAGTCTCATGAGTGGGCAGGAGGGGCAGTTTGTCTGCAACACTTCCCTGGATCCCCTGAACCCTCAAGGCGCCCTCCTGAGACCATCCCATGCTGGAAAGGCTCTGGCTCTCCATGCAGAATGGCGGCATTCCCACAGAGCAACCTGTTTCTGACTTTTACCTCTTTCCTGAATGCGGAGCAGGCAGGGATGTTGACCAAATGTAACTTTCTGCTAAATTAAATGTGACTCCTTGACAAAAACAACATTTAAAATTGTACTTCCTTTTGCAGTGGAGTTGTAGTGCGCCAATTTCAGAGCTCTCAGAGAAGCAGCATTCACACTGTGTTCATCAAAGCTCATGGTGCTAGAGCAAGTCATTGACACAAAGGCTGGCCTCACTTTCCAGGCTGCAGAGTTCACTCTTCATGGCTCCTTCAGAAACATTTGAAGAACTGATGGAAAGTCAACTAAACTAAGAATCAGAAAGTGTTGCCTTCATCATTACAGTTTAGGAGAAAGCATAGTGCAGGTCTCAATTTTACCTAAGAAATGACACCTAAAACTTTGTATTTGTTTTTATTGATGTAAAATGATAGTCCCTGAAATATGTAAGGCCATTCCTTCTATTATAATTTTGTTCAATGCAGGCGGAATTCTATGGACAATAGAAAACCCTGAAATAGCTTGTTGGAAGAACCCGATTTTAAGAAGTAAATTACTCAAGAGATACCAACTTACTCAGAACAAAAGTTGGCCCCAAGATAGTTAAGTAGACTGTCAGTAATAGCTAAATTTATTGAGATTTACTATGTAGCAAGTGTTGTGCTAAGGATATTACATGGTTTACTTGATTGAATCTTCATATCACAAGAAAAGTACTAGTATGATATCCAGTATTCTAGGAGAGGAAACTGAGATTTGGAGGAAAGAATTTGCCCAAGGTCATATAGTTAGCAAGTGGTAAAGCCTGGCTCACTCTAATGCCCATGCTCTCAACTTCAATGCCACACCATCTCTCCTAAATTATGGATTATGATCTCCCTCAACACCCACACCCACCAGGCCATTTGAGTCAGTAAGAGTGATTTCTTTGTTTATAAGTCTTAGAACTTCTTATTTTTTTTTGTTATTAGTGTGCCCCAAAAAATAAGCAAAGGAGTTGGCAGAAGTGAAATGTATTTATTATAAATCATTTTCACAATTCCTAAAACCTCTTGAGAAATTTTATAAAAAAATTTTAGCTATATAAGGGAACTAACTCTAATTCTGTACATTTATCATTGTAATGTGTTTAATTTAGTTATAAAGTGACTTTCTACAGAGTGAATGCCATTTTCCTATTGAGTTTTTCCACTGATGAGAACTGTTAAATCTATATATTTTTTACAAGAAATTATCTGACCTAAAAGGGTTAAGGTTATAGAAATTATAATGTTGGATACCCTAGAAAACCTTGTAGCAAGCTTTCATGTTTCCAAATCAGATATAACCCCCTAAATTCCCATTTTTCTATTCTTATGTCTTTTCCCCTTCCTAGACCATAGGGATTTCTCCCAGGAGACAAGTTGGTTTCTCACAAAATTCTTGGTGCTCTCCTTTCGATTAACTATCTTTCCTTCTATATCTGGGAATTGCATAAGACAGTGACATCCATTAGCATATCTTCTGCTTCACCCCTTCCTTGGGCAGATTGCCCCTCATTAGTTTGGCCACAGGGATGGGCTTTTAACTCATGTAAATGTTATAGTCCCTCCTACCTTCCCTCACACCTTTACAACCTTGCATCCATCTGTAGACTGGATAGCTCCATTTGCCTGTCCCCTGGACACCTCAAACTTGGTGAGATCAAATAAGACATCTTCTTCCAAACCTGCTCTTTTTACAGGATTCCCCCCTTGGTCAATGGGTCCATCATCCATCCAGTGTGCCAAACAAAAACCTGGGTCTTCCTTCATTCCCTCTTTTCCCTTACTCCCCACATCCACTTCGTGGCCAGGCTTTGCCTCTTCTTCTTCTAGAACCTAATCCCTTCTCTTCATCCACAGACCATTCTCAGCTCACCCTCCTTATTTCTCACCTTGATCAATGCCATGATTTTTCCTCAACACATCAGGCATTTCTCTAGGAGGCTTTACTTGCCTACCTGCACCCCTCAGTCTGGGCTCAATGTCCCATGTTCACACTGCATCTTGTGTGTATCTTTATCACAATACTTATCTGTGTACCCTAATTGTGTGTTTCCTTTTGTGTCTTGCCCCAATGCACCATAAGTTTCTTGAGGGCTGGGACTGTGTCTTAACTATGAACAGCTAGCTCTGAGCAGTGCCTGGCACTTGGCAATTACTCATTAACGTTTGTTGAGTAAATGGGGGAGACTTTGCAGTTGGTCCCGGCTTCTGTATTCCTGGGGAATCTTGTCAGGATCTGTGTGTGATTACACAGCTTATCGACCTGGGACTTTGGGCAGGCTCACCGGGAGTTACATTTTCTTTTCGTTTGTATCTCGTTTGTGATAATGAACAAGAACACAGCAAACTCAACAGCAATTACCCCAATGTTACATTATAGGCCAGAAATAACTGTTTGTGAAATTAAAATGGACAGGTCAAACAGGGCTCAAAGCTAGAGATTCAGTTTTTAGGCTCCAGGCAGTAACACATCTGTTTTCTATATCACTAAAAACGCAGCATATAATATACTACCTGGCTACAGTAGCTATTTAAAAATTAGTAAAAACAATAATGATAATATTTATTACTAAATACTTCCTATTCTGAGTGTTATGTGCATATGTTATTTACTATAATCCTCACAACAATTTTATAAAGCTGGTATTATGATCCCCTTTTTACAGTTAAGGGCACAGATTTTAAGTGACATGCTTGAAATAACCTGCAAGTCAGTGGTGGCCAGATATGGAGCCGGCTGTCTAATTTCAAAGGCCGCGTTCATTAGTCACTATTGCCTGAACCAGTGCACACACGACTCTGCCGTGCTGTACCAGCTGGACACTCAGCCTGTGAGTGACAGTTGCTGACATGTGAATTGTAAGCACGTAGAAAACACAGATTTTTGTTCCTGACATCCTTTCTGAGTTTCTTTTTTTAAATGGGCAGAAAATGTATTTATGCTAATTACACAGATTTTTGAATCTTCTTTGGCCATGGTAAAAGAATGAAAATCATCTGCTTGCTGCTACCCACACCTTTTGAACAGTCTTCTACTCTAGTTGGGTTAGTTTTTGCTTGTGGATTGGGAAAGATATCATGGGCCAGAATTATATTGGCACAAAATGGCCTGACTCTGAAAGCTATGTTACCCAAAGATTTCTTCTGAAAGGCAGCTCCTGAAATTACTGATAGAAGCATCCTCTGACATGACAGCTTCAATTAAATGTTGTTAGAAGGTCTATATTTCACTGAGCGGATTTGTGGGTTTCTTTAAAAGTTTTGCATGAATGGTGAATGGCAAGGAGGAGAAATTCGGATTTAAATTTTATATTTTCTCTCTGATATCCACTACTCTATGTTACCAACCATAAAAATGTGGTCCACTGGGCCTGATAACATGAAACACCACAGAAATAAAGAGGAAATTAGATTATATTAAGTGATTTCTTCATCTATTTAAATGTGTCTGCATCAAGTTCTGGGTTATAGTATAAGTGTTAAAAATGGTGTAAGACCTGTTTTCTTTTTCCTCACAGTGAAACACCAGTTCTAAAGCTGTTAACATCACTTACAAACACATCTTTGGGGTTATAACATGTTGCAAATTCTTAAAGACAAATGTGTGTGGGGTTTTTTTTGTTTTGTTTTGTTTTGTTTTTTATAATTAGGAAAATCAGTGATCTATGACAAAATCCCTGAAATATATTTTAAAAAACAATTCCCCCAAGAGCTGTGCATAAAACTGTTTTTAAAATTGCTAACTATCCCAGTAAGTGTCCCAGACTGATACATCCCCTAGTTTCCTGGTTTCTTAAGAGCATGCCTAGACTAGACTCTCCACAAAGAAAATGTTCTAGAATGGAGAACAGTTGTGTAGCTTAAATGTGTCCAAAAGAAGATTAGTGAAGTAAATGATCAACAACTCATTAAGATAACATGAGGTTAATAGTTCTTTAACATGCTTTGGAACTGAAAATTTTAAAATATTAAGTTGGAATAGAAAGGTTGTGAAGAAATTTGTAATAGTGTGCATGTGTGAGAAACTCTACCAATTTTCTGCAACATTTGTGTGACAATATTTCAAATATAAGATTTGGTGTTTTCTATGAAAAACTGGGTTATATTAGATGTATGCAATTGTCAAAACTCATAAAACTGTAACTTGAGGTCTCTGCATTCTACTACATGTAAATTATACCCCAATTTAAACAAATCTTCAAACTCTCAAGGTCATCAAAAACAAGGAAAGTCTGAGAAACTATCGCTGCCTAGGGAGACATGAGGATTGTATCTAAGAGCAGAAAAAGAAAAATGTTTAAAATAAAATCCAAATAAAGTATGAAGTTTAGTAAGTAATAGTGTATCAGAATTGGTTCATTAGTGGTGACAAATGTACCACACTAATGTAAAATGTTAACAATAGGAGAAGCTGTGGACTGAGCATAGAAAAAACTCTCTGCCACCTTTCTACAAGCCTAAAACTATTCTAAAACTTAAAAAGCTTAAAAAAATAGAAACAAGCAGGAAAAGGGGGTGAGTGGGAGTTAATATGGCAGTTACCAAGACACCACTAGAAAGTCAAGAAAATGAAAATAGCAGTATAATCTATTTCAAGCAATCAGTGTAAATAAGCAATAAAGAGCAAATGTTTTTATCTACTGGACATTAGCATAAAATAGATTACTTTTCTATCAGATTTACTTTCCCATGATAAAACTGAAGACTGCCATCCTTACCACATTATTTTTTTAGTTGGCTAACATTAGAAAGAGCTGTACACATACAATGGACAGAATGGATGGTATAGTTTTCACATAGCATATTCCTCATTGTAAATCATCTAGTCCCACCGTTCTGTCCTGTTAAATGCCAGCATCCGGGAGTAGTTACACACATCCTTTATATGGACACATAGAAAAACTCATTTCATGCCTGCCAAAAGGTTTTCTCATCAGGTGTGAGCGTGTGTATAGAGATGTGTTAAAAAACCTCCTGCAATACCATCTACTTCTCTTTGTTAAGTATGCCACTGTCCTACAATCCATAATCATATTTAAATCCTGTGGATCCCCCTTGTAATAAGCAGGGAGTCTTCCTCATCATTTATTGGTGTCGGGGTTGACCAGCCCTCAGAGCGGCTCAGACGGGTCAAGTACAAAGCAGTGCCTGATGTTGCCACATTTGGGCCCGGCTGCCAGAGGCAGGGTACCCACAGGATGTAGCCGGATCCTTCCCTTGTGGGGCGCAGCTCCAACGGGAATACCTCTTGCGACAGACAAATCCCGCTTCAGTTAACAGTTCTGCGGCAGAGGCTGGTGGACAGGCCCAGAGCCCACGTAGACAGACGCGAAGATGATGAAGATCAAGAGTAGGAAAAGGGTGGCTGCTGCGGCGACCGCAGCGACGAGCTCCATCTGCAGCGCAAGCTCTCGCAGCCCACGCTCGCGGGTCCACGCCGCCGGCCGCTGCGTTGCCATGGCAACCGGCCCCCGCGAAACCCCGCGCGTGTGACGAGAAAATCCACCCGCGCGGACCCCGCCCACACGGCGGGGCGGAGGGCCGCGCTTCCTCCCCGCCCCCATCACCCCCGCAGGAAAAGCAGGAACCAGACCGCCGAGCGAAGAGCACACTGGAAGCGCTCCGGGAGCGTCACCTGGAGCCGGCCGCTCCGAGCCCCACGCAGAGGCGGGTGCGGGACCGGCCAGCCAGCTCCTCCTTCCCCGCCGCTCCCGCGCGTCCGCTGGTCAGGGGCTCCACGTGGGCCGCAGAGAGACGCGCTGGCCGGTCGGGGCTCCCCGGACACCCTCGGGCCGCGCGGGGACGGCAGCCCGCGGTGGAGGATGTCAGAGGAGCCGGGTGGGCGGTTTTGGCAGAACCGCCCCAAATCGAGGCGGCGTTTATCCTCCTCGCCCTTGCCCACAGGCTCTCACAGGGAAGGCGGAAGCATAAGAAGATATTTACCCACAGTCCTACTCATGGAAACATTTCCTGAGCACGCCGTCGGTCCCGGGGTAGAAGGCTGTCTGGGTGACAGATAAAGAGCCTCACGGGGCTCCCGAACGCCGGCTGCCAGGAGCCGGGCCTGCGCGGTGGCCCTCAGCCGCCCTGGGGACGAGCAGACCGCGTTCGGCGGGCGCGTCCACACCTCGTGGGCCTGATCCGGCCCCGCATTGAGCAGAAACACAGAAGGCGGGCGATGCCCCTTTTACCCACCAAACCTTCTCCTCCCGGGTCACTGACGAGGCCCCCGGGCTCCCCGCCCCCGCGCCTCGGCCTGAAAAATCCTCCTCCAGGGAGCGAAGGTCTTGTCGCTTTGGGCTATAAATATTAATAAGCTGAGCTGCTGGGGCATAATTATTTTCTTTAATTGCAACTCAAATATTCAGACCCTGCCACTCAGGCCCTCCTAAATAGGGATTGCTGGGTGTAGGCATCAGCAGACTCCGCGTAAGTCGTTCTTTGCATGCGCCGCCCACGGAAACCTAGGCGTGTTGAAATCGCCCTCCGAGAGATCCCAGCGGAGCCCCTTCGCCTTTCATTCGGTCGCCTGCATCCCCGGGGCGACCAGGGGACCCCGTCTCTACCCACCCAGACTTCATGCTACTAAAGCCATAGTCTGGCGGGTTTGACAATCAGGGTGGCCCCTGCAGGAGGTGGGATTCCCCCTGGGTTTGACCAGGAGGCCCCCGTATGGACCCAGCCCGGACGAGGTCTGCGGGCAGTGGAAGGGCCTCACCCCGCTGCGCCCAGGCTAGCAGCCCTCGCGGCTCCCCAGCGGCCGGGGCGCTTCGGTCCGCAGGCCTGGGTGCCCAGGGTCGGCTGCGCCGGGGGCCCTCTGCCCGCCACCCTGCTTGCCCACTCGCTTCCATAGAGAAGGGCGGCAAAGGGGCTCAGCACTCTCTTCCCGGGGTCGAAGGTTGGGATGGTGCGGGGCGTGGGCTGGTGCAATTGGCCGCGCGCTCTCTCCAATGCTAAGAGCCGAGGTGTAGGCGCGACCCTGGGAACACCGAGCCTCGGTCTGGCTGCGCTCCTTTTCCAGGCCTCCAAGCCATCGGGCTTCCACATTGCAGCCCCAAATTTCCCACTCCTTGTTCCCAGGGTTTGTGTGGCCAAAAGGAGGCCCCCCTCTCGCCTCCCCAGGTGCGGAACCAGCAGCGGGAGCAGGCTTAGGGTAACCCAGTCTTCCAGGCGCGGGAGGGAGCCCAGCCACGCTCCCTCTGGAAAAGCGGCAGAGGCCAGGAGCCCTTCAGGGAGGGCACACCGCCCGCCCAAGAAGGCCCAGCTTCTGCGCACGGATTCACCATTGGAACTGCCCACTTATTTTGGTTTGAGGAGTTGTGTGCCAACAAACAGTGGATCACATCCCCGAGGCAGAGGGCTGTGATCCACTCCCTAGAGATGATTACGATTTAAAAATATGCATGCCCATGTATCCTGTGCATCCCCATTTAAATTGCATCAAGAAGAAAGTTCAAAATGCAAAATAAAGATATAGGTAAAACACCCGCGGTAGTGAAATTAGTATCCATTTTTATTTCAGTTAGGAAATGCAGACCCATCTGAGGCCCAATTAAAAATACAATGTGCTCGACAAGCTCAAGTGTCAGTGATCAGATTCGGTGGTCACTGAGTTTCATGAATGTTAACTGTCCACTGAAATAACAAAAGTCCATCTGGGAGGTCAGATGCTTGGACCATAACTATGTGAATTGTAGGCAGTTTCTGCAAATCACTCCAGGGGCAAAATCAGCTTTTGGGCTCATCAAATCAGTTTCCTGCAAAATTAGTCTAGGCTCAAGGCTCTGGCAGCAAATGGTTAACTGAGGTCCACAGGTGGGGGAACCCGTTTTGATGGCCAGGGCAGGATGTCAGTGCTACCAGCATTAGCACTGTGGGGTCCCATCTTCCCCTCTTTGTTCCCACCATTCAGCACTCAGTACGGTGGCTTGGGAGGACATGAGGGTATGAAGGCATCAGGTGCAAGACAAGCGGAGGTGACAGCAGTGGGCGTTCAGACAGACATTTTATTTATTATTATTCCTACACCCAGCAGGTGTTGACTAATTGTTAAAAGACCCAGAGCTACACGAAGACAATGTGGGACTGGCCTTCTCTAAAGGGAAAGTTAGCTCCAAGGGCGTGGCTCAGAACCAGGCCTAAGCCTGCATGGAGTAAGGTGTTGGATCCCACTTTTCTTTCCCACGGTGGGCAGAGGCAGGCAGTGTTGGAGGGGGTCATCTGCCAAGGCCGCCTGCCACTTAGAGCACAGGAAGGCATCTGGAGACCTGCTAATGAAAACAGTGCTCTGATCATCTTGGAAACGCTTTCATATTGACCAAGAAGGGTTTCACAAGGCTGAAGCCGTGTTTAGAAACTGTTGTTTACTGATAACAGTCTTGGGATCTCTCTCTCCACCCGCCCCCACCCCAAATCTACTTTTTTTTAAACCCTCACCTAAGGATATATATTTATTGATCTTAGAGAGGAAGTGTGTGTGTGTGTATGTGTGTGTGTAGAGGAAGGTAGTGAGGAAGGGGGGGGGGAGAGAGAGAGAGAGAGAGAGAGAGAGAGAGAGAGAGAGAGAGAGAGAGAGAAACATCAATTCGGTTGCCTCCCATACGTGGCCTAACCGGGGATCAAACCCGCAACCTAGGTATGTATGTCCTATGACTAGTAATCAAACCTGCAACCCTTTGGTGCATGGGACAATACTCCAACCAACTCAGCTACCCCCAAAAGCACAAACTGCCCTTTTATATTTTGTGTTAAACTTTTTTGCTTGATAAAGATCAAAGTCATGTACCAACTTGTCTCTCCAAAACCCTACTCCCAACTCCAAGTCAAAGCTGTTTTTGAATTCTGCTAGTTCAGCCTCCCCGCTCCTCCCCAGATGATGCAATACTAGAACAGGACCCAGAGAGCTGCTGGGTCTGTCACCAGCTGGCTGAGTCTGCCCTCGAGGTGCCAGACTGGACCAAACAGGAGTTTGTTGAGTGATCCCTCAACCCCTGGAGCTGTGACAGAAATCAAAACATAGCACTTTCCAAACATTAGAACTGACAAAATTCTTGCTAGCTCCTTACAACATCTTCCTGTGATTTGTATTTATAGTTGAAGAACCTGAGTCCAGAGAAGTGAAGTGATTAGACCAAGGCCATAAGGAAAGATGGGTTTTGTGACTCTGTCCTTGGGCTCTTTCTACCACACTTGTCACTTTAAAGTTGGCAGTAAACACTGTGACTGCTAACCGGGGTTTTCCCCTGGAATTCACGTTGCATCTCTGCTGTTTGGCAGGAGGTGGGTGCAGCACATCTCTTGGCAGCAGAGACTAGTGGGTTCCTAACAAAAAACTGGGTGCAGTCCAGGCAAGAGAGCCAAAGACACAAGTGTGAGTGAGACCTTTCCACAGGACAAGGCCTTCCAGCTGGAGGATGTTATGCCAGTAAACAAAAGCCCCTCTTTCCAAAGGTAGCAGCAGGATGGGGGGTTTCCTCTGTGGAAGGGATGGGTCCCGCCCCCCCCCCCCCCCCGCCCTGTCTTTCTCCTCTTCCCTCCACCTTGCCTGACTCACTGGACACAGGCCCAGGCAGCTGGCCTTGATTAGTAGTGCAGGCCATGGACAGGGACAGTTTTTCCCTTCTCAGAAGCTGCAGATGTGACATTTATTAGCACTAGATATTAAACAATTTCAGACCGGTAATGCCTCCTGAATTTTATAGAGCATAGACACCCAGATACATCCACCATTCGTGGTCATGAACACCCACTCTAATCTACACCTCTCACCTGGTTAGGTCTTGAGATACTGAGACTGGGATCTAAAAGAATTGACTGTAGTCTTTCTTTTGCTTGGATTTTCATATTTGCTACTTAGAGATATTCATGTCTTTAGCCTGGTGGCATAGAAAATATTGGAAAGAGGTAGGAAGTTGTATTAGAAGAGAGAAGATGGCATATTTGTGATGGATCCTCCCTTCCCCCAACTGATGGACAGAGTATGATGTAAACTCCACCTGCAGCCCAGCCGGACATTCCTGAACACCTTATATGGACTGTACATTGAACCACCAATCAGCACCTGCCAAATACCCTAAGCCCCCGATTCCTAAGTCCCTCGGTGCCTAATCATGTGCCTTACATGAAACCACCAATCAGCGTGTGCTGAGTGCCCTAAGCCCCGTCCCCTCTTTTCCTCCCCTTAAAAGGCACTCTCACCCCGGCAAGCTCTCTCTCTCTCTCTCTCTCTTCCCTTTCCCCCTCTGGAAGGCGGCCAGGCAGGGTGATCGCCAATAAAGCCTGTGTCCTGGTATCCCATGGTCTCCGGCCCTCTGTTTCATCTTTCAATTTGATGGTTAGGTCTGGGGCTAACATGCTTTTGAGGATTTGAAGATTTTGTAAATTGCTTATAAATGTATGAAAATGAGTGCTAGACTGCTGTTTGCCAAAGCAGTGAGTCTGGTTGACAATAATAGCTGACAAGTATGAGCACTTACTATGTGCCTGGCACTGTGCTGAGCATTTAACATGTATTGTCTCATTTCACCTTCATGACAACCCTATGCAGCAGTGACTATGACTATATGCATTTTACAGGTGAGAAGACCGAGGCATAGCAATGTTCTGTAACAGTGCTGGTAAGAAGCAGAGTTAGGATTGACTAAATTTTGTTCACCTGTGAATTAGTACCAGCCATCAATCAAACAGGTAAAGCTGGTTTCACCAAAGTTGTGGTCACTAATGCTTGGTGACTTCATTTGGAAAGTTAAGTCTTCACTACCCTTGCAAGAACATATTTCAAGTTTGTTCTCCTCCTTCCTCCCCCGACCCCCCACCCCCAGTTGAGATTCCTGTGGTCAGGCCTGGAGTGGTTAAAAATGGAATGATTTGTTGCCATGAGTTCCCCTTGCCACCTATGTCCCACACAGCTCCTAGTTAGCAGCACCTCAGGCCAAGTCCAGCTGGGCTGAGGTGTATGAAGTATATACCTGTTACCAGTTACTCAACATTCAATGTGTCATAGGCCAATGGCAATAGTGCTTTTTACACATTTTGCACTTTCTGAGTATTTACAGATTTACAGTCTCTGAGACATATTCATCCTGGTCTCATTTTAAATGTTTCCTCTTTGCACTTGGGGCCTTATCTATAATTGTGGAATGGAAGGCTGCGTCCCTGTGAAAAAGACCCCAGGCTAGGCCGGCCCGCTCCAGATAGAACTCACTGAAGGAGCAAAGTGCAAATGCAGCCCTCAGGGTCAAAGGGAGGCAGCCTTTCCCACACACAGTCCCTCAGTGGTCTCCCTTCATTACATTTTGTACTATTGGCTCACACTTCAACTTGTTTTTCCTAAATTGTTCTTATCCTGTCCCCCAAATCAGAGTTTGGAAACCCTACCATCCATGGGCCAGTCTGTACCATGATGCAGAGCAGCTATTGGGTCTCTCCTGCCTTAGCAATTCATTTTGCTCTTGGGAGACAGACAAGAGACCAAATCCAGGGTGTGGTCAGAGTAATGTCTCCAGAAAGGGGATGTGTGTTAAAGGAATTCCAGGCATCTTTTTCCTCCCCATCCTTTTTTCCTGGCTTTGGCAAGACAGAAAGGGGGATGATCCACATGTAGGTCTCTTCATGAGTGGAAGAATCAAGTCAGGGTCACGTGAGCATGTGCCCTTTGCTGCTGCATCTGCTTCTGTCACTCTGTTATGAACACTCCAACTTTCTGTGTGAGTTCCTCCCCTTTTCACAGGGCTAGGATTAGGGAAAATGGAGTATTTGTCTTATGCACAAAATTTAAGGAGGTGCCAGAAAACACATCATCAAAACAAACATTTTAACATAATATTTTTAAAAAATCAAAATCGACACAAAGAAATTCATGGTGAAGAAATAATCAAAAATTAAAAAACAACAACAACGCAGTATTACTGACATTTTCTTTTCCCTCAAAAGGAAATGTCAGTCTGGCTTGTAACAACACTGATTTCTTATTTATCTTTCTCTTAAATCAGAAGAAATGAGGAAGTGGCAGCAGGATAAAGCTAACTGAAATCAGTGTAATAAACCAGAGAAACTAGATGTGAACAAAACAAAACCAAAAGTAAAATAATGTGTTGAAAATAAGAGAGAATGAGAGGGAGTGACTAGGTTAATATATAAATAACTTTTTATCATTGACAAAAATTTTTACAGAGAAAAATCATAAAAATCTGCTTCTCAGGAGTGAAGGGTCTTGTCGCTCTGGGCTCTAAATATTAATCAGTTGAGTAACTATTAAAAATCTTTCTATAGTTTAAAGTGTTTTTAGACAGGTGTATTTCCCCTAGTTCTCCAAACATACACTTTTAGTAACAATACTCTGTGCTTTTAGATCGCTTCTTTATTTTTCAAAGCACCTTTTTGGGGGGGACATGTTATTTCATTCATTTTTCTCACATTGAGAGACTTAGATAGGACATGTTACCCTTTCTCAGAAAATGGTTAGGTGGGATTTTGGAAGAAAAGAAAAAGTCATATTCCCAGTGATAGGCACTGAGCTAACTGCTTTACATATGTTTTCTCATTTATTTCCTAAATAACCTTGAATTATGGATGATCAGCTCTTTTTACAGATCCAGGGGATTGATTAACTAGGTGGTAATATTCTCATATATTTAGCTTATAAAAAGTACATTGCATCATTGTTCTCGTGATTTCGGTTGTTATTAAAACTAAATAAGCCAAATGGGCTAAGAAGTTATATTCTAGCATTAAAAGATGTTGTATGCCTCCATATCTAGTCAAAGTAACTCTAAGCTTTTCCTTTTAATTCTTCTGAATTGACTACATGTACTTACACCAGAATGTGTCAACTTCTAAAGTGCTAGTTTGATAGAAGTAAAGGATCTCTTACCTGGAAATATTTTGAATTAAGTAGATATATATGATTGGTCAGAAAGTGATTCATGCACAAGGGGTCTCCTCAGCCCCACCTGCACACTCTCCAATCCGGGACTCCTGGGGGGATGTCCAATCCCGGGGATTGGGCCTAAACCAGCAGTCAGACATCCCTCTCACAATCCTGGACCACTGGCTCCTAATCACTCATCTGCCTGCCTGCCTGCCTGGTCGCCCCTAACTGCCCCCACTGCCAGCCTGATCACCCCTAACTGCCTCAGCCTGATCACCCCTCACTGCCTCTGCGTGCTGGCCTGATCGCTCCTAACTGCCCCTGCCCCTGCTGGCCTGGTCACCCCTAACTGCCCCCCCGCTGCTGGCCAGGTTGCCCCCAATCGCCCCCTCCCTGCCAGCCTGGTTGCCCCTAACTGCCCCCCCACTGGCCTGGTTGCCCCCAACTGCCCCCCCTGCCGGCCTGGTAGCCCCTCCACCGGCCTGGTCGCCCCACGCAGCCTGCTGTTCAGTCGTTTGATCATCCCTCACTAACCCCCCAGCCAGCCTGGTTGTAGGCAGCCATCTTGTGAGGGTGTGATGGTCAATTTGCATATTATCTCTTTATTATATAGAATGTCTCTGAAAATGAAAAATTAAGTGTTTCAATTTTATTGTTTTGGTCTTAATTGATAAAAATAATGTAGTCTGCCATTTATTAAGCACTTACTCTGTTCCATGCACTATGTTTAGCACTTTAAAAGCATATATGATTGCACTTAAGGCTTATAGAAGGATCAGAACATAGTTTTTATTAATCTCATTTTACTTGGAAACTGAAGCTTGGAATGGGAGTGGCAGATACAGGAAGGGGCTAGGCAGGGATTTGGAGTCAGCTAAGGTTATCTTCCGCCATGTGCTTTCAGTCACTCTGTGGCAATTAAGGCTCATGCCCTCACTTGTAGACTTTTATTGATCAATTTCCAGGGGAGAAAAATATTTTTGCCTGCTCATCTGCTCTGCCATATTGCTTTTTGATGGTGTTGCAATAGTGTATAGTCCTTCTAGTAAGGAAGAAGAGAAATAGTCTCTCCTTTACCTTGATAACATTGGATGTTATCTATATACTAGAGGCACAGTACACAAAATTCATGCACGGGGGGGGGGGCCCTCAGCCCAGCCTGCACCCTCTCCAATCTGGGACCCCTCGGGGGATCGAGCCTAAACCAGCAGTCAGACATCCCTCTCACAATCTGGACCGCTGGCTCCTAACCGCTTGCCTGCCTGCCTGCCTGCCTGATCGCCCCTAACCCCTCTGCCTGCCTGCCTGATCACCCCCACCTTGCCCCTCTGCCAGCCTGATTGCCCCCACCTTGCCCCCTGCCAGCCTGATCACCCCTACCTTGCCCCCCTGCTGGCCTGATTGACCCTAACTTGCTCCCCTGACAGCCTCATTGCCCCTAACTGCCTCTGCCTTGGCCCCCAGCCTAAGCCGCAGTCTGGCCTCCCTCTGTGGGAGGTTACCTGGCAGATCAGGGAAAGGCGCCACCCCCATTCCCCCGCTGCTGCCGCCACTGCCGGTCTGAGCCTTGGCCCTTTACAGCCACCTGAGGCTGCTTGAGCCTCAGCCCTTGCAGCAGATGCAGCTTTGTCCTGAAGGTCGTCCAGAAGACATTTGCCCTAATTAGCATATTATACTTTTATTAGTATAGATATGTAAAAGCCTAAGTGACTGAACGACCAAACGACTGGTCGACCGGTCTCTATGACGTGCACTGACTACCAGGGAATGCACAGGATCGGGCTCCTTCCTATCTGGATCGGGCCTGCAAGGATGGGGCTGAAACTGGCTCTACGACATCCCCCGAGGGGTCCCAGATTGCAAGAGGGTGCAGGCCAGACTGAGGGACCCCACCAGTGCACGAATTTGTGCATCGGGCCTCTAGTTATTTTATAAAGATGCTACCTGGGCAGGTGTAAAATCGAAGCTTGGGTTTGCTCTGTGTATTTTTTTTTATTACAAATGAAGACATATATACTTTTTATATGTTTGCTAATTTGTCTTTCCTCTTACATGTGAATTGTGGTTAATATACTTTGCCCACTTATCTATTGGTGTCAATGTTTTTCTTATGAATTTGAATGCTCTGTTTATATTTTACACATAAAAATCCTTTTCTTTTATAGTGGATTCAAATATTGTCCTACTCTGTGGTTGACCTTGTAATTTTTTTTGTAGACTACACTTTAAAAAATAGCTTCATGATTAAAATGATCAATTTTGCAGTACTGCCGGATGACTCAGTGGTAATTTGATTATACAGTATTATTTATCAAAACTAATTGAAGCTGACTATTTGAAATTAAGGGTGAACTTCCTCAAATCTAACAAGTCAAGTTCAAGCTTGGATGGAATAGGGAACATATTTCTGCCATTTTTTATCATCAAAGTCAGAGACACTTAAATAGAATCATGTAAGCTTATGTAACCTTTATGTTTATCTTTTAAAATAACAACTGACATTTATATTAACAAAAACTGGCATGGATATCTCTGATTTTATGTTTTTAGCTATAAAAACATTTTAAAGCAAAGAATAGGGTCAATATTTTATTTGCGTTAACCTGAGTAACCTGAAAGGATTGATTTAACTCAGATTTAGTCTTCATTTTCCTCTTCCTGTACTTTCCCAAAACAAAAAATAAAAAATTTCTAAAATCTTTCTAGGTAGTCTGCCAGACAGTCTCTGGGGACTATTCTCCCCTAATTATAAAGGCTTTCTGAGGTGGAAATATCATGTGTATCAGAGTTATTTTTTCCTAATTTATGGTATAACCTCTGACTATATGCCTTAAAGTTGTGCGTTTTAGCAAACACACAACACACACACATAAACAATGAATCTTTTAAAATTCATTCACAGAGATTTTTTTTATTTTTTATTTTTAAAAAGAATTTGTTCTTGGGTAGTTACCAATGCTAAGAAACACCCATTATGTGGAGAGAAGTGGTAGGATTATGTGTTCCTCTCCCCTACCACTTTTTCACTCCCTCCCTGCCCCACTACAAACACGGTTTTTTAAAGGTCTAACCCCCCAGATTGCCCTCAGTTCTCCAGGGTCCCTAAGAGCAACACCAGCAGCTGGGCTATAACCAGAGGCCACATATGCCTTTGGGCAAAGTTACACAACCCCTCACTTTTTTATGTAGGAGAATGTTGTCTTTGTCTTTGGCCTTCTTGAAAGTTTCTTTGCTGCAAATATGCAGATAACAGATCTGAATATAAAAATAAGTCAGGAAAATAAGACGTTTACAGAGCAGCACCTGGCCTTTGTGAAGAGAGAGGCAATCATGGCCCATCGTCTTGAAGGCCATGGTTGGTATTTGCCCAACCACTCTTTTTTCCAGAAAAGTGGCAAGAAGCAGGGGCCTCCTGTTTCTCTTGGAGACCATCAACTTTTACACCAAGCTCTGCCACCAAAAATGGTTATGTACTCTTAGAACATCTGAGGGGCTTGCTGAGGCAAAGTTCAAAAACTGCAAGTGAGATTGGATAGGTTATATTTTACTTCCAACAGATGCTGCAAAATTGTTCAAAGTACAAAGTAGCTTCAGAAAACAGTATATCCCTGAACCATGGAGTTAATTTGACCCATGTGGTGTTCAGGGTACCAAGGAATCAGTACTGAGACAAGTTTATTGCCAATGTTCGTTTCTCTTCTCTCTTTTTCTTTCTCATATTCTGATAACTTATGCTATATAAGCTATCCTTTGGCCTTCCTTCTCCAATTCTGACATCTTTACAGGTGTTTTTCTTCCTGAACCAGTCCAACGAGCTGAGCTGATTGTATGCTTGGGGCTTGAAATGTCTCTAAAGTTAATCTCAATATTTACATATAAAAGCAACTTACAAAGTCCTTTATTGAAAAAGAGGAGTCAGAAATTGTCCTCTGCTGGGTTGTACTTTGTCCTTTTTTAGAAGCCAATTATTTTAAACAAATTTGCTTTTTTTTTAATCATCATAGAAGAAGTGAGGATATATTTTCCATTGATTTTTTTTTTTTCAGAGAGAGTAGAAGGGAGGAGGGAGAGGGGAGAGAAAGAGAAACATGGATAGGAGAGAAACACATCAATCAGCTGCCTCCCAAACGTTCACCAACCAAGGGTGGGGAACAAACTGGCAACCAAGGTACATGCCCGGGAATCAAACCAGAGACCCTCTGGTCCAAGGGCCGATGCCTCAACCACTAAGCAAAACCGGCCAGGGCGAAATTTATTTACATTTTTTAAAGTGTACCTGATCTTCATACATGAAGAGAGGGGAGTAACTTATTGTAAAGACCCAAATGAATCTCATTGGAGGAAAAAGGGAGGTAACTCATAATTCTTCAAATTTGAATTCAGCAGTTACTATTTGTTATGTAAAATAGTTGCATTCTTATGATTACACTAGAGGCCCGGTGCACAAAATTTGTGCACAGGGGGGGTGGGTGGGGTGTGTGTGTCCCTCAGCCCAGCCTGCACCCTCTCCAATCTGGTACCCGTGCCAGGCAGTCGGACATTCCTCTCACAATCCAGGACTGCTGGCTCCCAACCGCTCGCCTGCCTGCCTGATTGCCCCTAACTGCTTCTGCCTGCCAGCCTGATCACCCCCTAACCACTTTCCTGCCAGCCTGATTGACACCCAACTGCTCATCTGCTGGCCCAATTGCCCCTAATTGCCCTCCCCCGCAGGCCTGGTCGCTCCCAACTGTCCTCCCCTGCAGGCCTGGTCCCCCCAAACTGCCCTCCCCTGCAGGCCTGGTTACCCCCAATTGCCCTCCCCTGCTGGCCTGGTCACCCCTAACTGCTGTCCCCTGCAGGCCTGGGTCCCTGTAACTGCCCTCCCTTGCTGGCCTGGTCACCCCCAACTGCCCTCCTCTGATGGCCTGGTCACCCCTAACTGCTGTCCCCTGCTGGCCTGGGTGCCCCTAACTGCCCCCCCCTTGCCAGCCTGATTGCCCCCAACTGCCATCCCTTTCAGGCCTGGTCCCTCCCAACTGCCCTCCCCTGCCGGCCATCTTGTGGCAGCCATCTTGTGTCCACATGGGGGCAGCCATCTTGTGTGTTGGAGTGATGGTCAATTTGCATATTACTGCTTTATTATGTAGGACTAGGGACCTGTTGCAGGAATATTCCTGCAAGACTTCTGGCGGGTTTCCCTCCCGCCACGGCCACCTCTCCCAGCCCCCCACCTCTCCTGCTGCGGCGGGCGGGGCGGGGCAAGGCGGGTGGAATGGGTGGGGAGGGCGGAACGGGCAGGGCACCCCCAGCCCGTCCCTCCCACCCCACTCAGCCCTCGGCCACCTCTGCCTCCGAGGCCACGTGGAGAACACAGCCTCTGCCGCTGCATGCCTCGCCCCGCACTCCTGACCCTCCGCGCCCGCTGATGCAGCTGCCTCTGTGGCCGCGCGCTGCCGCCTCCTCTGAGCACCCTGACCTGCCGCGCATGCTGCCGCCGCCTCCTCTGCCATGCGCGCTGCTGCTGCACGCCCCACCCCACCCACCCGCCCTGCCACGCCCCACCCGCCTCGCCACGCCCTGCCCGGAACCACCACCACCTCCGAGGCCACCATGGCCTCGCACACCGACTGCCACTCCCTGCCCACCGCCACCGCCGCTGCCACCGCCTCTGAGGCCATCATGGCCACGTGCTCAATAGCTGTGCTGCCGCCCGCCCCCACAGGCACCTTGCTTTCTGCTTTCTTCACTCCTCCCTCCCTCAGCATATGCAAATTAACCGCCATCTTGTTCACTCTGATTGGCTGTGGGCGTAGCGAAGGTACGGCCAATTTGCATATTACTCTTTTATTAGTGTAGATTTTAGCTTCCGATAATTTTGGAACACCTCATAAGTAGTTCTTGACAATTTTTTAAAATTGAATTTGTTCAGGTGACATTGGTTCACAAAACCATACAGGTTTCAAGTGTACAATTTAGCAAAACATCATCTGAGTCCTAGCCAGTTTGTTCAATGGATAGAGCGTCAGCCTGCAGAATGAAGGGTCCCAGGTTTGTTTCCAGTCAAGGGCACATGCCTGGGTTGTGGGCTCGATCCCCAGTGGGGGGTGTGTAGGAGGCAGCTGATCAATGATTATCTCTCATCATTGATGTTTCTATCTCTCTCTCTCTCCCTCTCCATTTCTCTCTGAAGTCAATAAAAATACATTAAAAAAAACACACACACACAAAAAACCCCCAAACATCATCTGAACACTGCATTGTGCACCCATCGCTTAAAGCAAGGTCTCTTTCTGTCCCTATTTATCCCCCATTGCCCACCTCTGTCTACCTCTACCCCTCTTTCCCTCTGGCTATCACCACACTGTTATATATATATTTAATCCCTTCACCTTCTTTCATCCAGCCCCCAACACTCCTCCCCTCTGGCAGCTGTCAATCTGTTCCATGAATTCATGCCTCTGTTTCTATTTTATTCGTTAGTTTATTTTGTTCATTAGATTCCACATATAAATGAGATTATATGGTATTTGTCCTTCTCTGACTGGCTTATTTCACTTAGCATAATAATCTCCAGGTTGATCCACAAAACTTTTGTAGACCATAATATAGTCACTTATTTTCTCTGAGGTCTAGTAGATAGGAACATTTTCTGTCACAGGTTTTCTTCAAAACAATAAAGCTCGAGTAACACTGGAATATAAAACAAATGCCACATTGATTTAATAGTAGCTTTTAAATGAAGTGGAAGGATCTTTGTTTAATTACATTTATTACATGCCTGTCACATGCCCCAACTGGGAGAAACATCTGCCTGTCACTCTGTCATGCCATCGTGGCTGCCATTCTCTTGAGCTTGCACAACATGTCAAGCTTTGTGTTCAGGATCTACACATAATTTTATCTAATCTTCTGAACAATCTGTCCAGGTAGGTATCATTCCTCTCCTTTTAAACACCAGGAAGCGGAGTCTTACATGGCTTATCTCTCTCAGCTGGTAGCAGCGGAGCAGGGTTGGCCCCACTTGGCCTAACTCCAAGTTTGGGCCTGGAATCACTTTAGGTCCCTGACAAGTTCTCCTTCAAAAGAATACTGCGAATGGAGTAAAGATAAGAGGGTTGAAACTAAGGTAATCATGAAAAGAGTACACTAAGGTCACTTTATGGCCTTATTGTTGGTTTCACTGTGGCTGCTGATTGACTTTTAGACCATGTTATTGCACCCTGTTGTCACCTGTTAATTTACAAAGCCGGCACTCCTCAATTTAAAACTGTATAAATGTATTGTTCTAGGCCTCTGCACTCAGTCCCCACTGGTCTCTAATACCTGCGTTTCCCAGGGCTTACGTAAATCTGACTGACCTCCTCCGAGACCTCCCTGACCGCTCAGGCTATGCTTCTCTCTCCGTCTTAGATTTCCCATCACAGCCACGTACGCCTTTCACTGCATGCTGCTCCAGAACTATGTTCCTTTGGATGACCAGAGCAGGGCCTCTCTCATACACTTCCTTTGAATCCTCCGTGGTACCTTGCATGTGGTATGTTCCTAGTACACACTAGTATGTGCTAAATGTAGTCACACCACTTACTGCTTCTGAGCAATCACGGAGGGGAAAGGGCTGGATAGTTTCATGATATGCTCAGCTCTCTGAGAATAGCAAGACTGCGGCAGGGGGAAAGGCTCTACTGAAAACCTCTGTCAGTTTGTTAATTTCCAAAGAGGCCAGCCTGAAAGAAATGCAGTCCACGGCTCATAAAGACCAGATAAATGTTGTATATGGAAAGTAAGTTAGCAAATTCACTGTCAAATTCCAAATGGCAAGGAAGCATGGAAAGTCACAGCTTAACTTCCTGAGCAAACCTGTCACCGAGAGCCAGATGACAGAGCCTGTCAGAGCAACCGTGTGTCACTTCAGAGACAGATTGCTCTCTGACATACAGCACTCATTCCCAGGACCATCCCTTAAGACTAGAAGAAGGGTGAAATCTCACAAAACCAATTGCCATTTGACTGTACAGAAGTTTCCCTTCAATTTTAAGGGTATTTTTAAGCTGTGTGGATTCCCACCTATGAAAAAGAGTGCTTGTCATTGGAGTCTTTTATGGGAAGTAAAATATATTAAAAATCTACTCCAATTACATCATTTCATGTAATTTGGGGGTTTGCTCATGGCAGACATATTATGAGTCAGATAGGGCGTACCCAATTCATTTATTTGTCATAAAGACTTCCCAAATCTGGCCTTGGCTGCTAAGTATACCCATATTTAATCAATGTAATGGGGAAGTAAGAATTACCATACTATGTATATGCCAAAATATTCCAAGAGGGTCAGAGAGATAATGAGCTAAGGACAACAGTATACTGATGGATTGAAACTCTAAGTGGAATAAATAAACTCATTCATGACCTATGTGTTCAACAAACATTTATCGAGCACCTACTGTTTGCCAAGTGCTGTGTTAGGTGCTGAAGAAACAATATGAAGTCAGACACACCCCGTGTGGTGAAAAGGGCTGTGATGGACTTAGGTGCCTCACAACCCTTGAAGAGTTCCATGAATTCATTTCTGGAAAATCAACTTCATTAAGTCCTTGATTCATGACATCCCACACTGAAAACTCACATGCAAATAGAATATTGATCTTTTTATTGATAACTGAGGAAATGGCACCTGGTGTCTCTGAGCAGCCCTATTTACTAAACAAAGCCTTAAATTTTATTTTTCTTGCTAAAATGAAACATTAGTTTACTGTGGGTCTTAGATGAAACTTAAGCAGGACAAAACTGAAACTTAAAAATAAAACCTTACTACTACAAAAGAAAGCATGGCATACTAAAAGGAATAATAGGTAATAATAATAATAATTATAAAGCTTTTAGAGGTAGACAGAACTAGACCCAGCTGAGTGACACAGGCGGAATTTCTCAGGTTGGTCATCTGGGAGCTCTCAGGGAAGCAGTAATAGGAGTGATTGGAATAAAGGGTTTATACGGATTAGATTATTGCATGCTACTGCTGCCTCTGAGCTTGGGGCCATCCTCTACCCACATTAGGTCAGCAGAGCTGGCAGTTGTGGGGCGGGGGTGGGGGGTGGGGATCTGGATGCAAATATGAGAGAGTGAGAACAAACGAACCCACAGGGACAACCTGGAACCTGCATTTTCTCATTGGGTCACAGGAGACCTACAGAGGAGCTGGCATCCTTTGCCTTGGAGCTGCATGCACACCTAGTCCAGGTCTCAGAGAAGCTGAGTGGAGATTTGGTGGGAGCTGAAGGAGCTGCTGGCCACATGCTGCTCGTGACCCACAAGGCAGGCCAGCAGGTCACGGGCATACACTACAGTGGCACCTGGTGTCCTACACTAACCATCTGAGTGTCATGGCTGTTGCTTCGCTTCTGTCTTCCAAATCCAGTGCAAATTTCTCCTGGCCAAGTCTCACCTGGAATCATACTGGGAGGAGAATTCTGAGGAACAGTTTTAGCTTAGCTCAGCCTCTGATGGGAAACATGCATTGCATCGCAGCCCCAGAGCAGGTTCTTTCATCTTTCTTTAGTTTTCTGTCCCTCCTCCCCCTCCCCCATTCCCACCCCCCTGCCCTTTCACACTTTCACAAATATCTGTTGAGTACTGACTGTTCTTGCCCATGGATATCATGTTCTTTCACAGGATCTCAAGGAAAGCATTCTGAGAGACTCACGGGTGGGGATTGTGGCATGGTAAGGTTATAAGGCTGCCCCCAGGTTTCCCATGTCCCATCTCTGTCCATCCTACCATGGAAAAAGTCCAGTCTCATTTTCATAAAGGCCAAAACAAAGGCCAGTGTCCAAAGACTCTGTGCCATTGGTCTGGCATCAGCAGTCTCAGCCCCCATCCAGGTAGCTTAACGCTGTTCCTGGCTGCAATCTGTTGCTCTGCTGCTGTGCCCAGACTCCCACCTGGACCCTGTGTTTGGAGTCTATTCAGCTGCTGACTGGATGGCTGCTAAGGCCATATGGTTGTTAAGGAAAGAGAACATGTGAATGAAAGGGGCAAGTGCATGTAACCCAGCAAGAGGGAGCAAAGTTCTTTGTTAGTTAGGATTATATTATTTTGGGCTTGGGAAGGACCAGGTGCTTTTTCAAACTAACCAATGAACTCCCTAAGCTTTTCTGAGCTTTTGATGGGTCCACCCCCTAACCAGTTTATTTCCTAGATCTTCCTGGGTTGTGTCTTTTGTCCAATCTGATTCTTCTCTCAGGCTAGACTGACAGGCCTCTATGTTGCCATCTTGGCTTCCATTGCCCATGTGCTTACCTCCCCTTTTATTGTTCTATCCCTCCCCCCAGTAATCTGCAAGAAAGACCAGGGGCTCCCTGAGGAGTGTGTGAAGTTGTGACTTCCTGGTAAAGCAAGCAGGCTTCTGCTCCCTAGTTTATTATGCTTAATAATATCCAATTCCCTTTGCTCTCTTCCTTTATTAATACTTAGCTACCTATGCTAACACTATGTTCCAGATACTATATTGGAAAAAAATGGGTTATATTGGGTTCTTTGGAAAAAAATTGTGGGATGAAACAGACATGGTACTTACCCTCATGACTCTTATAGTCTAATGGGTGGGAGAGTTAATTAAATAATCACACACATCAGTGTAAAATTTCAACTATGGTTAGTGCCATGAGGGAGGTGGTATGTGGTACTTTTGAGAATGCACAAAAGGAGGATTTCACCTAAACTAATAAAAACACCTGAAACTTGATGATTAAAGTATCACTTCTCTAAAAGCTACAGATTTATTTAAAAGCACTGATGATACTGATTCTCATTGTCTCCTAAGGGCACTCTCAGACCATCATCATCATGAATACAAAATCATCATAGCAACCAGAAGGAGGAAATTTTACATCAGCCAAAAATTACATCAAAATCTGAGTTGTGTTATCTGACAAGTTAGCTTTTTAGGGAATTCCAGTTCATGTACTGACAGAGAGCTGAGTCATATAGAAGGGGGAATGGAATGGAAAGGTCAAGTGGCAACACCCATGTTGCTTACCCAGTGTCCCAGTAGGACATCCCACCGAATTAATCATTTTTCAACTATAAGACCTGGTACAATTCAGATTACTATACAAAAGTGGCACCTCAGTTACAAAACAGATAATTTAAGTATCCTCCAACATTTTGTAAATGATGAACACTTTTTTTCAAGATAGCATACAAATCAAAACATAATGCATGCTACATAAAGATAGGAACTTGTTTTCTATCTGTAGCCCTGCCATGGGGTAGGTGCTCAGTGTGTGTCCTGTCAGATAGGGCTGCTGTAACAAAATATCACGGACTGGGTGGCTTTTAAACAGCAAAAGTGTATTTCTCACAATTCCAGAGGCTGGCAAGTCTAAGATCGAGGTGCTGGCAGTTTCAGTGTCTGGTGAATACCTGCTTTCCTGTTCATAGATGGCCATCTTCTTGTTGTGTCCTCATGGTGGAAGTACCAAAGGATCTCTCTGAGATCCCTTTTATGAGGGCACTAATCCCATTCATGTGGGCTCCACCCTTATAATCTGATAACCTCCCAAAGCATTAGATTTGAACATATGAATTTGGGGGAGAGGGGCACAAACATTCAGTCTGTAGCAGTAAGTATTAGTTGAATGAATGAATCCATCTGATGACTTGTTTGGTATCAGGACTTGCCTCATATGTCAGGTATACTGTAGCAAACATTTCATTTTCTTCCAACAGCAGGGAGAGTATAAAAGATTTCACACTTGAGATAGGATTTGCCCAAATCAAGGTTTTCCTGTACCTGGGGTCTTCCATTGCCCTGAGTGCTAAGCTGGCTCTGACCCTCGGTTCTGTAATAACCTTTAGGTTCTTTGTACTTCAGTGGGGTGAGTTGTCCAGTGTTGACTCGCCCCGCAATCACTACCTCTGAGTCTTGCACACCCCAAACTCAATTTTGTTTGTCCTGACACTCAGTTTGCAGAGATGGTTTTCTGTTTTTTGGATCTTGGCTCTATCTCTGATTTTACTCTCACTGCCCATTCCCCATGCGACTATAGTTGTCAAACCTCCAGTATATAAAGGACCAGCATGTCAACTAAGGACCGGCAGGCTAAAACAACACATGGGGAAGTTGCCTGATGACTACAAGGCAGCCACCAGCATGGTAGGTGCTGCTGAGTGATGCCATCATAGGCGACTCAGGAGTGATGTTCCAGAGCCATGTTCTCTAGATGTCGAGTGCAGGGGCTAGTCCTAGTTCCCAAAATTCTTTTGAAATTAGATGCTAGCTTAATTTTTATAAGTAATACTTTTGCTTAAAAAATAGAGAAGTTTTCTGATTATAAAAGAAAAGCATGTTTATTATAATTTGGAGAACATAAGATGTTATTGAGAAAGCACATTATCTGTTACTTAACCACCTAGAAATAATCATTGTTCACATTTAGACCCCGTTTAAAAAGCACAAGGTGGGAGCCATGACTTATGTGGTGTGTGTGGGCTTAGAAGCCATGTGGAGCACTTTCTTCCTAATCAAGGGAACTGCCAAACTTGTCTCCTTCAGGCAGCTGGCTCTAGGGCTGGACATTATAGTCCTGGTTGTGAGCCATCCTCCCTGTTGTTGTCAAAGCATCTTCCTAAAGCACAAATCCCACCTGTCTCTTCCCTGCTTAGGCTGCTTCCCATTGACTTCCTGAGCCTTCCAGATGAAGTTCATCCTTTTAGCATGACACACAAGCTTCCTTCTCTCCTCTCTTCTCCTCTCCCCTCCCCTCCCCTCCCCTCCCCTCCCCTCCCCTCCTCTCCTCTTCTCTCTCTCTCCCTTTCTTTCAGCTTCATGGAGGTATCACATACAATAAAATTCACTGATGTTACATGTACATTTCAATGAATTTAGCAGGTGTGTTTTTCCATGAAGCCACCACCACTACAATTAGGATATAGGACAATTTCCTCAGTCTCTTTGATTCTACCCCCTTCCCATATCTTCTCTCCCTAGAAACTATCTATCTGCTTCATGTCACTCTAATTTTGCCTTTAAAAAAGAATCTCTATATATAAAAGCCTAAGCAACCGGCCGACAGGTTGGTAGCTATGATGTGCACTGACCACCGGGGGCAGATGCTCAATGCAGGAGCTGCCCCCTGGTGGTCAGTGTGCTCCCACAGTGGGAATGCTGCTCAGCTGATGGTCGGGCGCCAAATGGAGAGCGCAGTGGAGCCACAGGAGTGGCAGCGGTGGCAGGCGCAGTGGGGCTGGGATGAGCAGGAGCGGCAGGCGGCATTGGACTGCTGGTTTCAGCCCGATCCCCGCAGGCCACGCTGACGAACCCCACCGGGCCTCTAGTTTTATATAAAAGGAATCATAGAGAATGTAGTATTTTATGTCGGGCTTCTTTTCACTTATCATAATGCTTTTTATATTTATCCACGATGCTTTGTGTATCAGAAGTTTGCTCTTTTTAACAGTAGACTAGTATTCCATTGGGTGGACATATCAATTAGTTTATCCATTCACCAGTTGATGGGCATTTGGGTTATTTCCAGTGTTTCCCTATACTGAATACAGCTGCTAGGAACATTTGTGTACATGTCTTTGTGTGAATGTGTGTTTGCATATCTCTCAGGTAGATTCCTAGGAGCAGGGTTGCTGCATTGCATGCTAAGTGTGTGTTCAGTTTTATAACAGTCCTTCAAGCTGTTTTCTACAGTGGCTGTACTATTTTATGTTCCCTTTACTAGCATTTGAGAATTCCAGTTCCACATCCTCACCAACATCTGGTATTGTCCATCTTTTAATTTTAGTCATTCTAGTGGGTTACCCAACCTTTTTAAGCCCACCCTCCTGCTCCAGACATACAATTCAGCTGAATACAGCTGCTCTCTCACACTGCTCCCTCAAGTGATCAGCTTTCCTAAGGGAGTTCTTTGCCCTTCTTAAGGTTGAACTGGGGTCCTAGATCTAGCACTCACAGTATCCTATGCACATCCACCTGTTCTGTGTTTGTTGTGTTTTTTTCCCCGGCCCTCTTCCTTTCTTCCTTCCTTCCTTCCTTCCTTCCTTCCTTCCTTCCTTCCTTCCTTCCTTCCTCCCTCTCTCCCTCCCTTCCTCCCCCTTTCTCTTCCTCCCTTCTTTCTTTCCTTCCTTCCTTCCTTTTTAAAATATTTTTATTGATTTCAGAGAGGAAGGAAGAGGGAGAGAGAGATAGAAACATCAATGATGAGGGAGAATCATTGATTGGCTGCCTCCTGCACACCCCCCACGGGGAATCGCGCCCACAACCCGGGCATATGCCCTTGACCGGAATCGAACCTGGGACCCTTCAGTCCACAGGCCGACACTCTATCCACCAAGCCAAACAGGCTAGGGCTCCCCCGGCCCTCTTTCAATTCAAAGTTTAGTGCAGAGTGAAGAGTGGAAAGTTTACCCAGTGTTTACCACAGAGTAAATGAACCATGTCCAGCACTGCCAGAGGTGAACCTAAGGAGGGGCGGTGAAGGATTAAAGAAGACAGACAAGAGAATACAGTTGGGGCTCGGTGGATCACTGTGCCTGGATGAGGAAACAGTGACCCTGCCTGTAAACAGGACCTTTATTTTATAGTCAGATCACACAAAGCAAAACAAGGGCAAGATGTTTACAATGTTCTTGAGAATTTCAAATCTGCTTCTTTCCTGTTGTTGCCATTCTCTGAACTCTATCAAGCTTTCTTTAGGCAGCACTTGCTGCACGCCCTGCAGCCCACATCCCCTAGCTACCTAGAACTGCAGGGCCAGACTATAAGGTCAAGCTTACAGCCATAGCCTTTTGGCTATAATTGTGCTGGGAGGGCTTTGCCCTCGAAGCTGGGATGTGTATGTGGCTTTGGCACAAATCAGTCCAAGGCTTGATCCTGTCCGAATGTTGTAGCCACTCTCTACAAGTAAAGATTATTTGTTCAGTGAAAGAATGAACAAAATAATCTTTAGACTTTAATATGTTTCTAATCGACAGGACACATCCTCCATCAAAACATGACTCAGAAGACATCTTTTAAAGAATGCATTTGTATACATCTTCTTCCCAGGGGTGTCTTGCTTTCACTTTCAAGAAAGCCAGTGAGGCATCCAGCCCCAGACTAGGAGATGCAACATGGAGTGGGCATTCGTTTTGACTTTACTTTCTCTGTCCATCAAAGCCATTCCCTCATTTAAAAGTGTTTATTAAACACTCAGCATGTGCAGGCACTTTGGCTGGGTTCTGAGGGTCCCATGGCAGAATGGCTCCAGTGGAACACTCAGGCAGAGCCGTGGGGGAGTAAATATAACTGGACAGATAGAGATAGGGGAAAGGCATTCCTGGTCGCAGAGTTTCTGCTCACAAAACTGAAAGGTAAACCTAGTCTGGCTCTGGTCAGAGCAGAGAGTCCCTAGTGAGAACTATAGCATGTTATCAGAGGGGCGCATGCCAATTGGGAGAAGCTCTAGAATGCTTAGTGGAGGGGTTTGAATTCTTTGTTACAAACAAAGGGCTGGAGGTGAGGTGGGGGCAGACTCATGTATTTATTTTTAACAGGAAAGTAACACGATGAGGTTAGTATTTTAGGAAAAGATTCTGATAACCATTTGAGGCAAAGGGCAGGGAGCCTGAGCCAGTCCAGAAGGCATCCTCAACGTTTGTGCTAACTAGCACCAGCTTTCTGGGCTCCTAACCACCCGCCCCCCCCCCCCCCCCCCCCCGCCGCCCTGAAATATTTCACATCTTTAGCAGCCGACCTGGTCTCCATTCCCCAAGTCTGTTTCCCCAGGATGTTTGCTGATACCCTAAGTCTGTTTCTGATGATACATGGTCTTCCAGTGGGATGGCTCTCTCTCTTTCCAGCCCCATCACCAAAAAAAGCAAAGCTATTGTGGAACACGTCTAGTTTTATTTAACCATACTAGTTATCCATCTGATAAGAAAAATTAACATTGGCAAAGTGATTTAGAATTTACTGTATACTTAGGAGGTCCTAGATACCCGGAATAGTGACTTTCAATAAGCACCTTGTAAAATTATGTGTATGATCACCCAAGACTATTCTCTGTAGCAGGTCACCAGGCCCTCAAGGGGAGGACCTGGACAAAGTTCTGCTTGTTGGAAGTGGGGTGAGACGCTGGCGACTAGGCACGGGGACTGGGGCAGGGGTCATACCAACTGGGAACTTAAATGGTGCCCTCTGCCCCACTGCATTTTTAATCTCTTCTCAAAGGTCACAGGCTTCCCCTTGGAACCCGCCATATTTTCAGGAAATAACCATCTTCACCTCTTATACTAGGAAATCCTCACTAGAGGGTCCCATGTGCAGAATATTCTGTGAAGATCCCCCTTAGGCAACGTGGGCCTTATTGCTTTTCAGATGGTTGGAAACAGCATCCAGCTGGTGTGTGTAGGAACGCAGAGCTGTCAGCCAGGAGAACCTGGTGGTACTCTTATTTTGATGGTCATCACCATCACCTTTTTGTTTATATGCTGTTAGAGCAAATATAAAGCTCTATACATTCAAATAAACTCAAGAGGGTACCAGTCCACGAGGCATTCAGAGTCCCTGCACAGAACCCTGGGTCTGGAGCCGCTTCATCTGGTCCTTCTGATGGGCTGGTTAGTCCCTGGTGAGGCTCCCAGAGGAGGTGGTACAGCCTCAGACCTGGACCCATGTTTCCTGATAAGCCCGTCTTCTCTCTTCAAATCACTACCTCAGCTTCCTTCTCTCTGTTCTCACTCAGAATGGAAAACAGCTGGCCAACATCCTTCCTTCTTACAGATGGTTACTGAGTTCTGCCCTTTGCATTTTCCCTCTGTAGCTTGTAGCCCCTTTGTCACTTACTGGGCAGCTGAGGTACCGTGTCAGCATGAAAACTCATAACCTTCCCATCTTGTTCCACTGCCTCAGCTCCTTCTTGGAAGCAGGTGGCCTCTCCATGATGAATATATTAAAAAGAAGGGAAAAAAAATCCTGATTTGTTGTTAGACCAGCTTATTATTAGAGATATAGTTCTCATTCTAGTTAAGTGTATTCTAAACCTCACGAAGGAGCTTCATGTGTGGAAAGTAATTTTTCTTCAGTGATTGAAAAATGCAAGTTCCCAGGTAACTCAATTGGCCAATTAAGGGAGATATAAATATTGCTTAGTTATGCAGATGCAAAGGTGTTTCCTCTTTCCAGAGTGCAATAAGTCCTGGATAGTGGCGGTAGGGGCAGAAAAAGCTGCACTTAAGAGACCTAACCCTCCCCCTGAGGCAGAACTGCTTTGGCAGTGGTGAGCTGCTCTGGGGGCAGGTGTGCCTGGAGAAGTGACATCTACCTGACTCAGGAAGAAACCATCAGCAATTAGTGATGCAGGAGTGATTATCAAAAAACAGTCAGGCCTGGCAGCAATGTCTGAGGGGAGGAGCCTTAGGGCGAACACAGAGCATTTCCAAATGTGGTCTCCAAATTAAAATATTAATTTCAATGACTTTAGATTAATTGGTATCAATTCCCATGAGGAGAGGAGAGGAATGAGGAGGAGAGAGATGGATAAGAGAACTCAGATATTTGTAAAGTAAAGGAAAAGTTATTTGTTGAAATTAGACCAGGCCTGTGAGGCCTTTGACTGCTGGAAGATGCCAGTTTGTACCAGGCCGTTAACTATTTAAATTTTGGTAGCTTGAAAGGCTTTTTACAAACCTCTTTTGCAGGGTTGATTTTAACATAAATCTTGAGTAAGCATAGCATGTAAAACACCACTCAGGGCCATTACAATTATGTTAAGGTTTTATTTTCTCTCGCCAGGGGGATTTCTCTCTCTGCTGGTATATACGTGCCTGCCAAAACCATATAAAAAGCATTCATGGAGAAAAGTTTCCAGTGGCAG
The DNA here is from genome assembly GCF_951640355.1 of Cnephaeus nilssonii. NCBI lineage: Eukaryota > Metazoa > Chordata > Mammalia > Chiroptera > Vespertilionidae > Cnephaeus > Cnephaeus nilssonii. Next base: position 21,074,678 of record NC_137072.1, on the reverse strand, counting down.
CAGCCAATTCAGTTCTTTCCCCAATCCGAAGGTTAGCACAAGGCCTGGAGACTGGTAGGAACTAGCTGTTAGAAAAGATGCTGAGTGAGGAAAGCCTGAAGGGAAGATGAATGCATTCAGTGTGCAGTGGTCCCGGCTTCGGAGGGAGGACGCAGACGCTGCCATTCAGCACAGCTAACGCTGAACAGACTCAGAAGCTCCCGGTGTCTATCAGTGATGTTCATCTGCTCATCTGTCAGGAGTTGTTTTCTGTCAACAGTGAGAAGCTGCTAAAAAGCAAAACCAAATCAAACCTTGCAATTCATAAGAATCACTATGTACATTTGCACTTTATTCCACACATTTCTGCCAACACGAGTCATCCTGTTTCCCCTCCCCCTTTAAAATGAGGAATTAGAGAGGAACATATGGAAAAATGATTACTTATAGTAATGGCTTTGATGAAACACACACACACACACACACACACACACACCCTTCCTGTGGCATTTACAGTAACACAAACTTGTCCTGAGCTGACTTATATTTTTATACTATGACACAAGCCATATATTCAGGACCATTGAGACAGATAAGAATTCTGACGTCTTCTGTGACTATGCTGAGGGAAGAAGCCTTTGTTCAGCTCGTGGCAGTGTTCACAAGACAATGGACTGCGAGTGATATATGCAAATGTGTCCTTTTATCATTACTGAAAGTGACCTTTATGATTAGATTGAAATAGCAACATCAATACCTGGGTTAATATGACTTATTGGCCTAAAGGGAGGGAGCATGTTCTCTAGCAAGATTTAAAAACTAGGAAGTAGACATATCAAATTCTAACCTTCACCACAGCCCCAGAATTCTTATGTGATGCAAGAGAAAACTTTCACCTCTGTGGGACTTGTTTGCTGTCTCTGGAAATCAGAGAAAACTGCCTTTTTCAGGAATGTTATGAGCCTTTATTAAGACTTTCACAAAAAAGTCAGAAGAGATGTCTAAAGTAATATCATGACCTATCAGCTCCCCACACAGAACTCTTTTCAGATTATTCCAAGTCCCACCCAGTGCAATGGGCTGAGTCAGGTCAGATCCAGAGATGTGCATATCAATAAAAATCAATATTAAATGGGGAGGGTGGGCAGAAAATGGGGATGTAATGTATGACACAGGAGATACAGTCATTAATATCATAATAATTATGTATGGTGATGCATGGTTACTAGACTTACTGTGGGTGATCACTTAGTAAGGTATATAAATGTTGAATCACTATTTTATATGCCTGAAACTCATATAATGTTGCATGTTAAGTATAATTAAAAAATATGCATACTTAAATTTTTTTTAAAAAAAAAAGAGTTCATGTTTCCTGCAAAACAGTTCTGTTGTAGCTAAATACAGAAAACAAATAAGAAGGTGATTTTCCTGGAGTGGTGTGGCCTCACCAGCACATGCCCCCTCCAGCCATCCCCCAAGCAAGAGAGCATAAGTTGAGCTGTAGTTTAATGGCTCTTCCATATGTAGCATTGTTATTTATTTGCCCTGTGATGACATTTACATTTTTTCAATGGCTGAACATAACTTGACCAGTTTCTCCAAGTCCACACGTACTAAGAATTGGGGGAGGAAGACACAAAACGAAGTAAGCGTGTGCTGACAAGTGCCGTACAGTCACTGGCAAAGCAAGCAGAGATGAATGTGAATACATTCTTCTTTTAGTGAGGGCTGGGTTTCAAAAGAAAAAAAAATTAAAATATTATCATTTAAAGAAAGACAGCACCAGCTGCTGTTAGGGACTCCAGACACTTTTTAGTTAAAAGAAAAAAAGTGAAGACAAAATTTGCAACTGGGTGAATATCTATGCAGTTTACTCTTAACCATTTGCCAATAAAGAGGCATTTTAAAGTGCTACTGAAGTGGATTCATCAAAAGAAATTTACTTCACCTTGTTAAAATATTGTTCTATGTAAAAGAGGCATTTGGCTGGGTTTGCCATCTACAGGGTTACAATGGTTAAGTAATTGCTTAGAAAGTAATTGTTATTTCAGATTTCATGCGTAATGAATTCTTTTTCTTAATTTGGGAAACTGTGAGGAGAAGGTGAGATTCTTTGGTAAGCTGAGTTTTGAAAAAGCCCATCATCTAAGCGGCCTCGCAGGAAGAGGCTCTCGGCAGCGACTGAGGAGCAGGTACCAGGAGATGAATGTGGGAAACCCATGTGACAGTCAAGTGAGGTGATGTCTGCCCTCGGTTCCCAGCATGAAATCACCATAAAAACATGACTTTCCAGAAGCAGGGCATAAATGGATACTTTGTTCCATTAAAGCCTTTAATATTTCTCATAGGAAGTTGTGCGTTTCAGCAAATGTCTCACTCAAGTATGTAAAAGTAAATTTGTGTAACTTCCTGAAATTTGGAGGAAATGGGACCTGCCTTTATTTCAGAACTTCTGTCACAAATGACTAGACAAGAAGGTGATTAGGAACTGAGGGGAGAAAAGGACAGGTGGGTCGGGTCGGTGGAGGTACTGGCCGAATAGAGGACATGCAGGCTCCGCAGAGCTCCCAGCATGTGATGCAGACGCCAGCGAAGATTTGTTGTTTGGGTGGCTGACTGGATGGACCGAGTGAAAGGTTTTATGATCACAAAGAAAGGCCAGTCAATGCTTTTTCTTGTGGTAATCCCCCCGCCCCCCCCCCCCCCCCACACACACACACAATGATTGGGAAAGAGGGAATTCTGATTAAGTTGATTAATATGCCCTAAATGAACCACTTAATTTCAAAAAAGTGTTCAAAGGCCTTAATAGCATTCACACCACGCAGACCAATCCAACCAACCATGATTTATGTGATTCTTTGGTGAGTCATAAAGCCCTTTAGGATATTGCAGTGCCTGGGGATCATTTATCATTGCAGGGTTCAACAAAAGCATTCTGTGAACTCTGGTTTTCAGATAACTTTTATTCTTCAAAAATAAGAATTTATCTTACTTACCTTTTTAGCCTTGCTTTTAGATTATGAAACATGCTATTATCTAATCTATGCTTGAAAATTTGACAGGGGAATATTGCAGTAGGGGCTACCACAGCATTGACCTTTGTTGATGGGTTTGACCTTTGCTAAGTGGGATTCTACTCAGTGGGCTGCTGGGGGCTTGGAGAAAGGGACCCTCTGGAGGGGAGAAGAATTGGCTGATTCAAGCCACAAGCAAAAAACCAAGGTTTTGGCATTTGTGTTGTTGAATTTCTCTTTCTGACCTTGATTATATTTATAAGTTGATGGTTTAGACATCTTTTTTTTATGCTCTTAAAACTTTTTCTTTGTTCTTTAAACACATTTTGAGGAAGTTTCCATTATTATGTGTGTGTTTTTAATTTAGTAACACATCACTTACAGTATCCAAGAAGCTGGGAATGACTTTCCCTTACTTCCTCATCCCTCTGTCTCTTTCAGACAGAGAACACACTCATCAGCATGCTTTCCCTGAATTCCTGGTCCAATAAAGCTTTTTTTTTTTTTCTTTTCTCTGAGTTGCATCCAAGATCCTCCCAAGAATACTTTGCCTGAGGGTCTGCACACAGTTTATCTGTCCAGAGAAATCAGGCTGGAAGTCATTAGGCAGAGAGGAAGGCTTTAGGAAGATATTGAGCAAGGAGGCAAGGTGAAGGTGAAGGAAAACTATGTTTGACACGTTACGACACTTTCAGATGGAATTCCAGTCCCAACAGAAAACCCATCAGAGATATGCACACCAGGTACTGCAAAGCTGTTTTTCCGTCCCTGGAGGTGAGAGTCTGCATGTCATCTTCCTGGGAGAAAATTCTCATTGGAAGGTTGGTGTGTGGGGTGAGCAGTCAGCTGGACCTTTTTACCTGCTGTGTTTCCTGTTGCTTTAACCCAGAGCCTGGACTTCTGAAGTAGGCCCACCAGTTCTATACAATCATAATCTTCTCTTCATCCTATTGCTTTCTATAATGGCCTGAAAAGGCATTACTTCTTCTAGGGCACCATCTGATCCCATTTGTTCCTACTTCCTTGGAGCCTACTTTGTTGTACCTACAATCAAATTATAACCCCAAAATGTTGACCTTGCACTGACATATTAAAGTAGACATGGCTGACCTTGCTCTGAGACATCATGTGAACATATAAGATAGGAAGTTTGAAAGCATCCGTGATGTTAGATTATTGTATGGAAATGGGTTTCATGATTCCTTCTAATTAATAAATTAGGAATATCTGATGAATACCCACAGTTCTGAATGATCTGGGGGAACATATGCACTTCCTACGTGCTAAGTCCTAAAACTAGTGCATAACATATTGTTATTTCAGTTAATAACTAAAACAACCATGTGAGCTGTGTATTATCCACTTTCTATAAATGGAATCTCAGAAGCTTGTCCAGGGTCATGCTGCAGAGCTGCGATTCAACCTCAGATCTAAATGGTTTTAAAGTCAGTGCCCTTCTCACGATGGGGAGTGGAAGGAAACTTTGAAGCTTTCCACTTAGAAGGGCAGTGTGTACTCTGAAGACACGCATCTGCCTATAGGCAGCAAGCAGAGAACAGAGGCCCCGACCTTTAGCGCATGGTCCCCAGGGGATGGCCATGCCTCCTCCTGCCGTTAGTCCTTTGGTTCCGGCACGATATTACAATTACCTCTGGTTCATTTCTTTTACCTCATCAGTGGCTCAACACACAGGAGCTCAATACAGTTCTTTAAATGAGAGATTATGTTGCAGATTCTGTATAATCAAATCCTAGAGGTCTGCCTTTTCCACTTATCTAGAGATCTCGTTTCTTGGCAGCGTTTCCTGTCTCAGGCTGGCTTTATAGGCGCCTAGGACACCCACTCTTACAGCCTCTACTGCCCATGCGGCCCTCTCCCTTCCTTCGCTCATGGTTACGGCTGCTCCCTGCACCAGTATCAGGGCTGCGGGTGACATCTGATTCACATGTTTCAGTTGTTTTTGCCCGGGTGAGAATTCTGGCTGGGAACAATGAATACATGAAAATAAGTGAGGAAATAAAAATGACAAAAAAGTGGAGGGACATAAAGCTTCGACATGCTATTTTTTACAAATAAAGTTATCAATGCTGAATTGACATTCACTCAATGAGAAAGTGAATCTACATCTGGCACCATCACTGGCACTTGTGATTTAATTCAGCCAGGAGAAGGCCCACCCAATCAGCACCCAGTGTCACCAGGCTTAGGAAATCTGCTCAGTGGTGTTGAAAATGCAGAAGTAAAAATTCAACTACAGGTGAACCTACAACTTCCTCCATAAACGCAGGGCCTTAAAAGCTGCCAGGCATTACCCTGGCTGCTTAATATGCAGATGGCAATATCTAGGAGCCCAGCTACCATGAGAAAGAAGAGCGAATTTCGTGCTTAGACCACTTGGTGGACATCTGTCCCATTATTTTCTGTGAGTGCTCTTTGGAGTGCAAACATTTGGCTGCTTACCCACTCCAGGGGAGGCCCAAAGAAATCAAACCTGAAACCTTGAGAACAAGTTGTCTATACTCCCCTTGGGAGGGGTTGTAGTGAACGTAGGTGGAAGTGGCCAACCAGCCAACTTCCCAGCTCCCCTGCCTTGGAGCCTCACTCCAAGGAGCTTTTTTTTTTTTTTTTTTTTTTTTTTTTAAGGGAATGACTCCCCAGAGTAAGAGATAGTGAGTACTCTAAGAGACAACAAAGAAAATGTTGAAAGTCAAAAGCTTTTCCCTCAATTTCAAGACCATCATTCTTTTATTTATTTATTTATTTTTTAAAATATATTTTATTGATTTTTTACAGAGAGGAATAGAGAGTTAGAAACATCGATGAGAGAGAAACACCGATCAGCTGCCTCCTGCACACCTCCCACTGGGGATTTGCCCGCAACCAAGGTACATGCCCCCTGACCGGAATCGAACCTGGGACCCTTCAGTCTGCAGGCTGATGCTCTATCCACTGAGCCAAACCGGTCAGGGCAAGACCATCATTCTTTTAAAAAGTTAGAATTTATTTTGTATTTGCAAAAGATACAACAGGGCATATAATCTAGAGGAAGTGTCTCTCCCACCTCTGTCTCAAAGTCATGTACTTCCGCTCCCAGAGGCAATCACTGAAACTGGTTTCTTGTGTTTTCTCCTAAAGATTCTCCATATATCTACAAGTGAGGATATATATCTCACAAATGGAGTTATCCTCTATGTGCTGTTGGGCACCATGACTTATTTTTAAGATAAACTCTTATTTATTTACCTTCCCTTTCTACCTGACATTTCAATTTTCAATTTTTGCCACTACAAACTTCAGTGCAGAATTCTTTCACATGAGTTTCACTATTTATGTAGGATAAATTCCTATCACAAGGATTGGTGTGTCGAAGCAGTAAGTTCTAAATACCATCACTCTAAGATATAGGTATACAGTGGGTGCTACCCACCTTATCCAGCCTCCTGTTCATTCTTGGCCTCTAAATCTATACCCTGGCCTCACAAAACCACTTGTATGTGCTGTGTAGTCTCCATCCTCTTTATCCACTATTCTCTCAGTCAGAACAGTTCCTTCTCAGTCACCATTCTGTCCCCCTTTTTGGCACATGAACTTTTGGATTTCAAACTAGACAGCACCACTTCTTGGCAGCTTTCTGTCTCCCCAAGAGATGGCAGTCCTGTGGCTTTCCTGTGTGCACCCACAGCACCTGTGCCTTCTTCGTACACCAGAGAAGATACAGAAAACAAAACATAAGTTAGCAGGCAACACATAAAGAAGTACAGATTGTGAGATGGATTATAACGAAAATAAACAGAGCATGATCATAGAGAATAATGGAAGAACCTCCATTTCATAGGATGTTCAGTAGGAGAAGGAAAGAGTCGTGTAAAGAGCTCATGAAAGGGCATTTCAGGGTGTGGGAAGAGCAAGGGCAAAAGCCCCAAAGGGAAGAATTTGGCTTCTTTGAGAAAAACAAACAAACAAACACACAAAAAACAAATGAGTGGTGAACACACAGTACAATATACAGATGATGTATTATAGACTTGTACCCCTGAAACTTATATAATTTTATTAACCAATGTCACCCCAATAAATTCAATTAAAAATAAATAAAAATCAGGTATAGCTGGAGGGGAGGAAGCTACTGGAAGAGGGGCAGATAAGATTTAAGAAACAGGCAGCGGCAAGATAATTTAAGGCCTGGCAGGCCAGGTGAAGAGTTTGGATATTATTCTAAGTACCATCAGGAGCCATTGATGGGTTTCATATATGCGAGTGACATGTTTTGATTTATCTTTTAGGAAGGGGAGACTATCTTGTAGCAAGAGGGCATTCAGTGAGAGATGATGGTGGCTTGAATCAGAACGGTAGCAGTGGAAAGAGGGAGAATTGGTGGAAGGAGATATTTTAAAAGAAGAGCCCTGGCTGGTGTGGCTCAATTGAATAGAATGTCATCCCCTGCACCGAAAGGTTGAAGGTTTGATTCCTGGTCAGGGCACAAACCAGGTTTCAGGTCCTATCCCAGATGGGAGGCAACTGATCAATGTTTCATTCTCTCTCTCTCTCTCTCTCTCTCTCTCTCTCTCTCTCTCTCTCCTTCCTTCCCTCTCCCTCTCCCTCTCCCTTCCTCTCTTTCTAAAATCAACAAAAACATATCCTTAGGTGAGAATTTTTTTTTTTTTTAAAAAGAAGAGCCAGGAGTATCTGTAGGTTGATTGAATGTGGTGGGAAGGAAAGAAATAATGGAAGTTCCCAGATTTCTATCTTGAGTAACTGAATGGATGCTGGGAGCTTAAAAAAGGTGGTGGACATAAAAAGAAGTGGATGAATTTGAAGGATATTTAGGAGGAAGAATTAGGAAAGGATATTATTGGGTGTGGGGAAGGAGTGATGGAACTGAGGTTGGGGAGAAATGAACATGAGGACATGCTAAGTGAAATAAGCCAGACACACACACACACACACACACACACACAAATACTTTATGATTCCACATATATGAAGAACCCAGAGTAGTCATGTTCATAGGGACAGAAAGTGAAACGGATATTGCGAGGGGCTGAGGAAGGTGGAATATGGGAGTTGTTTAATAGATAGACAGTTTCAGTTTTGTAAAATAAAAGAAGATTGGTTGCAAAACAGTGTGAATGTACTTAATAGTACTGAACTGTATGGTTAAGACAGTAAATTTTTTATTATGTGTGTTTTTACCACAATTTTTTAAAAATCCTCACCAGAGGATATTTTCCCCATTGCTTTTCGGAGAGAGTGGGAGGGAGGGAAAGAGGAACAGAGAGAGAGAAACATCAATGTGAGAGACACATCAACTGGATGTCTCCCACATGCACCCAAACCAGGGGACAGAGAGTGAACCGGAAACCCAGGCACATGCTCTTGAGTGGGAATCGAATCAGGGACTCTTCTGGCTTATGCTCTAACCACTTAGCAACACCGGCTAGGGCGCACAATTTTTTTAAAGGAACAACCAGGCATGCTCGAAATGAACCTGGGATGATCACCTCTGAGATATCCTAGTGTATTTGCTATCTATGGTGGTGTAACAGATTAGCCCCAAATTTAGCAGCTTAAAATAGCAAACAATTATTATCTCAGTTTCTGTGGGTCAGGAATCCAGGAGCAGCTTTGCTGGGTGCCTCTGCCTAAGGGTTTCTCATGAAACTGCAATTAAGTTGTCAGCACTGGGTCCCACCTAAAGGCTCAACTAAGGCAGAAACTCACATGGCTTGGGGCAGGCTAAAGGTCCTGTTGGTGAGCGATATAGTTCCTCACCAAATGGGCTCTACAGAGGTCAGCTCACAACATGACAGCTGGATTCCAGCAGCGTGTGAGAGGGTGAGGAAGATGAAAGCCAGAGTCTTTTTGTGACCTAATCTTGGAAGTGATATCTCATCATTTTTGTCATATTCTATTTGTTAGAAGGCAATCACTGTTCCAACCTACACTTGAGGGTGGAGGATCAAACCAAGGCATGAATATCAGGAGGGGATCATTGGAGGTCTAGTGTCATGAAACTAAAGATAAAGAAGAAATCGTTAGGACCTCCAGGCAAAAAGGTGAAATAATTTCAGTGGCAACAGTAGAACAGTAATCTCAAGAAATTTAAGTAAAAAAAAAATATGAATCAGGAAAATTACTCAGCCAAGTTACCCTTCAAGTATCAAGTCTATGGATAAATAATCCCAAGTGTGCAAGAACTCTGTGTATGGACTAGCATACACAGGTGCTTTTCCTATGGGATCTATTAAAGCAGGTATATTAGTCAGGATACTCCAGAGAAACAGAACCAATGGGATAGACATAGAGAAGAGATTTAATGTAAGGAATTGGCTCACACAATTATGAAGGTTGAGAAGGCCCATTACCTGCTGTTTGCAAGCTGGAAACCCAGAGGTGTGGTTCATTCTGAGGTCAAAGGACTGAGAACCAAGAGTGCCTAGGACAGGAGAAGACCAATGTCCCCGCTCAAGCGATCAGGCAGCAAGGGCTGAATTCTTCCTCTTTCTTTCTTTCTTTCTTTCTTTCTTTCTTTCTTTCTTTCTTTCTTTCTTTCTTTCTTTCTTTCTTTCTTTCTTTCTTTCTTTTTTTTTTTTTGTCTTTTTGTTCTGATCAGAGCCTCAATAGACTGGATTGGATAGTGCTCACCTACATTGGAGAGGACAAGTTCCTTTACTGAGTCCACTGATTCAAATGCTAATTGCATCCAGAAACATCCTCACAGACACACTTAGAAATAATGTTTAGCTACATATCTGGGCACCCCGTGATATAGTCAAGTTGACTTCCCCAACCCAGGAGATCACACACCCTGGCCAGATTTATGATGCTAATGACTATAGGAAAATTTGGATTGCAGGTCATCCGCAGTAGGGGAGTGAAAACTTTGCCTTTGATCCGACAGTGCAGTAACCCCTGAGTGAAGCTGAGAGTTGAGTGGTAGCATGTGCAGGCGGTGGGGTCTCTTGTCCATGTGCAAGCGTGTACAAACTTGAACAATGAAACAAAAACTGGGGCGTGCAGTTATTGTGGATCCCAGTTCACTCAGTCAGCGCCATCGCTAGAGTGAATGGTGCAACCTCATTCTTAGGCTCCTCTGATAGCTAAGGGTTGGTTTACAGTTGTGAGGATGCGAAACACAGAGTTTATTCTTGTGTTATTACTTATTAATTATTGTATTATTTGTATTATAACCATAAATCTACTTTTGCCTGGGCCTGTTTATCAAACCCTGCTCCCTGATAATATAGAATATACCTTCGTTTTAATTACATATGAACATTCCAGAAAAGTGATCATATATTAGGACACAAAGAAAACATTGATAGGTTTCATAAAAGTGAATTTTACCAACAGTTTCTGCACACAGTACAATAAAGCTAGAAATTAAAAACAAAACTAAAAACAAAAAGGCACTTCCACCTAGAAATTAAAATAAAACAAAAACAACTCTTGGGTTAAAAGGGACATATAAACAAAAATTAGAGAATTTCTGAAAAATGATAATGAGAAGGCTATAAATCAAGAACATATTGCCTGGCTGGTATAGGTCAGTGGTTAAGTGTCAAACCCGTGAACCAAGAGGACCCCAGTTTGATTCCTGGTCATGGCACATGCCCAGGTTGCAGGCTCGATACCCAGTGGGGGGCGTGCAGGAGAGATGTCTCTCTCTCATTGATGTTTCTATCTCTCTATTCCTCTCCCTTCCTCTTTCTCTAACATCAATAAAAAACATATTAAAAAAGAACATGTTACTTCTATGTATAAGAAGCAATGATCAGAAAAAAAAATCATGGCCCTATACACCTTTATTAAGTAAAATTATAAAGGAGCATAAATGAATTAGATTCCTAATTCAATCTAGAAAAAAAAATACCCAATAGAAAGCACACAAATATAACAAAGATAAATGTGGAGTTTAATAAAATTGAAAACAGAAAAATGGTAGAGCAAATCCATTAATCAAAATTCTGGTTCTCTGGGAAAAAATGTACAAAATAGACAGACCACTAGCTAATTTAATCAAGGAGAGGAGCAGAGTCAGAGAGAAGGAGAGAGATATTTGAAGATGGAAGACTCTGGCTTTGAGGATGAAACAAGCCAAAAGCCCACAATGCAGGCAGCCTCCAAACTCTGGGGAAGGCAGGAAATGGATTCTCCTCGGGCTTCCAGGAATGCAGCTGAGTCACGGTAACCTATGTGTAACCCTCTGAGGAAGCGCCAGACTATTTTCCAATGTGACTGCACCATGTTACATTTCCAACAACAGTGTTTGAGGGTTTTAATTCCTCCACATCTTCACCAACACTTGCTGTTGTGTGTCTTTTGTACTATATCTACCCTAGTGGGCGTGCTAATTTAAAACTCCTAGAAAGGCCATGTGCAGTGGTGCTGGGGACCTTCTGAGTCCACTGATGTAAGAACTCCAGAGTTTAACTCCATGTTCAACCTCTTGGCCTTGCCTTTACTTCACTGTCTTACTTCATTCTATACATTTAGACATCATGTACATTTTTACTTATATACTAGAGGCCCAGCGCACGATTCAATCGTGCGGGTAGGGTCCCTAGGCCTAGCCTCCTGCGATCAGGGCCATCTTCTGCCTGTTCGCCAGTCCCCAGGCCCAATGCTGCCTCCGCCGCCGCCACTGAGCTGCCAGGCTGTTGGGATCACCAGCTCATCCCCAGCCGCTGCCGCTGCTGCTGGGGCTTGAGGCGCTGACGAAGGGGAGCACGGCAGGGGATCCGGGTGCGGACAACCGGCTCCACGCCTCCGATGGCAGCGGAGCTGGGTGTCCAGGGTGTCCGAGGCAGCCCCCCTCAGCGGCTGCCAATCCAGCCGTTGAGAGGCAGGGGGCGGGGGGGTGGGAGTCCCGCGCCTCTCAATGGCCGGATATGCCACCCCGAGTCCCGCCCCCCAGCCTCCCACCGCCCAATCATGGGCGTAGCGGAGTGATGGTTATTTGCATATTGCCTTTTTATTATGAAGGATAGTTCCCAATCTCTTGCATGTAACCCTTAATCACTATTTCCAAAAGTGTTGCATTAAAGATTAATGCTTCATCCCTAGCTGGTTTGGCTCGGTGGAGAGAGTGTCGGCCTGCGGACTGAAGAGTCCCAGGTTCGATTCCAGTCAAGGGCACATGCCTGGGTTGTGGGCTCGATCCCCAGTGGGGGGCATGCAGGAGGAAGCCAATCAATGATTCTCTCTCATCATTGATGTTTCTATCTGTCTCTCCCTCTTCCTTCCTCTCTGAAATCAATAAAAATATATTTTAAAAAATAAAATTAAAGATTAATGCTTCAGACCAACTTTCATCCTTCTATGAATTAGCAGTAACCAATTTTCTGAGACTAATGTGAATCCAGGAAATTAAATAACCAAAATGAAAATGAATGTCTACATTCCAACTGCCCACAAAGAAAACCGAATTAAAGCCACTGCTGACTACAGTCGGCTCTGCTGTAATGAGACATATATGCTCCTAAAAACCACACAATAAAAACCAGAGCTCCTGGGAATAACAGAACTAGGGGCACAACACCCCAACACTTTATCAGTGATACATTAAAAAAATAGGAACATAAAAACAGTAGCAGTTTCAAACATGCCAAATGATCAGGAGATACATAAATACCACAATAAATGTGACAGGTTATCTTGAAAAAAAGACCCGAGGTATTCCTGTGGTGGTGGGAGTCAGAAGGGCTGCGGCTCTTGGTTATTGTGCAGTGGAGGCAGGAGAGTGACGTGCTGTCAGATGGAAAGCTGTACCCCCAGACTTGGAGCAGTGGGACCCTAACTTGTGTTGGGCTGGGGCAGCTGGTAAATGTTTGAGGGGCGGGTGTCTTCCTATGCAGCACAGTGCAGGTGGGTGCAGCCTTCTGTGTTCATCACACGTTCCTTGTGGACCAAAATGCCCACAAGTAAACGGGAAAGGTGTTTATGCTCACACCATTCCCTCATAGACCAATTGCACTGGAATATATGCACATTTTCAAACAAGTGCTACAGCTCAACTGTGTGCTAGCCTGTCACCAGTGACAATGGGAAGCTATTTTTAAAAAGCCTTCATACATCAATGGTGTCCCAATGAAGTTTCAAAAAATGCTGACACAGAGCTATGGTTGGTAAAAATAAAAAATAAAATAACGTACTTCATAGGGTATTCACTGAAAAGATTTCTTTTCTCTGCCTGTCCAACTTGTAGCAAGTCAATTTTGTCCTGGAAGTTTCTATGATCTATATAATAAAAGCCCAGCGACCATTTCGGTGGAACGACCAGAACGACTGGTCGACCGGTCACTATGATGCGCACTGACCACCATGGGCCAGATGCTCAACGCAGGGGGAGCGGGAGGGGGGCACAGTGAGGCCTGGAGGTACACGCTATGGCCCAGGAACCACAAGCCCAGAGCTGGCTTTCCAAGAAAAACAATAAACTGAAATAAAAAGGGGCCCAACGCTGCCACCCTGGGAAGAACGGCTCCAGGAGGGAAAGGCCTCCTCAGGCCCCGCCCGACCCAGCTGTCATGCTGCGGGCTTGTGAGAACTCACCGGTGACGGTGACGTGCAGGAAGCACAGCCCCTCTGACTCCAAAGCCGGTCGCACCGACAGCTGCTCGCCATCCAGCGCCTCAGCTCCGACTTCCAGCTTCTGGCTTCTTGCCCGCCCCTTCGAATACCACGTGCTTGGGGGTGTGGCTTTGGCCTCTCTGGCCAATAGCGCTGCAGCACAGCCAGAGTGGCAGGACATAGCCACCAGGACTGGCTGGGCATTGATTTGGCTGCTGACTGACGTCCATGTGCAGTTACACTGTGTTTACAGTTGTAGGGAATCAGAGCAGCCCACTCCTGCCACTGGCCTCACCTTCTAGGCTAAGAAAGGCCCACTGATCTCCATGTTTCTCCTCCCATCCGGAATCAAAACCGCTTGGGGATGAATGATCCCAGCAATGGCCCCAACACACGCTCACTGTCACAGACATTCCCAGTCATTACAGCCCGTTCCTCAGCCGCAGTGCCCTGCTCCACCCACTGCCACTCCTTACCTGTCACCCCCTGAGGACCACCTCATGTTATCCTATCTGAAATGTGAGCAAGATCTCAAATGCCTCCCTGTCAATAGCTCCCTTGCCCTAACTTTCTTCCTCTAAAAACCTTGCATTTTAAATATATATTTGATTGATTTCGGAGAGGGAAATAGAGATAGAAACATCAATGATAGAGAATCATCGATTGGCTGCCTTCTGCATGTTCCAAACTGGGGATCAAAACCTCCCCCAACCCTCCCCCATCCTGACCCTCCCCCGGCCATCCGGCCCCTGGTGGTGGTGCAGCACTGAGGGAAGGAGGAACGGGGGAGGCGGGGAACCGTGAGGTGGCAGGGTGCCGAGGGCAGTGTTGGTGTCTGGTGTCTGTTCCTTCCACGTCTGGACCAGTGACAGTCACCTCCTCTCCCAACCCCACCGGGGCCTTCAGGCCTGATCGGCCTGGCCCTGATCAGCCCCGATTGCCCATCAGGCCTAGGGACCCCACCTGTGCACGTATTTCATACACCAGGCCTCTAGTTTACTAATGAAATAGTTTACCAGTAGAAGGCAAAGGTCTAGTTAGTGAGATGATTCAGGATCAGCTAAAGATAATCTTAGTACTCAGTATTTAAAATTTGTTTGCAATGGAGAGAAACATAATCAAGAAAGAGGAACAAAGAATCCACCTTGTAAGTCATCAAAGTGCTTTATTCTGTAAAGCCCGGCTCATGATGAGTGTATTGTTAGCACTAGGAGATACAAGGCAAACTTCCTCACTCAGTCCAAATAGTTTATCAATAGAAATGAATGACAGAGACGGTTACAGATGAAAATAAAGCATTTTGTAAACTAAAAGCATACAGAGATTGGCCACAAAGGAAATAGTTACTCAAATAATGTATGTGTACCTTATCCTTACTTCAGGGTCTCACTTTTGTAGTTTTGGGTCAAAGAAACTACAGTATAACTTCAGAACACGGAAAGTGACTAGACTCCAGAATGAAAAGTGGGGGTGGGGGTGGGGAGGGTTTGGGGACCAGGTCCAACTTGCAGCAAGTCACTTTTGTCCTGGAAGTTCCTATTATCTATATAATAAAACGCAGGAGGAGGGGGAGGGAATACAGATTTAGACAACCATGTCACAGCAGTGTGAACATCATCTGTTGAGGAAAATAATCTACATGAAGTCAGTAGGTAACAGCAGGCTGGTGTTGCCGTGGGATTCCAGAGACACTGATTTGCTACCACCTTGTGTTTTCTGAAGTAAACCAATACCATGGGCACAGTTACAATCTTGATAAGCCCTGAAGTAAAGTTACCGGAGGAGGCAGTATGAAAGGGGGTGTTTGTTGAGTTGTCAGTAATTATTGAAGGGTGGATTTTTTTCCTTTTCTGAAACTGCCTACAAAAATCATTTCATGTTTTAAACAAAGAATTTCAAAGGCACAGCTTTAGCACAGTGTATAAGTTGATAACCTATTCTAAGCAAGGCCAGTATTTTAGCTCGACGCCTTTCAGAAAATGCTGGGAAGTTGGTACATACATGATCGATGTTGGAAATGTATAACTTGATTAAACACAATCAGCACAGTTTAGGGCAATGAACTTACATAACCAGATTTGGATTAAGCATTAAAAAAAATCATTAGGTTGATAAATGTACATCTGGAAGAAACAAAACAACCCTTTTCCTTTCACTGTAAAAGACTGCCTACCATATTCTTTGAATAAAACATTCACCCCAAAACATGACAGCAGGATACACTTCAAAATATGACAAACATTATTTCACCAACACTGTAAAATGACTTTACATGTAAACTTCAAAAATCACATGCTGTACATTAAATTTTTAGATTCAAAAATATCCCTGTTTTCCTAATAATGTAAACAGTAATATTGAGGGTTTCAGTTAAAGGGATAATTCATAACAAAATACCATTGCTTAAACAATGGCCAAACATAAATATCTTATAATTCAGATTTGTAATCAGAAAAGGAGAATTGAGAGTTCTGATGTTTTGCTCACAGTCCCACCATGGGAGATGTAGAGACCATTGCCCCAAACTATGCACTTTTCAGGTAAGCTTTATTTTTATTTTGTAGCATTAATGCCTATGTTGCAACGTAAGTGTAACAGTGAGAAGCTCCAGGCAAGAAAAAAAAAAAGTCAGCTGTTTTCCTGGATGTATTTACTGAGTGACAATGTACAGATAGGATCACTAGAGGCATCAGCTTCTTGCTGGAGGAGGGGTGTTTGTCCCGGGACGTCGGAAGTCCTGACACCGTGCGGAGCAGAGCCCCGATCCAGGACACGCAGGAGATGCCAGCACCCCTCTGTCCAGGGCCAGGGGCTTGGGGCCAACTGTTAAGGAGTGTCAGCGTGCGTGGTAGGAGTGTAACATTTGTGGTTACGTTTTTTTTCTTTAATCACCATCATTATTATTATCATTATTATTATCTTCATTATTATTATGAATACTGTCTCACATATTTCAACTCCGAAAAGTAAACTGATCCACAGTTTATCGTGTGATGCCAACGTGGTTGGTCTGACATGCATTTCCTTTTCCCCTCCCCCCTGAATCAGCTCGCTCATTCATTCATTCATTCATTCATCCATCTACAGTTGGAATCAGAAGGTTGTTGCCTAAACACACTGACTGAAGCTGATCTGGTTTTCATTAATTCATTAATTAATTTTGAAGATGCACACACACACACACACACACACACACACACACACGCACGCGCGCGCGCGCACACACACACACACAAGTCAGAAATAGCTAGAATGATGCTGGGAAATATCAGGTAGCTGTTAAAGCAAGTAGCTCCCAAATCAGTCATCTTGGCCTGAAGATGTAAACGAGGAGGTGTGCTCACTGAGTTTGGTTTTCCTTTTTCCTACACCAAAGCCACCTCTGTCCTTCCCACGCTCGTGTCCGTCTGAGATGTGCAGGAGGTTACGTCAAGATGTGGCCAATAAAGTCCAAAAAGCGCTTTGAATACTGTTCTGGGTTCACGGTTGAGATCTCCGCACCAGCCTGGGCAGTTTTAAAGGAGAGGAATATTGATATAATTACTACTCAGTAGCTAAGGCAATTTCCGATTGCAGCTGAATATAAAGCTAATAATTTTCGAACCTGTGCAGGCTCTTCTTAGGAATCTGTGTGAAAATGAGGCAGAGTGGCAGGAACAACAGATGCTATTATCACATACACGTGATTGCTGACTTAAAACAAAATCCAACTAGCCACGTTTGGGATGTTTCTGCCAAACACGGGACTCTGTGTGGCCTGCATTCAGAAGTCATGCAGACAATATTTTTGGCTTTTGAGAAAGCAGTGTAGATACCTTGAGAATGACAGAAGAAACATCAACACTTGGCTACAGAAAAACTCCAATGACAATGATGTAAGCATTGTGTTCATTTTTCTGGATCGGGTAAGCAGCCGAGTGCTCGAAAACAGAGTGGCACAGTCCTGGCTCTTTCCTCGAACCCTCACTGGGAGAGACAGCGCTGCCAACTGCGTGTCCCCCGAGGGCGGGCTGGCCGCCCTCCGCACATGGCACGGGGTGCCCTCGTTCCCCTTCAGAGACCTGCTCGGAGCAAGGATGCTGGGCCCCTGCAACACCTGGGTGGGGGTTTCCTACTTCAGAGGCAGGCAGACCCAACGTAGTCACGGGCCAGTTTCCTGAGCTGCAAAGGGGAGGACCGGGGTTTCCCTGGGTCCCCAGGTGCTGTTGTCAGACACCCAACACAATGGGGGGTGTTATTTCCTTATCTGGCCTGGGCCACTGGGATCGCCACAGAGGAGCCCAGGCATCAAAGGCAGAGAATCGTTCCCAGCCGCACTCAGCCCATCGTTCCTTTTCTAAGAGTGATGTCTTGTTTCTGCAAACTGCACACAGTTTCGGGCCATGTGGTATGCTATGGGGCTGAGCTGGTGACTTACAGGGGAGAGGAAATGGAGCTACCTTTGCTGTGGTACATTTCCAATTCCACCTGGAATAGCACAGTAGAGCAGATCTGGGGAGGGATGGGCACAAGCACAGAGCATCTCCCCAGTGTTCAGCCTGCTCAGCTCATATATCCCCCCGCCCCCAACAAAATCCACTCAGCAAGGTGCTAGGACCCCTTTATCCGTTGGGGGAACTAAAGCTCCAAAGTGTGTCCTCAAGGTCACAACAGGGAAAGGTGAACTAGGGATTCAACCCAGATCTATGACTTATTTAGTGCACCTGGTGGATCTGTAGCATAATGGATACCAACGACTTCTGAACCTCAGCCAGGCAGATGGGGTTCACTGGTGGGATGCAGGGGGGAGGGGGTGGGGGGGGCAGGGGGAGACTCCCACAGAACAGGGGGCTGGGCCAGGTCCTGGGAGCAGTCCCATCTCTGCCACTCTCTAGTGACGTCAGCCTGGCAAGTTACCACTTCAGCTCTCTCCCTCAGTTTCTCCAAATGCTAAGCAGGATACACCAGTACCCTTCCTAGGCTTGTCATGGGGATTAACAAGTTAACATATGCCTGGAATAGTGATAATTCTGAGCAAGCACAGCAAAGGTGAGGAATTAAGAAAATTAAACGTTGACCTTGCACTAGAAAGATTTCTGTAATAGAAAAAATACAATTCACTGTGTGTGTGTGGGGGAAATATATACTTCCTATTCTGGAAACGTATAAAGCAGAGAATAGTGCTTCCGTTCTGAATATTTCATATTAAAACACTTAACCATCTTCAGCACTTTTACCTTTGAGACATCTTTCAAACAAAGAAGAATTTGTATAGCATCCTAGAGATGCATGTGTCTATTGAGATCCCCGGTATGGAAGAGTCACACTAAGTTCAAGTGACCTGCCCCAAGCCTGGCTGTGAGGGGAGCGGCTTTAGCATGGTGGTGCACTCAGACCTTCTTCAGTAAACAAGAACCATCGAAGGACTTTGAGCATCAGGAGCAGCCTAGCCTGGCTAGCATGGCTCAGTGGTTGAGTGTCGACCCATGAACCAGGAGTTCAGGGTTCGATTCCCGATCAGGGCACATGCCTGGGTTGCAGGCTCTATCCCCAGTAAGGGGCGGGGGGGCGGTGCAAGAGGGAGCCGATCAACGATTCTCTCTCATCATTAACGTTTCTCTCTCTCTCTCCCTCTTCCTTCCTCTCTGAAATCAATAAAAGTATATTTAAAAACAAACAAACAAACCGAGCAGCCTGGAGGACTCAAGGGCCCAGGAGCAGGGAAAGAAACAAAGCGAGATACTTACGCCGTGTTTAACTGTTTTCGCAGCGTGGGCAGCTTTCTTCTTCGCGTCATAATGGGTCAGAATGTCAATAATCGCCATAAAGTACACCTCTTTCCTGGGCGAGTCTGTAAAGGACGAGAGCAGAGTTGGGTACAAATGGTAACGCGGGGAAAGGCACGAGCTGCAGATGGAGGGTGAGGGGCTCAGGGGCGGGAAGTGGGGAGTCCAGGCACAAAGGCATCAGAGGCTATTAAAGAGTCCCTGCAATTCCTGCATGTCCCCATTAAACAGCTAACTCTCGGCACCCACTTCCCTCTAAGCTTACAAAGTAAAAACAAAATAAAACATAACCCCAGGATATTAACAGTGGAGGGCCAAAGGCAAGAGTTTTTCTTTTTTGTTAATCTGCATTTTCCTTAATGATTGTGCATTGCACTGGTGTAAAGAAGCATTCTATTTTAAAAATACTCTATAAAACAAGTAGAAGCAATTATGCTATTTAACCCTTTTCTGCCATTATATGCTAACTAAAGGCCCAGTGCACGAATTCATGCACGGGTGGGGTCTGGCTGGCCTGCCTCAATCAGGGCCCGATCAGGGCTGTGCTGGCTGGGGGAAAGGGGCTGTGGGCGATTGGACAGCGGGCCCCACCCCCGATTGGGGTGGGGGTGCCGATTGGGGGCCAGTGACCTGGAGGAGGGGCCATGGGTGGTTGGCCAGTCGGCCCTGCCCCTGATTGGGGTGGAGGGGCCAATCTGGGTGGGGCTGGGTGGGGGGAGGGGTTGCAGGAGATTGGCTGGCCGGCACTGCCCCCTATTGGGATGGGGTGGGCAAGCAGGGCCTGGGGCCGATCAGGGTGGTAGGGGCCCATAGCGGGCGGGGCCTGCCAGGGGATGGGGCTGCGGGCTGATGAGGGTGGTGGGGGCCCATCGGGGGCATGGCCGGCTGGGGGAAGGGGCTGCAGGAGGTTGGCTGGCTAGCCCCGCCCCCTATTGGGGTGGGGGGATGCGATCAGGGGCGGGCTGGCCAGGGGGAGGGGCTGTGGGCCTATCGTGGTGGGGCTGGTTGATTGGGGGTGGGGCTGGCGGGGGTGGGGGGAAAGGGAGGTGGCGCTTGGCTGGCTGCCCTGATCTTGATGGGGTGGGAGAATCCAATCAGAGGCAGGCCAGCAAGGGGGAGGAGCTGCGAGGTTGGCTGGCCGGCCCCACTCCCTGATTGGGCCAGTTCACTGGCCACAGTGGGTGTCATAGCTACTGGTCGTTAAACTCAAGGACTTTACACTTTTCAATACTAGAGATTACAATTACCTTTAACCCATTCTTGTGCTCAAATCAATGGGTTGGGCCTCTGGAGAACAAAGCTGCAGGGCAGCATGATTTTAACTGGGTTGTAATTACCGGTGGATAATACACAAATCAAACCACTTCACAGGTAAAAAAGAGCTGATAGTACTGAGCTTACTTTCATGGCATTTAATTCCATAAACATCAATGTTTGGATCAAACTCCCCTGGAGCCAAGGGCGGGGAGCTGTTGAGGGTGTTTCCAGGACTGTCCGGCGGGGTTCCAATGGGGTGGGTGCCATCGCTTTCCCCCTCCTCGTCCCCGTCGTTCTCTTCACACTCCACCTCTTCCTGTTCGGCTCTCTCCACGTCGTGGATTCCCACCAGCAGGCTGTAGTCCATGAGCTTTAACTGGGCAAGAAACTGGAGGGTGGGAGGTGACAGGGTCAGTTAGGCCTTAAACAAAACCCTGGGTTTAAAGACAACAAGCTCAGAAAAATGCATACGGGGGGAGCTGAGTGAAGGATGGGGAGGAGGGTCTCCCCAGGGGTGGCCAGGAGCCTCCTTATGGGTTCTCAGAGTCCCAGGCTGTTTCTCTGGGCAAAAATGTAGCCTCGCACTTCAGGCTGGCTCAGTGCTGGTACTATTCTCCCAGAAATGCCAAGCGGGATGCCGAGCGGCATGCGCTTATCACGTCTAGACTGGATTATGCTAAAGAGCAGAGAGCATGGATGGCAGAAAAAGACACCGATGGAGTGAAGTGAACATTTCTCTCAGCAATTAGCACAGCTAATGGGGAAAAGCAGGGACCTCCCAAGTGGCTTGCAGCAGAGTCTCTCAGAACAGTTTGGGAGAGCACTTGGAATTCAGCACACTCCCTGAGGAGAGTGTTATGCTGTCCATCACAGTAACGGGAAGCCCAAATGTCCCAGTCAGCCGCAATGCCGTGTCCACCCTGCGACTGAGGCAGCCCCTCCTGCTCTGCTCGTCTCCTTCTCATGGAAGCAGGGAGGCCAGAGATGCTGAGGTGGTTCGCTCTCCGCGAGCCAGCACAGGCTCAGGTTCCCGGTCCCTCCCTCGCCCTTCCTCTCTCTGAAATCAATAAAAACATATTTAAAAAAAAGAAATATTCTCTAATTTCCAGGAAGTATGAAGGGCAGAATGCTCACTCGTGGCCCCGGGAACCTGGCTAGTTTGGCCCCATCACCTCTCAGGTCCACCTGAACCCTGTCCTTGTCTGCCCCCAGTTACCTCCCACTAAACCTTCAGGTCTCAGCTGCAGGGTCAGGGCACTGGCTCAGGAAGCCTGTCCTGATCCCACCCAGGCCACATCCCAAAGCCTGGGCCTGCATATAGCATTGCACATGTTTCCCTGATGGCGTGGCTCAGCTGCACTTTCATCTGGTCAGATTACTTGAGTAACTTCTGTCTTTCTCAAACACGCAGCCCATGAGGCCGGGGCTCCGGCTGTCTCTGCCCTCACTGCATTCCTACCTCCCAGGGAGTGACGGTAAGTGCTCAGGACCTGTTGAACAAGTGACTGAGATGCCTGCTTCTTCTTTCCCTGTCCTCCTTAACTCTCCCGAATCTCTCCTAACCCCTTTCTCCACAAATAACCACCCCAACCAAATAAAAAAGAACAAAGCAACAACGAAAACCTTGGTTTGAGACTCTAAGAGGTAGCACCTCGCAGAAGCAAAAGGAGACCATTTACAATTTATTTTTGCAGAACAGAATCTCTGTTTAGCATGTGGGTCTACTGTTTGATCTTCAGACAGTTGACTTTCAAATACACTTTCAAGTGTGTTTCATGTACAAAAGTAAGGGGCTGCTGTAATTAACCTGCTAAGGTTCAGACAGGGAAGGGGGGCCACCTGGGGCTGGACTGCTGCACCAGGTGGGGGTCTCCAGGCCCACGCCTTCCCCTTGCATCTGTGCTGCTCAGGCAGGTCCTGCGCTCCTTTCCTGGGCCGCCCGTCTGTGGTCAGACCACTGCGGAGGCTCCTCGTCCAGTAAGGAAACAACTGTATTTAAAAGTGAAGTTAGCTCCCAGCACCACCCACTAAACCACCAGTGAAGTGAAAAATGCTTCTCTAGATGAGAAGCTGTTCTCACATTCCCAGGAAGATCAAGGAAACCAACTGCAGGCCTAAATGGGTACTATGTAAGTTTTCAAGTCTGTGAGCTGAGACAGAAAGGGCAAAGACCAAGAACAGCCCAGGGCTTAGGAGTATAGGTTTTTCTGATAAGGGACACTCATCGATTCTTCTTTAATTATAGTATCAGATATTCTTAAAAATAAAAACTAAAAGAGTATAGATTTTGGAGTCAGATAGGAGATTAGATCTTATATCTCTCACTGTCTCAGTGCCTTGACAATGAGTTCACCTCTCTAAGCCTCAGTTATCTACACGAATAAAAGAGAAATATGCAAATTGATCGTCACTTCACGACACCCACCAGCCAATCAGGAGTGAGTATGCAAATTAACCCGACAAAGATGGCGACAGCCCCACCCCCCCAGCCGCTCCAGGCCTCTGGGCAGCACGCATGCAGGCGCGGAGTGGCCGGGTGGGGCGGGACGCCTGCTATGAGGGGAAGGCGGGGGGCGGTGGGAGCTACAGGAGCCGTGTTCTGGCCAGAGCAAAGACTGAAGGCTCCAGCTGGAGCGAAGACGGAAGGTGGCGGCCAGAGCGAAGGCCTGGGTCCTGGGTGCTGGAGGAAAACCGGTGCCGGCAGCCAGGGGAAGGAAGGCCTATTGCATGAATCTTCATGCAACGGGCCTCTAGTTGTAACTATAAAATGAGACAATACCACTCAACTCACAGGGTGTGGAAAGGATTACCAAGAGATAATGTAGCTGAGGCAATGAAACGTGTAACCATGGAAGCTGTTATCATAATTGTCCATGTTGTTATCATTATGGTGAAAGGCCTTTTTTCATCAAGTATGCAATTTAAACCACAAGTTAGGTGGGCCAGCAGGAGAAATGTGGAAACGCCTGTTGATTCACTAGCTCTTACCTTCACAAACTTTATTTTAAATGTGTTCTGAAGCAGAGTGAAATGAAATGTGGAAATAAACACGAGATTCTTATTAGGAAAGAATATCTGTTGGGTATTACAGAACTCCTGTGGACTGGAAGGTAGCAAGTTGAGAGGACAGAAAAGGGGTCAAGGGCTCCACTACTGGGGTTTGCCTTCAACTAACATAAAGAACTTAGCACATTTGCTCCGTTTCTGTTCATCCCTTTATGCTTTGCCCCAAATTTATTGATTTTTTAAAAGTACATAAGATTTCAAAGCATGAAGATTTTTAAATCTTTATAATCATTAGGTCCCCTGCTTTTCCTCCTTTCCAATTTCTTAATAATTACCTGAAGATCTTTGATCCTCCTCCTTTTCCCTCAGAATATCCCATCTAATCTGATTTCTTCATAATTATTTCTCCATTATGCCACTTCTTTGAACTAGTATCTTCCTCAGATCTTTACTAGCCCAATCACAAACTTTCCTAAAAACCCTTGTGGCAAAGAGCCATCAATAAACTTCCCTTCACAACGGATTTAAATTCACTTAATTTGTTGACTTCATGAACACATTTGCTTTACTGAATTACCTCTGCACATCTATGACATAGAATTAAAGTTCTAACCAGCTATATTTAAGAGTTATGTTTTATTACTTGTTAAAAGTTATAATAATCCTCCTTTGGAGCATTTATCAGAAAACAAAGTCTCATCTGTGCTCGCAACCATTTTTAATTTGCATTTTATATCAGAGCAGTTTAGGAGTGTGGCCTCTGTCAGCCTCAAACCCCAGACTGAATTTAGTAGTTGCCTGTGCTTGAGCAAATATACAGTGTCTCTGGACTCAGATTTCTCACCCATAAACTGGGATAATAGCAGCACTCGCCCTCAAGGAGTTGTTATAAGAGTGAAAGATAATGTGAAAGACTCAGGCTCTCCATGCTCTATAAATGTTGGCTGCCACCTCTCCCTCCCACCACTGCCAAGATTGAGAGGTCCTGTGATAGGGCCTTCCCAGACACCACAGGGAGAGCACAGTTTTGCGTTGTGTGACATCTGGATCCCAGCGTGAACCGATGAGAGGAGAGACCAGTTCTGGCTCTTCACCCGCATGATCAGAGTTGGCGACAAGCAGGTCAGAAGGCAAAAGCGATTTTCACTCTCCATAGGGCAAATTTTTTTTTTGGAGAAAAAGGCTCACACACATTTAATCATGTGCAAAGCTATCTGACCTAAAAGTACTTTTCATGGCATATGAATAAAACAGGATTTCAAGTGAAAAAAAAAAAAAAGCAGCTAGTCTCAAATGACAATTCTTTACTTTTTTCAACAAAACTAGATTATTGAGCTGTAATATATTCATCTTTTACTTTAAGCAATTAGTTAAAACCAAAAACACCCCATTCGCTGGCCTCTAAAAAACTGAACTCAAACTAACAGGGCAGTCAGCTCAATTAGAAGGCATGGAACTGATGAAAAAAATAAGCTAGATTATATTCTAGCCTCATTGTCAAGATCAGATGTCAAGCTACTTCACCATAATTACCTGCTTAAAAATTTAATGATGCTTCAGCATGAATTTGAAAACGAAAGACACTGTTATCAACCATTGAGAATTTTTTTAAATGAAAGAACGCTTTGTGCCCTGCCTCCATTTCAACAAAACAGCTAAGTGTGAGAGCCATGTAAACTATCCAAATCCTCTAATCAGCGACATTATTAGAGACAACAAAAGGACTAAGAGGACCCTTATGTAATTCAACTCTAAATCTGGACTGATTCAGTTACATTATTTCTGGAATCTACCATATAGTGATATACAGCCAACAGAACAAAAGAAGACAATTTTTTGGCAGATCACAGTTAACCCTAAGGGCAATTTACCATACATAATTGCTAAAACAATATTATTCTCAAGATCAAAGATTTGCTGATTAATAAATAAAAATCCAAGAGTGTATGTCTGCCTATGGGACTTAGTTATCAATTAGATCAAGTTGACCCCGAAGGAAGGGGGAAATGCTTAACTAATATGCATTTTAATAATAACCACTGACAAATGAGGAAAAATAAATGCTTACTTTTTTACATTTTATTTATTTATTTTTAAATTTATTACAGATGTCACCTTTTCCCCCCATTAGTCCCCTCTACTCTGCTCAATAAATGCTTATTAATGAAAGACTGGAGGAAAAATGTTATATGATGAAAACAAACACTTTCATCTACTTTTTAAAAGTAGACACTTGTATCTTTCACAAATCACCAATATTTAGGTTCTAAAAGAAGCATATACACCATGTAGGTTAAAATAATGTAAATTTTAAAATTAAAATATTTATGATCTAAAAATAATTATAAACTAACTTGGTCAGTCTGAGTGTTTTGCAATGGAAGAGATGTTAGAAGGTGAAAAGGAAATGTAATACTGCTTCTGCCTTCATGGCAACTGTGATCTAACGCATGACATTCATTCTGTGGCTCAACTCATTTCAATTGTTTTTGTTTAATGACATGAAAAAGGAAATCTTTCCACAAAACCTTTGAGTAGCAAATTTGTACTGGTATGAGGGGAACTGTATTTCAAAGTAGAAAAAAAAAGCATACACACATACATCTGAACAAAAGGAACAGATCAGAAAAACTTAGTAACTGTCTTGTAACCGAACCCATTTTAAGGAAATAGCTTTTTTCCTGAATTTATTTCTAAAACAATCAATAAGAAAGTCCAGTGGGGGAACTGCAATGCCTTTACAATAAACAGAAGAAAAGGAAAGGATATAGTATCTTTAATTCTTAAAACAATATTTAAAAAGAAAACTCCATCATAGACTTAAAGCCCATTTCCCCATACCGTTTTATTTTTCACAACCATCCCCCAAGACCTGGTGTCCAAACTGCCTTTGAGTTGTTCCTGGAATGTGTACAGCTGGCTTCATGGGCCTAATGGCACTGGTTCCAGAGAGGTTGGTGAAAATATTAAGGCATCAAGGGACTGAGGCTATATTTACTAATACTGAGATGTGGTTTTGATGAAGAAAACCCCAAATTCAAATAGTTATTAAACATTTGTTTTTGAAATGCTCTGCTGCCTGATAGAATGCAGTCATTCCCCTCCCCGCAACTCAGTCTGAATGGGCTCTAACTACAGCAGGATGTCCCCACCGACCCAGGCTGTCCCCACCGACACAGGCTGTCCCCACAGACACAGGCTGTCCCCACCGACACAGGCTGTCCCCACCGACACAGGCTGTCCCCACAGACACAGGCTGTCCCCACCGACACAGGCTGTCCCCACCGACACAGGCTGTCCCCATAGACACAGGCTGTCCCCACCGACACAGGCTGTCCCCACAGACACAGGCTGTCCCCACAGACACAGGCTGTCCCCACCGACACAGGCTGTCCCCACAGACACAGGCTGTCCCCACAGACACAGGCTGTCCCCATAGACACAGGCTGTCCCCACCGACACAGGCTGTCCCCACCGACACAGGCTGTCCCCACCGACACAGGCTGTCCCCACTGACACAGGCTGTCCCCATAGACACAGGCTGTCCCCACAGACACAGGCTGTCCCCACCGACACAGGCTGTCCCCACAGACACAGGCTGTCCCCACCGACACAGGCTGTCCCCATAGACACAGGCTGTCCCCACAGACACAGGCTGTCCCCATAGACACAGGCTGTCCCCATAGACACAGGCTGTCCCCACAGACACAGGCTGTCCCCCCAACACAGGCTGTCCCCACAGACACAGGCTGTCCCCACCGACACAGGCTGTCCCCACAGACACAGGCTGTCCCCACAGACACAGGCTGTCCCCATAGACACAGGCTGTCCCCATAGACACAGGCTGTCACCACAGACACAGGCTGTCCCCATAGACACAGGCTGTCCCCACAGACACAGGCTGTCCCCACAGACACAGGCTGTCACCACCGACACAGGCTGTCCCCACAGACACAGGCTGTCCCCACCGACACAGGCTGTCCCCACAGACACAGGCTGTCCCCACCGTCACAGGCTGTCCCCACCGACACAGGCTGTCCCCACAGACACAGGCTGTCCCCACCGACACAGGCTGTCCCCACCGACACAGGCTGTCCCCACAGACACAGGCTGTCCCCACAGACACAGGCTGTCCCCACAGACACAGGCAGTCCCCACCGACACAGGCTGTCCCCATAGACACAGGCTGTCCCCACCGACACAGGCTGTCCCCATAGACACAGGCTGTCCCCATAGACACAGAGCATGGGAACCAGAGGGTGAAGATATCAGCAGAAGACAGTAGGTACTTTCTTTTTGTTCGTCACTTAAAGGAGGGTGTTGCTGAACCAGCACACTTCTTTTCAAACCATATCACATATGAAATACACTTGTTTATATCTGATTTTGATAATGTACAATATATATTTTTGCCTTGGTTGCGGATTTACATAGATGGTTTAAAAAGCTCCTAAAACCCAACCATGTTGACATGCAGACAATGGGACTGTCCACTATATTGATTTTCCTTACCTCAACATCCTTTTTCAGTTTCTCCAGGAACACCTTTTTGTTGTCATCATCAATATAAATCTTTTGGCCCTCATTAATGAAATCATTATCCTTTAAAGTTGGCAGTTCTTTGGCCTAAAACAAATGAACAAAAGAATGAGAAAGAAGCTTGAGTGAGATCTATTCTAGAGAACACCAACACCTGCTAACCCTGGAGGTTAAGTTTCTACTCCTGGAAACAGAGTTTGTTTGCCCTGTTCACTACAGGGGTCTTACCCAAGGCACAAATGTGAGGTGGCTTGAGTACCGCAAGGGGGCACTAGTGAGCTATGGCTGCTGGAAGCATTCCCACTAGGAATGGAGGGTGAGATATACACCATATTATAAGGCTTTTGTAACAGATCTCACGGTTTCCTTAGGAATGAACATGACTGCTTTCTTAGATTCACTTTCTTACAAGAAGTCTTCTAAGTATAGAATTTGTATTCTTGGAATTGTCAGGAACCCTCAATTTTCTTACTGGTACAACCCAACTGCACATCCCCAACACGTTCTGGGTAGCCTTTGCTGGGGTCAGGTTACAAATAACATGTTATCTTGTCTCAGAAAAACACCATCCATAATCGTATCTAATTTTTGAGTCGGGGAGACTATGTACCCAGAGATTAGCCATCTGCCCTTCCAAGCCTGCCTACTCCCATGTAGAAGGAAATTGTGTTTTCATTTGTACAATTTCAAAGGGAAATGTATTATTTTAGCATAAAACATTCGGATATGAAGTTCTACCCTTTACAAATAAACAAGAGGGTGGTGAGCTGGCAACTAAAACTGGACTTAGGTTATACAACACAAAATAATGCGGCTATGAAAACATGGGTCTCAAGCAGGAAAAAATGCTAGCTTGTGCTGTAGGATAATACAGGCATATAAATTTAAAATAGTGTGGATAATTCTATTTAACTTTGTAAAACCTGCATTTTGTGAGAGTTCAAGATCATTCAAAACTCCTCCCCACTCCTTTCAGATAACCTAGCTTACTTGCACTTGAAACGAATCCAACATAATATATTCTTTCTTAATATACTAATGAATGCCTGAATGGTTCTCTTTTCCATAGTGTGAACTATATGAAAAAAAAAATCCAAGAAAAGAACATATTCTCCTTCTGTTCCCCATCCCTTCACCCCCCCTTATTCCAAACAATAAAAGAAAACTCACTGGGCATTACTACCATTTCAAACGCCTGCTCTGCTCACTTCCCCCCTGTTTTATAAGGTATACACACATGTGTAAACTACTCACATCTATGTGTACACATTATATAGTGTGTAAGTCTAAATTGGTAGCTTTGCTAATGTTGAGAAAATTTGAACAGTTTTGCGATTTTGAATTTGATATAGCTACTGTCAAAATAATTACTCTTACAAAACAGGTATAGCAAAGCTCAGAAATCCAAAGATCCAATTCATGTATAAGAATGCAAAGATGAGCAGGTCAACATTTCTAGTCTAAAGGCACAAAAGCAAGTGGGCTGAAAACCGGGCAGCTTAAGTACATAAAATGTACAGGGAAATAACACGATTCTTGGGGAGAGGGGGAGGAGACTTGCAAATACTTTTATGGCGAGTCATAGAGTCTCAAGGAAATGAAAACACAGCACCTTTCTCCACAGAAACACGAGAGGGGCCAAATCCCCTAAATTTGTCATTAATAATTTAAAAATAAAGTAATAAATGTAAAAGAAAACCCTAAACTTAAAGAGAGCACATTAATGTTAAATGTTTCAATCCATCACACTGGATCCTTCCTTCTTCTTCCATGAGAACTATAAACACAATGACGTTACACCATGAGGAGAAATGCGGGATCTGGAGTTTAACAAGCTCATTCAAGGGGCAGCGAGGCCTGCCACAAACACAAACCTGGAAGGGCCTTAGGAAAAGGGGTTGAAGACAGATGGATGCACAAAAACTGAGAGGGAGAATGATTGTGATTCTCCAGGTAGACAACCTGGGCATTTCTATGTTTTGGGGTGTGTATGTGGGGGGTGTTAAAAGCAAGATATCTGCCTTAACTCCACAACTCATTTTACATGTGTAAAAAAGAAGGGGAGAGGGCCTTTCTGTGTGAGAGAGACACCCGAAGGCAGTACACGACACCTCCGTAGGTGTCGCAACAGCAGGCGCATTCATGCAGATGAACGCAGCCCAGGTTCGCCCCAGCAGCATGACCTCCTGTGACCAGCAAAGCAACACTCTGGACACCCAGGACCACACTACTAAGTGGACGTAAGGGCTTATACGATTGAAAGGCTCAAGAGGCAAAGGTAGAGCCTCAGCAGGGCAGCTGCTAGAGGAATCCAACACTGGCCTAAAAACACCCACCCCATTGTGTCTGGGATGGCAGAGCACTTAGCAGCACCAGGGTTTTGGAGACCTAAATCCTGAGCTTCCAATCCTGGTTCCACCCCTTACTTGCCAGGAACCAGGGCTGGGTTTCTGGACCTTCTCTAGACAGTTGCCTTATATGCAGAATGGGGATGCACCAGCAGCAGCAGCAACCTTAGGCCCGTGCTAACGAGCACCTAACGTGCATCAGTTTACTTAAGTGCTTCATCTCATTTACTCCCTGCAACCACCTTAACTCTCATTCTGAAGCTCATTGTACAAGACGAGGAAACTGAGCTTACATAGATTACACAACTTAACAAGGTCTCACAGCCCAGAAGGCGAGCCTGGTCAGCCAGTTATGCGGAGATGGGAACCCAGGCTGTCTGACGCGTAGTCACTTGGCTAAAGTGGAGTTGTTCTGAAAACTCAACCAAAACCTGAGTGACAAATGTAAATAGGGAGTGGCACTTATTATCACCATCAGCTTCACCATCATCTTTATAAGCATTCACTACATTGCATGGATTTAAAACTGGTATTGCCCTGGCCCACGTGGCTCAGTTGGCTGGAGCGTTGTCCTGCACCCTGAAAGGTGGTAGGTTTGATTCCCGGTCAGGGCACATGCCCAGGTTTCAGGTTCAATCTCCAGTCAGGGCAGGTGAGGGAGGCAACCGATCGATGGTTCTCTCTTACATCGATGTTTCTCTCTCCCTCTTCACCATCCTCTCTCTAAAAATCAATAACAAACAAACAAACCCCAAAATAAAACTGGTATTAACGATTGATAGTGCATACAACATATTTTCTTTTAAAAATAACTTTAAATCAGCCATTCTTTTCTACTAAGAACTAGATGACAAAGATAAAAGAAAACCTTCCTGCTTACCTTTTAAAAAAATGTCAAGCTCCCTCTGATAGTTGCTCTCTCTGAGCAACATTTATATTTAAAACTCCATTTACAAAAAGAGATGAAAATTATTACGCTATGAATTAATAAGCTTAAAGCTGCGGTGTCACGCTGCCCACAAAGGTGGCAAAGGTGATGCCTGCAAAGCAGCCCGGAAACCACCGTGGGCAGCGATGGCGTCTGCCCTTTGCTTTGCAACACTGGATTACTTGCACTTAGGAGTGTTTTGAAAGCCTCAAAGTCACTGGTCTGGTTACTTAATGGGTGTCTTTCCTACTCTTTCTAGTTCAAAGCAGAGCCAGCCGGGAGGTGGAACAAACCATTGGAGCTAAAGACATCAGGTCAGAAACACTTCTTAACTGTGGACTCTCCAAGGCTGGTGTCCAGCCAGCAGTCAGCAACCTTTCTAAAGTGATAGCAGGTTAAGTCTTTATTTATTCACTCGGAATTAAGTTCTCCTGCCAGTTCCCTGTAGATTGGGAGCCTCCACGTGTGAGGGGGGACTTGCAGTACCACGCACGGCACATGCCAAGGAGGGCGAGGCATGGCGGGCCCTGCTGTGCCACCTCGGCAGCAGGCCCAGCCCTGGGCTGCAACTACGCCTGGGCCCCGGGAGCTGCTCCCAGGCCTGGCTGGCGGAGTGAGGCTGTGGAGTTCAGCACAGCCCCAGGTTCACGAGGCAAAGTGACTGTCCCTTTTGCATGAGGTCATTTCACGTCACATCCATCTCTACCAATGTGACGTGAAAACGCACAAACACAGCTACAAGCATAAGCAGAGAGACACCGTTCCTCCTGCCACTTAGCCGTCCTGCTTCCACTGTTTGGGTAACATTAGCAGATGAATACCCCTCACACTTTCCTGCCGGGTGATGCCAGACCACAGTCCAGGCTTCAACTTAGGACACAGACGGAAGCCTGAGGTTATGAGCACAGACTAGATCCAGCCACCTGGGTTATATCTCAGCTCCTCCAGTTATTAGCTGTGTGAGTTTGAACAAGTTACTTAACCTCTCAGTTGCCTCATCTTTAATTGGGGTTAGCAATCAGCACTGTTCATGTGTGTAAAAAGCTTAGGGCAGTGCTTGCCACATGGAGGGTTATTCTTGCTATTTGCTGGTCATGGTCCCAAGTGGGGCTTGCAGTGTTTAGAGTAAAGCTCATCAGCGCTAAATCCAGAGCAAGTCTGAAAACAAACAAACATGTTGGTATATGGAACTAGTTGTGATATACTGAACCAGCTGCTTAATGTGCCCGGGCCTCAGTTTCCTTATCTATATAATGGGAAGTTAGTAATACCTACCTAATAGGGCTAGCATATGAACTAAATGAAACAAAACATACAGTGCTTGGCAATAAGAACTCGCTCTATATTAGTTCGTGTCTTAGTTACACATAAGCCATAACCGATATTGTTAAAATAGTGTGTTTCTTACTAGTGAAGAATAGACTTATCCTTTTTTTATCCTTCCTGCTTTTTTAAAGAAATAAGCTCTTTAAACTTGGGATACCAATAACCTAGACCATATTTACCATTTCCTTTGTTTTCAGGTTTTATTGTTAGTCACAAACGTCTCACATGAATTTTCTACATATTGTCTTTACATTTTGGAGATACTTTCTTTCCCTGCTGCACACAAACCTACCACACACAAGTGCAAGGTCATTATTTCATTTCCCTGCATCAGACATGGGGACATAGAGGTGCATTAGGTGCATTAAAGGCGACACTGGCCAGAGGCTCTGACCCCCTGCCGTGCTGCTCCATCCTTGCTCTCGGAACCTCCCTGTGAACTGTCCTGGCTAGAGGAACCTCTGTGGGCCACTGCAAAGCTTCTCCAATCGGAAAACCTCACTGAAAATGCCCTTATTGAGAGTCTAATGAGAGTAAAATGTTGCTATATAATAATAAAAAGTGGGTAAATTAACTTCTTAGAGTAATAAAACATCTAAATTTCTATTTAATAATATGGAATAAAATTTAGTAATTTTAAATATATGGCCAAAGACAGAAATTTGCTGACTCTTGTCTTACCTTAATTTTCCATGGGTAGTTTTCCTCAGTGAGTACATCATAAGATGGGTAATTTAGTGAATGCTATTTTGCTGGCCTAAAGCAAACATTCACTAACTGAAATCTTGTAGCCAGAAAACATTAACCAAAGTACTATAGTGTAATAAACTCATTGGGAACATAACTTGCTATGAGGGGTAAAAAGAAAACTGTTTCAGTATAACATGTTTCTCCCTTTCTGTAACTACATTATTGGGTGAAAAGTTTTTGGTTTCTTTTAAAACACTGTGTTATAGGCTGTTCCTCAGCAAGTCTATATTCTTCAATAGAAAGAAGCACATTATGTAACAATATTGGTCATGATCAAAATGACTTATATGTCACTAAGACATGAATGAGCATCGACGACAGAGTTAAGATTTACACAACTGCCTCAGAGCTTGAAGATACCCAACGTCTGAAGATAATATTTTAAATGTATAAATGCTTCCGAATATAAGTAGTTACTTATTCCCCAGTGCTCAATAAAAATCTACATGATCTTAAAGGACAGATTTGGCCAGGATTAAGATAAAAAAGAAATATGCAGAACTAACAGCTACAAAGTTTAGAGCTCTCATTTTTAGAAATGAACATGTGCTATGTGGCCAGCTCAGCAGGCAAAGACCCAGGAGTGAAGGCGGAGAGCAGCCGCGGATTCTGGGAGGCAGAGGAGGCACGGAGCTCCACTCTTCCCAACAGAAAGGCGGAGAGGAGATAAAACAAGGCATTGGAATTCCCCCTCTAACATAAAAATATTTAGCACTTTTAATAACCACTTTCAATCACTGAAAATTTTGCAGATTCTCTGAAAACCAACCACACAAAAAATAAATGCTTATCAAAAGGATTTACATTTTCTATTTGTTTCAAATGGAAATTAATCTGTTTACTTATTTCATTAGGTTCTGTGTGTTGTGTCTGAATGCTGTCATATTCACAAAGTTTAGTAATATTGGACATTTTAAAAGTTAGTAAAACCAGAAATTACACAGAAATTTTATTTTACTGAGTTGTTAAAATCTAATTAACTTTTAGATGACTCAAACTTTTAAAAAAAATCACAGATATTTGAAACCTGTATTCACATTCAAAAACATAACTTCTAATATACATAATTCAAACTAATATGAGACTGAATTTTTATCACCATTCTACAATTACATTAAATTATAC
Organism: Cnephaeus nilssonii; assembly: GCF_951640355.1. Classification (NCBI taxonomy): domain Eukaryota; kingdom Metazoa; phylum Chordata; class Mammalia; order Chiroptera; family Vespertilionidae; genus Cnephaeus; species Cnephaeus nilssonii. The sequence continues at coordinate 21,040,063 of NC_137072.1, read as the reverse complement.
AAAAATAGCCTATTACATTTTAAATGGCCATTAACAATAGGGAAAAAATACATGTATTTGAAGTGCACAGAGCCAAAATCTATAGCCTACAGAACCAATTTTTTTTTTTTTTTAGTGTGGATGGAAACCTTAGCAGGGAGATAAACTGTACTCCTGTCACACTTGAGTGTTTAACGCAAACAGGATTTTGGTACCAGAAGGTTTCAATGCAAAGGATAATACACAGCATAGTACCCTGTGATTAAAGGACTTGTATTTCAGAAAGAAATGAATTTTTGTTCGATGTGCTCATTTGGCAACCCATTTAAAAGAAGTCTAATTGTAAGCCTTGATGTCAAAGATTGCTGCTTGGTGTCCCTTTGATGGGCCATGTTGTGACACTTGGAGCTGAATACACAACATAAAAAATATGTACTAATTACTGTCTCATGTTAGGAACTGATTTACTTGTTGCTACAAGCTCACCTAAATGAAAATAAACTTTGCAAAAAGACTAAATCCCTTTTCACCAAGCTTGCCAAAAAAACAAAACAAAACAAAAGAAAAACTTCATAAAAGTCTTAGAAACTATACTCCAGAAATATTTCTGTAAGGGAGAGAATTTTAGGTAATCCTGACATTGGAGCTAGGATAACGATAATTTGATTGAATATATGTGGTATCAATTTTGGGGTAATAAGAGATGTTAGAGATTTATAATAAAATCAGTTCTGCTTCTCAAAAATATCCAAGCCACAAATTTGATACATGAAAAGGCAAATTTGTGAACATGGGTACAAATACATACAGAAATAGTAGGGGTTACAGGTGTTTTCTCACAAAAGCACATACAACAACCTCCTTTAACAACGTAAGCAGAATGTCTGTACAAGTTCATGGCTTGGGAAACGATCCAATAGTTCAATGATAACTTATAATTTCCACAAGGAGAATGCGTACATTTGTGACTAGCACCTGAATACGAGTTCTTATTTTGAATGTGATCGTTTTATATGTAAATATAGAAAGAGAACATATCTCAACATACTTGTGAATAAACAGTGCTACAATCAAGAAGCACAAAACTGGGTGAGCCCTAACCTATTTTTGCAATTTGGAACTGTTAAGGCAGGCAGAACACAGCTGCTGGTTATTTATCGTCCCTAAAATTTCCAAACTAACATTAAAAAAGTGATATTTATTCCTCTTCTAATATTGTCACACTTTTCAGAACATAATGGCTCTTTAAGTGGCCATGCCAAAGGTGGCAGTTCGGTTTTCCTCCACAGGCTGTGCTAAAGTAGTTAAGCTGCATACAAAATCCACAAAATAGATGGTTACAATCTGATCGGAAGATTCTGCTGCATGGACATCGATGGTGATACTCTAAAAAAATCTTAGAATCTGAAAACTTAACAAGTTTGCTAAGTCCTATAGTTTCTAGGTTAATACTAACCCAGTGGACATCATAATTTTATTACTTCAACAATTATACATCTGCAGCAGCGTGGCTTAAATTCAGGCAACGTACTACATTTTGGAAGTCTTCTCTCTACTCCAAGTCTTTCTGGAACTAACCGGATAAGAGCTGTCAGCTTAAAAAAAAAAAAAATCTCACATCTGACAGCACTGCTCCATGTGTGCTTGGGATCTCTAAGTTGAGTTCATTCAAGTGAAAAAATTAATCTAAGGCAATTGAGACTTTATACAGACTGGCTTGAGGCGTTTATCGCTGTCATCAGGAAGATGCTCACGAGTCATGTGCATGTGATCTTTCTTTTTCACACACGGCTCCTTCCAGTTGGGAGAGATTCCAAATGAACTGACTCTTAAAACTCCCAGAATAACCCCTATGGTTTACATCAGAGGGCTCTGAAGGCTTGCTCAGACATCTGCTGACACAATATGATGGTTCAGAACATTTTTTCCATTAGTAACAGCAATCGCCTTAGCCTATACCTAACACAGACAGGGTTTTGGTGGCTGCCAACTCCAGGACTTCTCCAAGTCAAGCCTGCAGCTGAGGTGCACCTCGGAGGAGGGGAACATTTCATTTGAAACCAGAGATTCTTATAAACACGGAAGTACGAGGACCAATGATACGACCAAATCCTTTAATTTTACAAGTGAGGACAAAGTCAAATGATTTATCCCCAGACCCCAAACTTCCATTAATGGCAGAGCAGGGGCTGGGACTCAGTGCCCCTAACACTATGTTTGGGGTCTTTCTCCCAAAGCCCCCTTTAATAAAGCATCTGTGGGCCACAGAGCCGATGTTACCAGCGCTGCCTTTCATGTGAGGTCTGAGGAACAGGCCCTGCCTCTGCTCTGAGGGGGAACTTCCCCTGTACTTTGGGTGTCTGGGGAGGTGTTCCTCACAGTGGCTGGCAAGCAGAAGTGATTCGCTTCCACTTTGGAAGAAAAGAAATTTTACAGAAGGCTAAAGCATCCACTGGGCCAGGCCTAGAACCTGGACAACCCCCCCTTTAAATGACCATCCGCAAACAGGGGAAAGGAAGAAGCAGTTTTTAGCTGATGGCCAAAGAAAGATTCCCAGAAGGACAGGCGGCTGTGCTTTTGTGCCCCGCGCTCCGAGCCTGGCATCGCGACTCGTTCGGTTACCTTTAACTGCAGCCTGAAGAACCAGATAGAGGTAGTAATTAATTATAATGTGTAACAATTTAAAGATCACAAAAGAAATGCTGAAAACTGCTTCAGGAAAGCATTTTTCGGTGTAAGGGTATTAACAATCAATTCTCCTTGAACCTTCAGTCAGTAATAGGTAAAATGTCAGCGAGGGTGACAGTCACTTAATTGCCAGTGCAATTCACAATGCCTAAGAATCGACAAGGCGGCTTGTTGTAGCCCATTATCAAAGTGTCAACAATGATTATTGCCAATATAGTTATACAAATGCCAATTGCAGGGCAGCTGTTTTCTTTCAAATGGGTTCCAGGGAGAAGGTTATATGTTAAAAGGAATCTTCTTATTGGGACCCTCTGACTCCACTACACAGCCTTTACTTTACCTAATAAAATCAGACATGAGTTTTGAGAAGAACTGTGCAGAACGATGAACAAAATGCATATTTGTGTAAATCCCCAGGACTCGCTTTCTCAAAAACATGGGCTTTTTAAAGAGTCGGGTCAAATCCCTCAGAAATCAAGTGAGTCCAGTTATGTTTTCTTTTACTTCCCCGGATTCCCTGCTGAGTAGCTTGCTTGCTGGCAGCATGCTAAGGCTGTCATTTGGTAAAAAGCAGTTCGCTCAGCTATAATTACTAATTTGATGTCACACTGGAATTGCAGCGCAGCTGTGAAAAGATCGACCACCAGGGAGATTCGCATTTCTCTGTCTCATTTAGAGGAGGCTAAACTGCTGGAGCTGTGAATGGAAGATGCCCTTCCATTAAAAAGGAAAGAATGAAAGAATAAAACAAGTCATAGCAGCTGTCAGAATTTGAAAACGGTTTAAAAAAAAAAGAAAAGTGCCGTTCTACTTTTTTTTTTTTTAAATTCAAGACATCTGTACATGCATGTTCTGATACTTGTTGCCATGAAAGTGATCCCATTTTTTGTTGGAATATAACTTCTTTATTTCCTTCAGTTTCACCTTCATTATTATGCTAATGCAAATCATACTAATTACATGTCAAGCTGAAATCGAAGGGAAGGGGCTTGTCTGCGCTATATCACTAAGTATTTGAAATGACAGTTTTAAAACTTGTCACCAAGTTAAAAGCATAGGGAATTAAAGCAGTTATAATGAGTCAAATGAAGAAAAACAAAGAACCAGATTATGAGTTAAGCGATGTTGATGGAGATTCTCTATGAAAATTGTTCTCTGCACCAGGATAACCATTTTGTAGAGAACGTGGTTACACAATGATAGCAATGGAAATAATATTCTTACAAATCATTTGGTTTCATGTAGAAAACAAATATTTTTAGCCATCTTCCAAATATTTCTAATTAAGATAACAGTGATAAAATTTAGTTTTATTTGTGAAGACAAAAAATAGCATGTTTTCTGGACAAGTAAAAAATAGTAACTGATCATGGAGAGAAAACCTGATCATTGGTGCAAAAAAGAAGTGCAAAAATTTGGGGGGGACTTAAAAACCCAATGGGTTTATGAGTTCCGCTCCATTAATACATTTGTTTTTGTGTGTTATAGTTGAGTCAATGTTACCTCATTGTGGCTGCCATCTCCAAGAGACCTCATCTCCTATTGCAGGCACACTGTCCTCCATCCATTACCAATTTTAATTACTCTCACATTCCGTATCTTCCAGAGACTATCTCTTGGCCCTTCCCAGGAGCACTTACAACCTAGGACAGGGCGTGGTTTGAGGCACCTCTTCTTCTGGAAGAAGAGCTTTCATGAATTCCAAGCCCAGAAAGTAAAGCACAATCCTTCCCCAGGCGACTGTGTAGGTGACTGTAATGTACACAGTGTCAGCTATAGGGACGTGGGACGCAGCCACAAACATGCCTGCTTTCCACAAATGGAGGAAATAGGAATGGGCTGTTTTGCCAACAGAGTATGAAACCAAATAATTTATTTCACTACTTTTTATTGTTAAATCAAAACTCAGAATGTTCGTACCGTATTTAACTCCAAAATAATGTTTTTGTTAGTATAGTGAATATTTCCTTCTTCATCTTTATGATTTATAGGATTCATATGTATTTAAAAAAATATATATTTTTATTGATTTCAGAGAGGAAGGGAGAGGGAGAGAGACATAGAAACATCAATGATGAGAGAGAATCATTGACCAGCTGCCTCCTGCACACCTCACACTGGGGCTCAAGCCTGCAACCCGGGCATGTGCCATGCTGGCCGGGCTCATATGTATTTTTGATAATATGTCCTTTAAATAAAGGAGAGAGAACTCCCAGACATTTAGAGTAGCACATGTAGCATAGTTAGAAAGGTGAGCTCTGGGCTGGAACCCCGGCTCCAGTCACATCGTAACTATGGGACCTTGGACAAGTCACTCAACCTGATCAGTAACTTCATTTATGCAAAGGAAGTACCAGCAGTAATAGCACCGACCTCACAAGGTGGTTGTAAGGATCACATACCCAAATTCATGTAAAAGTTAAAAGTGTTTGGCACTTGGTATGCACTGAACAGATGTCAGTTGTTATTACTTACCTTTATACTTCCCAATATATTGAGATTAACATTAAAAAAAAAAATAAGCCCCAGATTAAGATAAAGTTTCTCCTCTGCCGCTAATTGTGTGAAACAGCATGGGAGCTCGATTTTCCCTCTCAAATCTGTCCCAGGTGGGAGGGGGGCACTGGACTCGGGTCTCTCAAGGCCCCTCCTGTCTCTGCCTTTCCAAGCCCCCCTCCAAAGGAGATGTTCTGAGGAATAATTGGCACAAAGTACAAAGAGGGTAAAAGCACCCTGCATTATTCTCAGGAAAGGGTTTCTGTTAAAGAAATCATATAGCCTCCTGTTTTTTCACAGAAACCTATGCCAATAAAGGGCTAAACATTTCTGGGGAGGCGGGCAGCGGAACTGTGGTGAACGCCATGGGTTTCTGGAAAGTATGGGGTCCCCCAGGTTGGGCGTGGAGGGAAAGACAGGTAAATGAAAGTTCTGCTTCTGAGGAAATATTACAGCTATGAGGACATCAAATACTTGTGGCTTTCCTTCACGCAGGTCCTTGCTTTATAACTCAGACTTCAGCAACAGCCATTCCATTAGCTGTAACTGTCTTTCTCGGCATTGGTTATTGTCAAAGCGGACCCAGTCCTTGGTGATGAGTCCTGAAGACATCCAAACGATGAAAACAGAGGAATAAAGGCCGCTAGCAAAGGTCTCAAGGGACTTGGGAATGAAGTGAAAACAGAGCAACCAACAAGGAATGCTGGATGCCGTCACATCCACAGTTCTTACTCAGGGGCTGGCTTCCTGTTACGATGCTGAAAAGTCTGGGGGGCCCTTTAAACAGTCTAGCGATTTGCTCCTAGGAGAAAACCCCAATAGTATGAAACCTCTGAGTTTCTCATGGACTAACACTTAAGTCCCTACTTGAGTGCTTTGACACCTGGAAGAAATGCTTAGTCATAGCAACAGGGAAGCCGACAGTCCACTGTTTCTGCTTCTTTGGCCAAAGCCGATGCCTTCAGAGTGATTTATGTGGAGGTTGGAAGTGTAAAAATATATTCACTACTGTACAATAAACACACAAGTGGTCAAAGAAGGACCTACCATTTCATTTTCCTCTTCTCTCTTCTTAACCCACTGCTATCTGGCTTCTGCTACACCCCCCCACCCACCCCCCATTGTCACTGACAAGGAAGGTTGCCAGTGAGTTCCCTGTTGACAAGTCCAATTGATAATAAATCACTCAGTCCTCATCCTGCCTAACCTTGCAGAAGCATCCGATACTGGGTAAGTTCTCTCCCTCTGGTTTCTGGGACAATATTAAGAGTGCAAATTTCATGAGAGAGGGGGCATTTTTCACTGAGGCACTTCTCATAATGCTTGGCAAAACGCTTGCTCATTACAGATGCTTAATAAATACTCGGAAAATGATCCAGACTTCCCTGGGTCATCTCCTATGTCTTTGGCTGATCTTTTGCAAGTCTCTCTTCCTTTATCCATCAGCCATAAATGATGATGTCCCTCTGAGCCGGCTCCAGACATGCTTCTCCTCCTGCTCCTTACACTCGTCCCGAGTGACCTCATCGACTTCCCTGTCTGCTGATCATCCTTCCCATGAGGTTTCCCAGGCCATTTCTTCCAGTCAAAACTCTCTGCAGCCTCTCATGCCTATTGGGCACCTCTGTTCTGATGCCACATGACATTTCAAACTACTCCTTCCACTCTGCTCCCTCTCCCAGACAGTGAAATCAACACCCAACTATCCAAACCAGACACTTGGGAGCCACCCTTAATCCCGCCCTCCCTCCACACACGCTCCCTGGAACCATTCACCTCCCACATTCAATCTCTGGGTTCTTTTCCTAAATTGCTCTGTAATCTATCATATTCCAATGTCCTAGCTCAGATCAACATCTCATCTGGGTTATTTCAACAGCCTCTCCACTGGTCCAGCTTCCTGGCTCCATCTCACCCTCCAGCTAAAGCACCAAGCACACCCCCCCTGTGCTCATGCGCATGCTGCTCTGATGGCCTTTGCCCTGGCTAATTCCTACTTATCCTTCAAGTTTCTACATGCCACCTCTTCCAGAAAGCCTTTCTTGGCCCCACCAAGCTGGAGTCAGGCGCTCTTGCTACGTGCTTCCTATGGAAGTACTTATCACATGACACTGTTACTTCCTATTAATACATCTCCTGCTAGATGTATCTGCATGGTTCATTATTTTAGCCCCTGAAGCTAGGATAGTAACCATAGAGACATTCACAAACCTTCTGAATGAACTAGATTTCCAGATCCATAAAACTCAAACAGAACTGAATTATATCATCCTGAAAGAATTTAATTTCAAAAACAAAAACCTGAGCCCCAGCTTTCAGATGGTTTATTTTAAAAAAAAGAAGAAAAAAAAGACACTTCTCAAGGTGAGGAATAATGACTGAGAGTATAGAGATGCCTATCATATAAGCAATGTCAATTTCAGTCAAAGCACTTCCCAAATTCTTAATCAAATTGACTGACGCTAAATCTGTCTATAATCTTGCATAATAAACTAAATGTACTTTAAATTTCCTACTGTCCAGTGACTCAGGGAAACATAAAAAGACAAAGTCTCCTGCCTAATTCTTTAAGTGAAAAATACTCGAATCAAATCTGAACATTTTATAGTTGGAAAGGAGTGTAAAGCTAATGCAAGTCAACATTTTACAGGTGAGAAACTGGGGCGCACAGAGGCAGAGAAACTTGCTAGGTCACACCCGGCTACTCAGTGGTCAAGTGTAGGGTTAGGACCCTGCTGCTGAGCTGTGCCTGCCAGTGTTGATCATAAGTTACTGCGCAGGCGGCGGCATTTTCAAGACCACATTGCACATGAACTGTTTCTTCCAACTGCACTGAAACTAATAACCACTTCATTATTCAGCCAAGAGGGATGGACAGCTGATCTGAGGAAGAGAGGTGAAGTGAAACACTCCAGTTCAAAAATGTGCTTCTCTGGTGCACACAGGAAAAAGCACAGTGGCGGAAGTCAGAGGAAGGATGAAAGGAGAGGTCCTGTTCGAGCACGCCCCTAGGATCATAGTGAGGGGTATGTCAGGGCACTTACCTTCTCTTTGTCACTAGCTTCTCTAGCCACTGTAGAGCCCTGAAACACAAAGAAACAATAAAAGCTTGCACGTGAGAGGCCCTGTATTTCATGCTTAAAATGTGCAAACGTCCCAGGGCAGAGCACGACTATAAATGAGCGCCAGCTCTGCTTTGGCGCTCGTCCTGCGTGAGCTCTGTCCCCTGCCTGGTCACTGCTCTGCCTGGTCTGCAGGTGTTCCTGTCCACTCCCTCCGAGCCTTTCCCTGTCACGTCACCTGTGCTGCCTTCTCCCTGGTCCTTGTTTCCCTGCTGGAAATCAGGCGATCACTGGGACGGTCACTTACTAAACACTGGATCAAAACCACACTCTCCTTTTTGCATCAATGGCCAGAAATGGTTGGTGTAATGATATTCAAAGGTGAAGCGGGCTACCTGCTGGCCGCAGCGACCACTGGGGCGTCAGATGCCTCTTATCCCGCATCCTGTCTTCCAGATGTGGGCCCGTCCTCGCCCTCTGACTGCCTCGCTCCCGTTTTAGTTACTGATGATCACGTTCTCCTCAGTTACTATGAGAGGGACCCCTGTGGTGCTTTCTGTCCCCCTTCCCCTTAGAGATCCCTTCACAACACCTTTACATGCACCCCTTCCGGGCCAGGGACCAGGGGTGGGCACAGAGGTATAAAGAGGAAGAAAACGCAGCGCTTGATCTCAGCAATCTCCCCTCTACTGCACTGGTTTCCAGATCGATGCCTCCGGGCTCGGGGTGGTCCCGGACGACCGAGTCCATCTCAGATGCTTACAGGGGGCTTTGGGGTGGAGTTCCAGCAGAGGAATTTTCCTTTGTTTGTGGAAGATTTTAAAGTGAAAGAAAAGTTGGGAAACAAATGGCCAGTGAATTCCTAACTATGACAGTACAAGAACTGCTTAAGCTTGGCGTTCCCCAGTGACCACTGCGGTGCCTCACACAGTTAATGCTCGGCGTTCACCAGATAATCGGCTGGAGAAGGATCACAGACCAGTTCCCTCTCTCCCTCCCCCTCAGCACTGGACACCCGAACTACACAGGGTCAGGGAGCGACTCGCTGACCTGACTACCTCCTACACAGCCACGTATTGCCCTGGAATACTTGCATTAGCCAATCATTAACAGAACTTACATATGACTGGGGGGGAATTAAAGTAGCTTCTAGATGGGCTATTCTTTAAAAAAAATCAAAATTTTTATTCCATAACCATCTCCCATTTAAGCAGCTTAGGCACTGATGAGGATGTGTGTAACTCACAGATGAGGAGATGCAGTCTGAGGAGACGCCTGTTTTGGGGAAGGGAGCGGAGACCAGGCCGGAGTCTCCCCCGGTCCATTCTCCATCCTCCTGGTGCTCAGCACTCCCCGGCCTGGTAGGTCTGAGAGACCCTGCTGCCAGCCCAGGGAAAGTGCTCGAAGTTTCTTGGGGATATGTCAGGGGGGCACTGACCCACCAAATGAAGATGGACAGTGTGAATCGTTCGTGAAGGAAAACCTGCGGCCTGTTCCACACCGCAGCGCAGGCTCTCCGCACGGCGGAGTCAGCAGCCATCACTTAACAACGGTCTGTATTCGTTCCTTTAGGGATCCTTGAATACAGACCACAAATATCTTCCTTTGTTCACTGATTTCTAACAAAGAATGTCCCCAAATGGAAAAGAAAGGGGGGGGGGGCACTGCTTATGCTACTGGGTAGAGGAAAAAACGATTTATTCCTTTTTGTATCTTTAACCAAGTTTTTGGTCAGTGCTTTTTCTTTTTTTTTTTCCTACAGGATATCCCTGTTTAGGATTCTCTGTGAGGCTTCATCTCTGTGTAAATGCAGATCATTAGCCTGTAAAAATCTCACCCAAGTTTAAATGAACTCAGAATAAAAAAACTAAAACAAAAAATAGAAAAGTAAGGTCAGTAAGTTAAGGTCAAGAGTTAGAGCCATGAAATGATGCCAGATGTCCAGGTTCCATCACAACTGAAAGTACTGGCAAAACAGAACCATCTATTCCGTAAGCTAAAAAGGGAGATGAAACCATAAAGTCCAAAGCAAGTTAAAACTACAATATCCAGTCTACAAGTATAATTTACGTCAAGATATATTTACTAGATACACTATCTTAGACATGTCAGGGGGATAAAAAAGTAAATAGGATAAAAAATTTGGCTTTAAGGCACTTACTGACTAGCAGAATGGGTAAGATAACCAAAATGCATTGGCCAATTCTGTATGCTATCCATCATGCTGCACTTGACATGTACATATTTCATTTAATCCTCACAACAACCCATCAAAGGTAGGTAAAATTATCCCCATCTTACAGATGAAGAAATTGAGGCTTATAAAGGCTCAACAACTTGCACACAGCTGACAAGTGATAAAACCAGGACATGTGGCTTTAGAGGTCACTCTGGCATCTCCCGTGGGAGAGTCAGACCAGTGAACAGAGCTTTGTGACAGAGCTGGTGTCAAAGAGCCCTGTGTGGCGGCTGGAATTTCCACCAGGGGCAATTGCAGTGAACAAAGTGGCTTTGGCTTGAAGACAGCACAGACCAAGGCTGTATTTGGAAAGCCTGGACAGTTCATGTGAACTCCAGAAGGTAGGAGATAAACCTAGACAATGTTCCCTTCCTTAGACCAACATTTCTCAAAGTGTGTGGGTCAGCACTCTGGGGTCCCAAGACCCTCTCGGGGGTCTGCAAAGTCAAAACTACCTTTATGATAATAATGAGATGTTATTTGCCTTGCTCACTGTCTTGATATTTGTGTGAATATTGCAAAAACAATGGTGGGTGAAACTGCTGGCAGCTTAGGACAAATCCAGCAGTGGTACCAAATGGCACTAGTAGAGTTTGTCATAATATATCTGTATCTGTATCTGTATCTGTATCTGTATCTGTATCTGTATCTGTATCTAAATACACAAATGTGCCCTGGCCGGCTTGGCTCAGTGGATAGAGCATCAGCCTGCGGACTGAAGGGTCCCAGGTTCGATTCCGGCCAAGGGCACATGCCTGGGTTGCGGGCTTGATCCCCAGTAGGGGGCGTGCAGGAGGCAGCCGATCAATGATTCTCTCTCATCATAGATGTTTCTATCTCTCTCTCCTTCTCCCTTCCTCTCTGAAATCAATAAAGAAATATTATATATATATATATATATATATATATATATATATATATATATATAAATAAAATAAATACACAAATGTCCTGAGGAAGCAATGAAATTCGTTTTTGTTAAATCTTGACCCTGGGGTAGACATCTTTTCAATATTCTGTGTGGGAAGTATGCATAAAGCACTTCTGCTTAAAAAAAGAAATGGTTTAAGAACAGTCATTTTTGTGATGGTTTGAGTTATGAGTTGAACTAGCTAGTTTTTTATGAAACAACATTTTTACTTGAAAGAACAACTGACAATCTATATTTATTTATATCTGGGCTTTTGTCAGATATTTGTTCTAAGATAACTGAAGCTTCTGGGCTATAGGCCATGTGCAGGGGGACTGTGTGCTGCCGCTTCACGGAAAACAACTAATAGGACTTTGTAGCCAGTGGTAAAATCTCAGCTTTTAGGTAAAAACTAGAGGCCCGGTGCATGGATTAGTGCACCGGTGGGGTCCCTCAGCCTGGCCTGCGTGGATAGGGCCAAAACCGGCTCCCCAACATCCCCCGAGGTGTCCTGGATTGCAAGAGGGTGCAGGCCAGGCCGAGGGACGAATCCGTGCACTGGGCCTCTAGTATGCATATAAGATCTTCGGTTAATCTCTTCCCGCCCTTCCCCCCTCCCCCTTTCCCTCTGAGATTCATCAGTCTGTTCCATGTTTCCATACCTGTGGTTTCTGCTCCTACGTTGAGCATCTGCCCCCTGGTGGTCAGTGCATGTCATAGCTACCGGCCATTGGCTGGTCAGCTGGTCACTTAGGCTTTTATATTTATAGATTAGAAATTTTAAAATACTGATAATGGGAAGAGCATGTAACTCAGTGACCCCATCCGTTCCAAATGACCAAAGCATGATGTATTCAGACCAATGCATGCAAACAGACCAATGGCTTCAAATGAAGAGAGTACAAATGTGACTGCAGATTCCACATTCCACACAAGCTTTGACAAACTGCCATTTGTCAGGTGTTTGAATATCAAAAAACAATACACAAATTTCTGAAAAAGTTATTAAAACTCATGTTTCTCCTTTTCCTATTACATATTTGCGTAAGGTCTGACTTTCTTCATACACTTCAATAACAATAGACTGACAACAGAACCAGGTAAGACATTTAACCATCTCATATTTAATAAAAGTCAGACATTACAGAGATTTGCAAAAATGTAAAACAATGCCACGTGTCTCAATAATGTTTTTATTTGAAAGATACTGTATTTTTCATAAAAATAAGCTAACATGCAACTATTTCATTATTTTAAATAAATTGAGTATTTAAAAATTTCTCATATTAATTTCTAACCCTGCAAATATCAATAGACATAACCTACATAAGCACATTTTTGGGGGGATCCTCTTTTAAGAGTGTGAAGGAGTCTAAGATAAAAACTGTGGGATCCAGTGATGAAGGCCAACGTTTGGCAAACGTTTTCTGAAAAGGGTAAGAGGGTAAATGTTTCAGGCTGTGTGGTCCCAAACAATCTCTGAGATAACTACTCAATTCTGCCATTACAGCACTCAGGCAACCACACACAACACAGAAACAATGGGCATGGCGATATTCCAATAAAACTTTATTTACAAAAATGGCCAAGTTGGATTTGCCATGCAAGCAGATCACAGTGGCCGAATCCTAACTTGGACATTCTGCCTCTAAGTCAGTGATCCGAGAAGTCGGATCATCTTACTCCCCTCAAAATTTCCAGTGGTCGCCACTCACTCTCAATGTCTTTGAAATAGCTTGTCTCAGGGTTGTTCCCTCTGCCAGGAATGTTCTCCCTCAGCTCATTCCCTCGCCTCCTTCAGGTCTGCTCCACGCAGCTTCTCAGTGAAACCTTACCTGACACCCTATTTAGAACTGCCTCCCTTCTCCCTCTTCCCTGTCTTTACTTCTATCCATAGCTCTTACTACTACTTCCTAACATACTATGTAATGTACTCACTACTTTCACTTTTTGTCTGTCTTTACCCACCAGAAAGTCAGCTCCTTGAGTGAAGTTTTGCTTTGTATTGTTCATCACTATTCCTAGCATCTAAAAACAGTGCCTGGCATGTGGCTGGAGTTCAATAAATACATGTTGAATAAACTAGACATGGTATCTCTAATATGTACAGTGTCTTCCGGTAAACCCAGCGAGTGATCCTTGGTTAACATGAGGAAGTGCACTGCTGGTTGCCTGGTGGCTTTGAGCTCTGAGCTCCTCCACCGGTGGAGAACGTCCAGCTCAAGGGCCGTAAAAGGCCTGAGAAATCATCTGGTCTGGCCCTGCCAAGGCATTAGGGGTGAGTTAATTAAATGTTTGACCAACTATAGCAGGCTAAGCTTTAAGTTGTTAATTTTGTATGGCCCGAGAATAATGTTATAAATATACAAATGGCCCTCGGCAGAAAAAAGGTTCCCCATCCCGGTGTTTAGCATGATCATTTCCAACATTTACAATGTGGATGAGTAAGCTTAATTACTTAAGAAGAATTAATAAAATGAATCTCACCTTTAAGTCGTATTTCCTATATACAGATAAACGGTGGCTGAACACATTTCTTGTAACAATCACATATATTTCAACTCCATCAACATTAAGCCGGTACATGCCCAAGAATTGGGGAAGAAGGGTAATTCCATGACATTCCACTATATACTGCATAGGAGAGAAAGAAAAAGGGAAAAAAATTGTCCAATCAAAAGATGGGCTTTCAGATGTAAAATGTAACTCTTCTGCCTCTGGTGTTTATACAAAGTGACCCTCCAATCATGAAGGTCCTATTTATAGAAAATAACCATGTTTATACTGCTTAATACAGGATCTGTGTTATATATATATTAGAGGCCTGGTGCACAAAATTCATGCATGGGGGGTGGGGGGGTAGTTCCCTCAGCTTGGCCTGGACCCTCTCGCAATCTGGGACCCCCTCGGACGTCCCTCTTGCAACCCGGGACTGCTGGCTCCTAACCGCTCGCCTGCCTGCCTCATTGCCCCTAACCACCTCTGCCTGCCTGCCTGATTGCCCCTAACCTCTCTGCCTGCCTGCCTGCCTGATCACCCCTAACTGCTTGCCTGCCAGCCTGATTGCCCCTAACCACTCTGCCTGCCTGCCTGATCACCCCTAACTGTGTCTGCCTTGGCCCCACCGCCATGGCTTCGTCCGGAAGGATGTCCAGAATGACGTCTGGAAGGTCGTTCGGCTGTCTGGTCTAATTAGCATATTATGCTTTTATTATTACAGATATATATGAAAATTTGAACTTTGTATCCAAAGATATATTTTTTGCCTAACATTTTATACTAGTTTGCAAAGCCAAAACTTGGATATAACAGTGATTGGTTCTTTCTGTGAGTCCTTTAAAGTGAAATTAATTACACTCTACTGAGGGCCTCCATCTTCCTTCCCTAAAGCTTTGATAATGACTTATGGGTTATCTTTGCTTTTTTCCTTTTTATAAAATAATTACATTGCTTGAATTTCTCTCTTTTCAATGAACATTTTAAGAATTAGAATGCCCTTTCAAACTTTCTAGTGCTAAACACTGTCTATCATCAACTCTTGATAATATTAACCATCTTAAGAGGTATTTTTTTGTTTTGTTTTGTTTTTTGAGTCTTAGTTTTTATTATTAAAGAAAAGATGAACAGCATCAGTATGGTTAGCTCTTTGCCACCTAGAGTTTGGCACATTTTAAAGATGCTCCTGCCCTTTTTCTTTTTTTAATCTTACTAACCATAATTGAGCTACATTTAAATGTTTTTTCCTTTTTATTAGATTTATCAGGGTGATACTGCTTAACAAAATTATGCAGGTTTCAGGTCCACAATTCCACAACACATCATCTGTATACTGTATAGTGTGTTCACCACCCCAAGTCAAGTCTCCTTCCATCACCATTTATACCCCCATTCCCTCCTCTACCTCCCCCCATCCCCTCTCCCCCAGCAATCCTTACACTGTTGTCTGTGCCCATGAGTTTTTTCCTCTCTCTTTTTTCTTGAGCTACATATTTTAATTTGATGTATTTTCTGAGTATACTTTCATCTCAAGTTGTTCTTAATTTGAAGTCAGATCAGTGGAATATTTTCCACTTCTTTCCTTTTAAAAAAAAGTAAATTAACTTCAGTTTTGTTAACACGAAATAGGTGGTAAAGAGGTCCTGGCTGAAGAGGAAATGCCTCCACTCTGCTCTAAAGAACTCAACGAGGTTGTTGTCCCTCAGCTCTGAATCTGTAGATGGCTGGATGGGCCTTAGGAACAGGGAGACCATGGGAGCCTACGTTGTGCTACATTGCATAATAAGCCCAGTGGAAAGAACACAGGTTTGTGAGCCAGAGAGATGTGTCCTGGTGCCTCCATTTGCCAGCTGTGGGATCTCGGGCAAGTTACTAAATCACTCATCACTTTAGTTTCATTTTCTGAAAGTGGACACCATAATATTTACTTCGAGGTTATTGTGAGGGTTGCAGATAATAGTGGGTCAAAATATGCCACTCGGTGCCCGTGGACTCTACTATATTCTTCCTCCTACTGCAGATGACAATGATAACTATTATTTTTATTCAAAACTCTGGTAAGAAACTTTAGTGCTATACCTACCTGTTGCTTTATGCTCCAAGCCGACTCATAGACATGTACTTGTGTCTACTCTGAGGGGAACCCTGTTTAGGTGTTTTGGGGGCCCTGAGGGGCCCACACCAGATTCAGTTTGGCCACTTAACCCCGCTTTGTGCTCTTCTGCTCAGATTATTCTCATCAGGGCCTATCTTTGAAAAGTCCTGCCAGTAGAAGATGTCTCTTTGACCAAAATCTCTGTGCATACTAACCATAATTCCTGTTGATGAGTATGTTAAAGGGCCCTCTGAATGCTATACAGGAAATCACTGACAAGCTTTTTTTTTTTTCCCAAGGAAAAACACACATACAGATTACATTCTACAACTCCTCTACCTTTAAGATTAAATAAATTACTACATATAATAAATAGACAAATATGAACTACTGTGTCAGCAAATTTCTACGTGTACTCATTCTCAAAGGCATGGCTCTTTTATGAGACTTTGATGACCACCTTGAAAAAATAGATTTAATAACCTTGTAACTCCTGAGTATATAAATATGTACAAAACCACAAACCATATCAAAGCCTACCATATTAGATTCCTGTAGTGCCAAGCTGTAGTTGGTGCCAAAGGTTTAGTAAACATTTACAGGTCAAAACTTTACAGAAGAAAATTCTACCCAGTGATTGAATTTCTGGGTGGGGGCCCTGGGAAAAGGGTGCACTTTCATTGCAGGGAGGCCATTTCATTGGGTCTGTGAACATCGGGGGTGGGGGGATCACTGTATGACATGTCCTTGCTTGTTGTTGATACAAAGGGGCCTGAATGTTAATCCTCTCAGATTCTTCCACAGCTGACCCAGGAAATGCTGTGCACAAACCCTAATTCCATGGGCAAATCCATAAGAATTTCCACAAGAAGGGAGTTGGAGGCAATTCTGCAGCCAGGGAGATTTGAGAGTCACAGCCACAGCTTTAGCTGGGCTCTCGACATGACTCAGCCACATCTCGCTGCAGGGAGCTCTCTGGGTCCAGTCACGGGCTGTGTGACCTGGGTGACTCAGTCAACCTCCCGTGTCTCCGTATTTGTAGGAGAGGGGTGATAATAGTACGGGGTACCTAGGGTTTTTGTAAAGAATGTGAAGAGCAAGAAAACGAGACTGGGGGACTGCCAATGACTCAAGAAGGAGCAAGAGGGAACCAAGGCCGAGGAGTGAGGGGCGGAGAAGGAAAGGGGTGAGGAAGGGAGACAGCCAAGGACGGCCTATGCATGCCTACAATGCTCTCTGAGAAATGGACTCCATTTTAAATGCATAATGTAAACTCCCAATCTCAAGGACTTTCATAAAACAAAGACTTTCCAAAAATCAACAATGTTGCATAGTATGTATTTGTTTATAAAGTGAGGCAATCTTTTGTAAATATTATAAAAACACTGAAAAATTATAGTTCTCACTCTTGTTGCTTTTAGGATCAAAACTCTGAGCACTTTCCCTTCAATAACTTAAACACTATTGATTCATTAATTAACTTGTAAATAAATACTTCAAAAATAAATAGTAAGGTGGAATCGAGGGCACTATCATATTGTGCCTTTCTTAAAATAATCAATAATTTGGCACAAGCATCTTCTTTTTTGGAGAGTTACAAAACATCCTCAGCATCTATTAATTTCTTTGTAACATTTTTTCATTTGATCACAAGACAATCTAAGGAATCTTGGCTCCCTCCCTTCTGCATGCTTAATTTCCAGATTGCAAGAATGGAGAACTACCCACTTAATCCTGAAGGCCACTCTTTAAGAAAGGTAAACATATTTCTTTCACTTTCAACCACTGCCTTGATGTAGTCACAAGGCAGTGCTTCTCCACTGGCAAGGGACAAGATTAACACGAGTGTGAGTGGTGCCCGCTACCTGCTATATTAATGTCTTCTGTTTACAGACTTGACAGGTGCAGCGCTTCAGTGTGTCCTGTCAGACTGCTTTCTAGAAGTCAGATGAATCTGAGGTCCCAAGGGAGATATAGCCACAAGGGGACCAAACTCGACTCTGGTCATCCATGTGTGGCTCAGAAACTGAGCCCACATTAGACATGAAAGATGGCTCATTTGCGAGAGCTCGGGCTGAGTATGTACAATTCTAAGAAGTGTTGCTCTCAGTGACCCCTCAAAATGTGGCATTTCCCCCAAGGCGTTCCCATCTGTGGCACGGTGAGGCTGATATGTCCACCCTTCTGGGCTCCCTAGGTGACCTGCAACCACTTTCTTCTCTCACCTCAAACGGAGCAGCTCTGTCTAGTCCCTGGGGTGGTGGCTTACAGAAGCTTGCAATTCAGAGATGTCACTGAGCTTTCATCTGAACAGGCACTGAATATTTACTCCCAAATTTTTAAAAAGTGAACTTGTTAATCATCAATTCTTATACTTACTATATGGAGTTAAATGAGTCACAATTTTTCTTGGGGTCAGTGTCCATATTCTCAGTGTAAGCTCATGAATCACCTACATTTGCATTTTAAAATATTGTTCTCATTACTTTTAGCTTTGGCGTTTTTGGAGCTGGAAACCTCACATCTTCTCACTCTGTTATTTATTGTGTAACTAGAGGCCCAGTGCACAGATTCGTGGGCCGGTGGGGTCCCTCGGCCTGGCCTGCGCACTCTCACAATCCAGGACCGCTCGGGGGATGTTGGACTTCTAGTATGCATATAAGATCTTTGGTTAATCTCTTCCTGCCCTCCCCTGGCCCCCTTCGCTCTGAGATTCATCAGTCTGTTCCATGTTTCCATGCCTGTGCGTTGAGCGTCTGCCCCCTGGTGGTCAGTGTGCATCATAACTACTGGTCAAACGGTCGGATGGTCACTTAGACTTTTATATATATATAGACTAGAGGCCCAGAGAATGAAAATTTGTGCACTTGGGGGGTCCCTCAGCCTGGTCTGCACCCTCTCACAATCCAGGACCTCTCAGGTAGGGTCCCTAGGCCTGGCCTGAGATCAGGGCCTATCGGGGCTTTCCTTCCCCGGGCTGCAGGCAGCTGACCCCACCCCCGTCGCTGCCAATGCTTGCCATCTCTGAAGCGCTGCCCCCCCTCCCCTGCCACTGGTGGTCTCCCTCTGCAGGTGATGATGACTTGGCTGGCCTGGGCCTCCCTCTTTCTTTGCTGGGAGGTGGGGCCAGCCCTGCGAGGGGCTGTCTGCCTACCTGATCACCCCTAACTGCTGGCCTGCCTACCTGATTGCCCCTAACCGCTGGCCTGCCTACCTGATCACTCCTAACCACTCTGCCTGCCTGCCTGATCACCCCTAACCACTCTGCCTGCCTACCTGATCTCCCCTAACTGCTGGCCTGCCTACCTGATCGCCCCTAACCACTTGCCTGCCTGCCTGATCACCCCTAACTGCTGGCCTGCCTACCTGATCACTCCTAACCACTCTGCCTGCCTGCCTGATCACCCCTAACCACTCTGCCTGCCTACCTGATCTCCCTTAACTGCTGGCCTGCCTACCTGATCACCCCTAACCACTCTGCCTGCCTGCCTGATTGCCCCTAACCACTTCCTTGGGGGTGGGGCCAGCCAGGCAAGGGGCTGTGGTGGTCTGGTCTCTGGTCATTTCGGTCGTGATGTCTCTGGCCTTTTATTATATAGGATGGCTTCTGTTTTGTTCAAAGTGCTCTCAAATGTTGGCAATGTTTTGTCTGTAACCTGTGTTCCAACACTACCAATTTTTAATTCTTTCTGTCTTTTCAAAAATCTATGTGTAAATGATTCCATGGTGTCATCAATAAATGCAAATTCAATCTCTTCATGAATCTTCCTGAGTACTTTTTCCTGTATAACCATGGCTTGTTATAATTGTAATAAAATGGTAAATGGATGTGGTGAAATCAGAATTTAAAAAAAACCACATAAAATACAACAGTCACAAGATCTGTTTCCTTTGTAAGCACTGAACAAGAATAACAAATATTATGAATCCCCAATTTGTTGCTCTTCTCATGCAAAATGAAATGCCATTAAAAGATTCACAGCTGACTGAAGATTTCAGCAGAGAGGACTCTAAGTGATGTACTGCATCAGATAAATATTTATATCTCCACATGACAGTGTGAACCTGGGCTCTGGCTTTTGGAAATTGCTGTTATTATCATGTTTCACTCATTTTTTAGGGGCTTGAAGTGACAATTTAATATAGCATTGAATTAATACTTCAATGTAAAGTTTCACTTAAGTGTTTTTGAAGGATTAAATAATCTCTAATCCTTATTGTGTCTGGCTGTGTTTATACATCATTACAACATGCTTTACATGAAATAAAGAAAGGAAAAAAGAAAGAAAAGAACGAAGGAAAGAGAGAAAAAGCAAGTCAGCTAGCCTGAAATTAAGGATTGCTTTGCTTTACAATGACCAAATAAATAAATAACCCGAATTTTATTTGAATTGATATTTTGGGATAATGGTCTATAAGTATCAGTTAATAAAATTTATTTTGGCTTCAAATAGTTTTGAAGTAAAAAAAGAGGTAAAGATGACTACATTTAAGCTAACATAAATACTAAACTTTACTGCTTTTCTTAAATGTAATAAAATTAGACTTAAAAGAAACATTCTTCTGCAGTGTTTACAAACATTCTTAATATTGAGATAATGCAGAATATACCCAAAATGTAAACATTGATGCCCCTAATTCTATTTGTTATACTATAATAAAAATCCATAAATAACACCATCATTAAAGATGAAATGACTTTGTAAAAAAATACTCCATCATAAGTACGCAAGGCATTTACCCGTTACCTACATTGAAATGCAGAATGGCTGCTGCCACATCAGCCCGGTGAAGAGCTGCGCGGGGCCTGCTGCCCAGCTGTGGAGCAGTGAGCTAGCTGCCTGTCACTGCCCAGCAGGGGGGCTTCTGGATGGAGTTCTCCAGAGTGCCCCGCCAGGTTGGCCGCAGCCTGGTTGGGCCTGCTTGGCGGTGCTTTCTCCCTCTGCCCAACGCTCTTCTTCCCCTCATAGGCTTGGATCCCTAATCAATGTCTTGACCCCAAACTCCGTGTGGGCTTCTGCCTAGGCAAGTCACTCTGACCGAGAGTCAGCAGACACAAGGGGCAACAAATTCAGGCCCAGGAATTTCACAGTGAGAACTTTCGGGAATAGAATTTGAACAGTCAGGCATAAAGTGTTTAAAGAAATAAAGGATACGATTTCAGAGAGGTGCATATAACAAGAAACTATCAGGAATGAACAGGCAGATTTTCAAAAATGGAATGTTTAGAGGCAAAATTATGATTATTGAAATAAAAAAAAATCACTGGACAGGTAAGACAACAAATGAGAACAGTTGAAGAGAGAATTGGGACTGGGAGACACCATAGCTGAGGAATTTACCCAGAGTCAGGCAGAGGTGTTTGGAGATAGAAAACGGAAAAGGAAAATTAAGAGGTGGAGGCCAGAATGAGAATGTCAAATACTAGGTGTACCGGTTAATAATGTGGATTTTTTTCCAATAGATGGAGTTACACACATGTTGATATATATGCGATTTGATATGTATGCTATTTTGTTGTATTGACAACAAGCTTCAAAACTTCATATGTCAAATTTTCTGAAGGTGCTAACATCATAGATATTTTTACGCTTAAAAATGTTGAATTTCATGCCAAAAAATGAGCCTTTGCGGGAAGTTTTAATTCATTACTTTATTTGAAGAAAAAGTGCTGCTGAAAGTTATCATATACTTTGGGAAGCTTATGGTGAACATGTTCCATCTGAAGATACTTGTGAACGCTGGTTTAAACCCTTTAAAAGTGATGATTTCTATGTGAAACAACAAAGAATGTCCAGGTCAACCGAAAAAGTTTGAAGACCAACAGTTATAAGCATTATTGGATGAAGATGCATGTCAAACTCAAAAACAACTTACAGAAAGATTAAACGTTGCTCAGCAAACAATTTCCGATCATTTACAAGCAATGGGAAAGATTTTAGAGGAAGGAAAATGGGTGCCACATCAACTGAATGAAATACAAATGGAAAACCGAAAAGTAATCAGTAAAATGTTGCTTCAACAGCACGAAAGAAAGTCTCTTTTTCATTGAATTGTGACTGGCGATGAAAAGTGGATTTATTTTGAGAATCCCAAATGCACAAAATCATGGGTTGATCCAGGTCAACCATCAACATCGACTGCAAGGCCAAATCGCTTCGGAAAGAAGACAATGCTCTGCGTTTGGTGGGATCAGGAAGGTGTGGTGCATTATGAGCTTCTAAAACCAGGTGAAACCGTTAATACTGATCGATACCGACAACAAGTAATCAATTTGAATCACGCTTTGATCGTGAAACGACCAGAATGTGCCAGAAGACACGGCAAAGTAATTTTGCTTCATGATGATGCACCATCACGCACTTCAAAACCAGTGAAAGACACGTTAAAAGATCTTGCCTGGGAAGTATTAACCCACCCGCTGTATTCACCAGACCTTGCTCCTTCAGATTACCTCTTGTTCCGATGGATGGCACACGCACTTTCTGAGCAGCACTTGAAAATGTACGAAGAAGTGGAAAATTGGGTCTTTGAATGGTCTGCCTCAAAACAAGAAAAGTTCTATTGGGCCACAAATTACCTGAAAGACGGGGGAAATGCGTAGCTAGCGATGGACATTACTTTAAATAAAGCACTTTTGATGCTTCTCTTGAAATTATCGTGTTTTCTTTGATTACAAAATCCACCATAATTAACCGGTTAATCGTTAATCCACATTATTAACCGGTTAATAATTAATCCGTATATTAACCAGTTATGAGTTAATCCACATAATTAACTGGTTAATAATTAATCTGTATTATTAACTGGTTAAGAGTTAATCCATATTATTAACCGATTAATAATTAATCTGCATTGTTAACCAGTTAATAATTAATCCGTATTATTAACAGGTTAATAATTAATCTGTATTATTAACCAGTCAATAATCCACATTATTAACAGGTTAACAGTTCATCTGCATTTTTAACTGGTTAATAATGCGGATTTTGTAATAAAAGAAAACATGATAATTTCAAGAGAAACATCAAAAGTGCTTTATTCAAAGTAATGTCCATTGCTAGCTACACATTTCCCCTGTCTTTCAGGTAATTTGTGGATCCGTCCATATAGAACTTTTCTTGTTTTGAGGCAGACCATTCAGAGACCCAATTTTTCCACTTCTTCGTACATTTTCAAGTGCTGCTCAGAAAGTGCGTGTGCCATAGATCGGAACAAGTGGTCATCTGAAGGAGCAAGGTCTGGTGAATACAGCGGGTGGGTTAATACTTCCCAGGCAAGATCTTTTAACGTGTCTTTCACTGGTTTTGAAGTGCGTGATGGTGCATCATCATGAAGCAAAATTACTTTGCCGTGTCTTCTGGCACATTCTGGTCGTTTCACGATCAAAGCGTGATTCAAATTGATTACTTGTTGTCGGTATCGATCAGTATTAACGGTTTCACCTGGTTTTAGAAGCTCATAATGCACCACACCTTCCTGATCCCACCAAACGCAGAGCATTGTCTTCTTTCCGAAGCGATTTGGCCTTGCAGTCGATGTTGATGGTTGACCTGGATCAACCCATGATTTTGTGCATTTGGGATTCTCAAAATAAATCCACTTTTCATCGCCAGTCACAATTCAATGAAAAAGAGACTTTCTTTCGTGCTGTTGAAGCAACATTTTACTGATTACTTTTCGGTTTTCCATTTGTATTTCATTCAGTTGATGTGGCACCCATTTTCCTTCCTCTAAAATCTTTCCCATTGCTTGTACATGATCGGAAATTGTTTGCTGAGCAACATTTAATCTTTCTGCAAGTTGTTTTTGAGTTTGACATGCATCTTCATCCAATAATGCTTATAACTGTTGGTCTTCAAACTTTTTCGGTTGACCTGGACATTCTTTGTTGTTTCACATTGAAATAATCACTTTTTAAACCAGCGTTCACAAGTATCTTGAGATGGAGCATGTTCACCATAAGCTTCCCGAAGTATTCAGCAGCACTTTTCTTCAAAATAAAGTAATGGATTAAAACTGGTATACCTAGTACATTGCTGTTGTAGAGATAGAAGGAGCGAATAAAGGAGCTTGGTGATGGATGGAGAGAAAAGAACGACAGAATTTCCAGAAGCAGGAGCCAATCTGCTGCAGGAAGAGCATTCTGTGAATGTGGGGGGCCACTCTGCTCCCAGGAACCCGGGAGCGAAAGCAGGACCTGGGAACAGAGGGCTCCTACTGCCTCCATCAGCCAGCAGCGACTCCTGGTCTGCAAAGGGGAGCTCCCAGGGGCACTCCCCATGCCACAGGGACTGAGATGGCAGACACCTTCCCGGCATTTCCAAGAGGAAAGCAAGAAAGGCACCTGCAGCTTCGGATGGCCCAGCGGCTCTGCGGGGAGCCTGCCTTTGGTCACCTAGTTCTTGGAGCTTATAGGACTTAAAATGTTAATGGACTTTTCACATTTCAGTTGACCTCTCCTTCAGGTGGGGAACTAAAAAGCTATAGAGCAACCCCAGAATGTTTCTCCTGTTCTAGAAAGCAGGTACGGCCTTGCCACGTACTGGCAGCTTCATCGGCGTCACCGGGGAGTGTGTGAGACAGAATCTGGTTTTCACAGAATGTGTGGTGTTCTGTCTTTGATCAGTTTAAGAAGCTCTGATATAGAGTGTAAGTTTTTCTCTTTCACACCTCCAAATTTCTTATTTTAATTTTTGACTTTTATGGTGCCTTTTTTCTTAGTTTTCCTCTATTCGTGGCTACTTCTGCTAATGATAACACCAACACGATGGTCCTTCACAGCAGGATAAAAAGATGTACTCCTGCCCTAGCTGGTTTGGCTCAATGGATAGAGCATCAGCCTGCGGACTGAAGGGTCCCAGGTTCGATTCTGGCCAAGGGCACATGCCTGGGTTTTGGGCTCAGTCCCCAGTATGGGGCGTGCAGGAGGCAGCCAATCAATGATTCTCTCTCATCACTGATGTTTCTATCTCTCTCTCCTTCTTCCGTCTTCTCTAAAAATCAATAAAAATATATTTAAAAAAAAGAAAAAAGATGTACTCCCAGGAGGGTTAGAAAAGTCAAGGACTCACCCTAAAATCCTTTACTGAAATCTGAGGCACTAGCTAGCTTATTTAATAAGGAGTTCAGATTTTTTAGGCATACCAACGTCTAGATTCGGCTCATTACTAATCGTTTCCCAAATACAAAGAATAAGAAAAGATTTTTAGGTTATTTATCAATTTGATCATTTTACAAGAAGCAAATAAATTTAACCCCTGCATTTCAAAAACTTAAAAGTTATTAATGATATTTTCATCATCTATACTGTAATTTGTTCCTGCCCATAAAAATTTCTAAAATATTATTGATATTGATTCTTTTTAAAAAATATATATTTTATTGATTTTTCAGAGAGGAAGAGAGAGGGATAGAGAGCTAGAAACATCGATGATAGAGAAACATCGATCAGCTGCCTCTTGCACAACCCCCTCTGGGGATGCGCCCGCAACCAAGGCACATGCCCCCGACCAGAATTGAACCTGGGACCCTTCAGTCCGCAGGCCGACGCTCTATCCACTGAGCCAAACCGGCTTTGGCTGATATTGATTCTTAATTTTAATTAAAGTAAAAACTACATGACACCAAAACTCCCAATGAGTTCAGGTCAGTGGAAAAAAAAAATCTGTCAGTTTAGAAGAAATCAGACATCCAAGTAGGTTCTTGATTAATTTTTCCTTTTTGAATGCTCTCTGACATTACTTAACTAATCAGTTGAAAGAAAAACATCACCATTTATAAGACCTGAGTTTGTTCTAGCCTGAGAGAAATTTGAAAAAAATGGGTATTTACACATGAACATTAAGTTATTTTCCCAACTATAAAAAAGGAAACCTAATCAAGGAAAAGAGACAGAAAAGTCTGCTCTGCTTTATGTAAAATTTTTGATTGGTCTCAGAGATGGTGCGTCCTTTCTTAGAACAGAGTAGAAATTAGGATAGGATTTGGGAGCAGATAAATACTAAGGCAGGATGCTGGAGCTCAGGGGGGGAAAATCTAACCCCTTGTGGTTCAAATCTTCTAATTGTGCCTCAGGGTCACACTCTACCAGAAACCAGGCCCCCTAGTGGACTGAAAGAATGAATGAAAGAGTTAAAGCGTTGGACACTGGGCTGTGGGAGACCGAGTAGGTATTTAAATCTCTTATTCAGTCATTTATATAGCACTTCCCATGTCAGGCACTGTTCCGAGCAGGTTACAGATGTCAATGCACCTAAGCAGCACAACACAAAATGAAGGAGGCATCATTATCCAAATTTACAGACAGAGAAGCAGGTGGAGAGAGGTCACGCAGCTAGTTAAGGGCAAAGCTGGGTGTGAAGGCAGCCGCCAGCTCCAGAGTCTGCACTCTGAGCCACCCACTCCTCACTGCTGGGGAGGTTGGCTTGTCAGAAAATTAACCCGAGGAAGAATTTATTTAAATATCTAGTAATGTTCCACTCCTCCAGAAGCTGGACTTATAGTAGTTTTAATCACCCAGAATACAGTTGCAACTCTGGGTATCTTTCATTAAAACAAAAAACAAGAAAAGAAGAATAAAGAGAAGTGAAGGGCCATCAAGTGTCCAGAGTTTTCAATTTGCCCCACAGGAGACACCCTCGCTGGGAGCCGGTCCCCTCTACTGACATGCACTTGGAGCACGCCTAATCACCTGTCCAGATCGGTTCAGAAGCACAGCAAATTAGAAGGTAAGCGCAAACAAAAAACCAAGAAGAAATAAAAGAATTGACAGTTACCACTGAAGCAAGAGACAGAAAACTTCTGCGACTCAATATAAATCCTAAAAGTAGTCCAGGCCGACTTAAAGTAGCAAGAAAAGGTCTAATCCCCATCTCAAATGTCCCCGAGCATCACCGAACAGAATCGAGAACAAAGCGTGGAAGGACCTCTCCTGGATGACAGATGGCGGGGCCTGTGTCTGATCGCACGGAACAGCTACTCCGGAGAACGCACCAGGCGGAGCTCACCCCATGTAATATTCATCAACACCTTGTCCGAGAGTGGCCCGGGAGCAGGGCAGCTTGAAGAACAGTCAGATCCTGCCTGGGACAGGCCGGCAGAGCGCTGCATCCTCCCTCTGTGCAACTGCGCTGACTACATGTAAATTATATGCTGGCGTGGGTCCAGCAGCCTACACTGACGGTTTTTTCCAAGCTCTATGACATTCCTGTGTGTTGCATGGCTGGCTGCAAGGATGATGCGTATCTTGTCACCGGTCCTCTCTGTGGGGAATGTCTTGGGAATAACCCTGTCTGACCTCAGTACCAAGAACAGTTATATGTGTCCTTAGTACCTGATCCTTCTGTGTCTTCAGGCGCAGCAGCTGTGTAACTGATTTACGCAGGTTTCACTTTCCACTTTGGCTTCTAGGAAACTAGGGTCAAACGAGTGGCCCTCAAGGTAGGAAACATGCTGGTCATTGTGGCAGGAGTCTTCAACCTCTCCTTTCCTATCTTTTTTTTTTCTTTCTTTTTACTATTTCTTATATTTCAAAGTTCTTGAAGGCCACCTTATATCCTATCTGGAATTGGGTTGAGAGTAAATACATAACCAATGAATGAATGAATGAAATGTAGATGAGCAGACGGAGGTTCAGAGATGGCCTACGTAACCAGTTCATAACAAGTGAGGATCTGTGTCTCCTGACTTTCAAGTTACTATACTTTAAGTAAATTATATTCATGATGGTGATTTTTCAATCACTAAGACCCTTGAAGTTACATTTAAAATGATATTTTTAAAAAGAAAGAAAAATGCAAATGTTAGATAAATCAGACTATTCTGGTTAAAGAACACATCAAGAAAATAACTATTTTGTCATAGTGAAATGAAAGAAACTCTTCAGCACTTGAAAGGCCCTGGAGCATGTTAACACTTTTTTTGATCCCCAGTGTATTTCAAGTAACACTTACGATATGTCAAACCTGCATGTGAGCTCACAGTAACTACCCCAGAGAAAATGTTTCAAATTGTGATGTCTGTAAAGTCAAAAAATTCTGATTCAAAGCTGTCATCAAGAAGTTGCTGTTTGAACTACGTGTCATTTTATTAGAATGGATCCAGACATTTATCAGAATATGTTTTCATCAGCCATTGAGGTATCTCTTTGCTTTGAAAGTTCTGAGACAATTTTAAAAAGTGTAAAAATAATGCACTATGCTTCAGAGGAGGAGAAATGAAACATTGGACAGTTTAAAAGGTCACTAATTAAAAGCGGCATCCTGTAATTCAACTTATTCAGAAGCCAGTTAGTTCCCTAGTGTTTTCTCCCTCACAGGTACTATCCTGGCGCTTTCAAACTTCCTTCATAACAGGCAACAGCATGAGCGCCATAGAACAAATTTCAAAAGGAGCAGATGTTATAAATGCTTTGTGACATGTTAAATGAATTTAGAGGCTGACTAATGTTTTTAGAAGACAAATTAGGGGTGGCTCTAAGTGTCCGGAAACAAAATATAGCTCAAGGGTATTTATAGACTTTACTGCAAGCAAAACGCAACTGATCACATTTGCAAAGACTGGAAGAATAAGCAACTGCCAAGAAATACTCATGATGTTAGAGCAGCGATTTTCAACTGCTGTGCCACAAGACCTTTTAAAACATGCAGTACCTGACTATTTAGTCAGGAGCAGTGACCTCTTCTCAGATTGTTAAATTAAAAAAAAAAAAAAATGACAACAGCCAACACAACAGTAGCCATCCAGTGTGAATGGATCAAAATTATACCTATTTTTTGTCAGATTGGCAAAAAATACATTTTTGGGTGTGCCGCAGACTTTTAGTAATTAGTTTATGTGTGCCATGAGATGAAAAAGGTTGAAAACTCACTGGGTTACACAGTCAGGGCCCATAGCACTTTATTTTCAGTACCCTCTGTGATAACCAGTCTTTATCTTTGAGGGGGATTGAAGCTGTTTAGGTAGAAAGAAACCGAAGCAGGACTCTAAAAGCACGTGCGAGCGTGTGTGTTCAAACACCAGTTCTGAAGGTGATTGCTGCCATGTGGCAAGCGACGGTCATAGTCATGCCATAAGACTGCAATTTCTCGAGATGACATAGTTGTTACTGGTTATTGTCGTATGACTTGGTAACAACTACCATCAGCATGTACTGAGCACCTTGTGTATGGCAGACGCTGTGCTAAGTACCTGAGGTACAGCCACCCCCCCCCCCCCCCCCCCGTTTAATCTTTAGGACTCATTTTCGTTGTTGTTGTTATTATCTCCACTGTATAAATGGAAACACGGAGGCTGCAAAGACCAGAAGTCCTATGGTTAGTATGTGGCAGAGCTGGGATTTGAACCTGGGTTTGTCTGACACTGGACTTCACGCTCTTACTACATAGTCAGTAAGGCATCTCACAGCTCCACTAGGACCTGGGAACATGTGCTCCACCAGGCAACTTGCAGTGCAAGTTATTCATTCTTGAGTGGGAGGAACAGAAGGAAGGAAGGGAGGGAGGGAGGGAGGGAGGGAGGGAGGGAGGGAGGGAGGGAGGGAGGGAGGGAGGGAGGGAGAAAGGGTGGGAAGGAGGAAGGGACTGCTGCTCCCAAGAGTGATTTCATTCTTTCCCCAGGTGGTTATGAAGGACTAATGCTGAAGGGTGAAAATGAAAGAATTGTCTAGGGTGTGAGTGAGTGGGGGTGGGCCTATTGGAGGCCAGGAAAGCAGGATAGGATTTGGAGGTGTAAATGGATAAATACTCACAGGTCAACACCTAACTTCTGACGTGTGCAAAAAACTTTTGAAATGCTGCCAGATCTTAAGCTGAGCGATTTTAAAATCAGGATGGCAAACATCGAAACTATTATACAGAAGAGTATTTAGATTAAAAGCATTATATTAATAACTAATCATCTTCAGAGGATAAGCATTCCTAAATGTTAACTGTGAGTAATCTGGCCACCGTACTTTTTAAAAAGCCCAGCTAGCCTGACCTGCGTGGCTTAGTGGTTGATTGTCAACCTATGAACCAGGAAGTCACGGTTTGATTCCTGGTCAGGGCACATGCCAGGGTTGCAGGCTCAGTCCCCAGTAGGGGGCGTGCAGGAGGCAACCGATCAATGATTCTCTCTCATCATTGGTTGTTTCTATCTCTCCCTCTCCCTTCCTCACTGAAATCAATAAAAATATTTTTTAAAAAACAAAATAAATAAATAAAAAGCCCAGCTAGAGGCAATTTGATGCCAAATGTGTTCTCATCACTTGCTGACGATGTATTTAATATTTAAATCTTTGGCCTTGATAATCAGAAGTCATGAATGTTAACCTTTTCAGAGTTTCAAATATAAAGAAAAATTACCTGGTGGTATTTTTTCAGGATGTTGTGCATTTCGGCCACATCTTCACTCGTAATGGTCTTGATGATGTATCTTTTGTCGTAGGATGTGTGGAACCGGGCTCCACTGCGTGCCTGGGAATCGTTGGGAAGGGGTGCGCTTCTGGTCAAGGAGTTCTTCCCGATGGGATAAGTGGGGAGGAGAAAAGAGAACCAGTTAAAAACATGGCTTTCTGATTTCCAAACATCTGTTGTCATCACAAATTTTCCAAAACATTTGTGTTTGGAAGAAATTGGTACGTAGGATGACAACATTTTATATGCATCATAAATTAAAATGCTAGTCTTTCAAATGGAATGAAAACAGGGTGGGTCTGCATTGTAATTCTAATGTCCTGAAAATAGGCTAATGTCTAGAATTACAATCAAAGTTATTTTGCTCACCTTGCAATTTCCGAGTTGGGCAAAAGCCCAAATTTTCTTCTGAATAAAATTAGGTCCCAGTCATGAAAGAAAATTTTACATCACTGAGCGTTTCCTTAATGACAGGGATTCTGCCAGACATTAAGCGCAGAGTACTTCTCCCAATTCTGATCTCATCCCCATGAAACGGCTTCTATTAATATCACCATCACTTTATAGATGAGGAGATGGAGATCAGAAAGGTTTAACAACTTGGCAAAGGTCACAGCGCTAATAAGGGGAGAGCTAGAATTCCCTCTCTAGTGCGCTGGCTCAGAACCCAAGCTCTCAACTAGTAAACGACTCAATTAGTATACTCTGCTGCCTGCCGCGTGCCCTGGGAGGAGGCCGGGCAGCGGTATTCTAAAATAGCTCCTCAGGAGATTCTGCTTTGGCCCATCTTCCACCCCTTGCCATGTTTGGGAATGACTATCTTCTGAAGAGTAGGACAAGGAGGGGCTCTGAGCAGGGTTTCTTCCAGTACCATTTCATCCCAGTATCTGCCTCAGGCTGTTGACACTCCAGCTAGTAAGTCTCTACCCTTTCCTCCCATGTAACTCTCCTGGTTGAATCTCCTGTTTTCTTAGAGACTCCAGGCCCTCCCCAACCTTCTTACACTGGCTGCCCAGACTCCTGGGATGAGCAAAGCCCTGGCATCTGAGGAGTCTGGTCTTCTCTGCTGACTGCGCTTCAGAACTGACTCTCCTTCCCTGCCTGGCCCCACTGGGTTGCATTTGAGGGATTCAAAGGCAAAGACTCCTTCCTCTTCAGCTTCCTCTCTAAACGCGGGCATTCAAAAGCCCCAGTAACCAAACGCTATCTACTTAAGGGGACACAGTTATCGTTAGAGAGGCAGCAATATCACGGCGTCATGGGTTTTCAATGAAAGAGCTCCCTTTCTGTCTAGCAGATTCTGTCTCTTTCACCTGTCCTTCCTTCCTAGATGAAACCCAGCAGTATCCAGTCATATGAGGTGTGATTATACTGCAGTGGCACAGCTGTGCAAGCGGGTCCTTTGTGAGCCGAGGGACGCTGGCCATGAGCTCGCTCTCCTTTTCAAGGATGGGCCCTGGACTGCCTGGTACTAACTGCTCCCTGAGATAGCACCGCGTGATCAATGCAAGCAGGCACAGCTATAAAGTGCAGAGCCAATACTGCGAATTTCACTGGATTTGCTTTCCTTAGCTTATTAGAAAACTGGAGAGAAGAAACAAAGAATCAGTGTAACTACCAATGACTTTAAATAGCAGGATGTGGCAGAGTTAAATTATTCTTAAGATAACCGGCCCTAACCGGTTTGGCTCAGTGAGCGTCGGCCTGCGGACTGAAGGGTCCCAGGTTCGATTCTGGTCAAGGGCATGTACCTTGGTTGCGGGCACATCCCAGTAGGAGGTGCGCAGGAGGCAGCTGATCAATGTTTCTCTCTCATTGATGTTTCTAACTCTCTATCCCTCTCCCTTCCTATCTGTAAAAAAATCAATAAAATATATTTTTTTAAAAAAAAGATAACCGGAATTCATTAGACAGGATGGTGAAAATAATTTTCAGGATGAAAATGGCTGTATTAACAGGAGTTTAATTATCAATTACACTGCTTTTTCTAAAAAAAATAAAATAAACCTCCTTTATACTAATTTCTCCGATTAAGATTCAAAGTGAATGCTCCTTTAACACTAGAAACAAGCAATCATTGCTCTTGGCTAATAGCCTTACTTTTTCCTCCCAAACATTAATTTGCAAAAGGCATTCCAGATAAAATAAGAACATTAGGAATCGTAAGATTACAAGTTACTTTCAGGCATAAAATCAAAGCAGGAACAATCAACTTTATGACAGTCAAGCAAACAGGTTATAAATTTTATACAATTGATAATACCTGTAAAATAACTTATGGGAGGGTGGGAAATAGTAAGGGATAACTGGATTCAGCAAAGGACAGAATTACAGCAGCATCTGTTGCATAGGTTGCTTTCTTAGGCATCCTTCATAATAAAAAGGCAATATGCAAATAACCATCACTCCGCTACGCCCACGATTGGGCGGTGGGAGGCTGGGGGGCGGGACTCGGGGTGGCATATCCGGCCATTGAGAGGCGCGGGACTCCCGCCCCCCCCCCCCCCCCCCCCCCGCCTCTCAACGGCTGGATTGGCGGCCACTGAGGGGGGCTGCCTCGGACACCCTGGACACCCAGCTCCGCTGCCATCGGAGGCGGGGAGCCGGTTGTCCGCACCCAGATCCCCTGCCGTGCTCCCCTTCGTCAGCGCCTCAAGCCCCAGCAGCAGCGGCAGCGGCTGGAGATGAGCTGGTGATCCCAACAGCCTGGCAGCTCAGTGGCAGCGGCGGAGGCAGCATTGGGCCTGGGGACTGGCGAACAGGCAGAAGATGGCCCTGATCGCAGGAGGCTAGGCCTAGGGACCCTACCCGCACGATTGAATCGTGCGCTGGGCCTCTAGTATTAGATATGAAAGTATAATGTTCTGTCACGGACCAATGGGATAGAGTAAAACTGAAAGCTGCACAATCAGTGCTTCTCAGACTTTAATGAGTAACCAAATCACCTGTGGGTCATGTTAAATTGCAGAGTCTGATCCAGCAGCTATGGGGTGTGGCATCTGAAGAGGCAGATGATGCCGATAGACTGTCTTCGGACCACATGTGAGAACCAAGAGTGCCTGGATTGTGGCTACGATGTGTTTCATCTGGTGCAGCGTGTGCAGTCTCTGCATTAAGTGTGCTATAATTACAGACTTACCTGAATAAACGCCTTTCCTATTCTATCCTGTCCAACTCTTGTTTCATTAAAGTAAGAAACTTTAAAGTGAAGAATAATTCATTGTATTAATTCACTAAAGAAATGTCTCATAATACTGATTATGCTGAAGGCAATGCGTGGATTTAAAAAGGGCTAGAATGCATACTAACATAATGTCATAATTCCTCAGCTTACATGCTACCTCCTTCCAAATCCTTTGCCTTTCCGTTCAGTTTCAAAGACATTGATAATTATTCATTATAGATTTTCCATATGGATATTGGCCATATCTTGACCTTGGGATATTAACAACTTATAAATGCTAATCTTGATTTTGCTTCAAATCAATTTTTCAATAATCACATTAGTCCCATCCCACAATTATCTACTTACAGTGTGTGGAGGAATGGTTTTAAGGCTTTTAGTTTTAAAATAATCTGTCGTGTCAGGAACAGATATTTTGTTAAATTTAGAATGCACGTTTTACAATCACTATGAATAACAAAATATATGAATCAAATTTACTGAAAGCCCCAGACAAGCAGAAAATCAGAAGCGTAAGCACAGTTGCACACAAAATGCATGGTCCTTGGAATGATTCTAAGGCCTGGAAGAATGCAACTCATTATTTCCTACTTATGTTCACATTCCTGTGAGACAGAAAACGCCAGGTGCGTTTTCCTACTTGAAGGCAACGAAAATGGAGTATAGCGGAGTCCAATCATATCATGTGCCTACGGCTCCTGCCTAAAGCTTCCTCTGAGGTAACCAAAGAGGGCAATTTATAAGACAAGACTAAACTTTTGCCATTACGTAACATCATAATCATAGACTTTTTGTAGCCTTTGAAGTAAGGCAGAAGTGTTGGCTTGTCTGTGTTCAAGGCAGCGCTCGGTAACGGCAGGGTGCGGCCCAGCACCTAGCACATGCTTCGCCACTCATCTCCCCTGGGTGGTGTCATGGTCTCCTTGGGCCTCCGTTTCTGGGTTTGAAAAGTGATGGAATAAAGCCCAGGGGAGAGGGTGGGCTAAATTAGATCTCTACTTCAAGCTTTTTATCACTCTAAAAATGGAGCCCCTCGGAGACACAGCACACTGCTCTGGGGCTGCTGGGGAGTGCAGACCTCAGAAAGCGATTCGATGTTTCCCAAGGAAAGTCCAGTCAGAAGGGAGCACAGCCATCCTCTCCGCGGGGCATAGTAACGGTTCAGGACATCTGGGCCAAGACTGGAGAGAGGACGACAACAGTTCTCAGAGCAGCATGAAAATAACACTTCATAGGTTCCAGATGTACGCAGGGCAAGAATGAGAAAACGAGCTAAGGCAAGGGGGTCATGGGTATGTACGAAAATAGTCACGGCGTGGCCTCAAAACAGTCCGCTATCGAATGAAACTGAATATTGAAACTCATCAGTGTGCTTTGTTCGGTCACAAAGGGAAAATGAACCATAGCATCATTCAGGTTGGGCAAGTTTGGGAGGCCAAGAGGAGGAAGCCCTGAGAAGAAACAGAGCTTGAGAGTGATCTTTGGGAGCCCCCAAGGGGTCCCTCTACGTGTAAATAAATCTCATAATCCAAGAGCATGACAGTTGAAAGCAACCATGGAGATGATTCCAAACCACTCAGTTTACAGATCAGAAACCAGAAACCAGAAACCAGAGTGGAAATGACTTGCCGTCTGAGTTTGTTAACGTGGAGTGCGACAGAGCCGCCGGCCTCCCCCCACCCACCACTGCTGCCTCCCTGCCCGGCCCGAGAGTGTGCTGGGCATTCTGATGGGACTGTCGATATAGATTTCTGTGTGGAGACAAATACCCTCTAATCACAATTCAGTGCCTGAGCCAGCTGGCAAAACCACCAAACTTGTCTTTATGTTTTCAATTTTGCCAAATAAAACGTGAAAAATACCATCAAGAACAGCCTCAGTGCTAATGCAGTCAGAGTCCTTAATTTACGCTTTTATTGCCATGTGTACAAATCTACCTTGACTGGTTCTAGGACTGTTCATTACCTGCCTTTACCTGAGGCGAGCAGGGTCAGGAGCCACCTTCTCTTGAGACAAGAGCTGAGGCAGATGGGTGTTTGAGGGGCAAGGCTTCCGAAGAGGAAAACGGGGCGCTACTGAGCTCAGGGCTAGAGTCAGACAATTCACAGGGCACAAGGCAGGGCTGAAAGATGCCTCGTCCTCGGGATTTCCTGCAGTCCTGTGCTGTGGTGACAATCCTACGAACCCTTCCTCTCTCTCACCACGGGGCCCAGTTCACCATGTCTGGTGTAATTCATTCACACGCCTAAGCATAACTGGAGGTTTTCATTTTCTTTTGGTCACTGGATTTTATCTTTAGAAGACTGTCTCACCTTCTGTCTTTCCCCTGTTAAGACTGTGTGGGTTTTCTTGGCAAAGAATGCCAAGGTTGAAAGGAGTGATCGTTTATATTGGGAATGCTGAAGTGGTTGGGGGTGAGGGTTGGGGGAGGGAAGCAACATTAAAAAAAAAAAGACAAAATTTGCAAGTTAGAACAAGATCTGCATGGACGAAAGAAGCACCATTTAAAGGACTGGTTTAGTCGTCTTCAAGATAACTCCCATTTCCAAAATCTAATGTTCACTTTTGCTTTTTGTGTGTGTGTTTTTAATGTTAATTTTCAAGAACCCTTACCCCTATTTACCTGTCTGTCTTTATGAGGAAGCTACCAGGTAAAATTACCCAGTGAGATCTATCTAGGGTGTGGAGAGGTCTACTCTCTTTAGAAAACGAACTCCTTGTCAGAGGCCACGCTTAGAGAGCTATATGTTCTGTAACACGGTGACATTTTAAACCTTCAAAACCTGGGATTCTGAACTTCTCAGTTTGAGAAGTGTGAATGCACAAAAACATCCAGTGCTCTGTGGATATTTGGGGTCAAAGTCACAACACAACAAAGGCAATCCAGGGCTTATTCAATGTGTGAAATTTTACTGGCCTGAAATGTCCTAATATACCTTCCCAAGTCTAGAAGCCCTCAGAAGAGAACACATTCACAAACCCACTAAGTGTACACTCATCAGCACGTCCTGGACTCGTGCTGAACATCAGAACCATCTCGCCACATTAAGTGTCGTTTATTCATACTTTTATTTACTTTATTCATGTGTTCTCAGGCTCATATTGCCCTAAGCAGAGGCCTGGTGACCTTTCAAGTTTCAGAGTCCTGATGATGAAGACAGAGACAGCAGAGCATGGATCAGGCATAGGAGCCTTAGACGTCAGGACTGCGACTTTGGGTAAGTCATTTAAGCTCTTTGTGCCTCAGTTTCCACATCTGTAGAAAGGTAATAATAATGAGAATAATAATAATAATCAAAAGTTTGTCTGGGGGTTAAATGAGATAATATACTAAGTTTTTATAATAGTGCCTGGAATACAGTAGTACTCAATAAATTATAGCTGCTATTATAAAAAGCAAATTTTAACTTGGAAGATAATAAGAGATGCAGATCAAGATTAATGAGTTATTCTGTTAGTGGTAAGTTAAAAATAAAGAAAAACTTGTAGAATGAGTTCTTCCAATTAGCTCTGGGTTCCTTTCCCCGACCCTGGCCAAACCTCAGTCTGTACTCAGTGAAAACGCAGAGCGACACACTTTCCCCCCATTCACCTTTACAGGCTATTTTCTACAGCCCTCAATAATAACCATTTACGGTTTTAAAAGACTATTTAAAATGTGGGGGGGGGGGGGGCGGGGGGGCAGTGAGCAGGAGCAGGTTTGGGCTAAATGAGACAGAGGGCTTGAGGAGAGAGTCCAGGCTTTGGAAAAGCCCCTGGAAACTGATAGTCTAAGTCATTTGTTTAACCTGTTGGGCTACCACAAAATCCATAATCCCTTTAATGCAGAGCCGTAAAAGACTTTGATCAACCTTTAAATTATAGATGCAATGGAAATCTGAGAGTGTTTTATTGCCTCCACTGCCCACAATAGTCACTCCTGGCCCGCCTTTACCACCTTTCTTGTCTTTTCAGGATTTCGGACCTCAGCAAACATGGCGGAAACAGGTTGAGTTAGAGGTCAAGTCAAGGGAATGAGAACTCTCAAGGATCCCTGCCCCCACCCCTTACTCTGTTATCTGATCATCTGCAAACAAAGACAGTTGGACATAATGGTCTCTAAGCTTTCTTCTTGCTCTAACATTCAGGAATAGTTACTGCTGTCAGTCTGTAGAGACTTAGCAAATGGACAATGATCTGCTATTAGTTTGAAGAAAAAATCTAATGATAAATGTAAACACTGCAATAAAACATGCTCTATTCACTGGCTACCCTTTTCTTCTATACATTTGACTGTCTCATATTATCAAATATGTAATTCTTTAAATTCACATGTTCTAAATGGAAAAACTTTTATCATAACTCTGTACCTTCAGAAAAAGGTATCCAAGTCAATGGTGGAGGAAAAAGAAAGTTTCATATTGAATATAAATTAATCTTAAACTCTATGCATTCTTCTTCCAAAGGCTTTACTGAGATATAATTCACATACCATACAACCCACCCATTTAAAGTGTATAAATCAATAGCTTTTAGTGTATTTACAAAGTTATACAGCCAGTACCACAGTGAATTTTAGAACATTTTATCACCTCAAAAAAGAAATCTGACAAAACAAATGAACAAAACAATACAGAAATGGCCGCATAGAAACAGAGAACAAACTGATGGTTGCCAAAGGGGAAAGGGTTGGGGGGATGGATGAAAAAGGCAATAAGAAGTACAAACTTGCAGTTATAAAATATATAAGCTATAGGGACATAGTGTTCAGTACAGGGAATGTGTCAATATTGTAATAACTTTGTACAGTGATAGATGGTTACTAGACTTATCAGGGTAATCACACTGTAAGGTATACAAATGTCAAATCACTATGTTGTACACCTGAAAATAATAAAATATTGTTTGTCAACTATCCTATCTAATAAAAGAGTAATATGCAGATTGATCATCACTCCAATACACAAGATGGCTACCCCCATGTGGACACAAGATGGCCGCCACAAGATGGCCAGCAGGGGAGGGCACTTGGGAGGGACCAGGCCTGCAAGGGAGGGCAGTTAGGGGCAATCAAGCCGGCAGAGGAGGGAAGTTGGGGGCGACCAGGCCTGCAGGGAAGGGCAGTTGGGAGGGACCCAGGCCTGTAGGGGAGAGCAGTTGGGGGGGACCAGGCCTGCAGGGGAGGGCAGTTAGGGGTGACCAGGCCTGCAGGGGGGGGCAGTTAGGGGCAAACAGGCTGGCAGGGGAGTAGTTAGGCATCAATCAGTCTGGCAGGGGAGTGGTTAGGGGGTGATCAGGCTGGCAGGCAGAAGCGGTTAGGGGCAATCAGGAAGCCAGGCAGGCGAGCAGTTGGGAGCCAGCAGTCCTGGATTGTGAGAGGGATGTCTGACTGCCCGTTTAGGCCTGATCCTACCGGACCCAGATTGGAGAGGGTGCAGGTTGGGCTGAGGGACACCCCCCTCCCCGTGCACGAATTTTGTGCACCGGGCCTCTAGTACTTCAATAAAAAAGAAAGAATAAAAAGAAAATTGTACCCATTAGCAGTCACTCCCATTCCTCCCCACAGCCCCATAACTAGTAAATCACTACTTTCTGTCTTACATGTATTGCCTATTCTGGACATCCTATCTAATAATAGAGTAATATGCAAATTACCATCACTCCGCTACGCCCACGATTGGGCGGCGGGAGGCTGGGGGGCGGGACTCGGGGTGGCCTATCCGGCCATTGAGAGGCACGGATCTGCTGCCACTGAGGGGGCCACCCTGCTGTTGAGAGGCGCAGGGGGCGGGACTCCCGCCCCCTGTGCCTCTCCACGGCCAGATCCGCGGCCGCTGAGGGGGCCTGCCGCGGACACCCAGCTGCGCCTCTCAACGGCAGGGTAGCCAGGTGTCCGCGGCAGCCCCCCTCAGCGGCCGTTGAGAGGCGCAGGGTAGCCCCCCTCAGTGGCCGCGGACCATCAAAAGTGGGGGAGCTGGGTGCCTGTCTGTTCCGGCACCAGGCCTTGCAGAAGCCTCCGCCGAGCCGGAGGCTTCTGAAAGGCCTGGTGCACCAGCGGACAGGCACCCAGCTCCACCGCGAAAAGCGAAAGCGTGTAGGGGACCCTACACGTGCATGATTCAATCATGCACTGGGCCTCTAGTTTCATATAAATGCAATCATACAGTACACAGGTATTTGCGATTGGACCAAACATTCTTCTTGCAAGTCCCCTGACCCACGGTGACATCACGGGGTGTCTCTGGCGAGTGTGGTGACAACGTGGGTGCTCTCTACTCAATCCAGTGCAGTGGACACACTACAGCCCCCAGATACGGCTTCTTAGGATGCGCCTAGGCTTGCTGGGGTATTGGGGATAAAATAAACTGTTTGACAAAAAAATAGAAGTCCTAGGGCAAAGCTACTAGATGAAGGGCAGGTAAGAACATCACAATTAGTCCATTTTTGCCTATCCTGCCACTTGGTAAGTAAACTTACTTTTCACCACTTCTACCTTCTACAGCCAAACCCATTACTGATCTTACAATGTACCCTGTTTCAAATCTCAACAGCTCTGTTTGAACGCTGTTGCCATGTCAGCCCTCAATGGGAAATAAAGGAAATAATGAGAGATGAAGCTCACTCTTCAATGGCCTTCCCACGTTTATAATTGGTATTGTCCTTTCCCGTGATAAAGGGACTAATGGTGCTATCCTTCCTCCCCACTCCTCTAAAAGTCTGCCCTGAAGATGTTTGTTTTTGCAGTGGGGCGTCCAGGATTAGTGAGGCCCCCAGAAGGGTGGGGGAAATTTAAAGGTCAATTTAATTAGCTCATTCTTACCACCAATCTTCCGTACTGTAGCTCATAAAAATGTCACGATTTAGTAACCATAACGGTCCCCTGTACATTTTTTAAATACTCAAGCATTTTGAATGTTTAATTCTCTCAAACTACTCATATACTGTTATATACATTTTTCTCTTTTTTTTCCATTTTGATATGAATGTGTGTATCTGCCAAAAATCATGTACAAAAAACTTTTTATTTTTAGTCAACAGAAAGGCCACTTAAAATCAATGCTGCCGTGCTCGACTGTATAAAAGCCACCGCCTTAAAAAGGAACATGTCAATATTGTGTGCAAGAACCTAAGCGGCAGGCATCTACTCGAGGTGACTTAATAACAGATTCCGAGATTCACAGCTGAGGGCCTCCCTCATTTCACAGATGAGGAAATGGAGACCTACCAGGGCTACGTGACTGAATTAAGTCACAGCATCAGTCACTGAAGATCCCGGATCAAACCAGCCTCCCAACTCCCAGGAAAACGTTCTTCTTCCTGACGGCGGCCACCTATTTCATGGACTTGAAATCTGGAAGCCAATCGCTGCCCTGCTGACCACTCAGGAGTAGGATTACATGCCTCACATCACGCGGCCCAGGAGCCGAGCTGCCCAGACAAGGCTGCTTTCTGGGTTTGCATTGGATAGACTTTATCTGAATGAGCACAGAGGGTCCTCTGACCCCGTCAGAGAGGTAAAGACCAACATGCTAACTTGAACATTATCATCAAGAATTGATTAAATGCCCACTGTGTTCAAAGACCTGTGTTAAGCTCTTGGGGAATTTCAGAGAAAGCCTGGCTGTGACGCCAGCATAGAACGGCTTCCGTTGTGCAGGGGAGCAAGACGCAGCGATTTAACACTTACCAATAATGAAACAACCTAGGAAAGAGGAACACAAAAGTGAGAGGCAGTGGCCAGCAGAGCAAGAAGCAGAGCTGCCAGGACTTCACAGAGCACTGAGACCACCTTTAAAAACCTCAGGTTGGTACCTGACTGAGGTTACAATGCCGGAGACCTGGCTCAGGCTCATGACGAACAAATGTGATATCTAACCCGGACAGGGGCTCCCTGTGCTGGCTCTTTGTTGAAAATCACAAGTCACAATCCAAAGTGGGTTCAGGGGCAAGAAATGCAGGCAAACAGAAAGTCTGAGTTCCATGTGGGGTGGGAGCGGGGACAGTCTGTGGTGGGGACAGTCACTGGTTAAACTCATAAGAAGGAGAAGCCCAGCCCCAGCTGGTTTGGCTCAATGGATAGAGCGTCTGCCTGCGAACTGAAAGGTCCCAGGTCCGATTCCGGTCAAGGGCACATGCCTGGGTTGCAGGCTCGATCCCCAATAGGGGGCGTGCAGGAGGCAGCTGGTCAATGATTATCTCTCATCATTGATGTTTCTAACTCTCTCTCCCTCACCCTTCCTCTCTGAAATCAATAAAAATATTTTTATTTTTTTTTTAAAAAAGAAGCCCTGACTGGGTGGCTCAGGTGGATCAGTTGGTTGGCATGTTGTCCCATATACCAAAAGGTTGTGGGTTCGATTTCGATCCCTGGTAGGGGCCTGGACAGGAGGCAACCTATCGATATTTCTCTCACATGGATGTTTTGTGTGCTCTCTCCCTTTCTCCCCCTTCCTCTCTCAATAAAAAAAGCAATAAAAACATATTCTCAAGTGAGGATTAAAAAATAAAAAAAGCATAAAAAGAACAAGAAAAACCTGATGGTGCTGATGGGTTGTGATAGCATTTTCCCAAAGGTCTATCAAGAGACTTGTCTAGCCTTGGCCAGTGTGACTCAGTGGTTAGAGTGTCCACCTACAACCTAAAGGGTTGCAGGTTTGATTCCCAGTCAAGGGCACTTACCTGGGCTGCCCATCCCCCTTCTTCCTTCCTCCAGTGACCTGCTCTCTCAATGTCTCAGGCTCCAACACCTCTGGCTCCTGCCCTTTGCTCTGGTGACCCATCAACCACCACTCCTGTCACTTTACTCTCTCCCTGTCTTGTGGAGATGCTCTCTGCTCGACCCTGTCAGCACCAAGTGTCTCTTCTTCACTTGTTGGGGTATTGCATAGCCTCCTAATTTCTGTATCTCCCTTCTATATATAACCACCTCAATTATGTGTTTTTATTATTGACTAGAGGCCCGGTGCATGAATTCGTGCACTGGTAGGGTCCCTCTGGGTGGCCTGCAGGGATCCGGCCGAAACCCGCAGTCCAATGCTGCCTGCAGCTCCTACCTGCCACTCCTGCTCATCCCGCCAGCCATGAGCCCTGCATCTGGCATCCTCCCAAGGGGAGTAGCCTGCGGGATCAGGCTGAAACCGGCTCTCCGACATCCCCCGAGGGGTCCCGGACTGCGAGAGGGTGCAGGCCAGGCTGAGGGACACCACTGGTGCCGGGGATCCGGCTGGGAGGGTCCACCGGAGGGCTCCAGGGCATGTCCGGCCCATTTCACTCAGTCCCGATCTGCCGGACCCCAGCAGCAAGCTAACCTACCAGTCAGAGCATCTGCTCCCTGGTGGTCAGTGCACATCATAGTGAGCGGTTGAGCAGCCTTAGCATATCATTAGCATATTACGCTTTGATTGGGTGTTCGATTTTTCTGCTGTTTGGTCTATTTGCATATTACCCTTTTATTATATAGTATTTCTGAGAATGATGAAGGGCAGGAGAGAGAGAGAGAGAGAGAGAGAGAGAGAGAGAGAGAGAGAGAGAGAAACACTGATGTGAGAGAGATACATCAGTCAGTTGTCTCCTGCAACCTAGGAATGTGCCCTGACTAGGAATCAAACCCTTAACTTTCGGCTGCATGGGACGATGCTCCAGCTGAGCCACACTGGCCGGGGCCCGCCACAATTATCTTTATAGAAAATCCAGATG
The DNA here is from genome assembly GCF_951640355.1 of Cnephaeus nilssonii. Lineage (NCBI taxonomy): Eukaryota > Metazoa > Chordata > Mammalia > Chiroptera > Vespertilionidae > Cnephaeus > Cnephaeus nilssonii. The sequence continues at coordinate 20,996,843 of NC_137072.1, read as the reverse complement.
ACATCACATCAAGCCCTGTGTAAACCGCAGGACTGCTCACACGCTTTAGAATCTGGTTGAGGTCTTCGGCCCAGTTTCCACATTCTCTACTCTTCCCTCTTTATCTCCACAATCCACCACCATCCAGTGGCTTCATTTTCCCGAGCACCGTGGCCTCCATGTTTTGGCCCAGAAAGCTCGCTTCCCTTCGTGTGCCCACTCCAGCCCGCACTCCCGTTCTCCCACGAGTGTTTCTTAAGTGTCCACCCAGAGCACTTACTACAGTGCCCAGACCCACTTCCTCTGAGCCTGCAGCCCAGTAAACCAGCTGGACTCAATTCCTGTCCTCAGTTTAAATTATATTTGGGAAAGCTGTATTGGAAAACATGGTGATAGACTTTATATTATAGAGATACTGATAGAATTTTTTTTTCAAAGTTTAGTATATTCTGAAGGCCTTGACATTTTAGAATTTTATTTTTAAACCTGAAACAAGAGCATCAATAGTCTAAAACTTTACCTCTTAAAATTATTTTAAAATTAGAATTCTCTGTTACAAATAAAAAAAAAGAAATGCATCAATTGAGAATAATAAGGGATTCTTTTTTTAATTCTCACCCAAGGATATGTTTATTGATTTTTAATTTTTTTTTTTTTTTTAGAGAGAGGGGAAATAGGGGAGGGAGGGAGGGAGGGAGGGAGGGAGGGAGGGAGAGAGAGAGAGAGAGAGAGAGAGAGAGAGAGAGAGAGAAACATTGATTGGTTGCCTCCCGCACACACTTCCACGGGGGATCGAACCCACAGCCAACTGAGCCACATGGGCCAGGGCAGTAATGCGGGATTCTCATTCAGGAGATGCAGGAGGGGAAAAGTAAACCTGATATTCTCCTCTACAAAGAATAAGAAGGCTCGGTTTCCAGTGCATTTAGGTTTAATTCATCATCTCCATCCTGTATAACTTTTTGGGTTCTGGTGGGCAATCCTCTCCCATAGTTCAGAAAGCCCCCATTTAACTTCCTAGAACTGTTATAAGGGGGTCTGATTCTCTGAGAGGCAAGAAAGCAGATTTTCTTGAAAAACATTAAAAGTCAGGATGTCTGGGTTTCTGTAAACCTTATTAGCATCTAATATGGAATCTGGCATATAAGAGTTAACAAAAAAGAAAAAGGAATTCCTTCACCCTTTCTTCCCTTCTGCATTTCCTACAACATCTAGCAGAGCCTGACATGTAGTCGCGCAAATAAACACACACTGAGTTGGTAATTGTGCATGAAATCACGTAAGGGGACTGGAGCTTACGGTGGCAATGGTGACGGCAGAAACAGCACTGAGGCAGCAGTAACAGTGGAGGCCTCCGTGGGAGCAGTCATTTTGAAAGATCTTATCTTAAAAGTATGGTAAGGGCGAGTCGCATTGGCCCAACACTGATCAGAAGAACACAATTCAACTTTGAGCATATTACAAACCAATGAAATAATTTTGTGAAGCACTAATAAATTGAACCAAGTTCTGATCTGGAAGCACTGAGCACATGCACCCCCACCCACACACACACACACACACACACACAGGTTTACATATATATGTTAAGTGAAACTGTTATTAATGGTGAATATTCTAGAACTGTTGCTTGAATTAGTCTTTAACAGCAAGAAAACAAAGTTTTCTTTTTAAAAGACAGGAAAGAAATCAAAACCGGAGGAAAGATACAAATGTTTATAGGGACAGCAAGCATGCTTTTTAATTCCTTTAAGTTCACTGATAAGAGGTCGATGAGGTAGGCTAATTACTAGGTTCTGCTTTTATCAGAGTGATCAATAATGACTTTTTCAGGTGCAGGAAAAAGGCATTCACACACACAAGGCAGGTCAAGAACATTTATTCATTGGCTTTAATAGGAAGGTTTGAACATTAAATGAACCAGACAATGGAGCTCCTTGTGGCCACATCTATTGAAAGCTGCTACACGCAAGCACTTCAGAAAAATAAACACAGCAAGGCAATGGCCTGGCCCCCATCAGCAGTGCCTCCAATAGGTGATGAGACCCCAGGTCACTGGTCCTACTTGTCAAACCAGATTGGGAATTTGGTCCTACAGGTGTCACCTGGTACCTGTTACTAGTTCTGGCCGTGATGAATGAAATGCCTGGCCAACAGTGAGTCCAAGTGCCAAGCAGCTGGGATGATGGGCCCCTCTGGTCACAGCCGAGCGCCTCTGTCGCCTTCACCCCTGCCCCGCGCAGGGCCCTCGGACACACAGCCACAGCCACACACAGGCACAACCTCTTCCTTTTTCCAGACCAAGTAGCCTACAAAGTGTGTTGAGCCCTACTGCTGACAAATTTTTAAGAGGTGCAGATATTGGAAAAGGAACACAGGATTGGGGAGGGAACCAGTATATCTCTGGTTTTACTAAAGATACTTTGAACTCTGATACTTTGTTCTTGTTTTTTCCTTAATAAAAATACAGTTGCCAAAGAGAAAGCAGCAATTTAAATGCCAAAAGCACCAGGCACAGCCGAGGAAAGGAGTGGTGTTCAAATGATTAATTATCCTCACACTGGCTCTCCTCTATCCCGCTCTCAGGCTAAGAGCTTAACAGACTTTGCCAATTAGTTAGTGTGAATCACCCTCCACTTGCCTAATTTGCCTTCAAAGTTTGTACTCAGCAATTTGCACTTACTTAACTATCAGCTTACATGGTTTTGGTTTTAGGTGGGGGGAGGGAAGGGAAGGAAAATTGCTCATTCCTTAGTATTTCAGTAACTAAATCGGTCATTTTAGGAAATTTTAAAAATTACTTCTATCTGCTGCAGTCAGAACTCAGGATGTAATGGGCCCATTTTGGATCTCATTTAACAGGACTGATGCGGAGAAGAAATGTAAAGACTTCATGTTGGTAATGAATTAAGGAATCTAACAAGATCTTGTTGCTTAGGCCCTCAGAAGTTAGTTTCTGTGAAATGCGAGTATAAATGTTTTTTGGTGGTTTTTTTTTTTTTAATAAAAAAGGAGGGGACAAAGGGAGAACACACCTGCGTTTCCCACGGGAGAGCAGCCACAGGAGACCTCGGTCACCAGCTGGCCACTCCTTTTTAAAGTGCTCACTTTATTTTCAGACGGCCTCTCCAGATGTAGGAACAGTTCTTAAATAATGTGGAATTATTCCCTTTTATTTCACACAAACCCTTTTTACGATTCCAGATTTGTTCTTGGAAAGTGACTTACTTTTTCAGCAGTAAATTTCAAGTCTAAGTTTGATCTAAGTTCTTTCTCTTAACACATGGAGGTCAAACCTGAGCGATGTTGGCTCCTCTGCAGTTTTTCAAAGCAAACCAGGTGCCCACATCCGCCCTGCCACCTCCCCTCGGCCCTCGGGGCGCACGGAGCCTCTGCTCAGGACCCCAGCCCTGGCCCACCTGCAGCCCGGCCAGCGGTGCTTTGCCACAGCACGGCAGCCGGAGGCTCCTCTGCCTGAGTGAGCAAGTGAGAGAGAAAGGCAGGGCAGGGCGGGGAGGCCCACAACGCCTTAGGGAAGTGTAGTAACTCAGTTCGAATTGCCTTCGAGGCCGGATTCTTCAAGGGAAAATACGGGGTAAGCTGTGCTAACGTGTGAGGTCATCCAGGGTGGCAATGTGGCCCTTAATGCAGGATAAATTAGGCTTTCCCACTTAGGGCAAATGAGAGGAAGTGATTGCTAGACTTACAGGACTTAAGTAAGTCCGTACTCTCACAGTACAACGAACAGACTGTCGTAGAAGACCAGGAAGTAACCCTTGCATCTCCTAACATAGGCTTCTGCTCCTAGAGAAAATCCTTGGCTTTTCCGAATCCAGCTGGCTAAGCGTTAGGACAGATGACCGTGGGTCAGCAGATATGACAACACCAGGAGGACCAGGCAAATACGGGGAGAAAAGCAGCAGTGTGCTTCTGTCTGCGGGGGCACGAAGAGCGAAGGGCGTGTTCCCCAGGGCCAGGCCTGGGACAGGTGGGCTCCTGATGGGGACGGCAGTGCGCGGGCACGGTGCCAGGCTGCGCTGCAGGGCTCCAAGTGCGGCCTCTGACAAAAATGCCGCGGGCTAGAGGCAGCCCTGGCCAATCTGAAAAGCAGCAAATCAGCACAAACAAGAACACATTTCTCAGATTCCCAAGTGGCCTCTACCCATGTAGGAAATGCGAGCTCAATGCACACATACACACTTGCCCAGGCTGGTGACACATATGATGGCAGAAATGAAAAGGAGTTTCTGCTGGCAGAACCCCTTCCTCTGGAAACGAGAGCATGGGTAAGACCCTCACGTGCCTGCTCTCTCCCCAAAGAATAGTTTCTTTTCCTACTGACTACTGAAAATATATCATATAGGGGTTCCTAACTGAAAGAACCCTTTATTTCAGAAAAAAAAATCAGTGAACGTTAATATATAAACTAAAAATTACTATTCATAATTACTCATAATGATAAAAATTCAGTCCCATTTCACAGAGCGTGGAACAAGGAAGCCTATTTGAAGCAACATTACAAAAGCAACTCACCTGGAAATCCTGATCGTCGATTCCAAACCTCTCCCGCAGGTTTCGGAAGACCATCGGGCAGTATTCCTTAAACTTGAAGTGGCTCGGCATGTTTTCTCTGAAACGGCATGTTGCGAGAGAAAGCTCAGGTACACAGAGTGAACCAGACCTGAATCTCCCACCAGCTAGTTCCATGAGCAGCCAAGGAAGTGCCGGAGTTCCCTTCCCACAGAGGCGCTTCCCAGAACAACCAAGTGGGCCCTTGAACAACATGAGGTTAGGGGTGCTGACCCCCCCCCCCCATACAGCTGAAAAGTCACGTGTCACTTTTGACTCCCCCAGAACTTAACAAATAGCCTTACTGCTGACTAGGAGCCTTACCGATAACACAGTCAATTCACACATATTTTATGTTTTATGTCTATTATATAGTGTATTTTTACAAAAAAAGTAAGCCAGAAAAAGAAGTTATTAAAATTATAAGGAAGAGAAAATACATTTACAGTACGATACATACTTATTTTTTTAATCTACATGTAAGTGGACCTGATGTTCAAGGGTCAACAGTACAAGCTACAGTAAGACCCGGGGGACAGAAGGTCAGACTGATAACATGTGTGTCCTCTCACCACCTAGGAGCACTTGGCCTATATGACCTTTTAATCCTGACCACATGCTACAGCTGCTTCCTCAAGGAAGAGGAGGTTGCCAAGGGGAGGGGCCGTCCTGCAGAACATGGTGAAGAGAAAGCCAAGAATGTGGACAGAGGGAAGGGCATTGAGTAAGCCACACTCATCCTCAGTCAGTAGGGGATGCAAGCTTACAAAACAAGACTGCTCTCACTCCCTGAATGACCTATCCTATATAATAAAAGGGTAATAAGCAAATTGACCTTAACAGTGGAACAACTGGTCGCTATGACACGCACTGACCACCAGGGGGCAGACGCTTAATATAGGAGCTGCCCCTTGGTGGTCAGTGCACTTCCACAGGGGGAGCACTGCTCAGCCAGAAGCCGGCTCATGGCTGGCCAGCGCAGTGGCGGTGGTGGGAGCCTCTCCCGCCTCCACAACAGCACTAAGGATGTCCGACTAACAGCTTAGGCCTGATCCCCCGGGGAGCGGGCCTAAACCAGCAGGTGGACATCCCTCAAGGGGTCCCGGACTGTGAGAGGATGCAGGCCGGGCTGAGGGACACACCACCCCCCTGAGTGCACGAATTTTCGTGCACTGGGCCTCTAGTTTTATATAAATACCACAACCTAAATTCACATAGAAAATTCTCTCAATGGTTAGCCTCTAAACAGTATTATGAGGAGAATTAACCCCTGAGCTTCCCACCAGCACAATGGCCCCAGGAAGAAATTTCAGAACTAATCTTTTGAGTAGGATTTGAAGTTTATACTACCCATTCAGAAAATTGCCTCTTTCTTTGTGTTCACATACACACACTCCTCTGTTGTGGTACTCTGCACACCAACTTATAGTATGTAATTTGTATATATGTCAGTGTTCAACCACCCACCTGACTGTGAGCCCTTGAGGGAAGGGCTGTTTCTTATACATCCTTGTATCTCCAGCTCTCAGTGAACTGCCTAACATATAAGGGGCTCCAGAGTGACATCTAAAATGACATCCCGCCTGGGCCAGTGTGACTCAGTGGTTGAGCGTTGACCTATGAACCAGGAGGTCACGGTTCGATTCCTGGTCAGGGCACATGCCCAGGTTGTGGGCTCAATCCCCAGTGTGGGGCATGCACAAGGCAGCAGATCAATGATTCTCTCTCATCATTGATGTTTCTATCTCTCTCTCCCTCTCCCTTCCTCTCTGGAATCAATAAAAATATATTTAAAAAAATAAAAATAACATAAAATAAAATGACATTCCAATGAAGGAGAAATAGTCTCAATACACAACATGGTGTCCAATTATGTTCTATAAAAATGCACCTTAATTCTTTATTGTTCACTGAAGTCATCATTTCTGTTCATAAAGTAATCATTGTGAGAGTTTTGTGTAAGATAGCTGAGGTCCATAGCTGCTAAAAAAATCCAAGCAATTTACAGCTTGAAACATCTGAAGTGTAATGAGAATATCACTTTTAACATATAAGCTATTCATAGAGAACAATATGCCATATGGCAAAAGGATATTACCCAAGAGGCCTGCTGTTGCTTTTGTGAAAATGACAGATGGTTCTGTTTATCACAGGATTAACTTCATCAGAAAAACTTTACACCCACCCATTGAAAACGTGATTATAGAATTCACAGAAATCATACTCCTGGCAGCCACATCAGTTCTAGAAAAGTTCGTACTTGTACTTACTTGTTAAAAAGGTGATTGTCCACCTTTATCTTTGAATAGGCTTTGAAGTCATCTGGCATCAACATAACAGGGATTTGAACATGGCTCAGTTCATTGATCTAGAAAAACATAAAATAAATGGCACAGGTTACCACTAACTAGGTGGGAAGCGTGTGGGACTTTCAGCTCACCCACTGGAAGGGGAGGTGGGTACTGCAGCAGATGAAGCGCGATAAAAACTCCTGAACAACAAGAGCCGAGGAGCTCCCGGGTGGGGGAAGGCATTCACATGCCAGAAGGGTGGAGCCGCCCAGTGCCGGGGGACAGAGCGCCTGCCCCCTGGACCCTTCTGGGCCTCGCCCTCTGCACCGCTTCATCTGGGCTCTTGATAACGTGCTTCAGGATAAACTGGTAAATGCACGTAAACGTTCTCCAGGAGCTGCTCTAGCAAACGGAACCTGAGGAGACAGTCTTGGGAACATTCAATTCACAGGCAGCCGGTGAGCAGCACAAGTGACAACCGGCACGTGCCATTGGCCTCTGGAAAGGGAGCAGTCTGTGGGACGAGCCCTGAACCTGGGGGTCTGCTGCTGTCTCCGGGTAGACAGGGTCAGGATGGAGTCCACTGCTTCCTGGTGTTAGAAAAACTGCACATGAAAGACAGACAGAGCGCTGGCCGTTGTGGTTCAGTTGGTTGGAGCGTGTCCTGTACACCGCAAGGCCGCAGGTTCATCCGGTCAGGGAACACACCCAGGTTGCGGGTTCGATGTCTGGTAGTGTGCGTGCAGGAGACAACCGGTCAGTGTATCTCTCTCACATCGATGTTTCTCTCGCTCTCTCTCCTTTGCCTTCCCTCCCTTTCTAAAATAAAAAAATAAATAAAAAATACACAGAGAGTGTATGTGTATCCATCAAATCAAAACTATCTTTCAAAAAAAATAAAAGCAAAATAAAGCCTTTTTTATACAAACAAAAACTGACAAGTTACCTACAACAAAATTTAAAGAAAATAGTAAGATTTAGAAACATGATTTAGAGGCTAAGGACATATACTTCAGAAAAAAGTGTGTGGACGATCTGAGATACCAAAAGAATAGTAAGCAAATAAATAAGGTAAATGTGTGGAGAAATGTGAGTAAACATTGCCTATATGAAGCAGTAATGCTTCATTCACGGGGTTACAAGGACGGATATAAGCACTGGAAAGCAACGCGTGGAAGCGGGAAGCGGGTGGTGGGAGCTGCAGTGCCTCCTGTATTGTTCAGGAGGAGAGTTAAGATGTTAACTTTAGACTAAGAATGAAGGTACAATTCTAAACGTTAAAAGAACAGAAACAGAGTATATAACCTCTACGCTAGTGGAAAAAACCAAACAGTAAGAATACAAATAAAACTCATTAAAAAAAAAAAGAACACAAGAAGAAAAAAATAAGCACTGCAAAAGTAGGACAAACAGAAAGTAAATGAAAGAAACAAATCTGGATCTATACAGAATCACAATAGGCAAAAGTAGGCTAGAAGTTAAAATAAAGATTGTTAAAATGAAGTAAAAACAACTATAAACTACATGTAAGGGACATAACTAAAACATAAGAACTCAAAAAGGTTAAAAGTTAAGGAACAAAAAATACATATTAAATAGTACTAAAATTATTGAAAGCTAGTTTACCTTTACTGATATTAGATAAACTAATAACTTAAAGACAGAAGCATTGCTAAGAATAAAGAAGGTCTGTACATAATGATAAAATGGTCAAATAGTCAGAAAGATAAAATTCATATTTTATAAGTACCTAATTAGCCTGAAAGTATAGAGCAAAAACTCTTCAGACCTCCGGGAGAATGGACCATCCATTGTTAAAGAGAACGATTTGAATATGCTTTGATAGTTCAAACAGACAAAAAAATTAAATTGAATATTATTCATTCAGTATTTGCTACACACCTATTACTGCCAAGTGTTCATCTAGTTGCTTTGAATAGGTTGTTGAACAAAACACATTAACGTGCCTGTCCTCCTAGAACTTATATTGTAGCGGGGAGAGTCAGAAAATAAAACAATAAACTTAGTAAATTACAACGTGGGCAGTAAATTATCTACTACGTTAGAAATATATATATATGGCAGGATAAAAGAACTAGGATATGGCCATCAGTACATGGGTGGGGATCACTGATACATTAAAAATAGGGTAGGTTAGGGTGGGCCAAGGTTTGAAAGAGATTAGGGATTCAGCGTCCCAGTGCAAAGGCTCTGGGGATGTGCCTGGTATGCTTGGGAAGAGGGGACCAGCCTGGCTGGAGCAGGTTACGTGTGGAATAGGGAGAGCTGAGATCAGAGAAGTGAAGGGAAGCTGGGCCTATAGGACTCTGGAGATCACTGAAAGGACTCTGGCTTTTACTCTACGTTCTGGGTGGTAGAGTGATGATATCACTTGACTAACTTAGGGTTTCAAAAGACTACTGGGTGGGGGAAGAGTCTGGGGTGGGGGAAGCACAAGTGCAGAAGTAGCAAGCCCAGTTATGAGTAACCGTAACAACAGTCTGCTTTGACTAAGGTGACCATATATTTTGAAAGCAGAGCCAGCATGATTTCCTGTGGTCCCCAATGTGTTGTGTGAGAAAGACCGGAGCCAAGTCCTGCTCAGAGGCTTTAGCCTGAGCAATCAGAGGGAGCTGCCATCAACCCAGACGGGGGACTTCTCAGTCTTCATTTTTATGCTTTTGATTTTTAAATCATGGTAAAGAATTACCTGTTCTGAAAATTAAGTACTTTAATAATTTTTTTAAACTATGAAGAAAAGAAAAAACATATGTGCAAGCCACCACATTTTCTAAAAGAAATATTATGTTAACATTTTAATAAATGTTATAGTAATAGTTTAATAGAATACATATACTAATTAGTATATAATTATGTTCTACTGAGCTCTGCACAAATACTCAAACCTTATGATCAAACCACCCTCATTTCCTGATCCACCTTGACTTTCCCATTTGTACACATCAGCTGAGAATCCAACTTCCCAAAGATACATGTCATTGAAAGGAAAGAGCACACTTTACGTTAAAATTGTGAACTCCCTCCAGCTGGTGGTTTGCATCTGTCCTACAGATACTGTGTATGCCCATGTTGCCATTGAAATTTTAAAATATCCCCTGGCACTCCTCTGCATTTGCTGCAATGCCCTAGGGCACTTCCCACAATTTGGGAAGCACAGATATAAAAAGTAGCAGATGCTTAAAACAGCAAATGATATAATCTAATTATGAACTAAAATAATCAGAATAATACCTTAAAATTCATTGTATTATATTATAACCTATCACCACTTTATAATGACCCAAACAACCTTAATTACAACCATCAGTTAATCCTTACCTCATAAAAACTGATCCATATCACCTTTTCATGCAAGTGGTTTTCTTGGGATAATTCTGTACCAGATGCATTTGTATAAGGCCAACTCACAATTCTCCTATCAAATTAATGTGATAACTTAACCAGACATCACATTTAGCCTGTTCTATACTAATTAAAATTTCCTTCATTTTGTGGTGAGTAAAAATGTCTGAAAATGCCACTTAACAAAACTCTAGACTAATTTAAAATCACATAATCTCTCCTATTTAGTTGACTCAAGTATCTTACAATATTAAACAACTAGAGGGCCAGTGCACAAAATCGTGCACTCGGGGGGGGGGGGACCCTCAGCCCAGCCTGCGCCCTCTCGCAGTCTGGGAGCCCTTGGGGAATGTCTGACTGACGGCTTAGGCCCGCTCTCCACAGGGAGCGGGCCTAAGCCAGCAGTCGGACATCATTAGTGCTGCTGCCGAGGCGGGAGAGGCTCCCACCACCGCCGCTGCGCTCGCCAGCTGTGAGCCCGGCTTCTGACTGAGCAGCACTCCCCCTGTGGGAGTGCACTGACCACTAGGGGGCAGCTCCTGCATTGAGCGTCTGCCCCCTGGTGGTCAGCGCGTGTCATAGCGACCAGTCGTTCCACTGTTCGGTTGATTTGCATATTAGCCTTTTATTATATTAGATTATCAGAGTATATTTGTAAAAAATTTAAATTTACATCTTTATACTAGCACTGGAATACAAAGTTTAAAAAGAGAGAGAGAATCAGAACTAAAGGTCAAGTCTTATGACAATAAGAACAATTAGAATGAAACTGATGCCAATCAATTTTTCAATATTTTGTGGAAATAAAAGTGTAAATAAAAACAATGGAAGTTTACAGGATGGCCAGGAAAATTAAGGAGTAATCAATTTCATATTGCTTTCACTAAATTATACAGAAAATGTTGGAGAGAACATAAATGATTTCTTCTATCACATCTATGCTTCAAGTGATTACTGAGAAAGCAAAACCCAATTTGGAAGTAGGAAAAGAAATACTTTTTGCTTTATAGTTCCTGCTCTGAAAAATGTTTCATGGAAAAAATTATGAGAAGCTTTCAGCCAAGATGGAATGTGTAATCTGAGCATTTCCCATATCGATTCCTTTCATGAGTATAATGCGTGAGCGTCCACTCTGGGTTGGGCAGCGCCCAAACACCAGTGCTCATCCCCACGGTGCTTTCAAGAGGGGCACATGCATTAACGGAAGAATTGCACAAATGTAACACTTCAACAATGACAAGCATCCGGAGACAGGACTTCAGGCTATGAGCAAGCATGGCAGGTGTGGATCAGGGTGGTGATCACTGAAGGAGGGGCTGGCTGGACTGGAGCAGAGGGCAGGTGGAGAGGGGTGCCAGGAAGTAGGGGTGCAGTGACAAAAGGGGGCACAGTTAACTGGAGAAATGACAGGTTAACGTGGTAGGAGTGCAGACATTGAGAGGACACGTGATGGGATGGGGCGGAACAGCACGCCTAGGAGGACTGGAAGAGGTTGGTAGCCTGGCAAAGGGCGGAGGCAGCCGAGATGAGGGAAGCAGATCCCAGTGATACTGAGGGGGTAAAACACCGGCTGAGTGACAGCAAAGACTGTGAAGCCATTTAGAGACAGAGTATTATAAAAAGAGTTTAGTTTTGAACTTGTTAAATTTGATGTGCTCCTGAGACATGGGAAGTGTTGATGACCAGGAGGCAGGTGGACACATGGACCTGATGTTCTCAGGGGAAGCCTGGCGCGGAGATAAAAACAGAAGCCTCTGTGTCTAGGACAGTGTTCTTCCTCAGGAGTGAATGAGATAATCCCGAGAGCAGACAGAATGAGAGGACAGGAAGCCGTCTTGAACATCAATGGTTAACAGTTCGAAGAAGAGGATGATCCTGCAAAGGAGAAAGGGAAGAACGGAGGTAGGCAGAGTCACCTCATGGACATGAAGGAAAGAGTAAGTCAAGAACAAGATGAAACAAAGAGTGTTGAATGCTTCTTAGAAGTCAAGTGGGATGAGGATTGGAAATGTCTGCTGGACTGAACAACATGGAGTTTTTGGTGACCTTGGTGGGAGGGGTTTGATGGAGCAGAGCAATGGAACCAGACTGGAGTCAGTTGGTGAGAGGATGCGGACACTGAATCTGGCTAGTTTTTAAGAAGTCTGGACGTGAAGGAGAGGGGAGAGATGAGGAAGATGAGGGATGGAGGAAGGGCAGAGAAGGTGGGGAGGGAGGGGATCCAAGCATACATGAAAGAAATGGCTCTGGGAGGCAAGTCCTCTATCAACAAGAGAGAACAGGACAGGAGTTGTAAGCAAGGGGCAGAATCTGGCTGAGGGAAGACAGTAGTTCCCATCCACGGGCTCCAATTTTCTCTGGGAAGTAGGAGCCGTGGCCATGTGCTGGGAGTGGGAGGCAGGCTAGGGGGCTCAGAGGCTTAGCGAGAACACAGAGAAAGTGACCACAGAACGTGGGAGAACAAGTTGGAAGAAATAGGGCTGGGCTTTGGGGCAGAGCGGGGATGGTCAATCTGTAGGGAGCCAATCAAACGCATGGAATGACATTCCAACAGGGTCCCTCAAAGGGTGCAGGTGCAGGTGAGGATGCACATTCAGGTGCAGGTGCAGGTGCAGGTGCAGGTGCAGGTGCAAAGGTGAGGGTGCCCGGTCAGGTATGAGGTCTTTGCTGGTTGAATGTGCCAGAAAGAGGACACAAAATGTGCCATAAAGAGCAATGGAATGAATTCCAGGATAACCAATTAGAAATGGAAAGTCAATATAAAGCACTATCCCTGACTACAGAGAGTTTTCCCTTGATGGGGCAGCACAAACACAAACAGTGAGATACAAAGCAGCAGCAGCAGAAGGGCTGGTGCCCAGACAGCAAGTGCCGCAGGAGCTCAGCAAGGAACCGCTGCAGCAGGGCTGGGCGAGGACTTCGGGAGGGTGCAGCTGCTGTGACTTTTGACAGATGAAGAGACGTGACCCGTGTTTCATAAAAATGTTTGGAAAACGCACACGTTTAGTTATTTCTGCAAGCCCCATAGTCACAAATCAGAGTGTCCCAGAAAGTAGAGAATGTTTGGCCCTCGTTACTAGAGGAGAAAAGAGATAAGAATAAAAGATGATTACACTTCCACTTTGGTTTATGGAGAATCATAAAAAGGTGAAATTAAGAGAATCTTAGAGATTCTACTGTCTACTCTCTCATTTTGCAGATTATAATGCATCCTGGTATGTCATCCTGTTATCATCAAGAAGTAGTTTGGCACTAAATTTTATTAGCTACTTCAGGGGCATTTTATCTTTCTTCTGGATTGTCTTTCATTCACGATGGCTTCACATTTCCTTTGGGTTTCTCTTTCCCCCCTAAAATTCTCCCCCCAAACCTTCTGGTCAGGTGAGTAGCTAGACTCAATGACCTATGAAAGAATACTTCACCAACTAGAGGATTTACCACTTAAAAAGAGCTTTTATTTAGTAAACAATATTTTCAACAGTGTACTCCTGAGCCCCTATATTTTTTTCTATAAACATGTGTGGGGTTTTTTTTTTGAACTTGTTAAATTTGATGTGCTCCTGAGACATGGTAAGTGTTGCTGTCAAGAAGGCAGGTCATTCATCAGTTTTAGCAAAATGCTTTAATTATAGCACTGCCCAATAATTGAAAGGCCATTTATCTTCCTGGATAACTCTCTCCTGTAGCCTACTACTTTGACATTGCACAAACTGAAATCCTTGTCTGCCGTTCACATTCATTAGTGATACAGGCAAGGACAATGACCTATTATCTTGAATACAGTTGAGTTAATCCTATTTGTTAATTTCTATATTCCACATAGAGCTATGGGTTGTGAACTTTCAAATGTCAGGACAAATTTCTTGGGTTTCAAAGTCTTCAGTTTAAGAAAATTTTAATTTATTAGTCTGTCTACCTAGCCCAATCTTTCTATGTGGCCCACCTCAAAATTGGCAGCTAAACTAATAATGCTTTATCATCACACTAGAGGCCTGGTGCACGAAATTCATGCACTGGAGGGGAAGTCCCTCAGCCCGGCCTGAGCCCTCTTGCAGTCTGGGAGCTCTCAGGGGATGTCCAACTGCCATGGCGGCAGGAAAGGCTATTGCCGCTGTGGCAGCTGTGCTTGCCAGCCGTGAGCCCGGCTTCTGGCTGGGTGGCGCTCCCCCTGTGGGAGTGCACTGACCACCAGGGGGCAGCTCCTGCGTTGAGCATCTGCCCCCTGGTGGTCAGTGCGCGTCATAGCGACTGGTCGTTCTGCAGTTTGGTCGATTTGCATATTAGCCTTTTATTATATAGGATTAACAAAGCATTTACACTTTTATTTCCTTATAGATACTTACATAGACAATACATATATAATTATATTTATATACACTATTGAAAACTCATAAGAAAGAAGACAATTTGTGCTAACCATTACTATTTTGAGGGGGAAAATAAAACATACTCACCACATAGAAATAAAGCATGTATTATGAAATGCAACTATTTTTAATTTATGAAGGTGAAAGTGCTTTTGGAGATTATTAAACTTTTATTTGGTTAATTAATAAACTAAAAGCACTAGTTCTATTATTAAGGCCACATTTAAGCTTCCTTCAGGTTACAAATATTTAATAAACTCTCACAACAAAAGTGCGATACCACTTCACACTTATGAAGTACTAGTTGGCAAACCACTTTGGCAAATATTTTTTCATTTTCTATTTGTACTGACAGTTGTATTCACAGTCCTAGAGAGCTCGTGACCATAAAAGTAGATTTTAAATACCCCCATGCAGAGAGGCTGTGGGCTGGGTCTCTAGTGCCCTGGGAAGGGTTTCTTATTTCTGTCATACGGCACTCGTCACCCCCAAAACAGACAAGTGTGATCCAGCTGTGCCTTTCTGCTTAGTCACTGGGTGTTAACGTGGAAGCACAGAGGCCCAACATAAGACATAAAATAAAGAAGCTTTGTTGTCAACATCAATAGACCCAATGGCAAAGGGGGGCTGGGAGGGTGACTAAAAGGTTTACTGCAAAGTGCCCAAATGTTCCTGGTTGTATTATAATTCAAGAGTGGAGGGAAATGGGGAGGGGGAGAGTGTGGGTGGAGAAAAAAATATTAGTTGACCCTGTGGGTGGTGAAGGGAGAAGGATGGGGAGAGCCATTGAGATCTGGGTGCAGCTTGGCCTGCACTCACATTAATACTTGTCACTAGTCTTACTGCAATACTGGGTGAACACCTGCTAAGCACACACTGAACACTTTGGACATAGCATCTGATCTGATCTTTATAACCAAATGGGAGTAGGGACTATTATCCCCATTTTCCAGATAAGGAAGTCGAGGCTTGGTGAGATTCGGTAAACTAATCCAGGCTAAGTCTTCCTCAGTCAGGCAACTCACTTGAGTTTCCTTAAATATAAAATTCAGGGGGCGGAACTGGCTGACCAAAGATCATCTGGAGCTGCCGAAAGCCTGTGAGGTAAGAAGCACAGCAACTTCGTAAGACATACACCTGAAATTTTAGGATCCATTGCATTAAAAGCTTCTACAGAATTCCTCCTTTAAAAGAGCAATAATTAACTAGATGCTTAGAATAAATGATTAAAAACATGTTTAACTGAATATGCACCATGACCTGCTGCCATCATCTCAGCTGTGAAGACCTTATTACTGGAAAGCTGTCATTTCTCTGACATCCCTTGTCATTTCAAAAAAGGGAAAATAAATATTCCTCAAAGGTCCATTAAATCTTAATGAACCGCAAAAAGAATGCTTGAAGGATACAAAATCGATTTCCAAACAATTATTTATTAAAGCAAATTGTCTGAGTTTTCCTTTATGAAAATTATGATTCACACACAGAACAGTAAAATTTATGTGGACTTTTCCTTTTAAAATGCTAAATGGCCCAACTCAGAAAAAGTGTCTTGGTTCCTCTCTTCAGCAAAATATTCAAATTTCTATCCCACTCAAGTTATCTCCAACACTGTAAAATGTAGGTGTGTGTGTGTGTGTGTGTGTGTGTGTGTGTGTGTGTGTGTGTGTTTTCTCCAGATCTGCTGATTGGAATGAGTGTCATTCCTGCAGATGTAACACTGAATTCACACTGGCAAGAAAACAGAGTTTGCAATTAAGCTGCAAAAAAGGGCATAATAAATAGCTACTGGACAAGGAATAAATGAGAGCCAGCTGGTAATGGTTCTGAAATTAAGACATACAGAGGTATACCCACAAAGCCATTTCACACTGAGACATTTAAAAAATAAATTCACTAATGTATATAATTTTAAGTCAAGTAAAGAATATGTTCATAAATTGTGAGATATTATCAATGGTGCTTGATTAATTCAGATATATTCACCCTGAATACTACAGTTTCAGACTAACACATAATTAGTAACCGGTTTTCATTCAGCCAAGCATACACAAAAAGGAGCAAAAAAAAAAAATGCTTAAAAAATAAAACAGGGAAAAAGAAAACTCGCAAATGTAGTAGTCAGAGATAGTTAATCTAATTAGAATAGACAAATCACGGCTTACTGAGATGAAATAGGAGGCATCCAGCAGGGTGTGCTGCTGGGTAGAAAGGCTGAGTGAGAGCAGGCGGAGGCATGGTTTCCTGGCAGCTTGTCCATCTGAGGTGGGGGCAGAACAGGAGATGGCAAGAGTGGGAATTATCTTAAAAGACCCATTTATCCCACCTCAATATCTCAAGATGCAGATTGAAGAGGGCTTATTTTATCTCCCAAACAACATTCCTACCACTTAAATATGAGTGTATATTTTAAAACACAATTCAATAATAAAAAAAAAAAAAGTAGGAGGACTATGGAGTTATAAATCCAGGCAAGATTAGCACAAAGAATTCAAGACCTTTGGGGGAACAACTGTAATGCATAACTCGACATGTCTACTATTTTGGGTACTATTTCAACTTTAATTAATTTCTTAGGGAAATCAAATAAGAAATGCCATACCAGATTCCCCAGACTTTACAAGTTTTTTAATCGCTTCTGGCTTCTATGAAAGGATCCTGACTTGAAGTGATAATAAAAAACAAAAAGTGATATAAATTCACCATTAATGTTGAAGATATCTCCCCGCCCCCTCCATATCCCTTCATCATATCAGTATCTGAAAATAGCACTTATTGGAATCATCCTAAAAAGCAAAATTCCTTTGTGGATTCTATGGTTGATAAGCATAGAAGGATTCCTCCCACCAAACAGTTTACTTTGAACATTTCTGCTCTAGGGTTCATTGGCTTTAGGAAGTGAAGACCTGAGAGTTGAGGGCATTCCAGAGCTACTGAGAGGTATCAGCTGGAAGTCCTGGCACCCGTCTGTTTGTCCCTGTGGCACAAACAGCGGGGGCCATTTAAATGTGAATTAAACTTTCCCTGATTCTCCCCAGAGGCATACAATGACCGCAGGTGCATTTCTAAGAAAATATTTTCCATGGTGTGACTGAGATAAGTCAAGATTGTACATGTCCTTCCCCAGGGTTTTCTCCAGATTCAGCTACGCTATTTCGGGAGGGGGTGGGGAGCAGGAGCAGGGAAACAGACATAATAACTTTAAGAAATTTTAACCAATTAGTTAGACTGCTGGTGTACACAGAATTGTCCAAATTGGGTGCAATACCTATAACCACCCCTTCCAGAAGTCTGGGAGCAAACATCTACAACATTTTTGCAATACAATTGTTTGTAAAATGGGGATAGCACCACTGATTTATATACCGAAGTCATACTTTATGTGGCTATAGTAACCATAATGTCCTTAGAACAAAGAATATCATAAAGGCAACATTTTCTCTTTTTTTCTACTAAGTTTCTTAGCAAATTTGAAGCAGGAGGAGGAGGAGGAAAGATTATCTAAAATTTTTAACCTAATGTCTATCATGTATTTGATTCCTATTTGCAATTTCTTATTCCATATTTTTTTTTAATTAACTTGATCATAAGCTCTCATTTGGAAATGTATAGTAGTGTGCTGAATATATGCTGAAATAATTTTAAAAATTCAAGTCTCACTCACTATGACTCAAGCCTGCAGCCCGCACTTGGAATGGTGTGTGGCTCTCATTACAACTTAGGCTGCTAATTGAATAGCAATTTAAAAGTTCTGAGGTTTCAGAGGGGCAGGCAGAGCAAATTAGAGTCAATTATAGAGGTAAGAGAAACAGGCAGCTGAAAATGTTTGTGAAATGTATTTTTATTTGTCTTCAGGCAGGAGCTCAATTTCTACAGCTGCTCCATCGCAACTCATTTTCTAAGACCATTTTTAAAAGAGTTCATGTCTTTGCATTTGCAGATAAGATAAAATCAACGGTGCAAGTTTATTTTAATTAAAGCCTTCTTTTGAAATGTGAGCTACCTTCAAATGTCTAGAAAAACAATGCTTTATTTCAATGAGCCAACTAAAACTGTTCTGATCGCAAAGCGAAGTAGAGCTGTGAATCAATCCGGCACAGAGGCCTGTCACGCCGGCACCTACTAAACTAAAAAGCCCAAATTATTACACTTAAGGGGATTTTTCTGTTGAACAAGGATCATTAAGTCAATCTTTTGATTAATGGCTACTTGACTGAAATTAAAATGTCACCAGAAATATTTAAACTCTTGCTAAGAATCTTTAATTTATGACACACACACACCCTACCATAGACCATCTGTCAGCGTGGTATCTGCGCGCTCAATCAGACTTCTGGTGGGTGTTCCTCACCGGCTGGCCCTCATCCGAAAGAATGAAGTCATGTTAACATTTTACCTTTCACGAACCAAAGAATCTGATATTAAACTTGAAATACGGCCAACAATTTACAGGCTCTAACAGAGGTAATACAGGCTTTTAAAAATGCAAGAAAAATTTTGCCAATGAAAACAAGATCTTACAATGTGAGCATAGTCCACGCATCAGGCCCCCAGGCTTGGAGTCAGGAGACAAACGTGGTCCCGCCACTTCACCACCACATCACCTTGAACACATTGCTGCAGCTCTCTTGATCTTGCTTTATACTTTTTCGAATGAGTTCCAGAAGACAAGAGATTGCAAGTGATGTATTGTTTGGCCCAGACAGTGATTGAGAAAATGCTTGAATTAATTACCAAATTTTTTCAGCCTTGAGAAAATTTACATACAGATTGGGATTTCTGGCCTCTTTGAAAAGCAGGGCGATCTGGCATCTAGCCTGGAACCACTCATCTGGTGCTGAGCAGCAGCGGGAAAGCACCCTCTAGCTGGGCACAGGTCCCACCACTTCCTAGAACCTTTGGCCCGGATGACTTGGCTCATTCCAGGATTTCAGCCACCACCGGGCTCCAGGGCCTGGCACTTGGAAGGCGGTCTCACAGATACCAATGAACCGCAAAGCAACTTTCCAGAGTTCATTTTAGAAGGAACAAATGACCTGTTTTGTTTAAACGGGTGTAGGGCTTTGCACAAAAATAGGATAAGAAGTCACAGCTCCCCAATATCATAATCAAGGACATTGCGTGATCTTGGTCCTTTGTTGACATCAACATATAGACTTGGAAGGGATGCTCAACTCAGATGATATGCCTGCAGCTGCCTGTAACCAGGTCTTTAGCCCGTCTCCAGAAGGGCATCGAGGCTGGCATGCAGGAAAGTCAAGAGAAGAGAGACAAGAGCCATGGTGGAGATGACATCATTTGAGCCTCTGAGCCCACTGGATCCTGAGGCCAGCCTGTCTCCTGCCATCCTTCCCAGATACACAAACCAATAAACCCTGCAAGCTAATGGAAGTTAGGTTTCTGACACTTGCAATTGAAGATACCCAAATATAACACTCAACTCCTTAGTGGAGGTTGAATGAATACAAGCTTTATTCACCTGCAGGGAGGGGGGACAGGAATGCTCACAATGACGCACCCTCCAAGAAACGGATCTTGAGAGCTTCAGCTGAACAGAGTTTACTTTTTATATTCAGATATCTAACATGCCAACATGATTGAAGACTTCCTGATGTCTTTCTGTACATTCATCCAGTGACAAGGACACCCTGAAAGTGCAGTGCCCCAAGTAGACTGTGAAAGAGCAGCGCCCAGAAGGTACTGGAAGACGCCAGGCTCATAGCAATCCTCACACACCCTCTGGCTCCGGAGAAGACGAGGTGGAGCTGGCCTGTACAGCAGCTGCCTCCCTGACACACCGCGGCGGGACCACGTCCGTGAAAAGGCGCGGAGAGACAGCCATGCGCTTAGGAGGCCAATCATTCACACACGGTCGACAAGACCTACAACGTGATGGAGAAGGGAGTGGGCACGTCTAGTTCAGCATTTAAAAAATAAAACAGCCGAAACCGGTTTGGCTCAGTGGATAGAGCGTCGGCCTGCGGACTCAAGGGTCCCAGGTTCGATTCCGGTCCAGGGCATGTACCGTGGTTGCGGGCACATCCCCAGTGGGGGGTGTGCAAGAGGCAGCTGATCGATGTTTCTCTCTCATCGATGTTTCTAACTCTCTATCCCTCTCTCTTCCTCTCTGTAAAAAATCAATAAAAAAAATAAAAATAAAAAATAAAAAATAAAACCGGTTTCCTCAGCAAACGTCAGAGTTGGGACCTATGTTAAGATTCCAGAAGGGAAGCACTGAATTCCTGCTGTGGTTCGGGTTGGACTTTTGTTTTTCTTTCCAGGAACAGGGCAGAGGGGCAGCTTGTTTCACTGCAGAAGAGAGAACAGTAAGAGGAAGGCTACCACCGTGCAGCCCATACCGTATTCCTGGTACCTGCTTTAGGGGATGAGTGGACCACGCATTTTTATCTCCTTCCCTTGCAGAAACCCTGCTAAAATGACAATAAGGGAGACAGAGATGGAAGAAACCAACATGGCAAAGAAAATTGGTGAGCAGACAACAGAAGAGGAGAAATTTCAAAAGAATTTTTAAAAGAGAAAAAACAGAGATTGTTAATGGATATGAGGAGAGAAGGCTGCCGCCTAATGCCCATGGCCACTTTGCTCTCACGGGTGCAGAACACGCACCTGGAGTTCAGGCAGCCACGCGGCCTGTTGCCAACCACTGCACCCCCGCAGGCAGGGAACTGATTCCTTACAGGACTGAACCCAAAGGCTTCCGAGCTGGGAGCGCCAGGCACAGAGCAGGGCTGGGCTGGGCCACGGGAGGTGCGCAAGTCTCTGCTCTCACCTCGGGACCCCGCACCTATCCTCCGCTCTGCTGCAGGCACGCCTGTGGCCACTTCCTGAGGGGACGCAGGCAGATTCCGCTCAGGAGAAAAGGCCCCAGAACTCCCCACCAGTGGGCAACACGAGAAAAGCGGGTCCGCTCCCCAGCCACCCTCACGTAGAAGCCCACGGGGTCAATGAGCATCCCCTCTCCATGTCCCCGGAACTTGCGAGCTGTGTTCCAGCATCTCATTCTAAAATGTGAATGGAGCCCTAACCGGTTTGGCTCAGTGGATAAAGTGTCCACCTGCGGACTCAAGGGTCCCAGGTTCGATTCCGGTCAAAGGCATGTACCTTGGTTGCGGGCACATCCCCAGTAGGGGGTGTGCAGGAGGCAGCTGATCCATGTTTCTCTCTCATCGATGTTTCTAACTCTCCTTCTCCCTTCCTCTATGTAAAAAATCAATAAAATATATTTTTTTAAAAATGTGAATGGATAGCAATGAGAGGCTAGACACGTGAGGGAAGCCCCTAATACAAAGGAGAAGAACTGAAACAAATCTATTGTTTTTTCTGTGATATTTAATATCACACAATAATAAGTTACCAAATTCAATACTTCACAAAGTACTAAAAATCCTTGAGACATAGTAAGGTCAATACTACTACTTTAACCAAAAGCTGTGTATTATTCAACTAAAAGGAGAAATAAGAGGAGAAATGAAAAGGAGTAGGAGAGCTGTAGCATTACCTATCACTGCAGAAAATCCACAGGTAATACCAACAACGGACATTCACAACAGTGTAAGCGCATTACCTAGAAATATAGGGTAAATACCAGGCAAAATGACTGTATATTTGTGTGCTAATATGGAAAGTTCTCCAAGAAATAGTATGAAGTGTTAAATATGCTCCCATTTATGTTTTAGAGAAAAATTGTACCTTCATATATTTGTGTATGAAACTTGCAGAGAGTACATAAAAGCTGGAGGACCAGGTTTGGCAGTCTGGGTGGGTGTGAAGTTCCTCACATGTTATTTCCGTAATAATAATAGAGAGAAAAATTAAAGCATTCATGAAGCAATTAACTTGGGGAGACATCCCATAACTCTAAAGCAATGGCCCCCAACATGGGTACATGCTCTCCAGTAAGGAGATAAAATTTCTATTTCTATTTAGTTTATATCTAAGAACATTAACCATTGAACAATCTACACTAATAAAAGAGAAAGATGCAAATTGACCATACCTTCACGATACCCACCAGCCAATCAGGAGTGAGTATGCAAATTAACCCAACAAAGATGGTGGGTTAATTTGCATACACAGGCGCTGAGCTGCCGGGGGTGGGACACAGGTGTTCCGCACCACCCCAGCCATTCTAGGCAGAAAGGGGACGCAGAAAGGCGGCAGAAAGGCGGCTCCGGCTGGAGCGAAAGGCGGTGCTGGAAGCCAGGGGAAGGAAGGCAGAAAGGCGGCTCTAGGCAGAAAGGCGGTGCCGGCAGCCAGGGGAAGAAAGGCAGAAAGGCGGCTCTAGGCAGAAAGGCGGCTCCGGCTGGAGCGAAGGCGATGCCGGCAGCCAGGGGAAGGAAGGCCCGTTCTTGCACGAATCTTCATGCATCGGGCCTCTAGTATTATACAGCTTCACATACGGCCTCATTAGTCCATATGTCAAAGCCATGAGCTGTGTATTGTAAAGGAGGTAACCTGAAGAAACTGTAGGAATCCCACAACCTGGAGGGGTTGGTGGTGGAAACACCATGCCTTTGTCCATGTTCAGTGTATCGCAATGGATTGCAGCTTACATGTGCCCAGCTGAGTGGATTTACAGAACATACCATCTGGTTTTAACATCTGGTCTTAATTAACCCTCACAAAACAGACACGTGTTTCAAAGGATGCCTGAAAGAAACCACTGAATGAAGCTAATGCTAAAAACACAAGCACGTTAACAAGAATACGGCCGAGCTAACAGAGAGCTGGGCTCCTGGTGTGTTCTCTCTACTGACCATATTATGAGGTTAAAGCATTGATGATTTAACCAAAAAAATGACAAAAACGGTTCAAAAATAACTGAAGTTATTGAGGTTATTTGAAATGTGGGCTCCCGTCCATATTGGTTAACTGATATACATGCATTTCCCTACGTGTGTGCTGTGCCTTGAGATATTGGTTGATGATAGTAGGGAGCTATCAAAGTAGGCCGGTCACTTAAAAACTAAGCACTCCCCTGGCTGGTGTGGCTCAGTGGATGAGCATCGACCCAGGAAACAAGAGGTCATGCATGGGTTCGATTCCAGGTCAGGGCACATGGCCAGGTTGTATGCTCGATCCCCAGTAGGGGGCATGCAGGAGGCAGCCAATTGATGACGTTTGTCTCAACGATGCTTCTATCTCTCCATCTCTCCCCCTTCCTCTCTCTCTCTCAAAAAAATAAATAAAAACATATATACAAAACAAAACTTTTAAGCACTCAACTGGAACACAAACATCTATAATTTTTTCAATGATGTTTTAACATCATGTAATACTAAACTATCAAACTTAACACACCATGAAATTTTACTAATTGAATGATTAGTGTACAGAAACATCTTTCCAGGTTCCTTTAAAAGCAAAAGACTAAAAATCACATACCACTCATTATTCCTACCAAGGTAAAAATGCTAAAAGTATATAAAAACCATTATCACATCAAATTCAATAAATTCCTTTGTCAGCAAATACTACTGGCAGATACATAAAAAATACTGTTCAATATTTGAGGACTTACGGTTTAGAAGACATTGCACAGCCTCTGAAATTTGCTTTATAGTTGCATCTAAGTGACAACATTTTTCTCCTGGGTGGGGGTTGTGCAGAAAAGGGGAAGGGAATTAAGTACAAACTTCCATTTACAAAATGAGTCATGGGATATAATGTACAGCACAGACTATAGAGTCAATAATATCATAACTATGTACAGTGGTTATTAGACTGGTTGTTGATCAATGTATAAGGTAGGCAAATGTTGAATCACTATGTTGAAACTAATATAATATTGTATGTTGTATGTCTGATGCCGTTGTAATAACCTGGTTATTATTTATCAGGAAAGGAGGAAAGGGAAGACCAGACAGACACTTGCCCAGTAAGGTCTGAGTCACCTGGGAAGGTGCTTGCTCATCAATCACACGTGAAAGTGAGTCAGTGACCAGAATAGGTGTGGCCACTGCAAGCATGTGGAATCTGATATATAAACCTCTAAGCAAAGGAGCCACGCTCTCTTGGCTCCAGGGCCCAGGCTCCCATGACTTCTGTGACAGGGGCACGCTCCCCTGCACCCACGTGGCTCATGGCCTTGTGGGGCTCCACATATGGACTAATGGACTTTAACCAGCGTGGATGCTGACCTACATACACCCAGCTGCAACATGGAAGGGAAGCTCTGGACACTGGCCGCGCTTTGGGCTGAACCCACAGCTGCCCCCTTTTCAGGTCCAGCCTAAGGGGCAGGGGACTTTGGAACCAAGGAATGTAACTTCATGCCAATACAGCCTTTCTCCACATCCCATCCTCTGTGGGGGCTTCTGAAAATTCTTATTTCAGTGGCATCCCAACAACCTCATTCCCACTCGTGTCTGGGAAATCTGGCCTATTAATTCCTCCTGCAACATGTCAACTACAATGAAAAATAATTTTAAAAAACACACCAAAAAAAAAAACAAAGAACTACCGTATCTACTCTGTATGGTTGAGAGGAAAGCAGAGCAATATAATGAATAACATGAAGTGATGAACAAAAACAGATCCAGAGACAGAGAAGCATCGATCAGACCTTCAAACCTCAGAGGGAAGGTAGGGGAGGGTGGAGGTGAGGGGGAGAGATCAACCAAAGGACTTGTATGCATGCATATAAGCCTAACCAATGGACACAGACACCAGGGAGGTGAGGGCATGAGTGGGGGGCGGGGGCAATGGGGGATAAGGACACATATGTAATACTTTAATCAATAAAGAAAAAAATTATGTATATGAAAAAAAAGTAGTGAAATTTGAAAGATGAGTCATGCGCGTTTCCTTTGCAAAAGCACAAGTGCTCCAAATTTGTGAACCTCTGCCGGGGTCAGAGGTGCCTGCCGGTAGTGTGCTCGTCAGCAGCAAGGAAATAAACACACTTTAAGTTTCCTTTCCAAGTAAAGGTAAGACTCAGCATCAACTAAGAAAGTAACTGCTTTTCAAGAGAAACTAAAGCTTTGAAAAGAGAGAATTCTAAAAACAGATGTTTGGACATGTTTCCACTGTTTTGTGATCTTGTGGCCAAAAACAATGAAACTGTGTCACCTATGAAAACGCAAAAACTGGGAAACAGAATATTCTAGCTTATTAGAAATCTTGCAGAGTTTTAAGCCTATTTGTTAATGGGCGTTGAACCCATTTGTTAATACCCTATAAACAATAATACCTTCCAATAACTTCAGTTGTTTTCAGGGAAAATGAAATTTAACAGTTGGAAGTCAACTAAAAGCTTTGTCAAGTGAACTAAAACTCTCAGGATGGGCTGAGACAAGGAGTAAGATAGTTGGCCAGTGATACAGTTCTTCCATTTGTATTTATAAATCTTTGTCTTTTTTTTTTTTTTCTTTTCAGCAACAACGGCTATTAAAAGAAAGAATCAAAATATACAGAACCTTAGATGTAGGCTTAAAAAAATCAATATTAAAATAAAATTTTCATTTAAAATCTCCACAAATTAATTATACTGTTTTCACTAAAAATGATTATTATAATGAGGGCAAAAGATTTTTATAGTGTTAAAATTACTTAAAAATATTCAGTCTTATAATTTTTAGTTTTTGGTATGCTGTAAAATATATATAACATTAATTTTGCACATGAATATAATGTATAAATAAGTACACGTTTGCATGCTTAGATTTCACACACATAGTATGTGATAAAAAATATTAGGAGTCTATTGTTCTATGGGGGATGGGGGTTCAAAATACAGGACATTCAGCTGTGTGTTTTGGGGAATAAACAGCCCAGGTATTTTTGGCAGAATCCTCTGCATGCTCTGAGAGCAAGCACCGCTGAGATAGAAACTCAATCCCCTTTACGTCCACGCTGGCCAGGGGCAGGCTTGCTAGGCAGCATTCACACAGCCATCGGTACATCTCATTTTAAAGCAGTCCAAAAGAACTTCCATGTGTACTAGCTGCTTTTCCCCTCATAACGATGATGTAGGATTATTCTCATTGAATAGATGAGAAATAAAGTGAAATAACTCAGAAGAGAGGGTAATTGGCCTCCTTTAGATCATGGGAAGAAAAGGTACAATTAGACTCCTCTATGGTGAGCCCTATGCTGGTGTCAACCTCAGTACACATTTCTGACACTGGACCCTAAAGTCCTGGACATGGTGCCCCACGGAAAGAGATGACATTACAGCCAACGCTGTGGTCCTGTACCTGACAAGGAAGCAGGGGTCCAGCTGAGTCCCCTCTGTGGGTTTGTGGGATGATGCCCCTGGTAATCACAGGTAGAGCATGCGAGGAATTTGCAAAAACTTTGAAAGTTTGGCATATAAATTTATATCAAATGCCTGCAAGGGATTAACAGCACGTTTGGTATCTAAATACTTAAATTGCCTTCTTGTAAGTTAATTTCTACTCACCCCCATTTCTAAAATATATTCGTTCAAAACTTCAGAATAACTTGCTTCCGAGCTCAGAGCTTCTCTATCCGATATGCTGAATTAGTCATGTTTTCCTGGGGAGTTACATTCTTTAGCCTAAAAGACTATTTCAAGCATGTGTAAGTGCATTTTTCTAACAAGTGAAACCCAACAGGCAACTTAAGTTTTGTCTAAAAAAGAAATAATTGTTGAGCAAACAATAGTCCAAAGCTATTTTATTCAGAACAAGAGGAGATTGTTTCTCAGACATACCAGGATACATTTCTTACATAATTTTCTTATGTCAGGAAAATGTTTCCAAAAGTTGAGGATAAGCTCAACTTAGTTTCAGTTTAGGTCTTCCATCATACAGAAATGCAGAAAAATCACTTTTTTTGTACAGATCTGAATTTACTTTATATTTTAATGTAAAGCTCAGCTAATATTTTTTTCATGGCTGAAAATAGGATGCTTTAACCCTTTCCTTAGATGCATATATACTCACAAATAAATGTGTTCAAGTGTTTTACAAATAATAAAAATAACGAGCACTTTTTGAAAACTTGTCATCATTTCATGATTCATGAATTTTCAAAACTGAATTATATATCTTCTATCAACAAATACTCCTAATTCACAAAATGGCAAAATAACAAAAATTCTACTGTTTTCATTATTTTAGGAAAAAGAGTACTTGTAATCACATGAGTTTTGCATAAATAATTCTTTCCTTTTCCCACCTCCTCTCACTACATTCTAGGTATTTATTCTACCAACAATAAAAATAGATAAGCCCAGCTGGTGTGGCTCAGTGGTTGAGCGTTGACCCCTGCACCAAGAGGTCAGCAGTTGGATTCCTAGTCAGGGAGCATGCCTGGGTTGCATGCAGGAGGCAGCCAGCCAATTGATGATGTTTCTCTCTCATTGATATTGATGTTTCTCTCTCTCTCTCTCTCCATCAATAAAAGCATATTAAAAAATAGATAAGCAACCCCCCCCCAGAAAATTAGATAACAGAGAGCCTTAATTCCTCATTAGATCAACTGACATTAATTTCTCATTTTCCATATGCTATGATCATGAATTAAGGATCCACACACCAGATTTAATCTATGCAGTTCTCACTGGATTTTAAATCTGGAAACTTCTAGAAGGTTGGTCAGGGAACTGTACTCTTAGCTCTTATAAAAGACTCAATTTTTTTTTTCTTTCATCCTTATATTTCAATTATCTCTCTTCTGAATCATTTGAGGCTAACAGTTTTCATTAAGATAAAGAGCAGACTGCAGGTGAGTATATGACCTACTCCCACCCCAGCACTACAAATATTATATGTCCAGGAACATAGGACTACTCTAAAATGGTCTCTCCAAAGTCAGATCTGAGGTATTATGATACAGATCTTAAATAGTGCATAATTTCTTTAATAGTACTTTTTCCACAAATGTCTTTTTTTATTCAGGAGTCAATTTTGCATTCAGATGTATTTTCCTCTTTGATCTTATAGGTTCAGAGTCTTAAGTTTGTTTGCCTTTGAAAAACATGGTTCAAAGAACCTAACACAGCTTCTCAGTCACACTCAGTTAGATATGTGATTTAGATAACTCCAAATTCATGTTTTGTCAACTCTAAGTTAATTCTAGCTTATTTATTTATTTTTTTGCCTCTAAACCTATTGACAGTAAAATCAAGGGATTGCTGTATGAAATTCCATGGGAATCATGCTTTATTTTTAAATCATAGCAGAGGAAAATCAAAATTTTCTTGTTTCAATGTATTGAAGAGAAACAACCAAAAAGGAGGCATTTTTGCTAAGCCCCACATTACCAAACCAAGGCTTAAGAGCTAGCCTAACTGCAGTTTCATGCTTTCCTGGGAATGTAGTCATAAGTGGTCAGTCTGGAATTTTCTGGACAGCACCAATGAGGTCATCTACCACACAGGCCTTGCCATCCCCAAAAAGAAGATGCGGTCATCTGCTCTCCCCTTACCCCACCTCCTCTGCCTTCCATTTTACTGCTCCTTGGAGCTCCTTTCTACTTGCGAGGTGGGATGCTGCCCTCTTTATGAAACTATAAAGCCAATCAGATCTTTAAAATTTGCTCAGTTGAATTTTTGTTATTAAACAATCGTTAATTATGAATTTCTTATGCTCTCTGTTTTTTTCCTTCGTCACATGTTATCACATACGTCTCAGGAGAGGCCAGAGGATTTGAATTTATTTATGCCCCTCAGCGGTGGGAAAGGACCCTTGGGCCATGCCAAGTCACTGCTGCCTGATGGAAATGTCCCCTGACGATAAGCAGGATGCACACAGACGTTTGAGAGTGAAGAAAGAGCTTTGCCGTGGCTGGTTTCCTCAGTGGTTAGAGCATCGGCCGTGGGACCTAAAAGGCTTGCCCACTAGGTAAGTTTCCAACCACAGGCCACAGCATGAATAGAGCATACAGGACACACTGCCTTTTTGTTTAACGTGAAGCTGTTAGGGATACCATGCCGTTTCCTTGACCCAACTTGCTAATTTTAATAAGGACTTACAGAGCCCCGATTATCAGGATAACAGTTTAGTTATGTGTTTTCATTCTTTCCTCTAACCCTATGATGCAGAACACTAAAACTGAGAGCCCTGGCGGTGTTTATTATATATTATGATGCTATAAAGCTTGTTTCAATGGCCTACTTTGTTGCTATTCCGAATATATGTTGCTACTTAGATATTAAAGTGCAGAATTACCAAACGACTGTTAAAACTATAACTGGAAAAAAACGATCTTCATCACATATGAAATGGAAATTTGGCAATGAAATCTGCTTTACCTGTAAATGTGTGTCCACCAAGTCAGCAGCTTCTAGAACTGTTGTCTTTGTTCTGTTTTTAGATATGACCAAGTGTAAGATGATCAGCAAAACATTAGAGTGAGCCATAGGATAGCACAAAACCCAAAAACAACAACAAAAAAACCCTCAGGTTACAGAAGCTTGGTTTAAAGAACCACAACACCCACCTAAAGCTCAGACAGGATGTGCAAACTTCAGGTCTGACTCATCTATCAATTACTGCAATGTATCTGGATTCAGAGTCCTCTCACCTTCCTTTGTCACCCATCCCAATTAAGCTAGCAGACTCAGGCAGTTTGACACATCAATTCTCTTCGTCTTTATTTTTCTTTTTATCAAGAGGAAATAATAAGATGGAGACAGGGGTTGATAGGAACCAAGATAACAACCTCTCATGGATCAGAAGCTAAGTCACATCTGCTGCCCAGAAAGCAGCACAGTCAGACCATAGCATACCACTGCATTAATGACATGCACTTGCACTTGGTATTGACAGTCAATAAAAAGTTTCTTGGCTTAGTAATAATCCCTCCTCCAAATATTTTTTATATAACCTTTTTGTAAATTATAGACTGTAACCCATAGAATAAGAACCTATGAGTTCATGCTAAGATAGATAGGTAGATAAACAGAAAGATGAGAAGCTATTCCTTATTTTGAAAAAAAAATTATTGGTTTTTTAAAGAGAGAGAGAGAGAGGAATGGAGAGAGAGAAACATTGATGTGAGAGCAGAACATCAACTGACTGCATCCTATCCAACCTCTACTGGGGATCAAGCTCAATACAGGGAATTGAACCAGCAACCTTTCAATGCACAGGACGATGCACAACTAACTGAGCCACACTGGCCAGGGCAAGAAGCTATTCTTTACAGTAGAATCCCAACTAATAAATGTAGAAGAAATTATACAAATTTTAAAATCACCAACTGGCAAATACTACAGTAATAACTGCTTCAGGTAAGAATCATCAATGAATGTTACAATCAATGAGAAAATGTACAGTTAGAAATAGGGTGCTTACATGGTATAGTCTTCAGGTATCTCTCCACAAAATACTTATTGAGAACAAAGAGAAAATAGTAATTTTACAGTGGAAAAAGCTTATACCACTATAACCAAGAGAACACAGTTAACAGCATCAGTAAGGAGATTAAATCAACATCATGCATCTTCTGAGATGATCCATTGAAATGAATGAAAAATCAATAATCTAGTATGCTGATGAAAACTGCATAATCTGAACCAGATCATTAGGAAATAAACCCTATTGGAGATCCATTCTACCACATAACTGCTCCGTATTCTTCATCAAATGTCTAGAGATCCAGAGAAACACTTTGGAACTCCTCCAGGTTAAAGGAGATACAACCAAATACAGCTCGTGATCCTGGATCAGAGAGGACACAACAATGAGACAACCGGAGAAATGTGACTAAGATCTGTCATTTATATAACAACTAGAGGCCTGGTGCAGGAGATTTGTGCACTGGGGGAGGGTCCCTCAGCCCAGCCTGCGCCCTCTCGTAGTCTGGGACCCCTCAGGGGATGTCTGCCTACCGACTTAGGCCCGATTCCCCCGGGGATCAGGCCTAAGCTGGCAGTCAGACATCCCTCTCACAGTTCGGGGCTCTTGCAGTCCAGGACCACTCACTCCTTATGGGCTGCCTGCAGCGGAGGCGGGAGAGGCTCCCACCACCACCACTGGGCTCACCAGCTGTGAGCCCGGCTTCTGGCTGAGCAGCACTCCCCCTGTGGGAGCTCCCTGACCACCAGGGGGCAGATTCTGCATTGAGCACCTGCCCCCTGGTGGTCAGCGTGCATCATAGTGACCAGTCATTCTGCCATTCGGTTGATTTGCATATTACGCTTTTATTATATAGGAGGATATTGTATTAATTTTCTGATCTTCATTAGCAGTACTACTCTTGATTATATAAAACTAGAGGCCCCGGTGCATGAAATTCGTGCATAGAGGGTCCCCTCAACCCCACCTGCACCCTCTCCAATCTGGGAGCCCTCAGGGAATGTCCTACTGACAGCTGGAAGGCCCTGTTCTCTACGGGCCTGCACCATCCGTGGCTTGTCTCACCACGCATGCAGTCCCCTCCCACCCACCTGCGCGTGCAGCCTCCTCCTGAGCGGTCGTGACGTTATGGCGTCCCGGCTAATTTACATATTACCTCTTTATTTATATATATATATATATATATATATATATATATATATATATATAT
Source organism: Cnephaeus nilssonii (assembly GCF_951640355.1). NCBI lineage: Eukaryota > Metazoa > Chordata > Mammalia > Chiroptera > Vespertilionidae > Cnephaeus > Cnephaeus nilssonii. The sequence continues at coordinate 20,964,775 of NC_137072.1, read as the reverse complement.
AGAGAGAGAGAGAGAGAGAGAGAGAGAGAGAGAGAGAGATGTTAACATCTGGAGGAAGGGCATATGGAAATTCTTTGTACTATTTTTTGCCTCATTTTTATATGTTTGAAATTATCTCAAAATGAAAAGTTTAAAAAAAAAGCATTAATACCAACTGTGCTTTCAGGCTAGTACCTCCACCTTTGTTTCTCTCTCTAATAGTCTGCACCTGCTTACTGAAATTAACAACTTGGTCTTACCTCAATGTTCAGTTCTTAAGCCACATATGCATCTTACATAGTATTAACTGGAACATTTATCTCATATCCCATCGGGATAAGAGTATTATTTGTTCTATTCGCCGAACAATGTTCTATTCGCCGAACAAGAAGCACGTTGCTCACGGGTAAAATATGCACTTACATCCCAGGCAACCAGCTCAGTGTTGAATGAATAAGTGAATAAAGAAATCCTTGAGGCTTATTTTTAAAAAATAAAAATTATGGTGAAAAGATAAGGGGAATAGGACATTGAATATTCTTAATTGTGTTACAGTATCAAGTTTTAGGATAAAAAGGGGAAAAAGAAGCCTGACTTTTAGGAAGTAGTTTTCATTTTTGTTTTATGTTCTTTGGTTTTCTTTTTGTATAGCACCCTTCCATCCTCAGCATTCATCATTTCTAAAAATTAACGGTAACACCACATCCTTCCTCAAGGAGAACATTTACTTAGGGCTCACCACGTGTCTGGTGTGTCTGGTATCTGCTCACTGCTTTATGGTCTTTCTTATGCCATCATCTTAACAACAGTGTGAAGGAGATAGGACTATTACACTCCCGCCCCTTTACAGATAAGCACACTGAAGCTAAGAGCAATTAAGTGACTGGCTTAAGGTCATGACGACCTCTTCACAATTCCGTCTGATCTGATCACCTGGTCTGTGCAACTCCAGAACCTGGGCTCTCGGCCACAGCACTCAAATGCCTTATCTCATATACACATAAATAAATAAAAAGGGCATACACTTTAAAAAGAAAAAAAAAAAAAACCCTGTTTAATTACTTAAAGTAACCAGAGGAAAACTGCTTCAGGGTAGATGGCAACTGAATAAAACAAACACAAAGGCTCTGAATAAAATACACTCTATCTGTTCTATTTAAGTCCACAACTTTCTGCTCTTTTTATTTTACCAAGACACCCTCCTGAAAAGCCTCCAGTTTTGCCTCACCTACTAATAAAGGGAAGATAAAAGAATGTTATCACCCTGCCTGGTGTGGCTCAGTGCGTGTTCTCTCTCTCTCTCTCTCTCTCTCTCTCTCTCTCAGAAGAGGTCCTACATGTAGGTGCTGATTCTTTCCTAACTGAGCTGTCATTCCTTAATGCCGCACCCAAAAGTTGTTCATAATTTTATGCGCTAAAAACACTTCATAACACTCACCACCAAAGAAGGGAGACAACAAATATGAAACACATCGGTGTAGTTTTGTTTTCTCAAATCCTTGCCCCAGTATGGGGGCCACTGGGCATAAGGAAGTGCGAGTCATAGGTAGACAAAGGGAGTGTGAGTCTTTTCAAGGCACCTCAGATGCCGTGTCAGGAATGTAGATTTCGAGCCCATGTGCCCTGAGGTGGCTGTGAGGACAACCTAAGTCTACAACCTCGCCTGCCACTTGATGAGCATGCCTTACTGTCATGTCATCAATATCCCCACCTGCTGCTCCAAACTAGACCTTTACTAAATCTTTACTGGGTTTCATTTAAAACAGAATGTGGTTAAATCGAAATATGATTATTTGGATTAGAGTCATGATGAGCCTGTGACTACGGTGAGAAAAGCAGCTGACAGTCCGTGGAGTCCACGCGACCCGAGTACCTGTACAACGCCTGCCCACAGTCACAGCACAGACGAAAGAACTCAGCCCGAGGAGATGGGGAGAAGTACACACCACCACGGGTTTTGTTCCGGAAGTGGTGTGCCTGTTTCCCTTCATCGCCAGGAGGAAATCTAAGACAAGCACAGCTCACACCTTGGTTCCGAGAAACTGTAACGTCTTCCTCCGGTGCATCACCTTCCTTTCCTCTAATCCTTGTTGCCTGCTCACACTCGTTCTCCTGGTGCCTGCAGATCCAGGGAACATTCAGACCCTCGCTGACAGTGCTGCTTAACAACCTGATGAGTCTGTACACTTTTTTGTTCAGCTCTTTGCAGCAGTCCCATATCCTGCACGCATTACTGTTAACCTGCTGATATTTACTTCCTTATTTATTTTAGTTCAATAGCATCTTTAAAAAGTCCGAATTCAGAAAACTAATTAAGAGGTGGTTATTTCCGTTATAAAAGGAGATTGCTTTAAAGAAGGATTCACTGAAATCTTCTTCTCCAAGGCCTAATTCTCTACCTCTGTTTCTCAATTTAGCAGAGTAGAAAGTTTTTTAGGAAGCATAGATTTTTTAAAATCTATAGATTAGGAAGGCAGGCACACAACTATTACATAGTAAAAATCACCTCTAATTTCCCCCAATACTCCTGACCTGTCCCAAGCTGAAGAATATTTCCCTGAACCATCAAGTCCCATTGCTCTCTTACAAAAGCAACCTCTAAACTTGGTGTATCCCCCAAAATTTCCAATTTGTGAAAAACCTGGGCCATCCATAGGCGATGATTACTGCTCTTTACTTGAGATTATAAAGATGTAACCTATATATCCACGTTTTTTAGAGAACTATGTAGGGAAGGGAGGCTAGGATAAGGGGTGTTCAAAACCAAGCGACAGAAACAGACACTTGTGAGATGAGTGAAAAGTGTGAGCAGCTTTGAGGGGAGAGAGGGATGAATACGTGGAGCTCAGATGATTAGTAAGGCAGTGAAAATACTGTGTGTGATTCTATAATGGTGCACATGTTATTATACATTTGTCTAAGCCCATAAAATGTACAACACAGCCCTAATCCGTTTGGCTCAGTGGATAGAGCGTCGGCCTGCAGACTGAAGGGTCCCAGGTTCGATTCCGGTCAAGGGCATGTACCTTGGTTGCGGGCACATCCCCGGTAGGGGGTGTGCAGGAGGCAGCTGATCAATGTTTCTCTCTTATCGATGTTTCTAACTCTCCCTCCCTCTCCCTTCCTCTCTGTAAAAAATCAATAAAATATATTTGAAAAGTAAATAAATAAATAAAATGTACAACACAGAGTGAACCCTAATGCAAGCTATGAACTCGGGTTGGCAATGAGGTGTCCGTGTTGATTCAATGACTGCAACAAATGCACCTCCTGGTGCCCTAGGCTGATGCTGGGGGAGGCTGGGTTGGGGGGAAGGGAAATGTGGGAACTCTGCACTTTTCCCTCAATTTTGTTGTGAACCTAAAACTTCTCTAAAATATAACCTATCCAATTTTTAAAAAAGTGTCAGCGGCATAAAATGCTTTAACAGGAAGAGACTGTTACTCACTGAGTTTGCCTGAGGAAATACTGGAGTCAGCTCTTGAAGGAGGGAAAGGACTCGGGTTTGGGGAAGACAGCGGGTCTTCCCCAAACACGGAAATGACAGTGAAGGACTTCAAGGGACCAAACTGACAGAACTTTCCAGGTCAGGCTGAGAAGGCTGATTTCTGTTCTGTGGGCAGGAAGGAGTCAAGGAAGGTTTGGAGCCTGGGAGTCACAAAACGAGGGCAGTCTAAGGATTTAGCTCCTTACTTTGTGGAATGCAATTTGGAGTAAGAATGAAGCCCGGAGGCCAGGAATCGCAGGGCAGGCCCTGGGCAATGAGCCAAGGCACAGATGCAGTGGCTGGGACGCAGGAGAGGTAGGGCATAGGAAGGGGGAAAGGAGGAGCTAAGAATGTGCCAAAGGTTTTGAGCCTTTGAAACTAGAACAGTGAAGCCAATACCGAAAGCAGGAAATGCAGGAAGAGAAGTAAACTTAGGGTGTGTAGAAGGTGAACTATGTTGGGTGTGCAGATTATTCATATGGAGATATCGAACACATGTGGTTCTGAGGCCAAAAATATTCAGAAGTAATCTGCCAAAGAGACACTAATTAAGGCTTTAAGAAGAGATGCAGCTATTGGAATTGATAATGTTGCTAAGGGGTTCATTCAGATAAAAAAAGAAAACGGCCAGAATCTTCACGAAGAAGACTTGGCAAAAGAGCCTGAAAAAGAGTCTTTAGAAGAACCTGACGGGAATAGGCAATGTTCCCTCTGGATCACACTCAGGGAAGTATAGACACTTAACCTCTATCATCACAAATAATTTCTTGTGCCCCAAGCCCTTGCATGGCAGGACATACACTGTTAAGCAAAAACTGAAATGTTACTTTGTGTACGTTTACAATCTAGGGTAGGGAATACAGACTTCGAAATTACAAGTTCAGGGTATAAACAGGTGGTAGACTGCACATGAATGGTCCCCAGTGAATCACATCTCCCCGTATCCATTGACTCTGGACTTGGCCAGGAGGCTGGTCTTGGCCATGGAACATCACAAGCCAGATAAGTGCCTGGGCCTTGGGCTTGCCCTTCTGGGAGGCTGCTGCTGTGACAGCCTCAGCTGAACACCAGACACTTGAGGGGGGCCATCAGGGGCCATCCAGCCCCAGTGGATCATCAGGTGACGGCAGCCATGTGAGAGAACCAGAAGGACTGCTCAAGAGCCTACTTCCAAAGTGCAGAATCATGAGCAAATAAAGAGTTGTTTTTAAGTCCTGGGGTGTTTATTGTACAATAATAACTCTACTGCAGAATATTTTAAAGATAGAGGTAAAGCACATATATGAGGGGAGATGTGGAAGAAGTTTTAGATTTAGAATGGCAGAATCTCTCTCTCTCTCTCTCTACCTACCTACCTACCCATCCATCTATCCATCCACCCACCCACCCACCCATCCATCCACAGTAGATTAAAAATGTCATCATGATTGGAAACCTGGGTTGGTTCCACTAGTGCTAACTAACCATCTTTCACAGATAGCTCTTTTTAAACTGCCATATTCTCACCTGTTGATTCCATTCATAATCATCTACAAATATAGATTTCAGAATCTAAGAGCAGAAAGGATCTAGAAATGACCAAAAGATGAGGAAATTAAAACCAAAGAAGTGACTCATTCCTAAAGCACCATCAATTGCTTAATTTTTGTTAGGTCTGATCAAATAATTGAATCGAATACCCCCTCCCTTGGGAACTGACCTTTAGACCACTTCACAACTGATATTACCTTTCACTTAGACCACATTCCATTTGCTAAGACCACATTCCACTTGCTAAAACCATTTCCCCTCCGGACTTTCCCAGGATCCGACCCTCCCAGAAAGTTCCCTGCTGAAAAAATCCGCCTGGAGTCCTTTCAAATTCCTGACTCCCCGTCCCTGGGTGCGGGCGCCATTTTGGGGCTCAGCCCATCTGGTCTCCAGATGACCTAATAAATTTATAATCCCTTACCACTATGGTCTCAGGCATTCCTCCTTCGATGACCCTAACACTTTTAGCATCAAAACCAGAATCCAGAGCTGCTATGACTCAGCATGATGTGCTCTGGGCTGAACGAACCTGCCCCGTCATAACCACACATTCTGCCTAATGTAGCCTTTACAGATTCTGTTCACAGACTTGCTGTCCTCAAGAGAGCAGGCCTTTTCATGCCCTAGTACTCATGGGGTACATGGTCTCTTGGTGCAGTCAGGCTCAATGGTTGGATGAAATTGTCCAGCTGGTATTCAAAAGAGCAACACAGAGCAAAGTGAGCAGCATGACCTGCACTGGCTCCAAGGTCACAGTAGCCATGCTCCTGAAACAAGACCAGAACTCAGGCCATCACCACCAAAGGGGCCGCAGGAACAAAGAGCATGCCCCCATAGAACCCCACAAAACATACTCATTCAGCATCGAGCCTCAGGATGTACAGCGTTGGTTCACCACGAAAGAGAGGGTCTCACAAGTGCACTTCCTAACAGATGCTCCATCTCTGGAAACCTTGCCCTTTGGAGAGACCCAGCACTCCGCAATTTGGTGGGCTCATTCTCTCATCCCTCTCCTCCTGAACAGTCCCTGGGACCAAGCCCCTATGCTGAAATGTGCAGTAATGATCTCCAGTGGGGCTCCAGGAGACCTGCACTTTGAATAATACCCTGCATTTTGAAGCAGGTTTCATTCATCCTTCTATATTCTTCCATTGTAAGAATAAATTAAGATAATTAAAATTAGGTTTTAGGTGATTTTAAAAAGCACCCCTATATGATATAAAATTAGGGGCTGGGACATTAAAAGTCATCATACTGCCCAGCTGGCATGGCTCAGTGGTTGAGCATTGACCTATGAACCGGGAGGTGGAAGTTCGATTCCCAGTCAGGGCATATATTCCCCAGTAGGGGGTGTGCAGGAGGCAGCCGATCAATGACTCTCTCTATCATTGATGTTTCTATCTCTCTCTCCCTCTCCCTTCCTCTCAGAAATCAATAAAATCCTATATAAAAAAAGGGTAATATGCAAATCGACCCTAATGGTAGAACAACAGGTCACTATGATGCACACTGACCACCAGGGGGCAGACGCTCAATGCAGGAGCTGCCCCCTGGTGGTCAGTGCGCTTCCACAGGGGGAGTGCTGCTCAGCCAGCTCAGCCAGAAGCCGGCTCATGGCTGGCCAGCACAGCGGGGGGGGGGGGGGGTGGGAGCCTCTCTGCAGCAGTGCTAAGGATGTCCAACTAACGGTTTAGGTGGGCCTAAGCCGTTAGTCGGACATCTCCCGAGGGCTCCCGGGCTGCCAGGGGGATGTCTGACTGCCAGCTTCAGTCAGACATCCCCCAAGGGGTCCGGGAGGCGAGAAGGCGCAGGCCGGGCTGAGGGACCCTCCTCCCGCCCCCACCCCAGTACACGAATTTTCATGCACCAGGCCTCTAGTACACATATAAAAAAACAAACAAGAACAATACCAACCAATGAAAACTGCATGATTCAAACCAATTAGAGTTGTAAGAATCTGGAAACCTCATTTGCATAAAATTGGACCAATAGGGAACTTGAGCAGGAAGTTTCTCTATAAAAGGCAGCCTCCCTTTGTCTTGGTGCAGTGCACTTTCAGTTTCTACTGGCACTGTATTTCCAAGGTTTGCAAACTGTTCCACCTGAATAAAGTCTCTCCTCTCAGCACCTCTTTGGGAATTTTGGTTTACATACACCTCCTTCCCTTTTTTTCTGCTTCTCTTAATCTCACTAAACATTTTTCAAAATAAACATTTTATCCAGAAATTGTCTCTTACCATTTGCCTAGTGAACAGGGATCAATTTTTTAAAGGGAAGGGGAAAAACCCACTTTTCTACTGTTATTCTATGTTCAATCACCAAAAAATTCTGATTTTTTTTTCTTTTGTTTTGAAAAATTCTGCAGGACACTGCAGTTCAATGAAGGAAGCCTAAAAATTGCGGTGCCTTGGAATGGTTATTACAGTCTCAGTTTTTCTAAAAGATTAGAAATCGTACACCCAAGTAAGAATCTTTCTCCTAACTATCCACATTCTTTAATCTTCACAGAACTCCAGCACTTGTTTAAAATAAGTAAAAATATGTTTGTTAATACTACCCTGAGGGTGTGCTGTGACTAAGCTGGAAGGTATATTCCTGAGGCAAGAGCCTGAAGCATTATCTTCAACTGTGGCAGCAAAATCTAATTACTTTGATAACACTGATAGGAAAAACAATTACTCATGGTTAAACACACAGTCAGGAGAAGGGAGGAAATCCTCAATGCAGGGCATCCACCAAATCCAAGACATCAAAGAAAAAAAATGTAAAGCATGTACATTTGTCAATAAAAGGCCAATACAGGTAACCCATTGAAGACAAGAAAGAATACCTGATACACATTTAGACAACTGTCAATCTTCCTCAGGAAAGTAAGCAAACCAAAAAGTGCTCACAGAAACCAGAGCTCAGCTCGCAGAAAACATTCTCTAGGTTCCCTGCTGATCTTATACATAGGAGAAATCAAAGGAAGTTTTTTAAAAATAACATTTTAATTAGTTGAGATACACAAAATAAATTTATTTCTCTTGATTTCTCCATTCCAGAGTCAGGATTAAGAGCTTTTAAATGTATGCACATCCTGAACTTTTATGAGGCCCAAATTGACTTGGAAATAACCACAGGGAAAAAGTGGATGATACACCCAAGAACATAAATTGGTGAAAACATTGAGCATACACACCCCAGAAGAATACTCTCCTCTAAAATTTCTTTAAAATTAAAGCACAATTTCTCATAACACAAATGCCTCTAATTTTCCTAATTAAAATCCCGCAATGGACTAGTTGCTATAGCTAATTAAAAAAAGTAGCCATAGTTTGAAATTAAACATCTTTTTTAGAGACCTCTTCCCTTCAATTGGCATTAAAGCATTTTTTATGAACACCAACAAAACTAGAAAGTTGTATTTAATTCACAGAAGCAGGAACATGTATGTCTTCATCTACAAAAATTTACAATCCCTTCCTCAGAACACGTAAAATAAATTATTATATTGGATTTCATCCAACTCCCAGGCGTATTTCAATTTTCAAACGTAATTAAAACTGGCAGTTTTACTAAGAAGAATCAAATTTTAATCAAATGGGTGTGTCATTCTTAAAAAAAGAAAATGCAAAGGGAAAATCAGGATGTCCCAAGCAAAGGATTAACAGAGCCTTGATTAGAATGAAAGCCCGAGTTAAACAAGTGTTTTGAATTACCACTTTTATTAAAACACAATCCTTTACATGAAGCTCACTGGATTTTTTATTAGCTCTAGAATATTGAAAGAAAATGTTTGTTTTGCTTAGCATAATAAAGACTCATAAATCACGGGAGAATGATGACAGAATTACATCTGGGAAAGTCACTCCGCCAGTATCCCCCTTCGTAGCATCAGGTATTTTAGAACCAAAAGCAACAATCCATGTTTTTCTACAGAAGAGGACTCCCAGTTATGGGGCGGGGCGGCATGAGAAAGAGACATCCTAGCCGCATCAGCCTGTTTACTAATACAAGGTCTTTTTCATGGGAATGATGCATTACATGAAAGAGTTTAAGGAGCAGCAGCATCGGCTAGCCTGCCCAGACCTACTGCCCAGCAAAGGCCCTGGGGAGTGGATTATGCTGACACTGTGTAAAAGGTGGGGTTCCCAGTGACCTGGGCACTGCCCACCAGGATTTGCCTGCCCTCTTCATGAAGTTCTATTGAAAAAGACAAGTATGGGTACATCCTAATATTCAAGCTCCTTGCTAGAGCCAATCTATATAGCTTCTCATCCTGTGGGAAAAAAAATGGAATCTAGACTCAAGTGATTGACACGGAGTTGCTTAAACATGGCTCAGTTTTGTATTTCCTAATGCAAATTGAATACAACGTGCACGTGAAAGAGAGAAGCAGTTGCAGTTTGATGTAAGAGGATAATATTTAATATCCTATATAGTAAAACCCTAATATGCAAATCGACCAAATGACAGAACAACTGGTTGCCATGACGTGCACTGACCACCAGGGGGCAGACGCTCAATGCAGGAGCTGCCCCCTGGTGGTCAGTGCACTCCCACAGGGGGAGTGCTGCTCAGCCAGAAGCCGGGCTCAAGCCTGGTGAGCACAGCAGCGGTGGTGGGAGCCTCTCCCGCCTCTGCTGCAGGCGGGTGGTAAGGAGCCAGGGGCCCCGGACTGCGAGAGGGATATCTGACTGCTGGCTTAGGTGATTCCCCCGGGGGGATTGGGCCTAAACTGGCAGGCGGACATCCCCCAAGGGGTCCTGGACTGCGAGAGGGCGCAGGCCGGGCTGAGGGACACCCACGAATTTTGTGCACTGGGCCTCTAGTTCTATATAAACATATAGCAAGGAAATTATCTAAGGGATAATGAGACCTAGGGGAAATTATCAAGCAAAAAAGCAATACACAGTTCTGGAAACCAAGAAAAAGAGTGGACATAAACAGACACAAACAGCAGCATGGTGATTACCAGAAGGAAGGGGTATGGGAGGAGACAGAAGAGGGTACAGAGGGGATAAATGATGATGGAAGGAGACTTGACTTGGGGTGGTGAACACAATGCAATATACAGATGACATATTATAGAATTGTACACCTGAAATCTATATAATTCTATTAACCAATGAATGTCATCCCAATAAATTTTAAAAAAGAGTTGGGGGAAAGTATAATTTTATTCACATTCCATTTTGGGGGGAAAATGTAATGCCTCTATCTTATATACTCAAGCCTTATCAAATTAGCAACTGCCATATATGCTGCAAAGCAGTTGTGGTTTTAAATTTTATCATCATAAATCTTACTGTAATTTTATTATATTCTACTAGAGGCCTGGTGCACGAAATTCGTGCATGAGGGTCGGGGGGGGTGTCCCCTCAGCCCAGCCTGCACCCTCTCCAATCCAGGACCCCTCGGAATTAGGCCTAAACTGGCAGTCGGACATCCCTCTCACAATCCGGGACCACTGGCTCCTAACTGCTCACCTGTCTGCCTGATTGCACCTAACTGCCCCCCCTGCTGGCCTGGTCATTCCCAACTGCCCCCTTGCAGGCGTAGTGGCCCCCAACTGACCCCCCCTCCAGCCTGGTAGCCCCTTAGTGCCTCCCCCCGCCGGCCTGATAGCCCCTTACTGCACCCCCTGCTGGCGTGGTCACCCCCAACTTCCCTCCCCCCCCTCGCCAACCTGGTTGCCCCTCACTGCCCCCTCTGCCATCCTGGTTGCCCCTCACTGCCCCCCACTGCCAGTCTGGTTGCCCCCAACTGCCCCCCCTGCGGGCCTGGTAGCCCCACGCAGCCTGCTGCTCAGTCATTTGGTCACCCCTCACTAACCCCCTGCCGGCCTGGTTGCCCCATGCAGCCTGCTGCTTGGTCATTTGGTCGCCCCTCACAAACCCCGCTGCCGACCTGGTCACCCCACGCAGCCTGCTGCTCAGTCATTTGGTCGCCCCTCACTAACCCCTCTGCCAGCCTGGTCACCCCACACAGCCTGTTCGGTTGTCCATTTGCTTGTTTTGGATGCGATGGTCACTTAGCCTTTTATATATATAGATGACAAATGATGCTGTAGACAGAAACAATAGTTTTAGACTTAGAGGCACTCTGCAGAGCACTTACTCTAGCCACCCCCTCATTGTATACGTTAAAAAACTGAGCCAAGGGCATTCATGGAAAAGCTGGGCGAAGCCCCAGGACTCCTGCCTGCCCAGCCAATCTCTGCCTTTACCCACAGCCTGTGACATGGTCCTGAGCTTGCCAAGGCCGCTCTGTCACTACAACACAGTCAGTCTCAGAAAATGGATCCTCAGTAGTTCACATTAAGGCACTTACCTTAACATAAGAGGCAAATTTTTGTTCTATGCAAGAGACCTCGTGTTTTCTCACTTAATTCATACTCAACCCTCCGTCCTGAAGGCTCCCCACCTGGTTACCACAGGAGTGAAGATTCTATACACTGTGACCCTACACCCTGGCCACCAGAGTTCCCTAGTCCCCCCATAACTGCTTGGTCCAGGACTGGCCCCAGCCCCAAGCAGGTGCAATGCATCTTCTTGCTAGGGTTGGGCTCTCCCCATCGCTGAATCATTTCAAAAATGGAGGCAGTCACTGACCTCCACCATTCTGCCTGGAGGAGGCAGAAGTGCTGATGGAGCAGAGAGGAGAAACAGAGAGGTCCTGGCAGAGACCCCACCATGCTTCAGGCTTTGGCCTCCAGAATGCACTCCAGAATCCTGGAGACAAAGCCCTCTTTCTGCTCAGCTAGAATGGGCATAATATTTAATAATATAACTAATCCAGGCAAAACACTTTTAATTTCAGGATCAACTTCTCCAGGAAACTGACACTCCACAGAGGGCGCTGCAACAGATCAATAAATAGGATTACATCTGAGAGCCAACTTTCGAGGCACAGAGGAAGAAACAACTTCTCTGTTTCCTGTAGCTCTTTGCTCATGAAGGCCCACCTCTGGGGAGGTGACGGGCCTGTCAATGAAGACAGCGCTTGTCCCCAAATGTAGCTGGAGCGAGAGCCAGAGGAGAGGGAGAGAAGGAAGATGAAGGTTTCCTCAGACCTTACACTATATTCTTCGTTGAAAAAGTAATTCAGATAGTCTGACACCGGTTTTCTGTTCTTCTTTTATATCATATAAAAGAAGTTAAATCAGTGCTAACAATTAGTATTTTGTTTGCATTCTGCATCTAGGTATATGGTACTCATCTAATAGGTAGTGGTTTTAAGGACACATATTTTTTTATAAGCAGCCTTGAGACAGGAAGCAGATGAGTTCAGATGGCAAAAAATCAAGACCACCCTTACTTCTGCTGCGAACAACTGTTTAAAGTGCCTTCTGTTTATCGGAGAGTAAAAGCTACGGTATATACACCGAGTTTCTAACTTATGAGGGACACGCTTTCTTCCCCTTCTGAACCCAAGCAGGGATGGGAGCCAAGGTGGTCCCTCCGGAACCTCCAGTGAGGAGCACGCTCTGCTTTATCCCGCCTGCGGAGGAGAAGAGTTAGCTCTGAGCCAAGGTGTCCAGCACACTTATAAAGACCAAGATGATCTAGTTAGATCATTCTTGAGAGAAGCCGGCTGATATATATTCTTTTTACTTACTGTCTTCTTTGTACGTAGATTGAGGAGAACTCCCACGATTCTTACAGAAAAGAATCAGCAGAAGAAAAAGGCAAAAACAGGATGAAGGCTGACTAGGCTCTAAACTCAGCTGACACACGGATGTTTTTCTCCTTAAAATAAATAAACGATATTGTTTACTTACACTACAAAGTTTTTTCCAACAAGGATTGGAACCACTTTCTAAAAGAGGCTTTATTGCTCTCCAGCAAGAGCCTACTAGGAAACACCAGCCCCCCTCACTCCTGGCGTCACTGCTCTTCTCGCTGCCTCCTGAGCTCTGAGGAGCCAAATAAGAGGAGGTTTGCCCACATGCAAATGCTGTATCCTGGAATATACGGAGAGAAGTAAAAGGAAAAAAATAGGTACCATATAATGAGTGACACTGTGTAGAGAAAATATTCACAGGGAAGGGGTATAACACTCTAAGCCTTTCCAGATACCTCAGCATCTAAATTCTCTCTCTCTCTCTCTCTCTCCTCTCTCTCTCTCTCTCTCTCTCTCTCTCTCTCTCTCTCTCTCTCTCTGTGTGTGTGTGTGTGTGTGTGTGTGTGTTTCCTACTTTGTCTTACCACAGATGTGTCATTATTTTGTGGAAGGATTTGGGGACAGAGTTAGAGACAGGGACACAGATAAGAAAATGAAAGGAGGCAGGAGTGACATAAACATGCACTCCTGGGATTTGCTGGCTAACACATCCCATCTTAAAGCCCATCTGAGACCCATCTGATCCATAGAACGTGAAAGACAATAACAGAAAATGACAATAATTCAGTGTACCTTCAACTGAATGGAAAAAACAAAGGGACTGGTGAGATGGATGCCAGGGAACACTTCTTCCCACAACTGGCCACCTCACCTTTGTCCCAAGTAACAAGGGAATTGTCCCTGAAAGGCCACAGAGGACAAGATTATGGGGACTTCAGATGGCAAGTTAAGCCACAGTCAATGACCCAAGGAAAATATGCTACTGACAATATGTATATGCAAGGTGACTCTTTAGGGTTTTAGCCAATAAAATCTCCAGGAACCTGCAGGAAAATTCAGTCTTGGCCCTGGAAGCAGAGCGCTGAGAACAACAAAACAAAAACAGTGTGTGAAAAAGATACGAGAATTATGTGCCAAGAAAAGCATTTAGAATATAAAAATTAAATAGTAAAAAGAGCATCTCAGACGTATTATCTAAAGCCCTTCCTGAATCCGTTCCTACATCTACCCATCCTTCAAGGCCGTTCAAATTTGATCTCTTTCCTCCTCAAAGCCATCCTGGAATATTCCAGCCCAGACTGATCATCCTTCCACTCTCTGGGCCTCTGGAGGACATTTAACAGACCATCCAGGGTGCTTATATGCATTGTTTTCTCTCTCTACTTCTGCAAATGTTGTATCCTAGAATATACTAGAAAAGTAAAAAGGAAAAAAAATAGGTACCATATAATGAGTGACATTATGTATAGAAAGTATTCAGGCAACTAAAATACTACCACTCACCTAAAAAGAGGTGGCAGTGAATTCTTCAAATCTGCATAATGCAGCCATTCTGTTAATATTCTGTTAGCTAGCTTTAAATGGCCCTCAGCTTATTACTGCATCAAGGAAGAGGAAATGTTATGTAACATAAATTTATTCCACAGAACAGCTTCTTTTCATTATTCCTCTTATTCAATTTTTATGAATATCTGAAAATCTTTAACCCTGTTCCAGACAATGAACTTTCTGCCTCTTCTTAAGTATTTTTCCTTAGAGTGAAAAACACTCATTAATATTTGATTACTTCCTGTCATTTCCGACATCTCTCTGATTTTATGGGAGGGACCCTGAAACACTTGATCTTTTTTAAGACAGCTTATCTCCAGAAAGAACAAAAAACCGATTAAACACCATCAAACATAAAAATATTCCCTTGTTCTTGTGGTCTGAAACAGGCACATTTTCTCCACATGCTTCAAGGCAACAAATACAATTAAATGTATAACTATTTAAAACATACTCCAAGCCGAACAAGCAAGAAGGGGCTTTGCCAGACCACATGTCTGAGAGATCAATTTGGCCAACAAAGGCTGGAGACTACATATGTCCCTGAAATAAGAAAGGGAGATGTTTGTGATCATCCGCACGCAGCCCAAAGACATTTGCTTGAGGGCAATAAGCACAAATCAGTATCTTACCTTCAAGAATTCATCCTCTGACTTCCCTCAAAATCTCCATTTTACAAGTCAGACAGCCTTGATAAAAATAATTCACTAATGCAGGCACTGGAATATTTTCATTCACGGTTCTAATTGGAATCTAGTAGCTACATGTCATTCAATTTTTCAGAATAAAAATTTCTCCAGAAATTCTTGCAGATGCTGTAAGACTGTACGTGCATTGGTTTAATGGATTCTCCAGAAGGCTCTGCCAAATTCTGAACGTTCCATCATGCATTTATTCACCAGTTACCAAGCAACTTGTGAATTATTTAACATTTTCCCGTATCCCACTATCGGATGGGTCTATAATGTCTCCAAGTTTCTTTCTCCTTTGACTATAATTCTTCTATTAAAAAAAAAAGTTCACATTTTAAAATATTACCTTGGCTATCAAATGAATCACCTCCCATATAAAAAGAGCCGAGTGACTGGAGTTACTGTTGAATGTGAGGGAGCACCCTGGGCCAAAATACATGTCAAATTGCCACTTCTTTTCTAAATAAGTGCTATGTAGCATCCAGTAACGGGAAACACGTCTCGCCTCCATATTACGATGAAACATGCTCCCTTCCTCCAGGAGTTGACAAGGTGACTAGACAGGTGACACTACACACACAAGGAAGCAAGAAATTTGAAAGCAAGGAATGGACCATCCATTTTCCAAGGACTGTGCACGGGCTAATGGTTAACCCGAGAACACTGACCTACTCCCCTCTGGAGTGTAAACATGCATGAGCGGCTGTAATACCAGGACCCAGGGCCATGGCTACCTCAGGTAATAGACGAATGAACAAAACATGACCGCAGCAGACCCCATGGTGCAGGCACAGGGCATGAGGAAGGCTGGCCTAGGCAAAATGCTCAAGTCGATTTATTCTTCAGCAAACTACCACCAGCCTTCCTTCTCTTCTGTATTTCCCTTCCGGTCATTCATGCAGAAGGTCCCCTGTCTGCTGTAGGAGACAGGCAAGAGCACCCACGGACCCACTGTTAACATGGCACCTGTTCTTATCCCTCCTCTGTCCTCCACTGGCCTGTAAGCTCATTGGGGACACAGGCTCATTTTCACCTCAGCACCCACCCAGGAGATGTGGTTCAATAAACATTCGTTCAACCAACAAGCTGCCAAAATGTGCCCCCAGTTTTCCCCCCATTAACGTAACCTGTCCTCTGCCCTTAGGGAATTCTCAGGTGACAGGGGATGACAATCCAATGGAGGGATGTATTAGTGATTGTAAATGCTTTGTTATCAAATCACTTGCTGGTTTTTAGCCCCCGTTTTCTCAGCTATCAAATGCAAGTAACATTTGCCCCACACACTTGACTAAAATTCCAGGGCACCCTCTAACAGCATTACATAAATGTGGACATATTTTACCTAGATTTCATTGATAATCTGGATGTCTGGTCTCAAAAGCATAGTTTGTCATTTAGGTATCACACATGACATGCCAAGACAGTAAATAGAGAAACCAATATAATCAAAACAGCTAACAGAGACAATGTTTAGAAGTGGCCTATTTTCAAAAATAAAAATATTCCCCACTAAACTGGATGGAAAGTTTCCTCTTTTTGGAAACACGCTGATTTTACTTGAATTTTTCATTTTACTTTTACTGGCTGGCCCTGCTCTGGCGGGCCTCTACCTGTCCGAGTCGCCAGGGCTTGACCCTCCCCCAAGCCTCCCCCTTCCACTGCTGGCTGTGCAGCTCATCTAGATGTGACGGCTCCCAGGTCCTAACCTCAGCTCAAACCTTCCTGTGACTCCAGACTCTCTATCCCATGCTTCTCTGACATCTCCATGGAGCACTCTCTATCCAGCTAATCATGCCAGAAACCAGGAAACTGTGTTCTTCACTCTGTCACTCTTAGAGCCCATCCCCCAAATATGCGCCCAGACCTGTTTCTCACCCTCTCCACTGACGCGGACACCTCACCCGGTCTTCCCAGGGCCCTCTGTCTCCTGGCTTTCACCCCCTCGCTCCTTCAGGCCACTCTCCAAACTGCAGCTGCTGAGATCATTCAACACACTCAGCGGCTTCCCCTTTGAACTCAGAAGATGACTTCTGATTGCTTTTAGGGGAAATCCTTCTTGTGACCTCAAAGCCCTGATCGGACCCAACCCAACCTGCAGCTCATCACCTCTCACTTTCTCACACTGACCTTCTCTCCTTCTTCAGGGAGCCTCACTGTGCTTCCTTGGCCGGGAATTCTCTTTCCCCAGCCTCCTGCTTCACCTGGCAAACCCTACCCCACCTGCAAGCCTCCGTTCAAATGCCTCATCTTCCTTAAGAGGCCTTCCTAGCACCCGCCACCATCCCAGGTTAGAATAAGTCTCCTTGTTATTTATTTCTAAGCGTCGTGCACTTGTCCTTTTCAGCTTCATCACGATTGTCATTATTGCTATTTGTGTGATGTGTTTAGTGTGGACAACAAACCCCATGAGAGCAGACCCGGTCCCACTGCTGGCTGGGTGCAGCCCTCCTAATGTGCTTGGTGCTCCCCTGGAGTCAGCTCAGTAACGCACAGGGGAGCAGAGAGCCGGGGAGCATTCATTTCCCATTCCTGCCTCCTTCCCGTGCTGGGCCTGGGGGGCTAAAATTACATTTCTCAGACTTCCTCACCAGTGGCCATCTGGCTAACATCACAATGCCACCTTCCAGGTCACCCTAGAACTGCATCTGCAGTGTTTGCAAAGATTCTTCAAGCCATTCTTAATACCCACAGATACATTAATTCCTTATTATGTAAATCAGCTCCAGCAGCTTCTGTTTTCTGTAATTGAACCCCGACTGATACAGTGCCCCATGTGAGTTGAATGACCACTTAATATTCATGAGCACATTTATAACCTACACACACGACAATGTTAAACCATCCTCTTTAGCATATGTCTTCTAAACCACTGAAATGTGCTATTTTGTGAAGTGATCCCTTTGGCAAAGCATCTACCCTGTTCTCCCCACCCAGTCACGTTAAGGGAGCCCCTAAGAACCCGAGCTGATAAAAAAAAACACACACACACAAAAGAAACCTACTCCTCATCTTCTCTGCACAGGCCACTGTCACCGGGGAAGTGAACGGTTAGCATCGTTGGCTAACAGCCTCCATCCACTCATCTTCATCTTTCTCTGAATGACTCAGTTCAGCAGATACACAGAGGTGCAGCTACACAGCCTTTTCGGGGCCTAAAGAATCACGGGGTGAGACGGCCCTCAGGGAGTTTCCATAACGCACCCTCACTTCAACACTCCGAAGGTGAGGTGGTCAAGGTCTGCAATCTGAATAACGGGCAAGCTGTAGGTCAGTGTCAATGCCAAGACCAAGCCGCTGTAGCTGGTTCTGATGAATGTAGCTGTGTCCCTGCTTGCTGCGGGCACCAGTCTGATGCTGTGGAAGAAAGGAACCGCCGTGCCTGGGGGTCCCGGGATGGTAAATGACTTTCTGCTGGGTACAGATGCCCAAGGCCATTCATATTTCCAATCTAATTTTGGAAAACAGTTGTTTCAGTAAATTTCTCAGGAAAATTTAATCTCATAATTACTTCCAGAAATGCTATGAAACCATTCCTGAAGGATGAATGATTCTATTTCCTCCAGGTCGGCCGGTCAATCACTCAGCACTATTGAACTTCCCCCCTAGGAGAAAAGTCAACTATTAAGGAAATGGAAAACACAGCTCTCACTTTCCAAGAATTTTCCGTGTGAGGAGAGGAATAAAAAAGGAGAAACACAGGTACTTACAATTGACACATGATTCAAATCACCGCGTACAAAAAAAAATGACAAATTAGAGAATCCTATTAATAACTACACCTATGACCATAGGTTTCAGAATTTTAAAAAGGAGGTGGAAGGGAAGGTGGTTAACCAGACTGAACAGTGTTAGCTTAGTTGTCTCTGAGAAGCAACGTCTTCAGAGGAAGGTAAGTTTTAAAAAGATGCAAGGGTGGTGGGTCACCTGTGTAACTCCCAGAAAGGACCCGGTCCCACTGCTGGCTGGGTGCAGCCCTCCTAATTCTGGGGCAACCAAGTGCCACAGAAAGCAAACTGCTCTGGAGCCAGGAGGCCTGGTGATGTCATTCCAGGCGAGTCAATACCTCTGAACCCTCTCCTGGCTCCTGAACTAGGGATGATAACCTCATCCGGCTACACCACAAGGTGTCAAATGACATATGTCAGTGCTTTGAAAACTGTGAGAGGTTATGTCTGTGAAATCTCAATCTAAAGAAGGACAGAGAAAAGCCATGGCAAACACGGGGCCTGGAGTTTCAATAGAGAAAAATGCAGGGGGAAGAAACGAGTGAACAAAAGAAATAGTGTCTCATGAGAAGGAGGTGATGGGGTGCATGCAGGAAAGAGAAGCTGACAGAGGTCCTGGGCCACTTGGTGTAAAAATGATGATTTGACCCAACCCCAAGCAGGCAGAGTTCTGTAGCTTTTTAAGAACAGGTGAATCTTTTCTTGTAATCTATAATTCTTTTTTCAAAATATATTTTTATTGATTTCAGAGAGGCAGGGAGAGGGAGAAATAGAAACATCAATGCTAAGAATCATTGATTGGCTGCCTCCTGCACGCCTCCTAGTGGGGATTGAACCCCCAACCTGGGCATGTGCCCTGACCGGGAATTGAACCGGTGACCTCTTGGTTCCTGGGTTGATGTTCAACTGCTGAGTCACACCCCGCTGGGCAGAAAAGGTGAATCGTAAACCAATGAGGTACGCACTGTGGAAAGTGCCCCCATCACCACTCCGGTGTCTGCGACATGGACATCTTCTGGGCCGAAGCCCTTTGCAGCCCTCTGTCTCTGGCTGCTGCTGTGCCTCCCAGAACGGTGATAGTTCATGTTCTGCCTCTTGCTGAAGCCCGATGTCCCATGTTTCAAATGCTTTTATTTAGCCAGGTCACAGCTGTGTGTGTTTTAAAATTTGTTTTGAAAATACAGTTCCGTCAAAAGAACAGAGGCAATCACATATCATTTTGGTGTGTTTCCTTCTAGGCTTTTGGGTTCTTAGTAGTTTGCAGATGGCTGAGCTTATACATTAACCATCCTGTAGCCTAGCTTTTCTCATTTAAGCATTCTTCAAAATACCTTAATGAGTAGGTGCTCAATAACTATTTATGCAAACATGACTAAATGGCTAGAAATTACTCAAACATGCATCTGTACCATAATTCATCTTTGCTTTTTTAAGGTTGTTGAACTGGTCCCTGGTATTTCATCACAGCCAGGATTTGTTCAGGTCGAGAACAGTTTATCGGTTCGGCATCAGGCTAAGGGCTGGGTCTACGAGCGCTGCACTGTTCCACTGAAGAATCACAAAGGGCTGGAGTGGACCCTTCAGTTCAGACAACATAAACTTCACTGTCATCAGCCTCATTAGCCTCTTGGGAGAGTCAAACCCAAAATCCTCTCCATCCTTAAAGGCCAAGTTCATATCCATCTGCCCTATGAAGCTTTAATACCTCAATGACTCTCATCCTTGCTTATGTCCTTCTCTTAACTCCTATAGCACACTTAATGAAATAATTATATAATCACCCTCTAACTGTTTGATGTCATTTTTCTCTCTTGGATTTTTTTCTCTTGTCCTCCCTGCAATGGGCACCAGCTGTACTTGCTGTCGGCATCTATTCAGCTCCCCTGGCACCAGGCTCTCTCTGACTCCCAGCCCATTTCCAGGAGTGGAACATGTGAACTGTGCCCAAGCAATGAGCACTTTCCGTCCCCCTGTATGTGGTGACTGCTTCAGGGACAGGCACACAATGCAACACAGATCAATGGCAGGTCCGAGACTGTTACTCCTTCAGGGAAGACACTTTCTGACTGGACTCAAAGATGAAAAATGTAGAACGGAGACTATGGAGGCCATCTTACTAGCACAAGGGCGAAGATGAAGCAAACATGAAGAAAGTGGAGTTGAGACATAAAGAATCAGGTCCAGGTAAATTCTGGGGGCCTCTAGGTCAAACAACTCCTGAAATTTTGTATACATAGGTCAGTAAGTCTCTTCGTGACTGAGCCAGCATGAGTTATTTTCTGTCGCTTGCAAAGTCAGTGAGAAAAACAGAATCCTAAATAGATTTGCCAATTAGATTTTGAGCTCTCTCAGCCTCACATTAGCTTCCTCTGGTTCCCAACAGCACTGAGAATTGTGCTCAATGTCTTGTGTACACCTTGGGTCCAGGGCCATGTTTTATTTTGCTTTGTCTCGGTCCCAACACCTAATACTGTGAAGGACATGGCAAACATCTATTTGTTACTTCTCAAAACTCACTTCCAACTAGAATTAAACACTCTCATAAGCACCAATCCCTTCTCCCCTGCTGGGGAAGACAGTCACTAGCAATGCAGGCCTTCCTGTCCTGGGCACAGGAAATGCATTCACCTCTGGGCATCCGGGGAGAACAGCTGGGAATAACCCCAAGCACTTAGGGCAACAAATGACTTTTAGGAACACAGTTGACAATCTTCTGTCAACACCTCCAAATTTCAAGGGTCTAATATTTGCCTTTTCAAGTCACACCTTAAATTTTACTTTTTACTTTTGTGGATCTATAAACATTCTTTCAAGAGCAATGTCACATTTTTCTCTTCACCTGAAGAATCTTCAAAAAGGATGACTTTCATCTCCCCACTCCATAGCAAAGAAAAAGACCTGTTTCATTGAAAGACTAAATTTATAAAAACCAAAACTATTCCACAGTGGCAAATGCTGTGTCTTTATTCTTTATATATATATATATATATATATATATATATATATATATATATATATATATATATTGTGGAAAGAACACTTAACATGTGGAAAGAACCCTCTTAACACCTTTTTAATAGTACAATATAGTATTGTTAACTATAGGCAGAGTGTTGTACAGCAGATCTCTGGAACTAAATCATCTTATTCTTTGCTTTTAATATCATGTCTGCTAAAAGAATATGCCCACAGAAAACATAAACAAACAAACAAATAGAAAAACACACACCAAAAGTACCCCAAAGACCTGATGACAGCTCAGAATTTGGAAATGTGTTCTCTACCACGTGACTCTTTGAAAGGCATAGAGGATACCAGGCCTATCCATCAAAAAAGCCCAGGCAGGGGTGAGAGAGAATAGTTGGGAATATTGTTATTAATACTATGATTTTTGAAATAGATGCAATCATGCTAAATTTCAGATCCAGTTATCTTTTTGTGTGTGACAGATATAGGCTAGCATTATTGCGAAATCATTTTCAACTGGGCTGACAAATGGGACCTACCTATTTTCAGGGGCTACAAACCCTACTGAGGTCACTACTACAGAAATATGTGGCGCCAGAAGTACAGACAGGAAAAGAAACGTGTAATTTTTTCTAGGCAATTAGCTATGAATAAAATACAAAAATACTTTACTCATCCCGGAAATTGTTTTTTAAAAACTTCTTTTGTTGATCTTTTCAGAATTAGACTTTCAAGGCTGTGTGTACTCTTGAATGTGTGGCAGCAAAATGTCATGCCACAATATAAATCATTTTAGAAAAATATCGCCAATTAGGAAATATGTTATAAAAAAATGTCTCAAAGTGTTGAATGCCACAGAAACTGCAATAGAAGAGATTTATTCCTGAAAAGAATTACAATACTTTGCAATATAATAGCATCTTTAACACTTGAAGGACAGGCCCTGGTGGAGAAATCACCGTGGCACATTCATGATATATAAAACTTTTAAAAAAATGCATGTTAAGCTAATGCAAATATATTAAAAAGAAACACAAGAATGATAGTAGGCTTGAAGTACCAAAAAGACAAAATACAGTGACAGTGAAAATGAACTCAAATTCAAGAACCATAATTCTTAAAGAAATTCCATACCTATCCATTAAAATAAGAAAAAAACACACACATAAATGAGAAACCTTTTCAACTAGATGTTTACCAAATCTCCTCTACTTTATCAACCCAGTGGGATTATGTAGCTGCTATGTAGCAAAAGATCCCATAGGAATGAGAATGAGGACTCCCGCTTTTTATTTATTTTATTTTTTATTTTCATTAAATTTACGAAGAAGACATTGGTTAATGAAATTACATAGATTTCAGGTGTACAATTCTATAATACATCATCTGTACACTGTATTGTGTGTTCACCACGCAAGTCAAGTCTCCATCACCATTTATACCTGTACCTTCTTGTACACCCCAACCTTCTACCTTTCCCTCTGGTCTGTGTCTATCAGTTTCACCAAGCCCCAGAACCCCTCTCCCCTCTGACAGCTGTCAGTCTATTCTCTGTATCTATGACTCTGTTTCTATTTTGTTTGTTAGTTTATTTTGTACATTAGATGCCACATGTAAGTGAAATCATATGGTCCTTGTCTTTCTCTGACTGGCTTATTTCACTTAGTATAATACTCTCCAAGTCCATCCACGCTGTCGCAAAAGGTAAGTTGTCTTTCTTTTTTACTGCTGAATAGTATTTCCTTGCATAAATGTACCACAGCTTTTTTATCCACTCATTTACTAATGTGCTCTTGGCCTGTTTCCAGATCTTGGCTATTATAAATAATACTGCAATGAACATAGGGGTGTATATATTCTTTTGAATTAGTATTTCGGTTTCTTCGGATATATTTCTAGAAATGGAATCACTGGGTTATAAAGCAGTTCCATTTTTAATTTTTTGAGGAAACTCCACACTGTTTTCCACAGTTGCTGCACCAGTCTGCAATTTCCACAACAGTGCACAAGGGTTCCCTTTTCTCTACATCCACACCAACACTTGTTGTTTGTTCATTTATTGATGATAGCCATTCTGGCAGGTGTGAGGTGATATTTCATTGTGGTTTTAATTTGCATCTCTCTGATGATTAGTGACGCTGAGAATCTTTGCATATGACTATTGGTCACTTGTATGTCCTCTTTGGAGAAGTGTCTATTCAGGTCCCTTGCCCATTGTTTAATTGTATTGTTTGTTTTTCTGGTGATGAGTTGTATAAGTTCTTTATAAATTTTGGATATTAACCCCTTATCAGATGTAACACTGGCAAATATTCTTCTATTCAGTGGGCTGTATTTTCATTTTGTTGATGGTTCCTTAGCTGTGCAAAAACTTTTTAGTTTGATGTAGTGCCATTTGTTTATTTTTTGTTGTTGTTACCCTTGCCTGAGGAAATATATCAGAAAAAAATATTGCTACAAGAAATGCCTTCTTTTTTTATATTGATTTTACAGAGACAGAAACATCCAACGGCTGTCTTCTGCATACCCTCTACTGGGGATTGAGCCTGCATCCTGGACATGTACCCTAACCAGGAATCAAACTTCTTGGTTCATGGGTCGATGCTCAACCACTGAGCCACACCAACTAGGCAGAAAGGCCCTCTTTTTTAATTGGCTCTAAACTGCTATCCTAAACCCAGTAAAATCCTAGGCATTTTAAAGCCTGCCAAACAATTCCATTATATTTAAATTTTATCTCCATTTTAAAGAAGAGAGAACTTCATTCCGAAAAATTAAATAACTTGTCCAAGATCACAAGGTCATGCTTAATTCCACAACAAAACCCACAGCTTTTCTCGTCCTTTTGATAGGAGCTCTGTAAGGCCAGTAAGACCTCCAGGCTCCTCCAGGCTACATGGGACCACACAGCGCCAACCAGGATCCAAGAGATCTGGAGTTGGTCCTGGCTCCCACATGACCAGACTAACCACCACCACCCTGGCCTCACCTCAGGAGGAAGCTGGACTGGGTGGGTCCTGGTTCCTTCTGATTCTAACAGTTGAATTCATTTGAAAAATGAGCTGTAACCAGGTTTCAATGATTATCTTTCTCTTTTCTCAAGCATATGCCACCCAACAGTTCATAATACATATATTACTATAGCCTTTTTAGCCACAAAATGACTCAATTACCCTGAGGACTCTCTGGATAAAAGGCCTTCATTTAATGGCCATAAGGAATGGATCTACTAGGCAATCTCTTTCTAGAGCCATTTTCAGGGCAATAAGGCTGTGGTAGAGCTGGCTATCTTTAGTGTAGCTTCAACGTAACGTCTTCTGATATAGCTTCCCTGTCAGCCCACATACTTCCCTCCCACAGCGGAACTCTCAGTCCTCCCGGCTGCAAGGAACAGAAACTGTGTCCCTAACACACTACACAAGCTCTGATGATAGTTTCCATGACTCTGCCTAGCTAGATGTGAGCTCCTTGAGGACAAGACACAATCTTATCCCTGTATCCCCAGCACTTACTCCTTGGGCAATGTAGCAAGTGTTCAATAAATGTTTACTTGAATATTATCTTTTATTTTTTTAAAGGCAGGCAGATGAGAGAAAAAAATCTAGGTGATCTATATACTTTATGATTAACAGGATCCCATTAAGCCCCTACCAAGGACAGGACTCTCATTTTGCATAAAAAAATCTATTCCTGAAAGGTAAGGAGCTTTATAAACTGATTCATAATTTAACATGTAGTATTTCCTTGGAGTTTTCTATAATAATCTATATATCCCCCATCTCTGACAACAATAATACTTACGCCCTGGCTGGTGTGGCTCAGTTGGAAAGATGTTTTCCCGTGCAGCGAAAGGTTGCTGGTTTGATTCCTGGTCAGGGCACATGCCCAAGTTTCGAGCTTGACCCCTGATAGGGGTATGTCTCTCTCACTGTCCCTCATTCTCTCAAAATCAGTGAAAATCTTTTAAAATAAACAACTATTTAAATACACTAGAAAGCCTCTATAACTCAAGAAAGTTTGCAGGATTTTTTTTTAAAGCAAAAAAAGTATGTCATAGAACATGATCACCATTTTAATCTATGCTTTCAAGACTTGAGTGTTTTAACTTAGACCATTTATCTAGCCTTACAGCTGCAAACCATAACATGACAAAAACATTTATCTGCAAGAGTCTAAAATGAATCAGATGGTATTTTCCCTTAAAAGATAAGGTATCTATCCTCCAAACTCATCTTGTTTTAAATTGAAGCTTGCGTAGATTACACTATACCTATCTGTATGAATGTTTTTGCTGTATGAGAACCAAGACAGGCCATGGAACCCTGTCAATCAAGGATACCCTCCTCACTCAATGTCCTGTCTGCAAGCTGGGGCCAATCCAGAAGGCTTCAAAGGAGGGAGGTATTTTAAACCAAGTTTGAAGGGAAAGGAAAGAAGGGACAGACTATGGGAACGATGTTTTCTAATTACGGAAGAGCAGGGCAGACAACATAAAGGAGGAAGCAGAAAAGCAGTGTGCCTGGACAGCAAAGGGACTCCTTGCCAGACCTGGGAAATCCTACCACAAGGTAATGAGATCACCAGATAATGAGGTCATTGTTGGACAGCAGCTCCGGGCTCACAGATGCCCTGGAGCCACTCAGCCCTTTCCCTCTTCCAGCTGAGCTCTGCTCCCGCTCTGGCTAGAAAGCAGCTAGCCCCCTGCCTTGTATTCTGCAGCCCTTGCTAATCACCTCATTCTAATTCTGTGGTCTAAGTCAGTGTGAGCTTTTAATTTAAACCATAAGCTCCTCGAGGACAAGGAAGTTGCCTTTTACGGATGTCCTTCTCCTTCCTTGCTACCTGGTATATGTAGTAAGTACTCAACAAATGCTGTCTGAATGATCAATCGGTAAGTGAATACATTATTTCCAGTGTTTTGATGCACAGTGTTATAGATACCAAAGGCAGATTCTAGGGCTGCGGACCAGAAAGAGGCTGAAAATGAGAAAACTAGATACAGGAGAAAAAGCACAAATACTGGGGACGATGAGGAAAGGGAATGGCATGTGGAAAGAACCCTGTGAATTCAGTCAGAGGCAGATGAACCAACGATGTGTAAGTGTAAAATTCCTTAGCCACTAGAAATGATCGCCCGGCAATTTATTATGAAGCCAACTCTGGCAAGCGGGGTGCAAGCATGACAAGAGGAAAACACAAGTTAGTGGCCACCATGTATGCTGCAGGAAGCAGGAAAGACAAGCTGTCTCCAGTCTCTCCCTTCAATGCAGGGTCTGGCACTGCTCACTTAGGACATTCTCCACTTTCCTATTCCACTTTGAGAAATGGACTAAAATTCATTAACCTAGCATCTCCATTGTTCTAGGAGACTGCATTCTTCCATCAGTCTCTCTCCTGTCTTCCCACACTCCAAATCCTTTCCTTTGCCCTTTGCTAAATATAATTCAAAGAACCAAGAGCCTTTTACAAGATCAGAAGAGTTTTTTCTCTGGTTTGGGTCCAACATTTCCGTGAGATTCTGCTGACTGCTGAAGAGGATTTCTGAAATGTTATGCTATGAGATTTCCAAAAGGCAACCTCAATTTGATACTTGTCAGCATGCTAATAGATTCGATTGAAAACATTCTACAGGTAATTAAGGGTTCTTGCCTTCAGTATTGAGCTCTGCCCATTAATATGCAAGGTACATCATTGTTTGCCTGGGGAGGGGGGCATACATTCCTGAGCTAGATTACAAACTCAGTGGACAAGATACAAAGTGATGTAAAAGGAACCATTAGCCTGACGACCACTGAGAAAAGTGAGGGCCTCCGCCAGGAAATGGAGAAATTATACTCCAGGGAGAAGGTATCTGGACACAGACAGGCGAGGAAAGGCATAGTCTGCTAATCGTACCAACAGTCCGGTGACCATTAGTAATTCGAGCTTCATATCAGCAGTAAATTGAGAACATCCTCGCAATTCTAGCTAGATTTAAATTCCTGGCTTCCCAATCAACGATCTGTGTGATCTCAAAGGACATGTTTGGGAGCCTATTTCCTTTTCTGTGTACATGTAACCACAGTAGGTGTTTAATATATATTTGCTAAATTAGTAACTAAAGACTTAACTAAAATAACACCTGCAAAGAATTGGCACATAATTGGTGATTAATAAATATTCACTCCTTTGACCCTTTGCTTCCTCTCTTTTTTGTGTGCTTTTTAATTTATTTTTTTTTATTGATTTCAGAGAAGAAGGGAGAGGGAGAGAGAGATAGAAGCATCAATGATGAGAGAGAATCATTGATTGGTTGCCACCTGCATGCCCCCTACTAGGGATCAAGCCCGCAACCCGGGCATGTGCCCTTGACCGGAATTGAACCTGGGACCCTTCAGTCCGCTGGCCGATACTCTATCCACTGAGCCAAACTGGCTAGGGCCCCTCTAACTTTTAAGAAATGCTTTGTGTGTATTTTCCATGTGGTTTTCTGTTTGGCTTTTTCTTAATGTATCAAATTATTAGTCATTTTTTCTAATTATAAAGGTAAAAAGTGAACCTGTTACATATTACATTTGTGAACTGAAAAAAGTACCAAATTATTGTCCAGAAAGACTTGATTATATTCTTATCAACAATGTATAACTGTTGTTTTAATTTATATTGATTACTATTGTGGTTGAACATTTTCATATTTATTGATCATTTATATTTATCTGTGGTTTTTCTTATTCATGTTTTTTACCCATTTTCTACTGAATTGATTTTTCTTCATTATACACACACACCGTTACAGTTGCCAGGGTTTCTCCACATTATTCTTTTGATTTTACTTATGATAAGCATTGATGATAAGAAGTTTTCAGTTGTATGTGGTTAAATCTGTCAGTCTTTCCCTTTAGGTTTTAAGTTTGATGTTCACTTGTTTTTTAAACAAATTATCTACAATTTTTGAAATGATTTACTCTTTAATTTTAATTACTAATAAATCTTTAACAGATTTAACACAAAAGGAACAGCTTTATGATATCAATACAAATTACTATCCCAGAGCTACAAATACTTGCATTCGTAAACTAAAATATATTTGTGTGTAGGTAGCACATTTCATTAAAGGTTTGAGGTTTAAATCAGAATTCTAAAAACACAAAATTGAATATTAGATATCAATGTTCTTTTGTTTCCCAATATATGAAGTTTCATTTTTGTTCACAAAATATAGATGTGGGGTTATTGGGGGGAAAATTAGGAAAAAACATAAAAACATTCTGTAACACTGATACCTAAAATAACCATTATTAATATTTTGAACATTTTTATATATATACACATATATATCTTTATGTATATATTCAATACATTCATAGAGACACATATACATATGTACACATGCATATGTGTACATAAACAATTGCCTCTATATGTGTCTTATCAATTGTTGAGGTATAATGACTTTAAAACATATCAAAACCTATCAACCACAGTTTTTAGGTTGGCCATATTCACTAAAGAGGGTGGGGGAGGAACTAGGGATATACAAAAGTCTCAAGAGAAACCTTTCAACGCCTCTTTTCCTAATTTACCGAAGGACAGCTTCTTATGCAGCAGAAAAGCATGAATTTAGGAAGGCTGTTTTGAAAATTTATCAATCCCAAAAGATATAACCAAGTATTTAGAAAGAACCAAGGAACAACTCTAAAACTCTACTGAGAAGGCAACTGCAAGCCCCAAGGAGAACAGAGCCACGCTGTCAACATCGTGCAGATGGCTTATCAGCAAACGCCCGCTTCAGCCTGCCCAACCCACGGCGGCTCTCCTGGGCCAGCACGCACGCCCGGTTTCCGGGCGCCCACTCTTCCACAGGCCCCGTCTGAAACAGACAAGCATCACTGCATTGGACAGCCCTCCCCCTGCTCCCATATACACATTTTCCGATTGTATTTGTAAAAAGTCTTTAATAATTTTATGGTGATAAGAGTCATATGCCAGGAGAGCATCAGAATAACCAACATTTGCATTTCTGCAAGTAAGTTAGTCACTGGCTGATGCCATTCTATGGGCTGCATGTATAAAGGGGAGGGGGAACCCATCCACTGTACTTGCTTTGGTAAAACTACTTGAGTAAAATACAATACTAACAAGTATACCAAATAAAGCCAAAAGAAAAAAAAAATACTCATGTTTTAACCCATAGACTGTAATTCTGTAACAATAATAGTGTGTTGACTAGCACAGAAATTGTTCATCAGCTTCAGAGTAATATTTTCCACAATCTGTAAAATACCTTATTTTACCATGTAAGAGTGGGTACCAATGACTTCATATAATGGTTAAAAGAGCAAGATGTTGATCAAGTAGCAAAGAAATTAAAATAACTAGTATTCAATTATATCCCATTAAATAGCCTTAAATTAATATATCATGTAGGAAAAAGAAAGTAACCAGCAAATTTTGATGTGTGTTTTCAAATATAGTCTACGATTCTTTAAATACTACATGATTATTTCATAGAATACCAATTATAATTATGGCAGCAAGTACCTTAAGATCTTACTATAAACTCCTTGACTTTCATCCCAAAGTTTAGAGTGGGAAAGACATCTATGTGGTTTTAATAATTCTTCAACAAACAAAGGATGATTTGTAAAATGAATGGTCATAAAAACAACACGTAAAAAATGAAATATTTCTCATATTACTTTCCATGGACATACTTTTCACACCAAAACTTTAACATGTGAGGTTATAAAATTGAAATTCTCTTGAAAAGTGAATCCTTTACTTCTATTTCTTGACTAGAAAATGTTTGTCTTTCAGGCAGTTTTTCTTAGAGACTATTACCTGTAAAAGAACATTAAAAAAATAACTTTGAACAGCAGTTGTTAAACCCCTCCAAAATATTTGAGAAGTGGGTCATGCTTTCATGATTGTTATGACTCTTAGCCATGGAAAATCCTGAAGTTTTCAGTGAACTTATAAGTAATATTTTTTAATTGGTCTTTAAATTTTTCTGCAGTAAATTTTCAAAAGATTCTCTAAAAGTTTCTCAGGTGTTTTCATCACTGACTATCAGTAACTATAAGACAATGGGTTGATTACAAAGCAAAAGTAAGGCTTTTCTTGTCTAATTATAAGAAAGATTTCTTCTTTTCTTGGATGCTGGATGGACGAGATGCTTTGGATTGCATCAATATGGTACGAAGTAAAAAGCCCTTTGTTGGTTTACAAGTTAATTGGGCAGCTCCCAACTCAGAATGTATTTTCTCTAGAATTCAATGTTACAGATAGAAGTTCATTTTCTAAACTAGTCCACAAAATTCTGTATGACCCATATGTAAATGAAATACCATTGCATGTGTTTTAATGCAGAAAAATACCAGAAGATAATCAACATTAACCATTCAACAAAAAACAAAATACTAATGGAAATTATATAGAAAAATATTTACTTCTCTTGAAGCCTGGTCCTTGAAGCAAAACACAAAACATAGTTTGGACTGTTTTTGTAAAAAAACAAAGGAGATAATTTACTAACCAAGTCTGGGGATGTATCCTCATGTCTGGCTTCTGTTAGCTGTTATGTTTTATTTGTTTCATTTTTAATAGAACACTCGTGGTTTCAATACCTGTTCTTTTGTCGCTAGTTGATAATAACACACTCATTATATGGAAAATTACTGGTGTAAATTTAAGACAAGCTTGTTTAACTGGAGAGAAAGGTCACTGTACGTTCCCGGAGCTTTCGTGAGCTCTGGAGACTGAAGACATTGTCCTTAAGCTTTATTCCACTGCAAAATGTATGGTTCTGAAATTCTTTGATAGGTGAATGTTCCAAGTGCCGACCATATGTTTTCAAGTAAAATCAGGGGAGATTTTATATATATTAGAGGCCTGGTGCATGAATTCATGCATGGGTGGGGTCTGACCAGCCTGGTCGGGGGATGGGACATGGGCGGTTGGCCAGCCTGCCTGCTGGTCGAACTCCTGGTCGAGGGGACAATTTGCATATTAGCCTTTTATTATATAGGATATACACTGAGTGGCCAGGTTATTATGCGTTCAGAGATCATAATCATGTGTGTGTGTGAGTGTGTGTGTGTGTGTGTGTGTGTGTGTAAAGAGAAAGAGGAAAGTAAGAGACTGAAGATCAAAAGAGAAGTCAGAAAAGATGTGTGTGTACAAGTGAAAAACCAACAACAAACAAACACCATGCCTGAAGTGGAAAGTAAGTTATGAAAGAAAGAGGAAGAAGGAAAAAGGAAGAAGGAAGAAGGAAGAAGGAAGAAGGACAACTCTGGCTACATACGTCACCTCCCCCGCGAGAAGAGAGCAACCTGTGTGTCAGGAGAGCAGAGCAGCTCAGACCGGGGGCTGCTGGGAAGGCGGCTCCCACCAGAGCACACTAGGATGCAGGAGGGTTCTCAGCCCCCAAAGCTCCAGGGGCAAGTACCGGCAGGGTAAGGGTAGTCGTAGAGAATTCAGAACACTTACCTTTTAAGAATAATCATCACTATCAGAAAATATGAATAGCTTTCTAATTTGCACATCTGTTTGTTTGTAAGCTCGGTGTACATGAATGAATACAGGATGGGGAAAAAGTAGGCTTACAGTTGTGAATACACGAAAAGGAGTTTATGCTTGTTATTACTTATTAATTATCGTATTATTTTCCATATGAAAACTACCTTTGTCCCACCCTGTTTTGATCTGCTCACTGACCCGGTTACAGCAGGGAGGCCTGGCGGCCACAGAAGCAGAGTGCTTCACCTCAGCGCTGTTCCTGGGGCATCAGCGGTCATCCAGGTATAAATTACTGTCCAACGTTCCAGTGACCTACATAGGCTATCTCTCAGTGCTCCCATCAACTGCAGTCTTTCAACAGAGTAATTATAACAACACGTGTAATTTAAAACTTCTTTTGGCAACTAAAAAGATTGCATACCTATTCTTCAAGTTCTATCTGATTCATTTCTTCCAGAGAAAAATGGATAAAGAAATTCCTTATGCATAGTGATTTAACCTTAAAATACAATCACTTCAGCGTCTTATATATGCATATTTCTCACTAACACAAATACTTGAAAATACAAAGCATGTCTGTTAAAGGTGCACCTGAGAATATGCACAGCAACAAGTCCAGCCAAATGTGTAGGATGTCCACACATTAAGGGGGGTGAGGGGGGGGAAGAGCCAGAAAAACGGAAATGAACACTCAAGTCCAGAGGAGAGAGACGCAGAGGAAAATTCCAGGGCAGATTAAGAAGAGGCAGAAGGAGAGACACAGAGGCCTACACAACGAGACAGACACCGAGATAGGGAAGCATATGGAAGAGTCTGGTAATTCAGAACATGAGTCATGCCAACCTTGACTCAGGACAGCCTTGTTCAAGATGTTAGCAAACTCCAGACAGCTAATTCCAGCCCTGGGCTGGCGGGCTGATTTTTTTTAAATAGGAAGTAGCAAAGGGGATCAGAATAGGCCACCCCAAAATATGCCGCTTTGACATAAAAATTATTTTGAGCTGAAGGCATTTGAGTTCCTGAAACCAGCTATTTGCCTAAAAGCAGAACTTCTCAGAAGAACTCAAATGTCATAAATGCTGTCACTGGGACCAACTCTTGAGAGGAGAGGTCAGTACCACATCCAGATAGACTTTGTCACAAAACATCCTACCTCCCATCCAGTCTCCTAAGGGCCCCTTTGTCTTTCCAAAAAGTCATTTGCTTTTCCGAAAGTCCCCTCTCTCCCTCCCTTTCCCTAATAAACTAGGTATACAGCCACCAAATTCCAGCCACTCCACTGTTACTCCTCGCCGGTACCTGGGCCGTGCCCATGTTAATAAACGTGTTTTTCTCTTGTTAATCTGTCTTTCGTCAGTCTAATTTACAGGGCCCCAGCCAATGAACCTAAGATGGGGATGGGTAAATGGGGGGGGGGGGGGGGGAAGATGAGTTTTTCCTCCCCTACAGTAGCAATGTGAAATTTTTCAAGAAAACGAGTGAAATCCACAGAAGCCTTCTAATATTAACACAGCCTCATTTTCAGAGGCGGGAACCGGTCCATAGATCACTTTCCTGCAGCCTCACCTCCTGCCTCCCTCCCCGTCCAGGACCAAGAGAGTGAGCACTGTCCCCAGTCCTCTGAGCACACTGGTACCCAACTGCGGTGCCGCGGCGTCTGGCCCGAAAGCCCTGCAGAGCCCGGATCTCCCAGGGGCACCTTCTAGGAGTTCAGCTCTTACCTCCTCCTCCAGGCGTGCTCCCCACTGCTCCCCACCAGAGGTGTTCTGGGTTCCTTCCCTCTGTCACAAACACATTATCATTAAGCTTATATGGAAAAGCCTCCAACTATACTGACTTCTTAAGGGAAAGACCTGGGGTTTATTCCTTTTTGTTTTTCCAGAACTTAATGCAGGAAAATGCAATCAATGTTTATGAATTAATTCATTAAAATGACCACAACGGTCAAAGGTAGACCTAGAACTAGAACCAGGTAGCCCATTTCTGGTTCAAGGGTCTAGTTTCAAGTCAAGGGCATATTAAGCTCAACGTAGCATGCAATAACCAGAAATAAATGTTTAAAGGTATACAAATCATTTTAACAGCATTTAAACATATATCAAACACATTTCCAAACCAACTGTAACTGCACCAGACCCTTCAAGGCAAAATAAATCCCACTATTCATCTAATCGTGGACTATTACACAATAGAAAGAGAGCAAGCACTGTTCCCAACCCAACCCATAATAACCTAGGCCAGTGGTCGGCAAACTCATTAGTCAACAGAGCCAAATATCAGCAGTACAACAATTGAAATTTCTTTTGAGAGCCAAATTTTTTAAACTTAAACTTCTTCTAACGCCACTTCTTCAAAACAGACTCGCCCAGGCCGTGGTATTTTGTGGAAGAGCCACACTCAAGGGGCCAAAGAGCCACATGTGGCTCGCGAGCCGCAGTTTGCCGACCACTGACCTAGGCCCTTAGGCAGGATGACTGACAATCCTTATACGTTTATCCCAGGGAGAACAATAACAGATACTATTTTTATTCATACCGGTATTTAATCCTCTTCCTGAGTAATATACTGGATGGCACTAATTTCTATGGGTTAGTTATATATTCCCGCCAACAGGTTTTTCTTTAACTTTGTTTTATTGAATCCATAGAGCCATCCCAGAGGGATATTGCAGCCAAATCAAAAGTCATTTCATCAACTGAGAGACCAACTTATTTTATGCAGAAATGTGCTGTGCAAGCAGGGCGTGTGGCCTCCACCCTCTTGGTTCTACACAGAGCCTTTGTTTTTCTTCTGCTTCTTCCTGTTTCTAATATGGTGTCAAATCTGCTTCAGTTAACCACAGGGACACAAACTTTCACTTTCCTTAACATCTCGGACTTAGAGCAGCTAGTAGACACTGTCTCCCATATGGTATGTATTTATAAAACATTAACTACACTGACACTGTTGACTATATACACTGTATCAACACTATTCTCCACTAGTAATACCTTCTGTCTTACAACACTTTCTTCAGGTGAAAGGCCAGTTTCCATACTTATCCGACACCTCTACTCCTAAAAACCATGTTGCAGTGATTAGAGAGAGAGAGGAAGGAAGAGACTTGGGGGCAAAGAAGGAGAGGTTTGCTGTTTTTACTACTCAACTTTTGTTCCTTCAACATCCAGTTACAGTATGCATTTACCAAATGTTAACTGAGCATCTACTTTATGCCAGTCACTAAGCTAGGTACAGTTCTCTACTCTTAGCTCCTGCTGACAATGGATGGAAGTATTTTCTGAAAACGAATTTCATATAGATTCCGTATAGTATTAAACATTTTTATTTGAACTACGAGCCAGTTTTGTCATACTAAGAGATTTCCAGCTATAGTTCACTTGGGCAGCTAAAAGGTAGCCAAAGTAACCATTATTCAAAGAAAATTTATTTACTTGCTTTAGGAGACCATAGCTCAGGGTGGTCATCACTGTATGTGCCAACTTTCGGGTCCTTCATTCTTACAATTTACACTGTTTGTTGTTCAAATAACATTGATCAGTACACTGATTATTTGCAACATTTTAAAAATTACTTTAAATATATATATATATGTATATACATATATATATATATATATATATATATATATATATATATATATATATTATTTCTGAGAGGAAAGGAGAGAGAGAGAGATAGAACATCAATGATGAGCGAGAATCATTGATCTGCAGCCTCTTGCACACTCCACAGTGGGGAATCAAGCCCACAACCCAGGCATGTGCCCTGACTGGGAATCAAACTGGGACTTCCTGGTTCATAGGTCAACGTTCAACCACTGAGCCACGCCAGCTGGGCAAGGCACCATTTGTGTTAATGTGAGAGTGGAGAAAGTAACAAGCAAATGAAATTCTCCCATCATAGCCACCATTACAGTAACAGGAAAGTAAACAAGCCATTGTAAGTTAGGAAAAGCGTCTCCTTAACAAACAGGATGATTCTCTTACG
Source organism: Cnephaeus nilssonii (assembly GCF_951640355.1). Lineage (NCBI taxonomy): Eukaryota > Metazoa > Chordata > Mammalia > Chiroptera > Vespertilionidae > Cnephaeus > Cnephaeus nilssonii. The sequence continues at coordinate 20,928,752 of NC_137072.1, read as the reverse complement.
TGATCACTGTAGCATATTCCTTATGACATGAGAATTACAAGTATGCTGTAAATTACAACTGATTTACATGTCCACTCTACATGGTGACGAGAAGAGAAACAAGGCCAGGAAGTGTTAAAGCCTCACTAAACCTCAGGCGTCATTCTTGAATGCTATTTCTTTGAAATTCCCGAACTTGGAAGAAGAAAACTGATTTACATGTTGGTAAAAGAACAATTTATTGCACATGATCTATTACTTAAATACTCTAGGGATGCTGATGGTACTTCCCAAGTACCATTCGTGGGCAAATTAGCAAACTCCCTCTCCGTGCTCTACAGTGGCAGCCTGCTGCGCACTCCTGCTCTTCCCCATGCCTCTCCTCCTTTGTCTCCTCCTAAGGGTCAATGGAGAGTATTTTTAAAATGTACTATATTCCACTGGTCCCGATAATATGTGCTTTCACTTCCCAAAAGTTTATTCTACTTGTAGGACTCTTTACCAAGTTGCATTAAATAGCAAATAAAGTTAAGACTTCATCTAAATTAACCAAATTATATTCCCTCTTTTTAGGAATTAGCACCACCATCCCAGCCGGCAATGTGTCCGCTCCAAGATGCTCCAGGAGGTCAAGTTCCAGTCAGTCCTAGATCAGACTCTACTGTTTGTCCTTCAAACTGATCACCTCTCAGCTTCCTGCCTCTCCGCCTGAACCAAGTGGCATTTATTTCATGTCTGTATTGCCAGTCAAAGGTGACATTCTGAAAGTCTGCATGTGACGGGGAAACGTTACAGGCGGTGAGTCTCTTCACCTCCTACCATCTCACTCTAAGAGACTTCCCACTGTGGAGGAGCACGGGTGAGACCCACGGAGGGACTGGCTGGGTTCAATGATGAGCCGATGAGGGAGGCTTTTTTATTTTGACAGCTGCCCACAACCCAGTTAGTCATAGGTCCTTTTTTGCTGAAGAATCATAGAAGACAGGGCAAGAAGTACAAAATTCATTTGTGGATTGACAATTTGCTGAGCACCCGTTACATTCCGGCACTGATGGAGGTGCGGAGGGAACAGTGGGGAATGAAAACCCCTCGCCCTCAGGGAGCTTCTTAGTGTGAGGAGACAATTTGAAAAACACAGAGAAAGTCGGTGGTACTAAGTGCTGTGGTTGCGGGGGAAGGGGGGGGGAAGCAGGCTGAGGGATGGGAAGATGGGGGTTGCGGTGTTGTACTAGGGTCCAGGCAGGATGGGCCTCTCTGGTAACTTTAGGGGAGACCTGAAGTAACTGAGGGACCACGCAGTGCAGGACTGTCATTGCCGTGTGTGTGTGTGTGTGTGTGTGTCTTTTAAAGACATTAACCAGAGTTTAAAACTATATATGGCAGAAGGTTAATCTGATACAAGTCACACTGCCATTACCAAGAAACAGGGGGGGAAAAAGAGCACATTATTTTATGGCAAATTCCCTGTATTTCTCTTTGATATTATAGTTAGGGCATTAAAAAGAATTGTAATTGTAAATAATTTCTGGTATTCTACGAGTTTCACATCAAGACAGTAAAGGAGGCCACAATGCATGTACTGTGGAAGAGGAAGTACTGGGCCCGCGGGGGTTGAGTATTCCTGCGGTGGTGTGTTCATTCACAGGGAGTCCATGCTGTGCCCCCTCCCAAGGTTACAGTGCAGGGGGTCAGACCGAAACGTAACAGGCAAGTCAAATAATTAAACAACTACCAGTTGTAAAAATGTTGTAAAAGAGACAAACAAGAGGCTTACAGAGAATAGGGTTGGGGGAAGGTTTGTTTAAATATGAGGGTCACAGAAGAATTCTCGGAGGAGTCCCAGGAGGGAGAGCAGAATGTCCCCAAAGACTGTGAGGTACCATTTTATACGTGGGGCACATCTCAGTTTGGACTGGCCACAGTTCAAGTGTCCCATGGCCACAGCCCTGTGGCTGCCATGCGGGACCGCAGAGAACGCTGAGACAGAACTGGCTCTGAGATTAGATAAATGCTGAAGACGAGTCACAGGTTCATGGTTGTTCAGGACACTATTCTCTTGACTTGAAATTTATTAAAGTTTCCATTAATAAAAAAAGTTATATCTAGTTGTCAGTTTTCTACAAACGATTTGCTTAGTTTAACTCATACCTAGCAATGACAGATCCTAAAACCATCAGAAAAAAAAAAGTTAATGCATCTAAAATATAACTTAGAATCTTACTCAGTCACTAAGGCACTCAAGTGGCCCTCTGGCTGAATTTCTAAATAACAGCACCAATTTGAAGGTTTATTAAAAGGAGGTCCGGTAAGGTCCAATGAAGAGTCAATATGATAGGTCACTAAGAGCTCTTAAAGGACTCTAAAAATACTAAAATACTCATCTGCTACTCTGGTTCTTCTAAATGAAAAGCTGGCCATTAATTATGTTAATACAGATGTTATGAGGCCAGGACATCAGTTAAAGCCCCTGTAAGTTTTTCACTCCTTTTAAACCAATAGGAATAAATGATATAAAAATTGTATTCAACTTTTTAACTTTTTTTTATTGAATAAACTAGAGGCCCAATGCACGAAATTTGTGCAAGAGTAGGCCTTCCTTCCCCCGGCTGCCAGCACCGGCTTCCCTCTGGCCGACGGCAGGCACCTGGGACCCAGGCTTCCCCTGCAGCCCCGGCTTCATCAGGAAGGTCGTCTGGAAGGATGTCCGGTCTAATTAGCATATTATGCTTTTATTATTATAGATTTGACAATGTAACATTGTGTAAGTTTAAGGTATACAGTGTGTTACTTTGATACATTTATGTACTTTGTTCATTTATCTTATATCTATTTATTGATTTCAGAGGAGAAGAGGGAGAGAGAAACAGAAACATCAATGAGAGAGAATCATTGAATGGCTGCCTCCTGCATGCCCCACACTGGGGAGTGAGCCCACAACCTGGGCATGTGCCCTGACCAGTAATCGAACCATGACCTCCTGGCTCATAGGCTGACGCTCAACCATTGGACCTTGACAGTTGGGCAGTTCACTTTTCTTTTGAAAATGTCTTTATTTTGTTACAAGTGCCTAGTAAATGTGGGTTGTTAGGCTTGCCCAATCTCCCTTTCAACAATCTGTAAGCATTTAAATCCCAGTTACAGGACTTCAGCAAAGGGCTGGCACAAGCTCCTTTCCCCAGAGTGATTCCAGCAGTTTACACAGCGACATACTAAATGTGTGTGTGTGTGTGTGTGTGTGTGTGTGTGTGTGTGTGTGTCTTATGTGGCCCCTAAATTCTGTTTCAGCAGTGTATGGCAAGACAAAAACAAAGCCCACAAACAAAAAATGCAAGGCATCCTGGCCTGCTTTCCTTAGTGACTGGTTCCAAACCTTTCTGCATTTCTCTCCCTCTGCTGCTCTATGGAAAGCAGTCTATTCTCCCGCCTTAAAGAAGGTGAAGGAAACTGTCTAAAGAGCCATAGATCATGAGGTCGGCCCAGTTTTCTGAAATGAATTTGCTCTTTTACAAAAAGCTCCTTGACAGCACATTCATAATCTTTTTTCCTAACCAGCTGACTAGAGTGTTCAAATTCCCGTTCAGGATAAATCTTAGCAACTTAGATTTTGAAGGAAGCATCCCATTCCATCCTAGGTGATGTATCCTGCAGGACTAAAGGCACCAGAACAAAATAGTAAATATTTTGCAGTCTTGTTTGTGACAAAAAAAACACACAACACAACAAAAACACCCCTCACACACAAAACAAACAAACAAAACCTGGAAATAAGACTATGCCTATCAATAGATAGTGGTTGAATAAATTAGGATATATTTATACCATTGAATGTTATGCAGACCTTTAAAAAAAAGCTACACATGTATTGTCCTGAAAGGGTCTGTACTTTTTAAAAAACCACACAAACCTGACAGTACTAGCTATGGAATTATAAATAAACAAAAACATACATAAATAAATAAAATGACATACTTAATAATTCTCTAAAATCTTTGTTAGCTTGGTTTAGACCATCATTTCTTAGATATGACATCAGGGGCAGAAGTGACAACAAAAATAATAGATAAACTGAGCTACATCAAAATTGAAAATATCAATGCTGCAGACAACACTATCAAGTAGGTGGGGGAAAAACCCACAAAATGGGAGACAAGATTTGCAAATCACATCTCTACTAAGAGACTTGTATCCTAAAAGATTCTTACAATTCAGTAATAAAAAGGTAACTTAACTAAAAAAAAATGGGCAAAATATTTGAATATATTTCTCCCAAAAAGATAAAAAAATGTCCGATAAGCATATGAAAAGATGCCCCACATCATTAGCCATTAGGAAAATGTGAGTCAAAACCACAATGAGACACTGCCCCACACCCACTAGGATGGTTATAATCAGGAAGACGCTATCAAGCGTTGGCAAGGATGTAGTGATATTAGAAACTATGTACATTGGTGGTAGGAATGCAAAATTATACAACTGCTTAGGAAAACAGTTTGGAAATTCCTCAGAAAGTTAGACCTAGAGTTACCATGTGACTCAAGAATTTTACTCTCAGGTATATATTTAAGAAAAATGAAAACATATGTCTACAGAAAAGCTTGTACATGAATGTCCATAGCAGTATCATTCATAAGAGCCAAAAAGTAGAAACAACCCAAATATCTATCAATTGATGAATGGATAAATAAAATATGGTTACATAAAAAATATTTAACCATAGAAAGGAATGAAGTATTACTACATGCTACAACCCAGATGAAACTTGAAACCATTATGCTAAGCAAAAAAAGCCAGTCACAAAATACCATATACAAATCTAGAGACAGGAAGTAGATTTGTGGTTGCCTAGAGCAGGGGTTGGGGTTGGGAGAAAGATGAAGTTTGGTTTCTTTTAGAGGGGACAAATATGTTCTAAAATTAGATAGTGACAATCATATAGAATCCTGTGAATATACTAAAAAACTGAATTGCATACTTTTTTTTTTTGTTTTCTTTTCTGCCACTGTTTTAAATCTCCTGAAATGCACACTTTAAATTGTACATTTGTATGGTAAGTGAATTATAGCTCATTAAAGGTGTTTTTTCAAAAAAAGCTTTGCTTTAAAAAATTCTCTAACTAGGAAACCTGGAAATAGAAAATGAAGACCTTTGAATTATGTGAATGTATTATAACTCACTTAAATAGGCCTCTGTGGTCATTAAAAATTATTGTTTTGAAATATACTTAATAATAGTATAATATCCAAATGAAACAGAGTACAAAACTATATATATTTATAATTTTATAAAATAAAAAATGTATGAAAAGGCTAGAATAGCGATTCTTCTCTAAATGGCAGAATTGTAATTTAAATATTATGCATTAGAATTTTCTATCCTTTTCTACATTTTCTCCATAAGCATACATTATGCTTTATAATCATAAAAATAACTATTAAATTTTTCAGATGAACCATATGTCCCAGGAACTCAAGCATGTGACTGTAGTGTTATTTGACTTCAGTTCTTTAACATCCTATGTCAGATATTTTTCTCTTTCATCTTTCATAATAAAAAGTCACATATCTCCCTAAGCCTTTTTAGTTAGGTAATACTACATAACAAAGTACTCCAAAACTTAGTGACTTAAAACCACCACCATTTCACTGGCTCACAATTCAGAGGGTTAAGAATTCGAGTAGGTAATTATCTAACCACTATGCTGTACACCTGAAACTAATATAAACTAATGAACGTCAACTGTAATTGAAAAATAAAATTTAACCCTTTGCACTCGCTTGCTTTTTTCTCGATTCCTTCATTCTACTCGGGATTAAATTTTTTAAATACCCCAGATTTTACAAAGCGCGGCAGTAGAATAAAAAACTGGAGTTTCTTTTCATACAAACTTACTTATTTGGATTTTTTTATATTTCAAATTATTGATACATTCAAAGAGTATAAAAAGAGCTGCTACCAATGCTAACCGTGTCGAGTCACACTCGACATCCGAGTGCAAAAGGTTAAAAAAAAGAATTCGAGTAGGGCTTAGCCCTGTGTCAGCTGAGCTAGGCGGGTTGACTCCCCGGTTACTTCTGGCCGTGGTGACTGCCAGCTGTCCTGCCTTCCTTCCCCATGGCACCTGTCATCCTGCGCGAGTCCAGCTGGAGCCTCTTTTACCTGGTGGCTGGTTGCCAAGAAGACGAAACTGAAGCCTCAAAACTTCTAAAGGCCAATACCTGGGAGTCACACCGTATCACAATCAGCAGATTCTATGGGTCAAGGTAAGTGGGAGGGCCAGCCGTGACTCGGGACCGACCTCTTCCGGAGAAGAAATGCGCACACGAGGGAGGAAGTGCTGGTGAGCCAGTTTGCAGACCATCATCGGGAGACACAGACCCGGACGAAACCAATTTCCAGGAGAGGGAGCCTCTGGCCGTTCAGATACACAATAGAGAAACTTGATGTTTGGCCCCTATTTTCTACTGTCCTTATAAAATGAGAGATGCACTCTACCACTCTACTGAAAATGCTAGCCATCTCATTTGATAAAAGAAACAAATCGCATTCCATTTGCCAAAATTTTACTTTTTTTTTTTTAAATCACAGGAAAACTCTAATTTGTGACATTAGTCATATTTTGCCAGAGCAGGGCTATACAGTAATTATTCCAGGCTTTGGGGCCGTATGGTCTTTGAACTAGACAGCTCTGCCTAACTGTAGCATAAAAGCAGCGATAGGCTGTACTCAAACAAGTATGGCTGTGTTCCTATAAAAGTTACTTATGGACATTGAAATTTGGATGTCAAAAAATTTTCACATGTCATAAAACATTCTTTTAATTTTTCTTAGCTATTCTGATACATGTATGCAAAAACCATGCTCAGATCAAAGGCCACACAAAACAGGCAGTGGGGCCAGATTTGGCTCACAGGCCACAGTTTGCCACTTCCTGTGCTACAGTTAATTCAAAAGAGATAATAAAAATGCCATACAAGGAAATACTCTCCTGAGTACCTTATACACACATTACACACATTCCCTGTGTAAAATAACCTTTAGCTGCTGAAGGTTAATTCAACTTTTACCGTTTACCTTTAATTCAACTTTTCTCATTACTTCAACTATTACTTTAACATGTTTTGTTAGTGAAAACTGTTTACTTTGTTGTCAGGAAACAATAAGAGCCTTCAAACCTCAGTGAAAACATTTTGCCTTTATTTACTAGAAAATTCCTAAAAATTAGAAAACATCCCTATTCAGATCATTTAGTCCTAGTGTAGTGTTTAACTTAGCTTTTTAAAAAATATCTACACTAATAAAAGAGAAACATGCAAATTGACTGTACCTTCGTGACGCCCACCAGCCAGTCAGGAGTGAGTGTGCAAATTAACCTCATCACCTCTGACAGCAGGGAGGCAGCAGCTCCCAGCATGGCCTGCTTGGCAGTTGCCATGGTGGGGAGCAGACAGGCCCTGCAGAGAGCAGAGAACCATGGGGAGCGGGCCTAAGCCATCAGTAGGACATCCCCTGAGGGCTCCTGGATTGGAGAGGGTGCAGGTCAGGCTGAGGGACACCACCACCCCCACACACGAATTTTGTGCACCGGGCCTCTAGCATATATATATATATATATATATATATATATATATATGTATATGTATATGTATATGTATATGTATATGTATATGTATGTATGTATATGTATATGTATATATGTATATGTATATATATGTGTATATACATATATACATATATATATATTTTTATATATATATATATATATATATATATATAAAATTGATTTTTTACAGAGAGGAAGGGAGAGGAATAGAGAGTTAGAACATTGATGAGAGAGAAACATCGATCAGCTGCCTCCTGCACACCCCCTACTGGGGCTACGCCCACAACCAAGGTACATGACCAGAATCAAACCTGGGACCCTTCAGTCCGCAGGCCGATGCTCTATCCACTGAGCCAAACCGGTTAGGGCTTATTTAGCTTTTGATTTAAAAAATGGTTGGTGATCACATTAAGTGTCCATGAACCTAAAAAAAGTACAAGTAGACACTTCTCAGTTTAGCTAACATACAAAAGGAACAAGCACCACTGTTGGCGGTGGTGATGGCAGCCTGAAAAGCACAAGTGCTACCACAGGGCCTTCAGTGACATCCAAACACGAAGAAGCCCTGTTCTTACATTAAATCTGTCTAATCTGTGAATCCCTCCAGATCTGAGTTTGGCTCCCAGAGTCTCTATCAGGAGGGACAGCCAAACCTGATGTCAGCTGGGGTTAACAGATCACATTAACCCTTGTTGGGAACACTTGGTTTTCTCAGCAGGCATCTGAAGAGACACAGATGGTCCGGTAATCTTTAAATATGCATCATCTGAGTCTGAAAATCCTGTCATTACCGACGACCCAGGAAACGAACAATGTGCAATCGTCTACCACATCACCTGCCGTCCTTTTTTCACACTAGACTGATCTTTTGGATCCTTCTGCTTTTGCCTAGCAGAGGCTATCTCTGATACAAAACAAAACAAAACAAACAAACAAACATAAAAACCCTTCGTTTACAGAATAAAAATGAGGGAACTTTACATTGGATCAAGCCAATAAACTTATATTGGTCAACCCTCAGCCTCTAAGAAGGGGAACTACGAGATGATAGATTACACTCTATGATCTCAAGTCTTCAAAATTAAAGTTATGCTACTACTGCAAAGAATCGGGCTTTCCTTTAAGATCTTAACAGTGTTCACGTTTTACATTTTCCCTTCATCACATAGTTTGCCGCCCCATTTTAAGTCAGGCAGACTTGACACACCAGTGCATACTGTTCCTGAATTTTCCATACACACCCCCTTACAGTGTCAACTTAGCCCGGTCACTTACTCTCTGAGCTGCTTTCTCGTCTGTCAGATGCAAATAAGGAGCTTCTTCTCCTCTCTCTTGAGTAAAGGTCATTTGAATGACAAAGGTGCAACTGCTTTGTGAATATTAAAACAAGTTATTTTCTTTTATCATAAACCTTCCTCCTCAAGTATCAACAACCACCTTTTTTTCAGTTTTGCAGGATCTAATAAAGAAGTCTGTTTAGCCTACATATGTATATGTGTACATATATATATATATATATACACACATATATACATATATATATATATACAGTGAACATATACACATATATGCATATGTATATATTTTTTTAAAATCATAGCTTCATTTCTCAAGACTAAAGAATCCTGTTTATTTTAATTTCTTCTCCTAGTTTGATACCTCTTTTAGTTGTCTTAGCCCTACCAGCTCCCTGATAGCTTTCCTACCAAACAGTGAATAAAAACACACACAGGATTCAAAGTGTAAGATCTTAAAGTATTTTCTTCTTCTTTTTTAATACTTTTTTATTATTATTATTGATTTCAAAGAGGAAGGGAGAGGGAGAGATAGAAACATCAATGATGAGAGAGAATCATTGATCGGATGCCTCCTACATGCCCCACACTGGGGATCGAGCCTGAAACCCGGGCATGTGCCCCGACTGGAATCGAACTCTGACCTCCTGGCTCATAAGTTGACGCTAAACCACCAAGCCGTGCCCAGCCAGGCTTGAAGTCTTTTCTTTATACCTCTCCTGGAGCTGCTCAGCATTTCCCAGTCGTCACTGGCTACAACAGGCAGCACATCAGCCCAACATCCACTGGAAACAGTCTGAATGGTCCTGTTCTGAAGTACCAACAAGAAGCTTAAAGCCAGATATATTTCACACATAGACTCTTCTCTGTTGTTCCAAATGCACTGCCTTACTTTCCGTACAAAATTTAGTATGCTGACTCCTCACTCCTGCAGTTCCCAATCTGTAAATCTGTTTACTTTCCTCATGGGTTTCCTATTCAAGTATCTATAAATGCTTAATATTAAAATGTAAATTTAGGCAACTTCAAAGATATTACTATTAACAGCTGTGGTACTGTCAGTCAACAGTAACTATCCTCTATCCCTACCCCTTGTTCTCCCACAGCCAGTCCCTCTAATTTTTGCCAAAGGAAAATGTCCAAAACTTTCAAAGCTTCTGTGTCCCCCACACCCAAAGCTTCCAGCCAGTGTGTTTTATAATTATTCTTTGAACTGTAATTGTTTGACATTATACTCTTTTGGGTACATGTGGCATATTCATAACAGAAATTGTACCCACTGGCTCTCCTTGTCATCTTAAAGATTATTTAAAAAATGACAACTATATGAATGAAACATAATTTACGTCTACCAGAAAACCTCAAGCTCCCTCCCAATATACAGTGTCAACGCAAGCTCCCTGTTATCCAAAGGATCCCTGGTCTACAGGATGCCAGTCTCCTCGGCGTCATTCCTGGAAGTTGAGTCCCCTACTAAAAACTGTTACCATGTCACAGCGTGTGGCAAAGTGACCATTTATAAAATACCCATGAGTTTTTCTGAAACTGCTGGGAAAAAGCCCAGGCTATGACTGCTGCTTCCCAGCGTTTCACCACCCACCAAATCATCTCAAGTTGTGCTGTGCCGTGTCCCTATAGCATTTCTTCTGCCCATCTTGCTCGCAGCTGTCCCACTTCAGCTCACCACACACAGCTGCTTAATGTTTGGTATTGTCGGCTATTTCGGCAAGTGTCCAGCCTCGTAAAACAGTGGCTTAGTGAGGATTATTTTCATGCTTGTGAAACAGATGCAAAGAAAGAAACCTCATTATTGGTGACAATCTTGTCATTGAATGTCAACTAAGGCAGATGACAGGCCATGTGTATTTCTAAGAATTCTAAGGCTTACGTTTTCAATAGAATTTTGATTCTCAAAATGGTTCTTTTTTGAGTTTAAAATTCTGGAATGAAAATTATAACGTACAATTACATAGTATAAGAGATTATATGCATATGATATTTAAAAGGAGTTTATTATGTACCTGTGGGTACTCTTCAACTGCTTTACTTTTTTTACCTAATGTTTTTCATATTTAGTATGAGGTCAAGCTAAATAGGCAGAATAGGCTAGGACAGTGGTCGGCAAACAGCGGCTCGCGAGCCACCTGCGGCTCTTTGGCCCCTTGAGTGTTCTAACGCCACTTCTTTAAAATAGACTCGCCCAGGCCGAAAACCGACTTCTGCGCATGGGCCACGAAGTTTCAATCGCACTGTACATGCACGCCCGCACGTGGTATTTTGTGGAAGAGCCACACTCAAGGGGCCAAAGAGCCGCCTGTAGCTCGCGAGCCGCGGTTTGCCGACCACTGGGCTAGGACATGAGAATCAAAGTCTCTACTTCTCTGAACCATATTATCAATTGTAACAAATTTCAGAAGAAAGATGAATCATTAAAAAGAACATTTTCTCTGTGAAATTTTGGTCATGGCACAGAATCAACGTCTCAGGGTTAAGAAAGTTAAAAGCTGCCTAATCCTATCACCCGCCTGGGTGTTGGCATCCCTGCACGACTCCTCACACACACTGGTAACTGGGCAATACTCAGTTAGCAACTGTGTTCTTGGTCACTTGATACCAATAACAACTATAGTGTGTTTTTTCTAATATATGACTGTGGGTAGATTCAACGCCTTAGTATCCCTTTCCCTCTGGTTTCAATATTCATTCTTGAGTGACGGGGCGGGGTGGCGTGTCAGGAATGCTGCCCAAACCCCGCTCTGCCCATGGGAGTGTGCACTGCTCATGAATGTTCATCCATCTCGTCTACCACTGTGGAAAAAAGCTCTGAAACTTGCTGACCCAGCACATACTCGGGTAATTTCAGGGACAGTAAACTCATTATTCCCAAAGGCAGCCAACTGCATCCTTGGACAACCTGAACTCCTAGAGAGCTGTTCTTATCTACCAAAGGAAATCTAATCTCCCAACTGTTTCCACATATCACATCTTAATCAAACCCCACAAATGAACTAAGGGAGAGGACTCGGAACCCCTGGGTTCCTTTCAAAGACCTGAAAAGTATTATCAGTAGGTGTAAAAAAAAAAACAAACCCGTTTTTCCCCAGAGTGAGGAGCCAATGGATAATGAAGAAAACAAGCTGTTCTTTCTTTTGTAATGTATGAATAAAAGAGAATATGTAACAACTCGGTTAGTAACATTCGAATATTTTAAATTTGAAAATGAATACAGTTCACATTTTATTAAAGATGGGTAAAAGGCCCACCAAAATAAAAATAATTTTAAACAATTTTTTAAAAGAAAATTCTCTGAATACTTTAAGAAAACAAAATGAATGGAAAACTTTGAAAATGATAACACAAAAATCATTAAAATACAGTATCAGTAGAGAACAGGTTTCTAAACAGACTTAAAATGAAGGATATTATCTAATAGACCTATGCAGAGTCTCAGATATGAAGCATAAATTTAAGAACCACCTATATAGAATTAACATCTATTTCTTGAGTAGTAGTGATGGCCTGGTGGAAAATTAGTATCTGAACGCATGACACGTTTTACTCACAAAAGTTGAGGCATTCCTACTCCCATTAGGTTCCTCACCAAGAGCAAAAGACCTGGGCTTGTTATAATTGATCACATATGTCAAAGTAATACACTGTAATCAAAAATTAAATTCAAGAAAGGAATCAATCACGCCCAGCCGGTGTGGCTCAGGGGGTGAGCGTCCACCTATGCACCAGGAGGTCACAGTTCGAGTCCCAGTCAGGGCATATATCCGGGTTGCAGGCTTGATCCCCAGTGTGGGGCATGCAGGAGGCAGCCGATCAATGATTCTCAGTCGTCACTGATGTTTCTCTCTTTCTCTCTCCTGCTCCCCTCCTCTCTGAAATCAATAAAAGTATTTTAAAAAAGAAAGGAATCACTTAAAGGTACATCAGTCTGTCTATAACTTTAAAGGCACTGTCCCTCTTTTTCTCCTTTCTTGGCAGGTGTTTCTTCTGAGAAGTTTCACAAAACTGGAACCTCTCCAGGGGCTGCTAGGTCCAGGCCCAGCCTTGAGCCCTCAACCTTCCCTGCCTCCTTCCCTTCCTTCCCTTCCTCCCCTCCAGGCTGCCCCTTTCACATGATTGTATCACATACTGAGCCTTCCGTTAGCAAAGGCCCCCACATCTAAACACATTAACAAACTGGTCTGCAGGGTCACTACTCCCTCAGAGGAAACAGATCCATGCATCTCTCCATGAACAGCACTAAAAGCACAGATATCTTCAATTTGGAAGTGCAAACTATGCATAAAGGTGTAGCACTGGCAAAAGTGGAACCAAACAAGAGCCACCAAACAAGCAGCTGGGTGTCGGTACATTATTCTGCAGTCTCTTCAACTGCTCAAGCTTTTCTTTAGCAACACTCTCAGGTCAAAAAAAGACAGATTACTCCAAGTACATCACTGAATAAAGCCAGAATTTATTTATTACTGTTTTCAAACAGTTGAGCCCTGCAGAAAGAAAGAAAAAAGTCTTGTAATCGCTGACCAAGAAAATATTTTATTGTAATTGTTTCTATAAACTTGCATCCATCTTGACCTTATTAGCATTACATCAACAGCAGCATTAGAATCATAACAATAATATAATAGCAGTTAACAGGGTCAGATACTCTCCTAGATGTTTTATGTATATTAATACATTTAATCATCAAATCTACCCTATTGCGGGGAGGGGGTAACTCTATGAGCCAGGTGCTCAAACTAACCCATTGTACAAATGAAGACATTCAGGCACAGGGAGGTTAATTAACATTCCCAAGATCACACAGCTGTTAAGTGGTGAGGCCAGGATTTGAACCCAGTCATCTGGCTCCTAAGTCTGAACTCTTGGGCACTATGCTTGCGGCCTCTCATAAATCTTCAACACAGCATCAGGTCACATTTAAATCATAGGGTTCCCCCTCTTTGGAAATCATTTAACTCCACTGATTTCTTTAAGATTATTTACCATTTAAAAAAAAAAAAAAGATTCTTTACCATTTTAATGTGTTTAATCCCCTTCAGAGCAAATTTCCCTCAGAACCAGCGGGGTGAAAATAGACTAGTATTTGTCCTCCCATGAGACAAAGACAGTTATGTAACAGGCTATCATTAGACAGACCTGAGCAGAGCAAGCACGTGGGGCCAGGTACAGGTCGCCAGGGTGGAAAGCCCCAGGTGCCCAGCAAGGGGCAAAACTGGGAAAACAAAGACCTTGCCCCAAGAGTGCCTTTCCTTCCCCTCGCGTATCACTCAGGGAGGCCCCCTGCCCTTTTCCGTCCTAAGTATAACATGGAGGCCTCCGTGGTATTTCAGCTCCAGGCCCAGAAAGGCAGCAAACCAGACAAGTGATGCCGCGGCTGCCTCAGGACGCCCTGGCCTGGCACCCGCCAATCAGTGGAGACCATAACCCTGAAAGGAGCACACTTGCAAAGCTGATGAATGTTCTACTGAGACCTCCCCAAGGCTTCCACCTGTGACAGGGAGATAAACGCCCCCAAGGCAAAGGACCCAGCGCTCCCTCTCCCCCGGGGAAGCATGCCCCTGCCGTTCCCTTCCCCCCTTCTTCTCTCTCGGGGACCCCAGGAAACTTGCAATCAGAGGAGGAATGGCAGCAGCCGCTCCTCCGGGGCTCACCCCCTGAACCTGTCCCCACGGCCCCCTTTTCTCTGACTTCCCAGTGAGCCCAAGCAGCCCGGCCCCGGCTCCTGCGCATCTTCATGCCCCTCCTGGTTGGTTGCACTGCCCTGTGTGTGTTTTGCTGCAGCCAGTAAATGCTCACTTTGCTGCACTTTGTCTCTTGACCGAAACTTTCCCTCAGGAAGACAAGAACCGAGTTTGTGTCATCTCGCTGGTACCAGTGACATCACAGCTTCGTCACGGTTTCTATGAAATTCACACCTAAGTCTCAAGTTCAAATATCATAGTGTCTTTAACTAGAATTGTGCAAAATGTTATGGTAGATATATATTTCCCTTTCCTTTACAACTTAATACTTACACCGTTTTTGGTTTTGTTTCATTTTACCTACACTGTTTTACCGAGGTTTTCAGTGTTAAGCGTCTCCAAGGCTACTGGAGAGAAGACAACATACAGATTGCATCTTCATCACTAAAAACGTCCAAAAATAATCTACACCAATTCTTGATTCATCGGGACACAAGACTCCAAGGGTTAGTACCCTTCACATTTCAATAATGCAGGGGTGGGCAAAAGTAGGTTTACAGTTGTGAGTATACGAAACAGTCTGTTCTTGTATGATTATTTATTAATTATGGAGTGTGGGGTTTTTTTCCACATGAACAATTGTAAACCTACTTTTGCCCACCCTTGTATGTAGAGAAAGCACATGTCTACGACAAAAAGGAAGGACAAAAGAAAAATAAAGAGGATTCTTCAAGGCCATATTCTCACAGAAAAAGAACAGAGCAGAGAGATTTGAGAAGAAAATCAGTGTTTAGGAAGTCGGTCATCCACAGGCCTCCACTAGTCTGCATCTGGGAGCTGCTGGTCACCTCCACACTGCCCAGAGATGAACTGCAGAGGAGGAGCCTGGTGCTGACAGGAAACCGGAATTCTAGTCCTCACTCTGCCTCTGAGGGCTGTCTCTTTATTTCTCTGTGTCTGTTTTCTCGTCTGTAAAACAAAGGGATTGGGGGGAACACAAAGACCATCTGGCTCTAATGTTTTATGATTTCTGAGATGGCACCTAAGAAACAAAAGAGGTGCGAGTCTAGAGTCACGCCTTCATCCACATATACTTACAGAATCTCCTCAGGGGTGTGTTAGGGGGAAGAGGAAGCAAGACAGTCTGCTGGGAGCAAGAGGAAACTATCAGAATGTCCATTTACAGTTATTTTTACCTTAAGAGAGAAGAAGTGTAACTTAGGTCAACACCAGCCCCCTCATTTGGGCTCACAAGTTAAATGGCCCCTCTGTCGTGCGTTCAGTTTATTTATAGTAGAGTGTCATCTATGTGGTATAAAAAACAAAACCTTTCATTAATGAGGTGGGAAGTGACCACAAAAGTATTTTGCACAGGACAGAGGTGTTAGTTATGTCATGGCAGAATACATAGAATAATTGCCTTAGGGATGATTAAAACATTTTTCTTTTATATACATACTATTTGTTCTAAATTTCCTGACCTGTGATCACAAGTGGCTGCTAGCAGTATGTTACCTGGCAGATCTTTTTTTTTTTTTTTTTTTTAAATAAGCTTACTTACTCAGACCCTTCAAGGTAAAGATGAGGTTTTAAGAAGTGCAAGAAAATAACTGCTTTTTGGAAAGAAGCTCATATTATGGAGAAAGCTATTGTCCTTTTGTAATTACAGAGAACTTAGAAATAACTTTCTAATCTATTTTAAAATTTTCAATGAATGTAAAGAGTCTTTTATTTCAACACTCCCATCCTTATTTATACAAACTGTGTAACACATTTTCTGAGAACTTAACAATATCAGGGAACAGACATTTTACCAGAAATTTTAATCGAAACTTTCGTATAACTGGTAGACATTTTGAAATGGGAATTGCTAGTTAATAAATTTAGTCAATTATGTCCTTTTAGCCATTCAGATCAATATATCTTTGTGAGGCAACTATTTTTTTTTTAGCTATTTTGAAATATAAAGCCAAATAGAAAAATAATTGAATGTAGGACCAGACTTTTCTTTCTTTCTTTTTTTTTGTTAATCCTCACCTGAGGATATTTTTTCATTGATTTTTAGGGAGAGTGGGAAAGACAGAGAGAAACATCAATGTGAAACACATTGACTGGTTGCCTCCAGCACAAGCCCCAACCAGCAACCAAGGTACCTGCCCTTGACTGGAATCGAACCCAGGACCCTCTGGTCCTCAAGCTGATGCTCTATCCACTGAGCCAAACCAGCTAGGGCTAGGACCAGACTTTCAAAGTGCTTTATCCCCGAGTGTTCAGCAAGATTTTTTTAAATGATGATACAAATTCATCTACACATAGTCCATGCATGATATATTTAAATAAAAATTCATGTATGGAGGGCATATGCTCAATAAGAACTTGGATACCTATAGGTAAATCAGTGGTAATCACTGCAGTTTATCTTTGTTTTTTCCCCAAGTCTACAAAAAGTAACAGCTTTTATAATCATTTTTTATTTAATCACTGCTTCCAATATAATCAATAATGTTTTTAAATCAAAGGATTTCCTGGATGGCTACACCAAAAAAATAATAATAATAATCCCTTATATCTAGCAACTATATCTAGTTTACAAGCAGAAATTTACAAGTTATTTGTGCCTCATCAATTCAACATGTGAATTGAAAATTCTTCCCAACCATCATACATAAGAACATGCCTTGTTTTCCTAGTTATAGAAGTACACTGCATGCTCAATATTTTAAAAAAACTATAAAAGGATATAAATAGAAAGTAAAAAAATCATCTATAATCCTCAGAGAGACATGTACTATTTTTGAAACACACAGCTACATATCACAGTCGCTTCTCCACAGAACACCAACTGCACAAACATGTTTCATGGCCACAAAGTACTTCAATATACAAATATACCGAATTTTATTTAGTCCAAATATCACGCTAGCGGATATTTATATTATTTCCAATTTGTTTATTATTATAAAAGGTCTGTATTTGGGTTTTTGTTTCTTAGGGAAACACGGGATAAAAGGGACTATCCGTCTTCAGCTGGTGTATCCAACAGATAGAAGTAAATCATGATGGCTTACCTCAGTGTTTAGGTCTACTCCACACCATCAGAACAGTCTTCTCTTCTTATAAATACCCAAACTGAAATGAATTCTTAAAGAGTCTCTTGTTTTGGGAGTCCAGAAATGGGACTAAATCAGTGCTGAAATAGTATTTGGCCACTCTGGTTAAGTGAAAAACAATTAATTCCATTCAAAATACTACTCTATCCTGAAGCTTTTTTGAGCTCTTGCATAAATTTTTCACATAAGGAAACAAGGTACTTTCTTAAAAACAGAGCATAAATATTTATATTCATAATTCTAAAAATTCCAATTTAGAAATGAATAAAAAACTGCATATATTTTATTAATGCTAAAAAAATCATACTGGCTATGTTTTCACTAACTTCCCCAAGCCTTTCAGAATGGTCTGTGACTTATAAAATATGAATTAAAGAGAGTTCATCAACAAGATAGAATATTTTCTGCTTTTTGTGTCAAACACTTAATATTTAAAAATAATAATAGGGTATAAATAATTCTCTATTAGGTAATCATCCAAGTTAAATATATAATACCATCTTTAATTTTAAAAAGCCCTTAATTTTCTACTTAATTCAAGCTTTGAAAAATAAAAATCAATTAAGGTTCAATTTTAAAAGAAATGTACTATCCAGGGGCCAATTTAAAACCTGCATCCATCTGAAATAGTACTTTAGGTCTCCTGAAAACTGGCAACTGTAGTTCCCACTGTCACAATAAAAGACATCCCGTGGGTGAAACAACTGTGTCTGGCTGGCTCTGCTTCAGAAGCTCGGCCTTTCCTTTCTTCCTCAGAGAGCTCTGCCTCTGTCCTTTCACGTGTCTTCAATGTTCTCAGGAGTTTTTCTTCAGCAAAAGGAAAATGTTAATTTTTAATATATATATATATTAAAAAGTTCAATATTAAAGTAGGGGATTTTTGTTATATTATGAAAATACGCAATATACTCATTCACTTCTGCTGAAAGTACAATTGCATCGCTTTCTCCTTTTTGAATACCAGTTATCCAAACAGAAGGAGCCAGGTAGTCACAGTTACCTCCTCCCCTACCTGGCTACAACCTCCCTACCTGGCACTGCCAGGCTGCAGACTGCTGTAAAGTCAGCACAGGTGACCGGCATGTTTGCAGCAGATAATGCGGAGCAGAGCGGACAGCACGCAGAATCAAGCTCCAAGCCCACGCCAGGACTACAGCGGGTGAGGCACTCAGCCTGTGACGCCGGTGGATGTCACATTGCATTTTCTGAACAGTTTCATCTGAATTATCCATAGGTCAAGTCAGATGAGAAGTGGTAAGACTGTATAACCAACTGCTCATTCTTGATTAGCAATCAACCCGGCAACATGTACCAAGAGCCTTAACATATTTGTACCCTTGGACCAAGTCATTCCCCAAATAAAAAATAAAAAAATTTATACAGGGAGATGTTGCTAGCAGCATTATTTACAGTAGCAAAAACCTGGAACCATATAGAGGTTATTAAAACTTCCCTAGACTATTGCACAGTACTTAAAAATTATCATGATGAAGAATACAGGATATGGGGAAATATACAGATATGAGGAAATTATAGATATTATCATCTCAGAAAGACTTTTTAAAAAGATATTGGCAAGATACACACCAAAATATTAATATATATTGTTCCTGAATAGAATGATTATGGTAATTTTTCACTATATTTGTCACTATTTTTCAAGTTTTTCATACAGGAAATTTACTATGCACACACACACACACACATACAAATATATACTAGTACATATACACATCTCTCCTCTGTACTTAGAATTTAAATTCACTGAAACCATGAATGTTTCTAGTTCATCTAAATAAACATAAGAAAGAAGTTTCATATAATACAGAATAAAAATATTCACTATGAGCTAGCTACTGGGTCAAATCTTGATTGTCATGTTTTAAATGTATAAATATCTGATGTCAAAACTGCAAGATAAAAAAGAAAAGACAAAGGGATACACTAGCTTTTCCTCATCTTTATTACTATTATTATTATTATTATTAAAATATCTCTTAACTTTGCTCCTACCCTCCTACTTTGGCTCATATGCAAAAAAAAAAAAGTGCTTTATGGGCTTATCATAATTGTTTCTGGACAATCTTTCCATGCCAAAGCATTCACCTATGTGCAAGCAGAATCTACTTTATGAATAGGTTGTGTTCCAAATGTTCATTTGTAAGTTGGCTAGTTTCTATGGGGAAACATATTCCAAGTTGAGTTCTATGAAGGAGAAGTCAATTGAAAAGGAGGATTTTTCTCAGGTTTCTGGGCATAGAAGGAAGCTAGGACAAATTTTCAAAAAGATAAAGCTGATTAGTAGCGCAGTGAGACAGGTAATTTGGGAGCTTGGAAACTTAAGAAGTCTGGACCAACTTGTGAAAGATACATGAGCAAACCAGACGCCTGAGAGTGTGAGAGAGGGGGAGGGCAGCACGGTCAGGTAGCAGGAGGGTTACTAAAGAAATTCTAGAGGCCCATAAAGAAATTAAGTTTCTGCTTGTTTACCAGTAGATCAGTGTCTTCAAATTTTTTAAGCGTAGGGATGTCTCAGTCAGCAAGGCTTCTATCACTTTTATGCCTGGTTACCTCTGGAAACAAAGCAATGACAATGGCTGTGTGTTTTGGGGGCAGTTGGGGAATTCCATATAGTTACGCAACATAAACTGTGAATACAAATGTTTCTATTTATAATATTATACGTAAACTAAGTTCTGAATACATACTAAAAACAGATTTTAAGCAGACTACTCAAAACCTATGGAACAACACTTAAAAAATACTAAAAATACATATTTCAGTCTTTAAAATTATGTAATTCCTAATAAATACAAAATGAACTTTATCTTTAAACATACATTGTGAAGATCACTCAATGGAAAGGAATGATTGTAAGAAATGACTGAGCTCCCAAGTTATACAGACTAGGACAAAACACACACAGATTGGAGAGACCATGAAATGAGTACTTCCAAGACCAAGCACCTGGCCCCGGAGTCAAGAGGAAGAACCAAGGTGAGTGAGCAAGGTACAGGCCTGCTGTCAGACCCGGTCTGCCGCCTTCGGCCATGCTGTGTACTGTACCCGCATATCCAGCCGCCGCTACTTGTTCAGTGACATGTTCAAGGAAAATTGTGCCTGGACCAATTTCCACATCATATATCACCAGTCCCTATTTACCAATCTTAGTATAAACTAATTTGCATTATAGAAGCATGCATGTAGCAGAAAAGACAACATAATCATGCAATTTCTAGAGCAGATTCAAATTTGTAAGGGGACTTTATAAACCACGATTTTTTCCTTTTATCCAACTTAAACACCACCTGAAAGCTTCCTTAAGGATACCAACGTGTAGGAATCTGACAGGAGACATTCTGGATGCAGAGCAAAGCAGGGTGGCTGCTCGTACAGAGGGCACCCCTATGTGTATCTTAAAATGAGCTTCCTCTGTGCTGGCGAATGACAAAAAGGGTACACGTTTCTGGCTAATGCAGCCGTCGCCATAGTGTGCAGGTGGCAATACTGATTTCAGTCCCCACCCACCCCTCCTCCCGGCACCTTTGTGCAGGTTATGTGGTATGGCGTGTTACAGAGGTCATTCTCGGGTTGATTAACATAGAACACCTTTCTCAAAGTTGAGGGTGACCAACAAAACCAATGTACGTTTATTACAATGACAAGTAACAGTAAGCTCTGCATGTTCGGATGGTGCAACTTGCAGATAGGATTCTAATCCTAAATAACCAAGCCTACAGAAAATAAAGCAAACAGAAGTAATTTCAACAGGAATATCTGCAAAAGGGTAACACATACAACCATAAAAATACGAGGGAAAGCGTAATGGCACCTGAAGGAAGATTGGCTGGTTCCCTGAAAATGCCACAGGCACTTTAACAGGAAACCCTTTCCCCATGAGGGTAGGACCCAGGATGGTCACACCTTCAGGGTAAGGGCAGACCAAAAATAAACCATTCCACCCCCAGGAAACTGCTGCTCAAATTTATATTACCAGGAGGTTCAAAAAAATCTCAAGCTGTGAGTTTAGTTTAAAAAAGGCCTTGGTCTCTAGCAGCCCTAGCCACCTGACAACAAACAGTCCTCTAGAGAAACACACTTTCACATCCAGACTCAAAGAATCCTCCCCAAATAATTGTCCAAGGGAAATGAGCAGCTCTCAGCCAAAAATTACCAAATAAGTATAGAAATGAGGCCCCATATAAGAACCAGCAAAAACATAACAGGGTAAAAAGAGATCCATATAGATTTGAGATACTGGAATTATCACTGTTCTTACAATGTTTAAAACATCTGAAATTTAACTTCTGAATATTAGAATTTGTAGAGGCGTAACTGAAGCCACTGCAGCACACTCTCCTATGTAATGTCTCCGACTCTTTAGAGGTGTGTCCGTAGTCTTCACATGATTTACTTGGTGACTTTCTATGACAAGCTGTTTCCTCTCTGACCCTTCTCTGCTATATTCACAAGGCAAAGGTCTTGTATGTTGCTGTAAACATAGCTCTTTCTCTGATGTCAGCTCACCGTTACCCCACACCTCTTATCACCAACTTGCAGCACCGTTTCCCCCACTCTAATGCATTGCACAAGCTGCTCAGCAAAACGCTCTTAAATTCTCAGCTCATTCTTAGCAAAAATGAGTTTCACATGGTGATGACGGGAGGGCTCCAGGGCCACCAGTTGAGCACTAATGGCCTATAGTTCATAGACTCCCAGCTCCATTGACTCATTCAACACTGACTGGGCGCCTACTACATATGTGTACTGTTCTAAGTACAAGGATTAGGCAGCAAATAAGACAGTCTCAGCTGCTGTGGAACGAAACACCCTCGCTGGGGAGATCAACAATAAACATGCAAACAACCCAGTTTCCAAGTATTAAGTATCACAGAGAAAATAAAAGAAAGTGACAGTGAAGGGACTATTCTAGATGAGGAGGTCAGAAAGGCCATAGAAGGCAACCCTTTTAGCTGAGAGACTGAAATGACAAGCAGCGGCCAGCCCCTCCAGACAAAGAGGAAAATAAAGGCAGAAGCTCTGTGGCTGCTCTGAGTGTGGCTTGTTTAAGGAACAGAAAAAGAAGAAGTCATGAAGAGAGTGGTAAGGGCTGAGGGCAAAGAGGGAAACAGAGGCCAGGCCATAAGACCTTACAAACCATCGACGGAGCCTGGGTTTTACTGGCAGTGGAACGGACGCCTCTGGAAGGGTCACTGAAGTGACATGATATTTCCATTTCAGAAAGATCATTCTGCAATCGCTGTAGAGGATTTTGATTGAAACAGGGCACGGGTGCGTACAGGGAGACCCGCGGACTACTGCAGAGTTCTAGAGAAAGAGAATGTAAATGAGAGGAGTATGGAAATTGGGAGCTCAAAAATAAAAGTGCTGATGAAAAGGGAGGAATCAAGGTTGGTTCCCAGGTTTCTGGCTGTTTACTGGAGATGGGGAAGAAACTGGTTTAGGGCAGGACAGGAGGTGAGGTAGAGTAGGGGGAGGAAATTGAGAGTCCTGTTTGGGACACACATTAGAGATGCCTGTTAGGTACTCAAGCGAAGATATGTGGTGAGAAACTGACTATGGGGCCTGTCAGGGAAGTCAGAGTTGAAGAAGACAAAAATGTCTCAATCATCAGCCTAAAGCCATGAGACTAAATAAAAATAAGACCAGGCAGATAAAATGTATACATTATAGAAGAAGACCCTGGCCAGAATCCTGGGGCATTCCAACATTTTGAACTGTACAAAGAAGAGAAACCTGATAAGGCACCTAAGACAGAGTGGCTGGTGAGGCAGAAGGAAAACAAGAAAAGACAATACAGCGCCACTCCTGGGCTTAACAGCATGAACACCAGCGTAGCTGGCGACACTGACAAGAGCAGTTTCCTGGCAGCGGTGAGGATGAGAGCCCGGCTGGCGGACGGTACAGATAGAGTGTCCGGTGAAGGGGGACAGCAACTATAGACACAAGCGGCGACAGCTTTGGACGAGACTTCTCAATGCTTGCCACAAAAAGGAACACAGAAACAGAATGGACAAGGCTGCAGTGAGAGATGTGACATCCAAGGCACGTTTTTGTTGCTGTGGCTGTTTGTTTTGTTTCCGAGATGGGAGGCCCCGGAGCAGCAAGTGCCGTCCAACCGAGTGCTGCCAAGATGGAGAGTCTCTATCCACACATCTGATACAACAGCCGTCACCCTCATTACCCTGCTGAGCACTTGATATGAGACCGACTCTTAAGATTTCATTTTAATTAAATGAGATTTAAATAGCCATGTGTGACTAGAAGCTCCCAAACCACAGTGGAGCCCTCCAGCCTGTCTGGAGGCTGAGGGACTCAGCTGTCCACAAGTCAGCAGACTGGGAGATAGGAAGAACGGAAGTGGATGGCTTCTCTGGTCAATGTTTTCTAAAGATTACCAGCTGTGGGAGGGCGAAGACACAAAACGTTAGATGGAAGTTGGGGGGCCGGGGGGGAGGGAGTAAGAAATAGTTTCAAAGAGCACAGAACATGCCAAGTGGGAATAATAAAAATTTCAGGGTTGAGTACCACTTGAGAGTTATGGCAAATTTTAAAGTGGCCCTTGTCAAAACTGTTTTTACATTTTCCTCTGGCAAACATCAGTTATGGGGCCCTTTCAAATCTGGCCTCAAAATACCTTCTCAACCATCCTCTAACATTTCCCATCATTTACCTCCGTGGTTTTCAGTCTTCTTGGATGCAGAAACTTTTTGTCCCTGTACATATTTCCCCTGGGTGTAAAACAGTCTGTATTCAGTGAGAAAAGGAAGCGGGAAGAAGGGGTAGGAAGAAGAGGAGGAGGAGGAGGAAGAGGGGATCTGGGAGGAGGGGAAGGGGAAGGGAAAGAGGAAGGGGGAAGAGGAAGAGGAGGAGGAGGAGGAGGAGGAGGCGGAAAAGAAGAAGGAGTAGGAGGTGAAGGGGAGGAGGGCAAAAGGAGCTCCCTGGATGAAGCTGAGGTAGAGGCTCACTTCCCCCACCAGCTCAGCCCCCTGCCCACAGCCTCTTAGGCACCTCCAAGGAACCCCAGGGTTTGAAACCAAAGATTTACCCTAGCCAGTGCCTCTCAAAACTGGAACATGTTTACAGATTACATACCTGTCTTGTTAAAATGAACATCCTGCTCCAGAATGTGTGCAGGGTCCACCATCCTGCATTCCTAATCGGCTCCAGGCAATAGCGGATGCCACTGTTCTGTGAGTTACACTCTGGGTGAATAGCCATACAGACCACCTACATTTTCCACTCAGTCTGCTTACTTTTGCCAGTGTGGACCGCTTGGCCATATAAGAACATTTTAACAAAACAGATGCAGAAACTGGGCACAAAGCAAGGGCACAAAGATCATTCTAAAATGATTAATATATGACTCAAAGATGCACAAGGATGTCCAGTGCAATGGTGACTTTACATATATGAACGAGCTTAAGATAACAATTAAAATGTCAAGTGCAATGGTGACTTTACATATACGAACCCGCTTAAGATAACAATTAAAATGTCAAGTGCAATGGTGACTTTACATATACGAACGAGCTTAAGATAACAATTAAAATGTCAAGTGCAATGGTGACTTTACATATATGAACCATCTTAAGATAACAATTAATTTAACATGTTTTATCACTTAAAATATTTTTAAATAATAATGACAGCTAACGTTGACTAAGAACTTAGCATATGCCAGCAACTCTTTCGATATTTCACAAGTATTAACTTATTTAATCCACATATCAACCCTCCATAATAGGTACTATTATTATCTCCTTTTATTTAAAAAAAAAAAAAAAAGTAGCCCTGGCCAGTGTGGCTACAAAGACTGAATGTAAAGCCTTATCTTTAGGTAGGTTACTGTTTTAAAACTCCCTACAACACTTTTCTGAATATTTCTCTCTCTCTCTCTCTCTCTCTCTCTCTCTCTCTCTCTCTCTCTCTCTCTCTCTCTCCCTACATGCTTTCTGTAAAGGAAAAGCAGTGTTTTCAAACAGTTTTCCTCCATATTAATAGCTAACAGAGTAGTCACTCCTGAGCCCTGGTTCTGCTTTCCCCAGTTTCAGTACCTGTGGTCAACAGCGGCCCAGAAATAAAGAATCTGTAAGTTCTCAATTGCACTCTTCTGAGTAATGTGATTGTCTCTCACCTTCCTGCTGATCCCACCCAGGATGTGAATCATCCCTTTGACGAGCATATCCACTACGCCAGTTAGTCACTTCATACCCACCTCAGTTATCAGGTCAGGAGAGAGAGAGACAGAGACAGAGAGAGGGACAGAGACAGAGGGAGAAAGACCACATTCATGTAACTTTTATTACAGTATATTGTTATAATTGTTCTATTTTGTTATTAGTTACTGTTGTTAATCTTTGTCTGACTAATTTATAAATTAAATAGTACTTTTGGGGCTTGGTATTATCCGTGGCTTCAGGCATCCACTGGGGGTCGTGAAATGTATCTCTTGTGGAGACGGGGGCGGGGGGGGGTGGAGCGGGGGGGGACCACTGTACCCTGTCTGTCAAAGATTTTAAGACTAAGGAAAGGAAAGATCTCCAAGAAATGAATAATTCACAGGCAGGCCCAGGCAGCACAGCTCAATGGTTAGGGGTATAAGTTTGAACCACACCACCTGCTTACTAGCACTGTGGTCTCAGCAGGCAATTAATCAGACTGTGTTACGTTCCTACTATGTAGGACCCTTCCGGGGTACTGTGTGCTCTCCCCCATTTCCCACCCATAACACCCCTCCTTATTCCTAACTGGTCCATGGATGGAGCTCAGGAGATCTGTGAACTTGATAGCACATGTCCTATGTACTATTTCATTTAGTCATTCAAAAGCATTGTTTAAGAAGGGGTCCATAGCCTTCACCAGACTGTCACAGGGGTCCATGGTGAAAAAGGAAATGTGGGCGAAAACAGGGAAATAGGCTAGATCCGTGGTCGGCAAACTGCGGCTCGCGAGCCACATGCGGCTCTTTGGCCCCTTGAGTGTGGCTCTTCCACAAAATACCACGTCCTGGGCGAGTCTATTTTGAAGAAGTGGCATTAGAAGAAGTTTAAGTTTAAAAAATTTGGCTCTCAAAAGAAATTTCAATCGTTGTACTGTTGATATTTGGCTCTGTTGACTAATGAGTTTGCCGACCACTGGGCTAGAAGGTATTTTTAACAGAAAGAGGGAAATAAATCTGGTTAGAATTGGTAGAGGTGACAATGGAAAGGAAGAAATGGAGTCAAGGAAAATATCTAGGTATTCCTAAATAAAATAGCATCTTTCACCTACCCCCCCCCCCCGCCCCCGCCATATACACACACACACAAACACACACACACACACACACACACACACACACACACTAAACCACTATCTCAAAACGAACGATATGATCTCTGGAGCATCCGATTCCACTGGCCCTCTTGCTGAGTTTTCTCTTGGGTTCTGTTTCTTCTCCCTCATTCCTTCCCTCAAAGCAAGTGTTCCAGGACTCCAGCTTCTCCCTCAGAGACCCATTCACCCCTTGGACAATTCTCAACCTCCATCCCCACCCCACCCTTGCTCCTGAGTTCCAATGCCACCTTCCAACACCCCACGGGTGGGCACTGTCACTACAATATCCACTCGACATCACCTGCAATTCAACATTTCTTAAGTCAAAAAAAAAATTTTTAGCCTTTTTCAACACACAATTTCTTCTCCTAATTTTAGTAACTCTAATATGGTGACACCTTTGTTCCAAGGAT
Source organism: Cnephaeus nilssonii (assembly GCF_951640355.1). NCBI lineage: Eukaryota > Metazoa > Chordata > Mammalia > Chiroptera > Vespertilionidae > Cnephaeus > Cnephaeus nilssonii. The sequence goes on along the minus strand of NC_137072.1, from coordinate 20,901,323 downwards.
TCATCACATGCAATCAGGTGACAAAGCTTGAATATTTCTCCTTATTTTAACACTAGTGGCCCAGTGCATGAAATTCATGCATGGGGGGGGGGGGGGAAGGGTGTCCCTCAGCCTGGCCTGCACCTTCTCCAATCTGGGACCCCTCAGGGGATGTCCAACTACCGGCAGTTGGACATCCCTCTCACAATCCGGGACTGCTGGCTCCTAACCACTCACCTGCCTGCCTGCCTGATCGCCCCTAAACACTCTGCCTGCCAGCCTGATTGTCCCCAACTGCTCCCCGCCCCCCCCCCCCCCCGCCAGCCTGATCGCCCGCAACTTCCCCCCCAACCAGCCTGCTCGCCCCCAACTGGCCCCCCCCTGCTGGCCTGATCACCCCCAACTGCCCTCCCCTCCTGGCCTGATTGCCCCTAACTACCTCTGCTTTGGCCCTGCCACTATGGCTTTGTCCAGAAGGATGTCCAAAAGGTCTCCCGGTCTAATTAGCATATTACCCTTTTATTAGTATAGATTAGTATAGATGATTTCTTTTGTCTTGCTACTTCAAGTATGGCCCGTGGACCAGCAGCATCAATATCACCTAAGAACATGATAAATACCACTAAGAACAGGACTTACCCCAGACCTGAGTCAGAATCTGCATTTCTTAAGTGTCCCCAAGGGATGAATACACACGTTATATTTTGAGAAACACGTGTCTAGTGACTATTAATATGCTACCAGCCTAAATGCATCTGAAATTGATAATTTCTACGTATCAATTACTGAATCCTCAAAATGTGCTCATTACAGGCCACCTTTTATTTTATTTTATTCTATTTTATTGATTTCAGAGAGAAAGGGAGAAGGAGAGAGAGACAGAAACATCAATGATGAGAGTGAATCATTGATCCGCTGCCTCCTGCATTCCCCACACTGGGGATCGAGCCCGCAACTGGAGCATGTGTTGTGACAGAGAATCAAACCGTGATCTCCTAGTTCATACAGGTCAACGCTCAACCACTGAGCTATGGCGGCTGGGCCAGTGCCAGGGTTTAAATATATAATCTTACTTGACCCTGAAAATAATCCTGTGAGGCAACCACCATCATCTCCATGTTCAGAATGAGTACACTGGCGCTCAAATGGAGAAGCCATCTATCTGCCCAAAGCGCCCAGAGGGCAGGATTTGAACCGAACCTGTTTGACCACAAACCATTTTGTCAAACTACACCAATGCCCTTCAGTTCCAAAATTTACATTTCCAAGGGTATGTCGGCAGAATTAATTACTCTGGTTGACTGCATTTTTTAATCAACTTAAGGTAGATTTTGTTTATTTATTACGATGCTTGCCGAAAATCTTCCGAAAGGCATGGCAGACAATCCTGCGGTAGAAAGAGAAATCATTGTCCTGCCATGTGCATCATTCTAAATACTCAGGTTCACTCTAAGGTATTTGAGAAGAAATGTATTCTGTTCTCAGCTATCACCCCATATTTTAGGGATTCTGAAACTATTTCCCTGACGATAAACTTGGTGTGTGTCTGCTTGGCATTCTTCTCTCCTCTAAAAGGGGAAGGAAAATAGTGTGAGATCGTTCTTAAGTGAATGATTAGTTGGGTTCCATTTACTCAATGAGTTTCATCTAATGTCCAGCTAGTTATTATTTTAATCGCCTTATTGTGTTCTATTCCGTTAATATTTCATAGTCATATATTTCATTTTAAAAATCTGGTTTTCTTTTGCCTTTTCCAGTGCTCAAATATAAGCTCACAAACCTAAAAGACATCACTATTTCTCCAAATCAGTTATGTACCTATTTCAAGTCCCAGACTCATTGAGAATATAACGAAAGCTGCGAATATTCTACCCAGAAAACCGCATATTCACCAAAACACACAGAATGTGGCACACAGCACCAAGATGAACAACCCCGCTCTGTCATGAGGACAGACACCTGCCTGATACGCCTGTCCAGGCCCTCTCCCTTCTTTGGGGAACTGTTCTTCCCCCAACGCCACCAGGCAGGAGCTGCCCCCTTTTACCACTGCTCAGGCCGGGGGTGGCCGAGAATGACCGAAGTCAACCCAGGCGAAATCCTTCCATGGGACTTTTATAACGGAACCAGAGACAGAAAGTCCCTTTAGGGGGCAGAAAGTACAAAATGTAATTCAGGAACCATCAGTTCCCTGCCCTGTCAGCTATGAGAAAGAATTAAGCCAAAAGGACAGAAAGCCCTGGCTGGGTAGCTCAGTTGGTTAGAGCATCGGGGCGATAAGCCAAGGTTATCGGTTCCATCCCCGGCCAGGCATGCAGGCACATACAAGAGTCAACTAATGAATGCATAAACAAGTGGAACAACAAAACTTGATGTTCTCGCTCTCTCTCTCTCTCTCTCTCTCTCTCTCTCTCTCTCCCCCTCCCTCCCCGCCCCCCCATTTCTTAAAAAAAAAAAAAAGACAGAAACGTCCCAGCAGCACTCAAGCACTGATTCCCATGATTCTGGAAGCCCAGCACCATTCCTGGCCTTCTCCTGGTTTGGTTACTAATCCTTCCCTCCCCAGGTAGCCCTCCAAAACTCCTGAATATTTTAAATTTTTGCCTAAATTCATTTGTGTTCCTATGGCTTGCAGCCAAAAGACTCTAATATTCATAATGGCTACTTTTAAATACTACATTTGTTTTAAACAAGTTTTATATCCTTCAAAATTTTTCTATACGGATAATGTCTTCCTCTAGATATTTAAATAGGTTTTTAAATATAATTTCTAAAAGGCTCACATTTCACTCTGCATAAATATCTTTTAGAATATGTTTAAAACAAGTCTTAGCTCAGATCATTCTTCATGCTCCACACACTATTAAAATATAATTTTAAGAAGCTGTCTGATCATTTTTAGTTTAATTCCAAATATAATAAGACAAAATTGCCTTCTTAAATTGTCTTTTCCTTAATGTATTCAATTATATTCTCTGCTTAAAATACTTAAAAATTGGCAGTGATCCATTCACTGATGGGTATTTTAAATTGGAAAGCAGTAACATATCAAATTAACCACACAAAGTCAGTATTATTCTGATTGAGAATTATAGCCACGATGGATTTGAAAATTCCTACCTTGGTTGCAAATTTTTTACATTTCAATCAAGTAGACTTTGACTTAATAGACTGCAATGTAGTCCAACTACAGTCACTCCAGCAAGCTCTTAGTTCACACATCTCTCCCAGGCACTACCGATTTCCCTCCCTCTAGGCATGGCCTTGAAAATTCCCTGAATGCTGTTGCCAGGTTCTAAGAGCAATGACTCTTGTATTGAATACCATTATTATCCGTAGTCTGTGCATCCTAATATATAATGCTTTAAACCTAGTGGACTCTAAAAATAGTTGAATCTTGAAGTTAGAAAAAAAACTTGGAAATCACCCAGTCCAATCACCTTACTTCACAGATGCAAACATTGATGCAAAAATTAGTCAACATGCCCAAGGTCAACAGAATTACAGAAGTAGTACACAGATCCAATGGGCATATTACCATAGGATGCAGAAGTTCACAACTCCTGAGAAGATGCATACGTGATAAAATACAGATACAATTCCCCTTTACTGCTCCAAAAGTATGGTCATTTCTAAATATCCTTAAGACAAGTCCAAATGAATTTTAAAAGCATAAAATTGCTCTATTGCTGGCAATCCTTTCCTATTAATCGGATCACATTAGAAATGTAGGAAAAGACTCTGGATTTGAATGATCTGTTTCTTCTCAGCTGTGCTTTCTCAAATATCCCATTCATATACAACACTGTGCTTGCTCCTTAATAACGCTGACCTATTTATTCTCATATTATAATATGGACTTAGGCACACACAAGGTCATATAAAAATATTTACCTAATATTAAACTTTGTTGCCTAAACTAAAATCAACCAGAAACACATGGCATCTAAATGCTTAGATTTCATTTTTATATACACTTCATTTCTTTTTGTTCAAAAACAACAAAGAAAATAGATATTTTGAAAAAGAAGGCTGTGAAATAAACTTTTCTTATGTCAGCTGAATGCCCTCAAAAATACTTGGACAAAAATATGAGTGGCATTTTTACCAATCTTTGCACGGTGGTTGGTGCTTTTTTGTTCCTAATATGCATTTGCTGAATGAATAACACGGTTGCATTACATGCTATAGAAACTTGACTCTCTGGATGACTAAACTTAGAACTACTAACTTTTCTGGAAAGCAAAAAATAATTAAGTAACATAAAATGTACTACCTGCAAATCCTACTTTTATAAGCCTTAAGTAGTTTCAAAGTATTTCCAAATAACAAAAAACTAAAACAAATGTAGCAATTCATAAATATAAAGTAGCAACATAAGTGGTTACAGTAAAACATGCACAATTTAACATTTTTCTAAAGTAAACTGGAATTCAGACTAATTCCCAGAGGTCACACTCTGTTTTAACAGCATATTGTTGACACTAATTTACTAGATTAAACCCTCAGACATACGCACTCTCCTAAACAAAGTATCAGAACTCCGCAGGAGATAAAGGCACCCCTAAATATGGAACTAACATTTTTTTAAAAGAAACTGACATAAATAATTTTAAAATTATTAACAGAATTAAACCTAACTCTTAAGTCGCAGACATAGGAAACTTTTCATTTTATTTTCTGTGATAAAACTTAAAGTATGCTGTTGTGAAAGCTTACATTTCTAATTGCTTTAAAAAAAAGTTCTCCGGAAGTTAAAATGAACTTCAATGGACCAGGCATTAGGCTGATAGAAGTAATCATTTCTCAGCCTTCTTAAAAACAGTCAGTCACTCCATGCAAACACAGCCAATCTGATGCTGTTTCAACTTTTCCCCAGCTTGGAAAAGAAAAATACAATGCTTGGAGCCATTTTAAACAACTTCATTAAATTCAGAATTTTCTTTTAAAAATCAACACGGTTTTCTGTCATTTCTATTACGCTGAAAAGGGCGCACAGACATACGTCTAATCAAACGTAAGGAAAGCAAGCTTACACTTTCCCCCAGATGCTAACTGACCGCAAAGGGTAAGGTCATGGTCAAAATTCACAGGCTCATTTAAACTTTCATGGCTCAGCCAACAGCTCCTATCATGTTTCCTGATCCTAAGGAGATTAAAACCGCAGGAGTTTCTGGCCATGGAGATCAGCAGGAGGCTGTTTCAAACCCTCAACCTGCAGTCCGCAGAGCCCGCAGCGGCGCATCTTCCACCGCCTCCGGCGGCCCGTGAAGCTAACCTTTCCAAGCGCTCTCCTACAGCCTTTCCAAGACACCCCAAAACCGGTGCATTCCACTCAAGCCAGCCTTCCCTTGCGCCCGCCGAGACCCCCTCCTGCGGTCATCCCCCGGCCGCCCTTCCGCAGTGGGTGACTCCGGCCTGGTTCCCAGGGTGGGGGAGGGTGGGGAGGGTGGGGAGGATGCCTCCCGCGGAACACTCCTCAGCCCGCACAGCGGCACCGCAGCAGGGCGATGCGGGAGAGATGCTACCCCCCCCGTGCCATATTTACACTGGCTTTTCCTTTGTCAAAAAAGAATCCTTATCTCCAATTATATAGTTTTCAAAGGAGAGGGGGGAAAGGACCTAAGCACTAAAGCTGCTGCCCAGATCTCCCCGACCTCCGGTGCTCTCACCCCGTTACCCCGCGGGGAGGCTCCGGGCGCTCCCACCTCGGACAGGTACACCTGCCGGCCGGCGGGGCACCGCGCATCCCCGCCGCGCTCCGCGGGAGAGCGCGACAGCCCGGACCCCGGCCCCAGCAGCCCCGCCGAGGCTGACAGCCCCGCGAGCCGCGCCCGCACAAACTTCCCAGTTCCCGGGCTGCGGAGACAGGACGGGATGACACCGGTGCGGTCCGCAGAGCTCAAATGCAGAAGGGATTCCCCCCACCCTGCATCCGGCCGGACCTAGGTCCAAGCGAGGTCCCAGGGGCACGCGGGCGGCCCGGAGGAGCGGGCGTGCGCCCGAGGATGGGGGCGCCGAGGCGCCGCGGCGGGAGGGCAGCTCCGGAGCGCGAGCACCCGGAGGGCCAGGGCCCCGCTCGAGCTCCACGCGTGGCAGCAGCTGCAGGAGGAGGGGAGCGAGGAGGAAGAGGAGGAGGAGGAAAGAGACCGCTGCCGCAGCCCGAGCCCTTACCGAGTGGTTTACCCCCCACATCAGGACGCTGAGCAGCGGATCGCTGGCCCGAAACAGCTTCACTTTCTGCGCGACGAAGTGCTTCTTCTTCGTCTTGGTCTTGCTTGCCAGCACGGAGGACCCCAGGTTGCCGGGGGTCGCCATGGCCGCCGCCTCTGTCCCCTCCACCGTCGCGCTCCCAGGCCGGGGACCCGCCCTCTCTACTCGCCGGCCCGGGGAGGCAGCCGCATCCCACCGCGGGGCCCCTGCGCGCCGTGCCCCGCTCCGCCCGCTCCGCCCGCTCCGCCCGCTCCGCCCGCTCCGCCCGCTCGGCCCGCTCGGCCCGCTCGGCGTGGCTGGGTAGGAGGCTGCGCTCCGCTCGCGCCGGCCGGGATCTTGCGCCCCGCGGCTCCGCGCTCAGCCCGCGGCTGGACCGGGCGCGCCGCGAGGGCTTCCGCGTTGGGCGCCCGCGTCATCACGCAGGGGGCGGGCCGGCAGCAGCTGCGGCGCCGCCGGGCGGGGCGCGGGGCTCGGGGTGCGGCCGCGGGACCGTTAAGCTGAGCCCTCCCGCTCCGGTTCCACTGCCCGGCCCGGCCCCTGCGCGCCACCGAGCGCGGGAAGGCCGCGGGGAGGACGCGGGATGGGCGTGCAGCGCGCGGGGGCGTTGGGGGCGGGGGGCTCCCGCAAGGCATTCCCTTTAGCTCCCCAGGGAGAAAAGAGGGAAAGATGGGGAGTATGGGGGCGTCGGAAGCGAGGAGGCCCCAGAGGCGGAGGTCTGGAGAAGGAAGGAGGCTCATAGGATCGCCGCTGATCGGTGCCAAGACTCAGGAGAGCTAGCGAGACCTGAAATGCTGCGTGCAGACCAGCGCTCTCCTAGGAAAGGACCTGGGAACATCGTTGGCTACCTCCCCAAGTGGCCCTGAAATGAACTTCTTAATCCCTTTGTGCCTTTACCCATCCGGCCTTTGGGGCCCTGGACTTGGGCCTTCCCACGCTTTCCAATTCATGCTGCAGGGAGACTCTCACCTCACAGTCTGAGCTGTCCTTCCCACCACCAGTCCCTCCCGAGACAGGACCCTGGATTCCTTGGTTTGGCTACAAAAATGATGCCCTGACCTGCACCTTCTACTTCAAATCCTCCACCGGGTTCCTTACATCCCTTCCTTTTTTCCATTCTGTGCACCTTCTTCCACAGAAATCTGTTTATTATCTTCATCCATGTACACCTTGATTTAGCCCTTCTTAATGCTGGCAATACTTGGCCCATCTCAGGAAAGCTGCCCAAGTCATCCCGTTCTATGTATTTACCCTAACTCAGCCCACTAGGCAAGCATGTTTACCCATTATCATTATTACTCCACCCAAATATAGTGGAGACCTACTGTGCGTTTGATAATCTGCTTAGTTCTGTCATGGAGACAAGGGATGACAGACCCTTATCCCTTAAGTACCTTATTCTCATGGAGGTAGGGAGTCAAAGGTCATGTGGTCACCTTCATTTGCTCTTCTTTTTTTCTTTGTTCTTAAAACAAAAGGGTTGCCCCAAAGTCCTCTTGTTCTTTCCCAATTCATAGTATTGTCCAAAACGATGTCTGCTCCCCCCAGCGTCAACCATCACCACTCTTAGAAGTTAAAAATAACAAAACCTACATTTGTAGTGAGAAAATGGGGTTGTACAGTTCTCCCACTAATTTGAACAAATCAGTTAAGCTCTCTGAGCTGCAGGTTTTGTTAACAGCAGGGACAGTCAGACATTGATGCCACTGTAGGGATTACTCTGGGCCTGGTCATTATAATTCTGCCCTGCCTACTTTATAGGATGTTTGTTAGAATCAAAGTTATCAGTAGACAATGGCTATGAGAAGCCCTTTATAAATAACTAGTAGCCCATTTGCAGGAAGAATCCTGCAAGCGGCCGTTGGGGCTGCGTGCGCTGCTGCTGCCGCTGCCTTTGCAGGCCGCTGCGCCTGCACCCGCTTGCCACTGCCGCCTGCCCAGCTCCATCCCGCTCCGCACCGCCCCGCACCGCCCCGCCCCGCTCCGCTCTGCCCCGCCCAGGCTTTCCCTCTGGCAGCCACCTTGCTTTCCGCTTTTCCTCCTTCTTCCTTCTAAGTTGTCTTCAGTCTTCACTCCTCCCTCCCTCAGTGTATGCAAATTAGCCATCATCTTTGTTGGGTAATTTGCATACTCACCCTGATTGGCTGGTGGGCGTGGTTTGGTGAAGCAAAGGTGCGGTCAATTTGCATATTACTATTTTATTAGGTAGGATGCAGCGCTACATACAAACAAGATAAAATGTGGAGTACTTGTAGGTGACACATACATTCTCCCCTGTGAAGTGCCTGGTTGAACATCTCTACAGTTATTCACAAGCACCTTTAAAAAGTGTCTAAAATCCTTCTCCACCCCATGTTGCTTTATTTTTCTATTATCTTAGAAATGGCATTCATATCACTCAGCTATCTCAACCAGAAGTTCATTTATTTAACAAAGTTTCATAGACCCAGGTCTAAAAATTTTGAATCATCATTGATTACACCTCTCATTATCACTGCACATGAACCCCTCTACCAGGTCCTGCCCTTGAAAACAATTGTGCTCAAATATTACCTCTTCCCTGCTGCTTTCGAAGGCCTCCTAGTTGAAATTGATTAGTTCACCTCAGTGTTTCCATAGCACTTTATTTGTTCTACTAGAGGCCCGGTGCACGAAATTCATGCAACCAGGGGGGAGGGGCAGCCCCTCAGCCCGGCCTGCACCCTCTTGTAATCCGGGACCGCTGGCTTCTAACCGCTCACCTGCCTGCCTGCCTGATTGCCCCTAACCACTCTGCCTGCCTGCCTGATCACCTCTAACAGCCTCTGCCTGGGCCCCTGCCACTGTGGCTTTGTCCGGAAGGATGTCCAAAAGACATCTGGTCAATCCGGTCTAATTAGCATATTACCCTTTTATTAGTATAGATAACAGTTCTATTGTACTTAATTGTATGTTAATAATGCAAGACAATGGGTTTGCTGTGAATGGTAAAAACCTGAATTTAGGGATGACAAAGTGTTGACTGAACCTACAGGCAAGGGTGATGGACTGTCAGATGAGGAGCAAGCTATGGATGAGCAGCAAGCTATGGATGGTTGTACAAGGTGTCACGTCTGTTTAGAGTAAACAGAGGCATAGGCATGAAGATGAAAATCCATGTGATATTCAGTTGCGAAGACATGTGGCTTTTAAAGGTAGACTTTTCCCCTAGCAGTATTGAGATATAATTGACATTTAAGTTTGAGTAAGTTAACCCTTTGCACTCGCTTGCTTTTTTCTCGATTCCTTTATTCTACTCGGGATTTAATTTTTTAAATACCCCAGATTTTACAAAGCGTGGCAGTAGAATAAAAAACTGGAGTTTCTTTTCATACAAACTTATTTATTTGGATTTTTTTATATTTCAAATTATTGATACATTCAAAGAGTAATTTTAATCTCTATAATTTTTCATGGTGTGATATTTATTGAAACATTCACCCACATGAAGACCTGGTTTACATTCACATGTTTCGCAAATATAAATCTTCTCTCGAGTGGGGGCGGGGGAAGGGGGGGGGGGGAAATCTTCTCTCTTCTTCCTCCTTTGATTTTTCTGTTAGAACAAACAACACAATCTTTGTGTTTTTTGTTAGGGTGAGGTGTGATTATATGGAGCTTTCCATCTAAACGTTGCTCTAAGTTAGTGGATAATAATCTACCCCTGGAAGTTAGTGTACCATCTCTGAATTCTCCAACAAGATCATGTACTAGTTTCCTAATAAATTTCACATGCGTTACCGGTTTTTCATTTTTTCTTTTTTGGCATCAGTTGAGACGGCATTTACATTTTACTTGTTCTTTCATGCTAATGAAAACAAGAAAAGATACTGGAAAAATAGACAAAAATCCCCCTTCCCCCCCGCAGTGAAACTACGTGTCGAGTGTGGCTCGACTTACGAGCTGCTACCGATGCTAACCGTGTCGAGTCACACTCGACATCCGAGTGCAAATGGTTAAAGGTGTGCAACTTGGTTATTTGATGAAGTCTAGAGTGTGAAATGATTACCACAATAAGGTTAGTTAACACCTCCATCACACATAATTCCCATTTGTGTGTGTAGGTGTGTGTGTTCCTGTGTAATGAGATCATTTAAGATTTACTCTCTTAGCAACTTTCAAGAATATAATACAGTATTGTTAAGGGACAGAATTTTTGGTGGTTTAACCTGTTTTGAATGACATTTAATATAATAGGTCATTAAATGATTTTGCTAATTACCTTTCACACTAACTTTGTATTCTGCACAGGGTGTGTATGATGCAGGACTGCTAGAGTCACAAAAATGATCTCAGAAAGTACCTAATCCAGTTCTCAAATTATATACATAAGACAACTGAGATCTAGAGAAATTTAAGTGATTTCCTGCTTGTTGGGAGATAAACTCTTAGAAGGCAGGATCCGTTTTGTACTTACTCTCTGTCTGCCCATGAACCTGTCATAGTCCCTTTCCCATTGCAACTGTGGCAAAGTTTTGATAAATGAAATAAAAAAGGAGGCCCTGGTCGCACAGCTTAAGTGGTTGGAGCGTTGTTAGGATACACCAAGGTTTCAGGTTCCATCCCCTGTCAGGGCACATACTAGTACAAGTATCAACCAATGAGTGCATAAATAAGTGGAACAACAAATTGATATTTCTCTCTCGCCCCACTCCCGCCTTTCCTCTCTCTTTCTAAAAATAAATTTTTAGAAATAAAAATAAAACCACAAAACTTTTTTTTAAAGGAAGAAAAAAAAAAAGGAATTTTTCTCTCACACAACAAAGTTACAAATAAAGATTCCACACCAGGACATGCTTGTGCAAAGTTCCATTCAGAAACACTATACTGAGAAATTAAGTTAGCTTAGACGTGGTATTTAAACTTGAGGGTTAAATACTATGTGGATTTAGCAACCTAGCAGTTTGATCACTGTTTTCCTTCCGAGTTTGTATGATAGTAAAACAATGCACATGTCCTTAGCTCAGTGCCTGATTCAGGCTACTTACATTGTCAATGGTTGAGGCACTCCAACCACCAGCATTCCACAAGGGTCTTGACCAGAGGCCTGGCTGGAGGAAGAAAAGCAAGGGAGTCCCATTTCGGGATGAGCAAGTAGTCATGCCAAGCAAGGAGAGTGCTGCGCTCCCTTTTCGTCCAGCCAGTGGGGCGTCATCCAGGTGTCAGAGAGCCATCTCAGCGGCAGGAAATGCCCCCACAGCCAAGTTCACGAGGGAGGAGGAAGTAATGTTGGCAAGATTGAAAGGTTTCCAATACTGATTTGTTTCTGTTTGAGTTCACTTTTTTTTAACTTACTTTTACTGTAACCAACTTTATTTACTATCCTGGAAGGAATGGTAAAAGTGTTATGGTGACTAAGGTATGCAGTACCAGAAATGGATGTTAAAATAGGGTGGATTCCCTGTTTTGTTTTTAGTTTTTTTTCCCATAAAAAAAAAAATACTTCTTCAATTGAATAATTCCAATTAGAATTCTTCCTTGAGAAGAGGAATTCAGTAATCTTCTTAGTGCTGTTTGGAAGCTCTTATACTTTTCACTGCTCTGTGAGGAGATCAGAGCAAGATATGGGACATTCAGTCTTTTGTAGTATTTCCAGAGCCTTGCCTCGAAAATGGCATTATTGTAGAAGACTAATATTAAAGTGCATATGCAGTCAAACCCAGTCAAAATGCAATAAATGGGATCCAAGAATTCCAACTGTGACATGTGAGTTACTTTGGGGGGGGCGGTGGACTTTGTAGACATGCTGGAGCACAGCTTGCCATCTGGGAGCTCTGAGGGTCTGTGCTGTCCAAACCCCTCCTGGACAGGCTGGTAGGGGTTATCCACTCATCTGAAACACGGGTGATAATTCTTTTGGCTTCTGCAGCTGGCTGGGACCTCCAGGACAGTGGCAGCAATCCAAGAACCTACCACTTAGTTGGCAGCTGTTTTGTTGGCCTGACTTGAGGAGATCAGACTGGGAGAAGAATGGGAGTAAAGCAGCTCACACAGGATGACCATGTCCCAGCCTGCCCGCCTTCCCCTCCACTCCCCACACAGAGGATGAGAACGTTAGCAGCTCCCTTGGAAGACAGGAAGCTGAGTGGAGGACAGGAGTCAATCTCCATGGCATCATATATTTATATATATATACCTTTATAATAGAAACTAGAGGCCCAGTGCACGAAATTCATGCACGGGGGGGGGGGGGGGGGCGGCTCAACCCATCTTGCACCCTCTCCAATCTGGGACCCCTTGGGGGATGTCCGACTGCCGGTTTAGGCTCGATCCTGGGATCTGGCCTAAACCGGCAGTTGGGCATCCCTCTCACAATCCAGGACTGCTGGCTCCTAACCGCTCACCTGCCTGCCTGCCTGATTGCCCCTAACCGCTTCTGCCTGCCATGCTGATCGCCCCCTAACCGCTCCCCTGCCAACATGATTGACGCCTAACTGCTCCCCTGCCAGCCCGATCTCCCCCTACTGCCCTCTCCTGCTGGCCCGATGGCCCCGAACTGCCTTCCCCTGCTGGCCTGATTGCCCACAACTGCCCTCCCCTGCCAGCCCGATCGCCCACAACTGCCCTCCCCTGCCGCAACCTGCCTCCTCTGCCAGGACTCACCTCCTCCATGCGAGGCAGTGGAGATGCCAGGACCAGCCTCCTCTGCCCATGTATTTACACAGACATGTAAAAGGCTAAAGGAAAATACATCATACTTTTAATTGGGATATAACAGGGGTGCACTTGGGATTATGGATGATTTTAAAAATGTATGTTTTTTGCATTTTCATTATTTTTATAATAATTTTTTAAATGCAGCCATTTTCCCTGCTTAAAAATTAGCACCGTAATGGCACTTAGCACACTAGCCAGGTTACTATGAAAGAACAGCCTTTTAAGTTGCTTCTTGCTGTTTATTATAATTACTATCGAACTCAGTTGTCAGCTCCCCGAGTTCACAGCATCCTTAAGTAAAAGGAAGGCTGGGCTACAAATATGAAGAAAATAGGAATAGTGTTGTTCTGTCTAGTAGGCAACATATCCCGAATGCTTAGGGCCTATGATTTCTTCTTCCTTTTTTTGTTTTGTCTTGTTTAGTTTAGGAAAAAAAAAAATTGAGATCAGAAAAACAAAAACTGCAAAAGAAAACTGCAAAATTAATATTAACATTTTATTAAATGTCTATAAAAGATAACATAATACTGTCAGGGTTGCTTAATTTAAATTTAGTATCAAAAATTTCATTACATTCACAAGCAATTTTAGTTAGCTTTTTTAAAATGCTTACCCGAGGATATTTTTCCATTGGTTTTTAGAGAGAGTGGGAGGGAGAGAGACAGGAAGGGAAACTCTGATGTGAGAGAGATACATCGATTGATTGCCTTCACACAAGCCCCAACAAGGGCTGGGGATCAAGCCTGCAACCTAGGTACGTGCCCTTGACAGCAATTGAACCCAGGACCCTTCAGTCCCCAGGCCGACACTCTTTCCGCTGAGTCAAACCAGCTAGAGCGAGTTAACTTTTCTTATTTGCAAGTATACATAATAATGATTGATAAAAAGATAATAGCCAATCAAAAATTAAATGTTAGTCATAGACAAAAATTCCAACAGCAAAATCATAAAAAAAATCTTTTCTAATTTACAGTAAGAGTATTGTATTAAATAGGCTCTGAATTCCTTCTTAATGTGTGTGGCACGCTGAGGTGGGTGGAGCCTCCAGCACTAGGCATGCCCAGCGCTGAAGGGAGTCTTTCAAATGCTGAGGACGAAGGGAGGTTTTATTCTTTGTTGGTCAACAATGTCCGTACAAATCGCGGTGACCTTCAGAAGGCAAAGCTGAATGAGAAGACCAGATGAACCAGAAGATTTTAGCCTGAGCCTTTTGGTCCTGGCAAAGGAAAAAAGCAAGATGTCCTGAGCAGGAAGCCAGGGGCCACAGCTATGTGGAGGCTGGGGCGGGTCCTCTGGGAGGAAACCCAGAGAGGTGCCTGGGAATTTGCCCCAAACCCTTATGGCTGCTGCGAGAGTTAAGTCTGGCTATTGTTAAAGGGGTTTGTAGTTTCCTCAGGTATTTGTTTTCACGGACACTTCAGAAGAAATGCATTCACGCCACTACTTATTGCTTGCACCTACTATGTGCCAAATAACATGCTAGATACTGGATTTCTAGGAAAGATTTCTGCCCTCAGATAGCTTACAGTCTGAGAAGACAGAGAGTAGAAGAGTGTAAACAGATATTCCTATAATTACAGAGTGTGGTAAGGGATCTGAAGACTAATAAACTCAGTGCAGTAATAGAAAATAGTCAGAGTGTGAGAAAAAAACCTCTCCAAGGAGGAGACACATAAGCCCGCAAAATGGGAAGCAGCAGCCAAGAAAAGAAGGGGGCCAACCGTGACCTGGAGAGAGGGCCGATCCAGCGTGAGAACTTCTGTTCTAGAACTCAGAGGACGGCCTCGTTGGCAAAACAGGCAGAGGCCGGGCCACCGAGACCCTGAAAGGACCTGCATTTTATTCTAAGTGCAATGGGAAACTTGGAAGCTGAGAATTTGCTCATAAAAAAATCTTTCTACAATGCACATAGTATGTGCTCATAAAAAATCTCAGTGGCTCCTATGGCTCATAGGAGCAGATCAAAGAAACAGAACTGTCAACGTTGGGAAGACAAAGAAATGTTTACAGGAATCCAGGTAAGACATGATGGTGGCTTCAACTACAGTCTTGATAATAAAGACAAGGGGTGAAGGAGAAGGAGTAATTCATCTTTAAGGAGCGGTAATGTTTTAGTGTAGCTGGGAGTGGAGAAAGGACCAACTTGGCCTCATTGCCCAAGGGGCACAGAGTGGAAGCTCTCAGTCACTCTTTCATTTGTCCTTTTTAACATTCCTGTAATCAAGGGGCACCCTGTTGCTCTTAATGAGGAGGCACCTAAAGAGAAATGTCCCCCAAAATATGCTTTCATGGAGGTGTTTTCATTCTAAAATACAGCGTATGCTTTATTGATGCTACAGTAAAGCGCTAGAGAAATAACTGCTGTGTGTATCTGAGACACATCCAAAGAAATGTAACTGGAGGCCAGCATAAGGCAAAGGATCACAGCTGTGTCTGAGAGTCGGCGGAGGGATGCTTCTGAGGGTCTCCACTGCCCGGAAAAGAACCAAACAATAACCTTGAGAGCTATCAAAGGGCAAAGGCTTTGTGTCCTGGTACTAACCAGTGTCTGAGCTGGTTAACCCCAGTCCATCTGCCTGCGGGAAGAACTGAAGTGGAAGAGGAACAAGGGGCCCGGAGAGCATCCCATTCCTACCCAGGCTGCTTCTACTTCCCCCACACCTCTCTCAGTTCCTGAAAGGGGGGAGGGGTTCGGCATCCTGTGTCAGCAGAAGTAGCCCCAGCGCGATCGGTCAGGAGGTGTGCAGTAAAGGCATCCCTCAGACATGTCTGTGTTCCTCAATCCCCTTCTCCCAAACCTGGGGGCCTGCACTTTAGCATACTGATTTTACCCCAGAGAGTTATACAGAAACCTGCAAATCCACTGAACTGTCTATGTCCTTTGTACAAAGCCCTCAAAGCCCTCTGCCAGAGTTTTCTCTCAGGTGTGAGTTTGGGTGCTGCTTAACTTTCAGTCATAATGATCTGGTGTCCATTCTATCACCCCAGACATCCCTTAGTCACTTTCTTGTATCTTCAGTATTATATAGTACACATGCTGCAGCAAGACTATAGGGGTGCATGGAGGAAGACCACCCACTCAGCCTGTGTGGGGGGTGTGGTCCTGCAATGACGGTGCTTGAGTTAAAAAAAAATTTATGCAGCGTGATCACAGCCTCTTTTAATGTCATTGTTATCTTTACACAAAAAGTCGTTAAATATATTCCTATAAAAATTTCAAACAGCAAGAAGGGCATGGACCGCAAAGGGCAAGTCTGCCCTCCCTTTCCTCTCTGCTCCCATTTGCATAGATGGGAATGTGCTGTACACATCGTTGTGTGACTTGCTTCCTTCTGCTTTGCATTGGATTTCCTTCCATGCTGGAGTAGCAGGACTGACCTCACAATTACAGATCTCGTGTATACAACACTGCCATTTTCTCAATTCATCCTGCACTTCATTTAGCTCTGAGCTCCGTGCTTAGCTGAATAGTAGAGAACTTGAGTCCTTCCTTGATAAACACAGTCAATTCTGAGTTTTTTCTCAGTTTCTGATAGGTAAATACTCAGTGAAAGTAACTTCTCCTCTCCCTGGGGGTAACCAGGGCTGGGGCAGGAGGTTTGCATGTTGGGGCTTGGGATGGAGACTACTGAAGGATTGTGGGCATCCTCATCTCCTGGGATGCACGGAGATGACCTCCATTACTCCACGGTCTCTTCTAGTCGAGCCCCATGCTCTAGAAACTTCTCTGCCCAACTCCCGTTCCCTTCAGGTCTGCTCTTCCCCCCTCAGTCCCCTCTGCCTCCCTAAGTGTCCCCAGTGGCTTTGGGCTGCCCTGGCCCTGCCACCTGGAACGTCAGTCAGTACTACTCCATGCCCTGGTCCCGCCTGGTTCTTCTCTGTGAGGATTTCAGGGACACACCTGGTAATTGAAGCCGAGATCTTTCTGATCTGGGACATCTCCCGACCCACACCAGGGGCCTATTCTGAAGCTCTCCTACTCTGAGAAAGTCTCCCAGTTACATCTTCTTCTAAAAAACATGTGTTCATCCCAAACTATTATTTAAGGGCTAAACCTTATGCTCAAATCCATTGAGTACTTGGCTTTGGCTACACAAAAACCTTCTTTTATTTTTTTTATTTTTTTTTTTTTTACAGTTCAGCTCTTGAAAGCAAATGCTTGCTTTCAAGATTATTATCTTCACTATGGTTTTCAAGGACCTTTTTTGGAAGCAAAAGCCAAAGATTTTCGCTTTACATTTTCTGTCGTTTGGCCTTTCTCTGGGCAATTAGCATCAGCATTGTCTTTGACAAGACTTATATCAAACAGAGATCATAGTGGAACCCACTCTAAATAGTTGTTGTGAAGATTAATGTAATTAAAACACATAATACATTGTGGTGCTTTCTACAATGCCCAATAGTTGTAGTGCACATAGTATGTGCTCAATAAATGTTACCATTGTTAGTCATTTATCTAACAAATATTTATTGAGCAACTACTATGTGACAGACCCAGGATAAATGAATAAAACAGATTAAAATACCTGTCCTTGTAGAGATTTCAAAGTACAAAAATATAAAGCATGTTAGATGTGGGGAAAAACGAAGGAGAAACATAATGCAGGAGAGGGGAAAGGTAGTGTTGGAGAGAACTTGCAATTTAGAGGAGACACTTGAGTATTAGCCTGAAGGAGGAAGGGAACCTGCAAGGCAGGTACCTGTAGGAAGAGTGTTCTAGGCAAGTACAAAGTCTCCAATGCAGAAAGGTTGAAAGGAATTACTGAGATTGAAAAGCCATGGGTTTGAGACAGCATAGAGACCTAGGCCCTGGGACAGTGGATAAGAGAAACCACAGAGCTGGGCCACCTCACCACACCCTGCCGGGATACCAGGTGGCCAGAAAAAAACACACTGATAAGTCAACTACAAGAATGCAAATGCCCCTCCATTTCCTATGAAAAATACCTTATCTCCCTTCTAGCCACTTTCTAGCAGATGTCAAAACCACTGTTCTGCATGTGCTATACAACCTTCCTGCGGTGCTCGTAATGAGACACACTGCCATCGTGCCCCCACAGCAAAGGCATGGAAATAGTTGCCAAGCAACCTAACAGAGGAGGAAGTAACCTAACCCTGGCATGGAAAATTCCACTCGCGCACTCTTCTCAAGCCCACCGTTTCCTATAAGATGGCTTTGTCCCCAGCTTATGAAAGCAGCCAAGCTGAGTCAGCCCCAGAGCCAGTTCAGAGGACCTTCCTTTCCTCTATGCTGCCGCCCCTGTGCTCAAGCATAAGCTTAATAAAATCTGTCTGAAAATTTCTCTGGGGATTTCTCTTGATTTCTACCTTGGGGAACCCAAGACCCTAATGCCAGTAACGGGGTTATGTTGCAAAATATTACCCCACAACTTATCTATAGACCATCACTTTTTAATTGCTTCAAGATTCCATGGCATAGCCTAGGGTATGGCTCAGTGGTTGAGCGTCACCTATGAACCAGGAGGTCACGGTTCAATTCCTGGTTGGGGCATATGCCTAGGTTGTAGGCTCGATCCCCAGTGTGGGGCATGCAGGAGGCAGCCTATCAATGACCATCTCTCATCACTGATGCTTCTATCTCTCTCACCCGCTTCATTCCTCTCTGAAATCAATAAAAAAATATATATATATTTTTTTAAAAAGAGAGAGAGAGAGAATCCATGGTATATTACTGGTTGGCAAACTATTTCCTGAGGAACAAATATGGCTGGTCACCTGTTTTTGAGAATAAAGTTTCATGGAAACACATCCATACTCATCAATTACATGTTGTCTATGGCTGCTTCATGCCACAACAGCAAAGTCAAATAGCTATACCGTATGACCTACAGAACCTAAAATAACTACTATCTGGCTCTTTACTGAAAAATGTTTGCTGACTCCTGGTACAGAGATATTATTGCTTATTCAACTAGTGCCCTATGCTCACCAAATTATGCTTTACTAGAGGCCTAATGCACGAAATTCGTGCAAAGGGCTCGGCCCCAGCCACTGCAGCAGCCACCTCTGCCTTGGCCCCCGCCCACCTCGGTGGCTGCCTCTGCCTCGGCCCCCACAGCCAGGGCTTTGTCCAGAAGGTTGTCCGGGAGGATGTCCGGATGGACATCTGGTCTAAATGGCATATTATGCTTTTATTATTATAGATTCTTTTGGTTGCAAGATTTACAAATTTGTTTTAAACTAGTTGTAGCAAAATAAAGGAAATTAATGGCTTATTGAAGTGGAAGATTCAGGCCTAAGCTGGACGTGGAGACCGAATGATTGCTTCACAGATCAATATTTTCATTTCTTGATCAGCCTTTGTATGTGTTTTGGTTTTATTCCACTGACTAGCCCCTTCCATATACTAGTGTCTATCTATGTATCACTTCCATGGCAGGTCTCTAATATATAGACATATATAGAAACACTAGAGGCCTGTTGCATGAAGATTCATGCAATAGGCCTTCCTTCCCCTGGCTGTCGGCACCAGTTTTCCTCTGGCACTGGTTTTCCTTTGCTCTGGCTGCCTCCTTCCGTCTTTGCTCTGGCCGGAGTCTTTGCTCCAGCCAGCTGGAGTCTTCACTCCGGCCGGAGCATTCATTCTTCTCTGCTCCTGCCGGAGAGCCGCTCCTGTAGCTCCCTCTGCCTCCGCCCTCCCTCTCATAGCAGGTGTCCTGCCCCGCCCGGCTGCTCCGTGCCTGCGTATACAAATTAACCTGCCATCTTTGTTGGGTTAATTTGTATACTCACTCCTGATTGGCTGTGGGTGTCGTGGAGGTATGGTCAATTTGCATATTTCTCTTTTATTAGTGTAGATTTGTTTTGAGGGGTTGGCTCACAAGATTATGGAGGCTGAGAAATCCCATGACCAGCCCAGGAAAGCTGGTGGTGTAGTTCCAGGCTAACGCAGAAGGCCTGAGAACCCAGACACCATTGGTCTAACTCCCAGTATGAGTCTGAAGGCCTGTGAACCAGGAGCACTGATGTCCAAGGGCAGGAGAAGATGGTTGTCCTAGCTCAAACAGAAAACAAATTCTCCCTTCCTCAGCCTTTTTGTTTTATTCAGGATGCCTACCCACATTGGTGAGGTAATCTTCTTTATTCAGTTTATTGATTCAAATGCTAATGTCTTCTGGAAACACCCTCACAGACAGTCCAGGAAATAATGTTTTACCAGCGAACTGGCCATTCCTTAGTCCAGTCAAATTGACACATAAAATTAACCATCTCAGGGCAACTGTGATTGACAGCCCCACATGCGCAGAGATGGAAAGAGGTGATTTCCCAAGGGAAGATAAGCAGATTACAAGACATTGTATGTACTGTTGTTTGCAGTTTTTCCACATTAAAAACATTTCAATGAACTGCTTCATATATCTTTTTATACAAATGTCCTACTATTTTTCGAAGGCGGGTACATAGCCGTGGAATTGATAGGTTATGGCAAATTGCTTTCCAAAAATGCTTTACCAATTTATGTTTTGACAATGTATGAAAACCCTATTTTCCCACACCCTCATTAACCCCGGATGCTTTCAGTCTTTAAAAATATTGCCAATCCAATGAACAAAAGAGAACCTTTGATTTTTTAAAAATTATATTTCCCTAATTAGGACTGGGGTAAGGCATCTTTTTATGTTCAGTGACTATTGCAGGTGCTGAGATAGGGATTAGGATGCAGGAAATTATTAGGGAATGCTCTTTTGATTAACACATAGTTCTCTGGAGTTATGATGGCCTTTGGAATTGTCCTGAGTTCGGGCGAAGTGGCCAGGCCCTTATACCTTGCTTCCCAAAGTCATTGGATGAGAGCTGCCCTGGGGATGTACATGTCCTTGGGTGAGGCAACTCTTTTCCACTGAGAGTAATTCCCAGAGAGGGCTGACAGCTGAGGGCAGTCAGCAACCCTCTCAGCAGCTGGGGGGATAAGTCCTTCAGGACAGGAGCACAGCACAGCATGCAGCACACTGTATTTATTAATTTGTGAATTGCCTGTTCATAGTCTTTCTGTTTTCTTTTCATCTGTAGTGATGCTTTATTCTGAGTATTAATCATTTTTACATTATATGTGTTGCAAATATTTTATCTCAGTCTATCACTGGTGTTTTCAACATCATTAAAGGGTCATTTATTTTAAAGACCTATTGCATTTTTTTGATTGTCAAATTTGTCTATTTCTTTCTCTAAGGTTAAAAAATATATTTTATATTTTCTTTGAATACTTTTATGGTTCTTTTTTAAAATATGTTTTTATTGAATTTTTAGAGAAAGAAGAAGGGAGAGGGATAGAGAAATAGAAACATCATGGAGAGAATCAACATGGATTCATTGCCTCCTGCAGGCCCCCTACAGGGGATTGAACCTGCAACCAGGGCATGTGCCCTGACCAGGAATCCAACTGGTGACCTCTTGGTGCATGGGTTGACACTCAACCACCGAGCCACACAGGCCAAGCTATGCTTCTTTTTTTTTAACATCTAGCTTTTCAATTCCTCTGAAGTTTATTTGTTCATGGTAAGAGGTAGTGTCCGAGCAACATATATTTAATAGAGTATTCTTTACAGACAGATGTAAAAGGGTATGCATACTAGAATTTAAATTTTTATATAGATGGGAAAATTTTTAACTCTGCAATTCTAGTGATCTATTATCTATCTTTCTTTTAATACCTCATTTTAAAATCACTGTATTTTTATATTTTGATATCTTATTAGTTATATTTCCATCATGACTCAATTTTTAAAATGTTTTTTTGACTATACTTAATTATTTTCTCTTCTTTATGAACTTGTCTTATTGAGATTGTATTAAATTTATAGAC
The DNA here is from genome assembly GCF_951640355.1 of Cnephaeus nilssonii. Classification (NCBI taxonomy): domain Eukaryota; kingdom Metazoa; phylum Chordata; class Mammalia; order Chiroptera; family Vespertilionidae; genus Cnephaeus; species Cnephaeus nilssonii. The sequence goes on along the minus strand of NC_137072.1, from coordinate 20,879,635 downwards.
TAAATTGAAATATTGTCACTTTAGAGCATTGAGACTTCTCATCTAAGAACATATATGTCTAGATCTATTATGCAGTACTAATTTGGTTACTAGCATTTTATTGTATCTGTTCATAGTGAGATTAGTTTAAAATGAGATTCTTATTAATAAAATTTCCATGGTTTTGGTAACAGATGAGTTTGAAAACTTTACATGTTTTTTTCTATCATATTTAAATAAAACATGATTCATTTGTTCTTTAAAGGAAGCCACTCATAAACCTTTCAGCATGCTTCAGGTTTTGGGGGGTGATTATCTGTTCAGTGTTCTATCTTTTGGACTCAATTTTGAGAACATACATGTTTCTAGGAACTACTTAGGTTTATAAATTATTGATATAAATTTCTACATAATATTCAGTAAATTAATATCTTTTATACCTGCAGGTTACATACATTTTCAAATTGTATTTTCTCTGCTGACTTTTTCTTGATCTTATTTGACAAAATTCTAGCTGTTTTATTTTTCATTTCAAGAAAAGTTTTGTTTTTATTGATTAAATTAGTTCTTCCAATTTGTTTTATTATGTATTCAATTTCAGCTTTTAAATTTCTTAATTCCTGCCCAGCCAGTGTGGCTCAGTAGTTAAGTGTCAACCTATGAACCAGGAGGTCACAGTTTGATTCCTGCTCAGGGCACATGCCCAGATTTCGGGCTTGATTCCAAGTATAGGGTGCGCAGGAGGCAGAAAATCAATATTCTTTCTCATTGTTGATGTTTCTATCTCTCTCTCCCTCTTCCTTCCTCTCTGAAATCAATAAAAATATATTTTAAAAAATTTAATTAAATTTCTTAATTCATTTCTTTGGATTTTTTCTTGTTTTTCTAGATTCTTGAGTTGAATGATTTATTTATTTGTTTGTTTGTTTGTTTGCTTTTACTCTCCCATTTTTTTCTAATTATGTTTTTAAGTCTATACATTTTTCTGATTACCAACCACTCTGCTTGCCTCTCACAGATTTAATGTTTTCTTATTTTTGCTCTTTTCTATGTAGTTCATAATTTTATTTTGAATGTTGTTTTGAACCTAACAGTTATCCTATTTAATAAAGCGCTAATATGCTAATTAGATCAGATGGCGGAACAACGACCAGTGTGTGTGTGGAGGGGGGCAATGGGCTGTGGGGCCATGAGGCAGCCGGGGCTGCGAGGGCTGAGCCCCTTGCATGAATTTCGTGCATTGGGCCTCTAGTTGGGAAATAAAAGACAAAATATAACAAAATATTTTTAGTAAATAGCTCAGCCAAATGAAAAAGCAGTCTCTAGAAGCCAAAAAAAGAGAATGAAATGCCATAAGTGAGATTGATGCCAGGTTTGCCATGTTTCCTATAGCTGATGTTAAAAAGGCCGAAGGGCAGTCTGCCAAGGCTTTTAAAGCCCAGGAGTGCTGGGTCTACACAGATTTGAAAGCTGGAACTGAGCTATGTGCATAAAGCCTGACCTCAAAAGCCTGCCACGCATGAAAACAATAACAGAATTCTGCCTATTTGCCTGGTGAAAGGGCAAAGAAATGCCACTTACCCCGATAAGTGGTCAGGGAGGCTACCTTCTGCAAATCGAAGTCCATGGGGAAAATGGAAGCATTTTTGCCAGACAATTCATTTCCTATTAATACTATTACAAATTGTAGTAAATTTGACAGGACACTGTAGCATGTCACGGTCTTCTTCTCCTTTTATTAGATCAAGTGAGGGGTTTGGCATGAGAATTTGTGTGTGTGTATGTGTGAAAATTAGTGGCTTAAAACAACATAAATTTACCATTTTACAGTTCTGGGAGTCAGAAATCTGAAATGGATTTCAGAGGGCTAAACTCATGATATTAAAAGAGCTATGTGCTTGGAGCTTTCTATTTTGACATGCTTTGAGGTCGATACTTAAAGCATGTTCCTCTAGAGAAGATCCCAGCTTGGGCTTCTTTGCCATACAAACAGTGTGAATCTGGGTCCCCAAGCTGGGTGAGGGAATACTTGGCTACAAATGCTCAAGAGACTTTAACCCTCTTGTTACTCTACCCTGAGCCAAGAACAAAACAAATATTTTTTTTCAAGGTGTACCTTTTCTAGTCCACCACATATCATCTTTAGGCGAATGTTTAGGCTTTTGTGGGCATCATCTAGTCTGACCCTGTCCTTCAGACTCTGCGCTATCTGCAAATGCCCTCAAGTTAAATACTGGCTTGAGTGATTGTGAAATTATACTTTCTAGTGTTTAGTGGCCTCTGATTGCTTTCCCTTAGTTTCTCAAAAGCTGAGAAACGTATTTCTGAAATATATTTTTCCTATTTTTATCCGCCATTTAAAAATGGCTCTGTACCTGCATGGGTATACCAAATTTACCAAATTGCTGAAACAGAAGTCTGTAGGCAAGGTTGTAAAGGCAACGACTGAGAATTTTTCAGAAAGTTCTAAAGGCTCTAATTTAAGGATACTTAGTCTAGCGCAGAATGAATTAAAATATCAACACCTAATCGCATTACAGTAAACTGTATAATGTCAAAGACAAAAGAAAAGAACATTACAGATAGAGAAATAAGTCATCTAAAAAGAGTAAAAGCTACACTGATAGTATACTTTTCATTTGCAACATTAGATGTCATATGAAAGGGGCTACTGAGGGAAAGTCACTATCAGCCTAGGAATTGATTCTGAATTAAACTATACTACACCTCTTCCATTAGATTGCATAGATTTTTTTTAAAAATGTATTTTATTGATTTTTTACAGAGAGGAAGGGAGAGGGATAGAGAGTTAGAAATATCGATCAGCTGCCTTCTGCACACCCCCTACTGGGGATGTGCCTACAACCAAGGTACATGCCCTTCACCGGAATCGAATCTGGGACCCTTCAGTCCACAGGCCGACGCTCTATCCACTGAACCAAACCGGTTACGGCACTACTTTCTGTATCTATGAATTTTACTCTGTGTACCTCGTATAAGTTGAATCATACAATCTTTGTCATTTTTGTGACTTATTTACTCATTTAGCACAATGCCTCACAATTGTGGTATGTACCAGAATAATATTCCTTTGTATGTATATTTTATTCATCCATTCATCTGTTCATTGGGTTGCTTTCGCTTTTTGGCTATTTTTTAAAAAATCTTTATTGTTCAGATTATTACAGTTGCTTCTCTTCTTTTCCCCTCAAAGCTCCCCTCCATCCGGTTCCCACCCCACCCCATGCCCTTACCCCCCACCCACTGTCCTCATCCATAGGTATATGATTTTTGTTCAGTCTCTTCCCGCACCCCCCCCCACCCCTTTTCCCCTGAAAATTGTCAGTCCACTCCCTTTCTATGCCCCTGATTCTATTCACTAGATTATTCTGTTCATCAGATTTTTTATTCACTTAATTTTTAGATTCACTTGTTGATAGATATGTACTTGTTGTTCATAATTTTTACCTTTTTCTTCTTCTTCCTCTTCTTAAAGAATACCTTTCAGCATTTCATATAATACTGGTTTGGCAGTGATGAACTCCTTTAGGTTTTTCTTATCTGTGAAGCTCTTTATCTGACCTTCAATTCTGAATGAGAACTTTGCTGGGTAGAATAATCTTGGTTGTAGGTTCTTGCTATGCATCACTTTGAATATTTCTTGCCACTCCCTTCTGGCCTGCATAGTTTCTGTTGAGAAATCAGCTGACAGTCATATGGGTACTCCCTTGTAGGTAACTAACTGTTTTTCTCTTGCTGCTTTTAATATTCTCTTTTTGTCTTTTGCTCTTGGCATTTTAATTATGATGTGTCTTGGTGTGGTTCTCTTTGGATTCCTCTTGTTTGTGGTTCTCTGCACTTCCTGGACTTGTAAATCTATTTCTTTCACCAGGTGGGGGAAGTTTTCAGTCATTCTTTCTTCAAATAGGTTTTCAGTATCTTACTCTCTCTCTTCTTCTGGCACCCAATAATTCGGATATTGGTATGCTTGAAGTTGTCCCAGAGGCTCCTTACACTATCTTCATATTTTTGGATTCTTTTTACTTTTTGCTTTTCTGGTTGGGTGTTTTTTTCTTCTTTGTATTTCAAATCTTTGATTTGATTCTTGTGATCCTCTATTCTGCTGTTGGATCTCTTGTATATTATTTTTTATTTCAGTCAGTGTATGCTTAATTTCTAGTTGGTCCTTTTTCATATCCTTGAGGGTCTCGCTAAATTTATCGGCCTTTTCTAGAAAATTCTTGAAAAACCTTATAATCGTGGTTTTGAACTCTATATCCAGTCGTTTGCTTTCCTCCATTTCTTTCATTTGTGACCTGTTTCTTTGTCTCTGCATTTTGGCTGCTTCCCTGAGTTGATAGAGTGGCTTTGTGTGCTGGGTGTCCTATAGGGCCCAGTGGCTCAGCCTCCCCAACTACCTGGACACTCTTGGTGCACCCCTTTGTGGGCTGTGTGCACCGTCTTGTTGTAGTTAAGCCTTGATTGTTGTTGGTATCACTGGGAGGAATTGACCTCCAGGCCAATTGGCTATGAGGATCAGTTGTGTCTACGCTGGGAGAACTTCTGTGCTGGAGACACTCTTATGGGGCAAGACTTGCTTCAGTGGGGCTTTGGTGCTCACTGAGTCTGCCCCCTGAGTGTGTCCCTTATGGATCTGAGGAGTTGTAATCTGGACAGTCCTACGCTGACCCCTGGGTACACTGGCTCTTGGATCTCCAAGGAGGTGCTAATTTAGCCTCTGCCTAATGCCACCTAGCAGGAGCTACAGAGAGATCTGCAGATTCCTCTTCTTTGTTTGAGTTTTGGAGGTGCCCAGATCAGGCCCAGCTGTGAAGCAGTGAAAGCTGCTTTGGGGCATTGGGCCTTCTTTTGGATGTTCTGGGTCTCTCTGACTCAGCTGCAGTTTGTTAGGTAAGTTTAGAATTCAAAGGACCAGGCCATTCATATGCAAAAGCCTCTGTGCTCAGCTTGGATGGGGCGGAGTCTCAGGGCAGAGCAAACAGCAATGGCTTCCCGTCAGCCCTGCCCTTAGAGGCCCCCAGGTCTCAGTGTCCCTTGGTAATCACTGCAAGCACCTCTGAGAGAAAGCTGCCCTCGAGTTCCGCCTGTTGCCAGACAGTCCAGTTTCTCCCCGTATGAGTCTGGGTCCCCAGAGTCGTGTCCAGAACTAGAGTTCAGAGCAGTCAGGAGCTTTTGTCTCCCTCTGGCTTGAACAAGCCAGCCGCGTACTCAGTTGCCAGCCCTCTCCACGCGTGCGCACCTCTGTACCTCTGCCTTTACTTCCACAGCTTCTCTGAGTCTCAGTGTGCTTTTCTCTTCCCTTCTAGTTGTAGAATTTCCACTTAGCCAGCCTTCCTGTGGTTCTGGATGATGTCTGTTTTGTCTTTTAGTTGTAGTTTTGAAGTCATGGTGCGAGGCGGCAAGTTCAGGTGTTTACCTATGCCGCCATCTTGGTTTCTCCAGATTGCATAGATTTAAAAAAATCTAACTATACAAAGTATTGGTCAAGATGTGAGAAACAGAAATCTCAGCTACTGCTGGTGAAATGTAAATTAGTGCATATTTCTTAGCACAATTTGGTAATTCCCTGCCCCCCCCCCCCCTAAAAAAAGGCTGAAGGTGTAATTTCCTATGACTCAGCAATCCACTTATCTGGGAAATGCTTTTACATATATAGACAAGAGTGCATACTAGTACAAAGGGGTCCCTTGCAGAATTGTTGCAGTGGCAGAAAATGAGAAGCAACCTAAATATTCAACAGGAAGAGAATGATCACTGACTTAGGGCTTGATAGTGTTAACGTAAAAATAGTCAAACCTGTAAAGAATTTTTGTGAGTTTATTTGAACCAAACTGTCAACAATTGCTGGGAAGCAGAATCTCAACGTATTGGGATAATCCTCCGGAGAATGGCAGTTTTTAATCTATTTTTATACATTACAATCAAAGGAGGAGACATAGGTGGGTTACATAAAATCCATTGGTGATAGATTAGAGAGGTGGGAGAAAGCAAAGCAGGGAAACCTCTGGGATTGGATAAAAAGTAAAATGATAGCCTTAAGTGGATGCAGGATAGTTAACAGTCAACAATTAACATGATAACAATAACAATGAAGGATTATAGTCTCCTGTCCTGGAGCCCAGGAAATTTGGTTGTGGCCTGAGGGGTCTGGAAAAAAGAGAAATTACAAGTTACTCTGACATTTCAAGGCTATGTTATCATAGATGCAAAAAGACAGGCTCAGTTATGTAAAGGTTGACCTCGTCAGTGAAGATACTAGGTGACTACCCACCATAAATGCTTTTAGTTAAAGTTTAATTTCAGACCATCCTTTGTGGTTACTTTGAGTCTTTGAGTTTGCAAGACTGCCATGCAGGCCTTCCCTGAGCTTGTCAGGTTAGCATGTGGCCTCTTTCGTCCACCATAGAATCTAAAATAAGTGAACTTGATCTTAGGTTTTTAAATGGATACAATATGTACATTATGACAAATATATCTTTAAAGCTGAAAAAAAGTAGATATAGCTTGGCTACTTTATTTTGAATTTTAAAATATCACAGAAAGATATACACTTAGATGAATTAAGAAACAGTAGACACAGAAAAAAAAAGAAAGAAAGGAAGAAAGGAAAGGAAACTTCGTTCCCTCTCTAATCTGGCTAAAAATAGGGCACATTTTCATTTATAAAGACAGGTCTTTCTTCTGTACCAGGAAGAGGAGAATAACACCTTTTTGTTGCTGATGGTTTATTTTTTTTTTTTAAATTTCCCCCCAGCTTTCTTGAGATATAATTGACGTATAATATTGTATGGGTTTCAGGTGTATGGCATAGTGACTCAACACTTACATACCTTACAATGTAATCACCTCACTAAGTCCAGAAATCATCTGTCACCAGGCAAATTTTTCACACTATGAGAACAACTCTTAATCACCTAATCATTGGGACTTACTCACTACAGTGACACTAGAGAGAGAAATCTGCATGACAAATCTTACTAAACAGCCCTAATCTTCCACTTATTTAACTTCCCATGGCACACCGCTCTGAAAGTCTACACCCCCTTTCCTTTGACTTGTCACTTCTCTACAAATTCATTGTTAAGATACCATATGAGCCCCAAGTTCCAACTGCCCTTCGAGTTACTCATCACTGGTTTCCACCATGTGTGTTAAGAAACTCTGTATTTCTCTTGTTAATCTGTCTTTTGTCAGTTTAATTTCCAGGGCCCCAGGCACAGAACAGGGGAGGATAGATGAAAAGTTTTTTCCTTCCCTACAGTGTATCATTAAAAATACATAAAACAATCCCATATATTATTTATGGAGCCATATATACATGATAAAAGTATAAAAACAAAGGGGAAATTCACCATTTTAGTTAGGATAATCATTGTCTCCGTGTAGGGACAGAGCTAACGGGATAAAAGGGGATTGCTGTTCTCTGACATTTTATTTCTTAGAAACAAATACTGGTACGTCTAAACAAATACATTTAAAAGTTAACCTTCAAAAAAGTGTCACTGGCAGGTACATGCTGTTATATTATTCTTTATACTTTTTATGTGGAAATAATATGTAAAAATGAGGATAAATATAACTATTTAATGCATTTCCCCATACGTTTGGTACAGATGTTCTTAAAATATAACTCTTTAGTAAAATTTATTAATTATGTATGTTTTTACTTTTTTAAAAACAGCTTTGTTGTTTTCTTTTGTTTTTTGTTAATCCTCACCCAAGGATATTTTTCCATTGACTTTTTTTTTTTAGAGAGAGAGTGAAGGGAGGGGGAGAGACAGAGAGAAATGGGCCAGGGATCAGGGATTGAGCCTGCAACCTAGGTACATGCCCTTGACTAAAATCGAACCTGGGACCCTTCAGTCCGTGAACCGATGATCTATCCACTGAGCCAAACCAGCCAGGACTGTTTTTACTTATTTTTAATCTATTTACTTGTAAGTTATTTTAACCATTTTTCTTTAAAGGAGTTCTTTATATACTTTGAAATTCATCATTAGGTGTATAAAGGTTCATGACTTTTGATATTTCTGATAAGATTACCTTATTAGTGTGAAATAGCCATTATTTTAAAAATAGTTTTTACCTTTTCTATGTTTTTGCTCTTAACATTACTTTTTGGATAGCATGTTGTTTCTTGTCCCTTTATTTTCAAACAGCAATGCTGGATTTGTTTTCTGCTCACCATTCAAACATACTTTTAGTTTACTCATTACTTATATGTTGCAGTATGAGAAATCACTGCAAAACTCCAAACAACTACCATTTTATTTGTTTAATATTCAGTGGGTCCGCACCTTAGGCTGAGCTCAGCTGGGGGTTTCTTCTGCTGGTCCTGCCGAGAAACTCAGGTGCAGTGGCTCAAGGGGACCTCAGTCACATGTGCAGCTCAGTCACATGTGCTGACTCTCAGCTGGGCTGGACCTCTCTCTTCACATGGCCTCTTATCTTCCAGGAGTTGAGAACCTGGGCCTCCTTACCTACAGCAGTGTTCTAGGATGAGGATGGGGGAAGCCAGAAAGCAGCTTGAGGACTAAGCTCGGAAGACCCATCACATTGCTTCATCATGCTGCTGGTTAAAGCCAGGCACACGGCCAGCCTGGATTTGGAGGGTAGAGAAGGAAATGCCACTGCTTGATGGGAGGAATGGCAAAGTATCACTGTAAAGGGTTATGTGAATAGGCTTTGAGGAACTCTTGCACCATCATTGAAGACAACGTACCATATGTTGGATTGATCAAGTGTGTGCTTTATTTTATTTTTTGGTTTTAGTGGTTTGGAAATCAGTCTCATAAAGTCATAACCTGTGCATTTGATTCACTTGCTCTATCCACATCTGCTCTTCACCCTTAGCCACTGGACTCTTCCCTGAGAGGCTGACCTAGCTGGGCCCCACCAGTGGGCTTCTTGCTTGGGTTTGGCAAGAAGGAAGGACAGTGAAGTTGGACACTGGCTCTCCCAGCTCCCTCCCTTTGTCACTGATCACTCACGTTCACCTGTAGATGCCAGTTCTGCTTATACGAACTTATCCCTAGTGATGGTGGAAAAGGACAGTAGGATGATCTGTGAAGTGTGCCAGCTTGCCATATGGCTGTAGCTTTTCGGTTTCTCTGGAGCATTACCATTTATCTTCCAGTGCTGCTTTTCACTCAGGCCCAACACACATTCTCTGCTTTAACCTAAGCTTAAAGCAATGCTGCCCATTGCTAAGAAAAATAAGAAAACTGCAAAGGAAGAACTTAATTGTGAGGATTATTCCTAATGCAATTTTCAAATCAATCACCCTCTCGGTCACTCAGGACTCCTTCCCTTTTGCTTGATGTGCTCATTTCCTCTGAGCTTGGTGCACCTCTGGAACCACTCCCATCCAGGACATTGGATGTCTCACCTTGAAAGGTTCAACTTCTCATCCAGGGACCACAATAGTGCACCTTGTTTGTTAATATAGGACGTGCTGAAAGAAATACTAATTCAGCTTCAAAGCATGCGTTCACCCAGTGCTGCTCTCATGAACATCTCATTGTTAAATTGTGCTATCAGAATTTCTGGTTGAGTACAAATATTAAATTTTCTTCTAATGAACTCCTTGGAAATACAAATACTATTAGTTATCTTTTACTAATGTGCCTAGTTAAAACAAATAAACAATACACAACCTCAAAATGACAACTACTAACATTATAAAAGGCTTCATTGTTTTAAAAGTCATCCTTCTTAGATAATGTTAGCCTATCAATTTATTAAATTCATGTTATTATACATACTTATGTGGTATGGTAGGAAAAATGGGACAAAAGAAGAGAGCTAGTCTCAGTTTTGCCTCTAATCCTTTGTAATTAATCACTTAATCTCTTGAAGGCTCAGTTTCTTCATTTATATAATAGATGGTATGAAGAACAAAATCTCTGTTTCATATCAGTGGTAAAATTATGGATTCTTTTTTTTAAGAATACATTTATGGCAAAAACCAAACCAAACCCAGGTATATATAAGAATAGAAATATCAAAGTCTGGAGTCACAGTCTCAATTATTGGCAAAATTGCCCATGTAGCTTCCTTATTATGGGTAGAAGTCAGACTATTCTCTTTTACTATATATATCTTATTTTCTTATAGTTCAATTCTATTTGAAAATACAATAAAATAAAAAAAAATAGATTGGAAGCTTTTTAATAAAACATTTTTAAAGCCTTTAGAAATTGCTGAACAATTGTGCTTGTGAATATCTCAACATTAGAAAACTGTAAAGGGAGACACGAGCATCCTTAACAGTTGGTACATGCAGTATTTCTTATTCAATATTTTCTCATTGTTCATTGTTCCTATAATTTTATTATGTTTTAATATTCTCTGAAAAGATAGAACCCAGAGAAAATTCTATACACTTTTCAGTTGGTAGCTCAATAGTCAACCTTTATTTAGCAAATGAATTAAGCCGTACCAGGCTTGGCAGCAGCATCCTCACTTGGTAAAAGAAATTCAACATATCCTATTTGCTTTATTAGATTGTCTTACTTTTTTAAAAGTTTTTTTTTTCTTGGAGGTATTTTGACACAATGACATTTAATTGAGTTAAGTGGAGTAAATTATACTTAAGCTATACTGGTATGTTTTTACTGATACAAGTGGCAGTGAAAAATGCCCCAAAAAACTAATTTCACATATGCATATAAATGAGAGTCCAAACAGCACAGGGGGTAAGGGAACAGGAATTTGAACAGGGCTTTTCTCATCATTCAAATAGAAGTTCATTCCCAAGATGAGCAACATGTGGATTGCAGTACTTGTAAGTTGCCTCCTTGCAATTTAGGGAATATTAAAGTTAAGACTTTTAGAATATACCATCAATAGAAATAATCCTTTGAGGGGAAAAATTTATAACAGTAACAGCATATGCCATTTTGAAATGTCTTTTTTGTGCCTTATCTGACTGAACTCTCACCTCAGCTGCATTTGGTGCTACCAGCCACTTCCTCCTTCCTGAAGCTCTTTCCTCCTTTAACGGCTGAGGCTGACTGCTTCTTCTGCTTTCATTTCTGTGAGCATTCCTCACTGCACCTCACCTCACTTGTTCCCCTTGCCTCTTAAATATTATTGTCCTTGGCTTCTGTCCTCAGCTTCCTCTTCTTTTCCTGCCCACTCTCATCTACTTCTATGGCTGAAATTATTATCATTGTTAACTCCCAAATCTCCTCCTCCAATATCTCTCAAGTGTCAGATTCAGGGATGTTCTCAAGGACCTGCAATTCAACACGTCTACTATAGAACCTATTGTCCTCATCTTTTCCCAATAACCTGCTAGGGTGTGTGTGTGTGTGTGTGTGTGTGTGTGTGTGTGTGTGTGTGTTTCCTCAGTTAATGAAAAGACTTCACCTGAATCTTTATATATTAAGAACTAACGCTATTTTCCAGGCCCCAGTGGCTCCCCATGCAATTCTTTCTTTCTTTGTCACATGTCCCAAGTTGGTGGTCTCTTTAGCACTTGGGGGGTTTTGCTGTGGACAGGACTCAATATCCTCTCGCTGCCTCCCCCAAATAAACAAAGGTTACTTTTAAAAAAGCATTTTATTAGGAAACAGGGAATATATTTGGAAAATAGCACAATGGGAAATAAAATAACTCATTAAACAAGTATTTACTGAGTACCCACTCTGTACCAGAGGCTGGGAACAGCATAGTGAGAACAAATGGACACTGGCTTCTTGTTGACCTCCAAGTCTGGGAAGAAGGGGTGTGAGGAGGGGAGAAATAGACCGTGAGCAAATAATCACACAAATACATGGGAAATTCCAATTGCAATGAAGAAGTGGCTCCTAGAGCAAGTTTATAATAGTGTGAATTAGTCTAGGCAGGGAGCCTGATGACAGTCTTCCTCTGAGGAAGCTTATCTGGGGCCAATATCTCAAAGACAATGTGGTAGATTGAACTCGAAATTGTCCCAATTATTTCTGTCCCTTTACAAGGTGACTTTGCAATTCCTCCCATCAGGAGAATCTATTTTATGATCCTTTTGATTTGGGCTGACTTTGTGACTTACCTTGGCCAACAGACTGTGAAAGAAGTGATGTTAAGTCAATTCTGAACATAGGCCTTAAGAGGCTTTGTACATGACCATTCACTCTCTGAAAATCTTGACACTATTATATGAACAAGCTGGGCTAGTCCATTAAATGATAAGAAACACACGGACAAGTTGCCCCTGACACATTCACTAACTAGCTAACTACCAGACATGTGAGTGAGGCCATCCAAGACCAGACAGGCTTTGCCCAACTCCAGGAAGCTCCACTATTCACTCTGTAGTTTTGGAGAGTGGCTGTCCATGGATTTGTGCAATGCAATCTTTGGAAGCAGGAGTGGGGAGAATTGAATGAATTCAAGAGATAGTGAGGGGCTCTGGCCAGGTAGCTCAGTTGGGTAGAGCATAGTCCCAATATGCCAAAGTTGTGGGTTCAATCCCTGGTCAGGGCACACACCATAAACAATCAATGAATGCATCATTAAGTGGAAAACAAAATCGATGCCTCTCTCTCTCCCCACCTTCTCTAAAAATCAATTTAAAAAATTGAAAAAAGATATAGTGCGGAAGATAACAGTTGTTGGTGGTTGACAAGACATTACAAATGGCAGGTTTTTAGGGACGTGTCGAGGGTGACTCCAAATGAATGGTACGGATCATTGAGATAGAGAACAATGAAGAAGATCAGATTTAAAGAGGATGAGCATAAGTTTGCATTTAGACATGTTGATTTTGAAGTACCTTTGAGATTTCAGAGAGGATAGCTCAATAAGCAGTTGGGTAGATGGGGCTGGAGCTCAGATGAGAGGTCTGGTTGGAAACATATTTTGAGTCATCTGTGTATATGGTGTCGAAAGGCTTGGAAGACATATAACCAAGAGAGAATCTCAGCAGGTTTAGGTTTCTTGTTCAAAGTTCCTAAATGCCTTCAGAGATGGCCACTGAGCTCTTTCTGAATGTGAGGCTCACACATCATCTCTTCTTTCTGACCCATGGTGAGCCACTATCTCCTTTGTATATTATTTAATATCAAAGAAACAATAAAAATGTGTATTGTTTTTTGAAACCACCAGACTGAATGTCATTCACCTAAGTGGGAGTCTGGGGTACACCACAACAATTTTGTGCCTTTCCTTACAATGATTCACTTAAACACTCAGGAATTATTTCTTTAGTTTAAATCTCCAATCCAGTGTCATAGATCCTAATAGTTGCACTTCTGTTGGATATATCCATTTCCTCATCATATTATTCTTGGTCAATTTCTAGTCTCCTCATTTGCTTCTTAGTTTTATTTTCCCCCAATACATTTTTTTAGACAGCTGCTAGGCTGGATTTTCAAATGTCAAACTGACCATATCACTATCCTAAAGTAATCTCAGGAAGAAGTGCAAACTCCTGGGGACAGCTTTCAAAAGCTTTCTGGCTTATAGCTATGAACTTTTCCAACCTTGTGTCTTGCCACTGATTCACCAACTCTTCCCAAATCTACTTCTAGCCTTATAGAACTGCTTTCATTCCTTGATTGTACAGTGATGCTTTAAAATAGGTTTATAGGGGGGGAAAGCAGTAAGTAATAGCTCTGATCAGGCACAAAAGCAGTGCCAGAAAGATCAACTATATATATATATATATATATATATATATATATATATATATATATATATATATAAAATAGAGGAATATGCAAATTGTCCATTACAGCATCACGTTATGACTGGATAAGCAGGCTGCATCCCCACCCTTTGCTCAGGCAGCTGCAAGGCATGGGGTAGGGTAGGATACGATAGGAGGGGATAAAAAAGGAGAGGAAGAGAGAACCAAGATGGTGGCATAGGTAAACACCTGTACTTGTTGCCTCTCACAACCACATCAAAGCTACAGCTAAAGAACAAAACAGATGTCATCCAGAACCATGGGAAGGCTGGCTAAGTGGAAGTTCTACAACTAGAAGGAAAGAAAAAAGTACATTGAGACTGGTAGGAGGTGCGGAGGTACGGAGGCATGTGTGAAACGGGATGGCAACTGGGTGCACTGTTGTTGTTTTTCAATTGGGAGGAAGATATAAGCTCCCGATTGCTCTGAACTCCAGTTCTGGGCGAGACTCTGAGGACCCAAACTCATATGGGGAGAAACTGGACTGTCTGGCATCGGGCTGGAACGAGAGGGTGGCTTTCTCTCAGAGGTGCTCACAGTGATCATTGTTCCTGCGTTGGGGTGCGGGACACAGAGGCACAGACACGTGAGAACCTCCCCTGTGCAGGGCTGACTGGCAGCCATTGCTGTTTGCTCCACCCTGGTGATTCCCTAAGACCCTGCCTCACCCAATTTACAACCCCACCCAAGCTGTGTGCAGAGGCTTTTGCATATGAATGGCCTGTCCTTTTGCGATCTAAAACCTAACAAACTGCAGCTGGGTCAGAGAGCTCCAAAGCTTCCAAAAAAAAGACCTAAGGCTGGGCAGTGCAGCCTGCATTGCTTCACAGGTGGGCCTCGTCTGGGCACTTCCAAACCCCAAACAAAGAGGAGGGATCTGCAGATCTCTCTGTAGCTCCTCTTGGTGGCCTTAGGCAGTGGCTGACTTTGCACCTCCTTGGAGATCCAAGAGCCAGTGTACCCAGTGGTCAGTGTGAGACCATACCAGATTAAAACTCTTCACATCCATAAGCGACACACTCAAGGGGCAGACTCAGTGAGCACCAAAGTACCACTGAAGCACGTCCTTCCCCATAAGGGTGTCTCCAGCACAGCAATTTTTCCATTGTAGACACAGCTGGTCCTCACAGCCAATTGGCCTGGAGTCAATTCCTCCCAGTGATACCAACAGCAACCAAGGCTTAACTACAACAAGACTGTGCACCCAGCCCACAAAGGGGTTCACCAAGAGTATCCATCTCAGGTGATTGGGGAGGCTGAACCACTGGGCCCTATAGGACACCTAGCATACAAAGCCATTCTATCAACACAGGGAAGCAGCCAAAATGTGGAGACAAAGAAACATGTCACAAATAAAAGAAATGGAGGAAAGCAAACTACTGAATATAGAGTTCAAAACAAGTTATAAGGTTACTCAAGAATCTTCTAGAAACCTCTGAATTACTTAGTGAGACCTTCAAGGATCTTAGTGAGAATACCAAAAAAAAAAAAAAAAAAAAAAAAAAAAAAAGGAAAAGGACCAGTCAGAAAATAAGCATACACTGACTGAAATAAAGAATAATATACAGAGATCCAACAGTAGACTAGAGGATACCAAGAATCAAGTCAAAGATTTGAAATACGGAGTAGCAAAAACACCCAATCAGAAAAGAAAAAAGAAAAAATAATAAAAAAATATGAAGATAGTGTAAGGAGACTCTGGGACAACATCAAACGTACCAACATCTGAATTATGGGGGTACCAGAAGAAGAGAGAGAGCAAGATATTGAAAATCTATTTGAAGAAATAATGACAGAAAACGTCCCCCACCTGGTGAAAGAAATAGACTTACAAGTCCAGGAAGCACACAGAACCCCAAACAAGAGCAATCCAAAGAGGACCACACCAAGACACATCATAATTAAAATGCCAAAGGCAAAAGACAAAGAGAGAATCTTGAAAGCAGCACGAGAAAAACAGTTAGTTACCTACAAGGGAATACCCATATGGCTGTCAGCTGATTTCTCAACAGAACTATGCAGGCCAGAAGGGCGTGGCAAGAAATATTCAAAGTGATGAATAGCAAGAACCTACAGCCAAGATTACTCTACCCAGCAAAGCTATCATTCAGAATTGAAGGTCAGATAAAGAGCTTCACAGACAAGAAAAAGCTAAAGGAGTTCATCATCACCAAACCAGCATTACATGAAATGCTGAAGGGTATTCTTTAAGAAGAGGAAGAAGAAGAAAAAGGTAAAGATAAAAATTATGAACAACAAAGTGACAACAAATACTTGTCTGTCAACAAATGAATCTAAAAATCAAGTGAATAAAAAATCTGATGAACAGAATGGACTGATGAATATAATAGAATCAGGGGCATGGAAAGGGAGTGGACTGACAATTCTCGGGGGGAAGCGCTTGTGGGGGGTGTGGGAAGAGACTGGACAAAAATCGTAAACCTATGGACGAGGACAGTGGGGGGGGGGGGGGGTAAGGGCATGGGGTGGGGTGGGAACCGGGTGGAGGGGAGCTATGGGGGGGAAAAAAGAGGAACATCTGTAATAATCTGAACAATGAAGATTTATTTAAAAAAAAAAAAAAAGAAGAAGAAGAAAGAAAGGAGAGGAAGAGGAAGGCAGGCCTGCATGCAGACAGGCCAAGAGGAGAAACAGAAATACAGAAAGGGAACAAGAAAAAAACTGTAGGAATGGAAAAGGGAAGGAAACACGGGGCTGCATGTGGAAGGGGGTGGTGACCACGGAGGGGCGGAGCAGGTGTGCCAGGTGAGGGGTGGGGCGCAGGTGGTGCGGAGTGGGGAGCCCTGCACAGATGCGGGAGGAGGGTGGTGGTGTCTGTTGGTGGGAGGC
The DNA here is from genome assembly GCF_951640355.1 of Cnephaeus nilssonii. Lineage (NCBI taxonomy): Eukaryota > Metazoa > Chordata > Mammalia > Chiroptera > Vespertilionidae > Cnephaeus > Cnephaeus nilssonii. The sequence continues at coordinate 20,863,110 of NC_137072.1, read as the reverse complement.
GCCCATGGGTCCAGGTCAGAGTGGAGGATGGTCTGAGGCCTTCTGGCGGAACTGCTTCTGCTTCTTGGCCGTAGCACCCAGGCCACGCAGGTCTCGGCCACCCTCGCTGGGCCAGGTGTCCCAGGCAGAGAATGGGAGCAGGACGGCAGCAGGGAGGCTGGGGAAGGGGGGATGGTCGGGGCTGAGCCCTGGACTGGGGGTTAATGCCCCCCACAATGGAAGCTTTAAGAAGGGAAAGAGGGAGGGAAGAACTTTATAAAGGAGTTAGCAGAGGGCAGAGTTAAAGAAGGAAAGAGGATGTATGAATGAACTGTAGGAGCTATAATGAAAATCAAGTATAGTTGTGTACTGCGGACAGATTTTAAAAGTAGGAGTCAGAAAAGAAAAAAAGATAAATGATAGTGAATAATTAGACAGGTAGGTAGATAAATATTAAAACGGTGGAAGTAAGTGGAGAAGAATGTATGGAAAAGGTAGGATGAGAGAGAAAGAGGGAGGGAAGAAAAGTTTTTTGTGTTTTTTTTAAAAATATATTTTATTGAGTTTTTACAGAGAGGAAGAGAGAGGGAGAGAGAGTCAGAAACATCAATGAGAGAGAAACATCGACCAGCTGCCTCTTGCACACCCCCCACCAGGGATGTGCTTGCAACCAAGGCACATGCCCTTTGACCGGAATCGAACCCGGGACCTTTGAGTCCGCAGGCCGACGCTCTATCCACTGAGCCAAACCGGTTTCGGCAAGAAAAGTTTTAAAGAGGAGCTGGTAGAGCTTAAAAGGAGAATAGGAAGAAGGAAGAAATGGGGGAGGGAGCGAAGCAGGTCTGAGGGAGGAAGTGAAGAAAAAAATTAAGGTGGGAAGGAAGGAAAAGGGGAGGGAGGGGATGGGGTAAAGATAAAGGAAAGAAGGAATGTGGGGAGGGAGGGATGATAGGAGAAAGATGGGAAGAAGGATGATGGAACAGAAGTAGAAAATAAGGAGGAAAGAAAAGTTTATAAATGATGAGTCAGTAGGAAAAAGTTTTACATAAAGGAGAGAGAAAAATTGTGTGAGAGGGAGAAGCCAATAAGGAAGTCAAATACAATTGTGTGTGAAGGGGATAAGATTAAAAAAAAAAAAAGAGTTAAAAGGGGTGACCAGGTTGGCAGGGGAGGGCAGTTAGGGGGATCAGAAAGGCAGGGCAGGGCAGTTAGGGTGATCAGGCAGGCAGGCAGGTGAGCGGTTAGGAGCCAGAGGTCCCAGATTGGAGAGGGTGCAGGTTGGGCTGAGGGACCCCTCCCCCCGTGCATGAATTTTGTGCACCAGGCCTCTAGTGTTACATAAATAGCTAGGGTTGCTTAGCTTGATATAATGTTGGCTGAAATTGAGCTTTTGGTGGCTTGTGTTGAAATTAAAATTCTAGGGTTGCATTTGTCTCATGCTTATAAAATCATTATTCATTTTTGGTTATTGTTATATTTCATGGCTCATTCCATTGAAATAGTGAACCTAGAATTTGTCTCATGTTGCTATAATTGCTCTCTAAAAATATTTAAATTCCATATTATAATGTTCAATTCTTAGTTACAATTACTCATTTTATTCCATTTTCTTATTAAAGAACATTTTTTATACAAATAGCCATTATCTATTTTTTCTTGAAATTCTTTTTATTTGAAAATAAGTTTGTTTTTGATTTTTACTTTGAAAATTTTCAAGAGGAATTTGGCATTATTCATCTGTTCTGTTTCAAATGATTTAAAAATATTCATCATTTACAAAATACTGCTTTAGGTTTAGAAGACAAAATATGTCTTTGTTTTTTATTTTTAAGTTCTTTAGAAGGAATTTCTATTAACATTAGCACGTAATAAAAATTTGGAAACAAAGTATAAATTCAAATCTGGAAGGTAATTATCAGCAAACCACTAGATTCACCACACACCTGTGTGACGAACTGCATGACAGTTCCTAGTATTTTAAGACTCTCCAGAAACTTCTCAATCACAGGTAATAAAATATAATAGCATGGTGTCTGATATGTTTTTGCAAAAGCAAACAGCAAAATATGTTCCCATATTTCACATATAATTATTTTTAAAATTTGATAAAATTTGTGAGCAAATATTGTTATATATAGAATTAATAATATTGACAGTATTTTTAAGTTTTAACATAGTCTCACAAATCCTTTTCATCATTAGATTCAAAGTGTGTGCTTGACAGTGTTTATTTAAAATTCTTGGCTCTTTGCCCAGCTGGTGTGGCTCAGTTGTTGAGTGTCGACCTATGAACCAGGAGGTTGTGGTTCGATTTCCGGTCAGGGCACATGCCTGGGTTGCGGGCTTGATCCCGAGTGGGGGGAGGGCAGGAGGCAGCCAATCAATGATTCTCTCTCATCATTGATGTTTCTATCTCTCTCTCCCTCTCTCTTCCTCTCTGAAATCAATAAAAATATAAAAAATAAAATAAAAGTTTTGACTTTTCCTTTCATCTAATTTTTAAAAGATTCTCTCCTGTTGGTAATTGGCCTTTATTAGACTGGTCCTCTGTGGTAATTCAAATCAAGTTTGATTTGCTCTAAGTAGATGAGTTCAAGTCCTGTGAGGCAGCCATATTGGGATGCATCTAAGGGCCCAGCTTTGTTGAATGTGGCCTGGGATATTTTGTGGGTGTGCATTACATATGCGAGGGCTGTTCTTCCATTCTGCCATTCCTTGTCTCATCACATTTCTTTGAGTAAGCTCAGGAACACTGAGTTCATTGACAGTGCACTGCAATATTTCTGTCTGTATTATTCTAAATATTTTATTTCAAAAATTCCTACATTTCAACATGCATATATATTTTACTTGCTTCATTATTTTCAAATCTCCAGCCTATTACTTACTAATTTTATTTGTAGTAAAACACTATTTCAAAATATATTTAAAAATTTCAACTCTGAGTTTCAGGTACTCTCATCTCCAAATTTATGTCATGTTTCATCACTATCTTCAGGCCAACATTGCAGTAATTTCAGATAAAATTCACTGCTTTCATGGTCTCTGAATTTTTCTGTATCTTAAAGCCATAACTGATCAACAGTGCCATGGGGTTAGGAGTGTGGATGCTGGAACCAGGCTGCATAGGTTTTAACCCCAGCTCTATGCTTATTGGCTGTGTGCCCTTAGGCAGGTCACTTAACGTCTCTGTGCTTCAATTTCCTCATCTACAAAATGGGGATAATAACAGTACATGCATCTTAGGACTTAATCTTAGCATTCATATTGAGGATAAAATGAGAAGAGCACTTAGAACATTCTTGGCACGTGGCAAACACTAGGTGCTGGTTTCATTTACAATGTTGTATTCCAAACATAAAAACGTCACCTCCAAAGCTTTAAAAAAAACTGTTTGAGTTGCAGAAACCCTTTTGTACGCTTGTTACTGCAAAAGGGACCCGGCCTTCGGTGGGTCTGGGTAGGACCAGCGGTAGCGTGTGGATTCTTGACTTCGTGCAGGAAAAATTTCCTCCTAGTCCAGGCGACTAGGAGGAAGCATTTATTAAAGCTGGAGACAGCAAAACAAGAAAGGCTTGGCAGAGAGGAAGCAACAGGAGAGCCGAGGCTGGGCTGCCCCAGCTCCCTGGGAAGTCACAGAAAAGGGGGCCTTGGGAATAGGTTCAAGGTTAGCCTGGGACAAGCTGCCACGGCCCTGGCTCCCCAGGTTGCAAGTCTCCTGGGGTCCCTTAGAGCTTAGGGGATGCATGCCTGTGGGGGAAGAAGAGGGGAAAAGGGCGGGGGCAGCTCCCCAGAGGGAGAGCAGGTGCTGTGTCCTTCGTCCTGTGGCTTTTCTTTCTCACAGGTGGGGATCTTAGGGCCGGTCTCAGGGGAGGGTTTCACAGAATGTTAATCAGTGTTCTAGGTGTGCTCCGCCAGGGCCGTGGTCTCCCCTGATTGGCCAGTGTCAGGGCAGGGGGGTAAGGCACTGCAGCTGGTGCTAGTGTCACACACCTAGTTTTGTAGCTTTTCTGAGTCTGGAGCTGAAATTCAGCTGAAGTCCAGATCTCATTTCTAGGGAGGTGACCTTCTGTACCTGTTGTAAATCGCTCTGCCGGTTTGTTCAGCTCTCTGTTTCCCCATTACTTGTCCTGGCTTACTGGCCTGTCTCACTCTAAAGGTTATTTTTGTTTGATATTATCCATCACTTATTTTAATGAATTTGAAACCATGGACAGGAGCCTCTAAATTGCATAGTTCTCTATTCTCTATTGATAATAGATGTCCAATGATTAGTTATTAAGGTTATTGGATAGTGGGGTGAGATAGAGAAAAAATATTTAGCATTGTTTCGTGGAAAATGGGTAGAATGATTTGTTTTAAAAATGTATTTTTTAATTGCAGCTACCATAAAAGAAATCATAAGAACCACCAAAGAAGAGTAAGAAATTTGTGAGCCAAATAGTGCCCACATGAACCAACAGGTGTCCTTGGGTTGGCAGGACACCCTCTGGCCAGAGTGGATGCAACTGAAATGTCTTCAGCAGTTGAGTTACAACAAAGGGATCAGAGCTTTTCCTTGCTTTGTCTACTGTTTGATGAAAACGAGCGACGTAAATTGTCATAGGGAATACAGAAACTTGCCTCACGTCTCACATATAACTGATTTCCCATATAGCTGTGGAAGTTCGCTCTGCTTCTGTCTGCCACTTTTTCTACTTGGGAAGCTGGAGTGATTCACGCCACACTCCCTGAAACTCCCAATTCTGTTTGTAAATAATCCCATGGATTGTGTGTGTGTGTGTGTGTGTGTGTGTGTGTGTACGCACACACACACACCTCTATACTTCAAAAGGAAAGAAATAGAGTTTAAAATAAAAGACTAGAGCTCTTAGAAAGTAATTAAATATTTAAAGTGATGTTTTATAATTAGACATTCATTTATTCAACACACTTTAACATTGTTTTTTGAGTGCCTACAATGTGAGAAGTGCCAGGTGGTGGGCCAATCATAATAAGAAACAAAACAAAAACCTCTTCCCCAAAAGGGTCGTATAATGGAGAAACAGGTGTCAAGAAACTGTTGTAAATGAAGGACTGAGGTGCCCCTAGGGTGGTGTGCAGGACACAGGAAGAGGATAGAGGAAGGAGCAATCACATGCTTATTTCTAATTAGAAAAATGATTTCTTTTTAGCATGACATAATAAAGGCCTAAACATGCTGTCAAAATATTTTTAAAAGAATATCAGAGAGAATGGTGGAGGTGGGGAGGGGAGATATTAACCAAAGAATTCATATGTATATATGCAAAACCTATGGACACAGACAATACTGTGGTTAAGGTGAAGGGGGTCAGTGGTGGTGGTGGTGGGGGGGGGGCATCTGTAATACTTGCAATAATAAAGACAAATTTAAAAAATATTTTTAAAGGCAACCATTATTTTGGTAATATTCTAGCAAAGTCCAAAAGAAATTCCAAAGAAAGAGTAACAAGGCAGAACTTGCTGTGCTCCTATATGAAATTTTATGATGAAGTTAAAATAATTTAACCAGGTACAGTACTACCAGAAAGCTAGATTAAACAGAATAAGATGGCATAGAAATCCAAGAAAAACAAAGATCTTTCCATTGACCACAAAAGGATAATTTTAAAAAAAATCAATATCTTACAGCAACTGGCTAGCTATTAAAAAAAAAAAAAAAAGAAGAAGAATTCTGAGGCTCACACTAGATGCCAAATTGATTCCAGGTGGGTAAGGAGCTAACTGTAAGAAGAAAATAACAAAAAAGAAAATTGCATCAGATGTGGAAGGCCCTTTTAAGTATGACACAAAAGGTAAAAGTCTAAAAGGACAGATTTAAGTAATGAAAATAAAAACTTAATGCACATCAAACTACAACTTGAACACAATTTAAAGGATTTAAAAAAAAACAGAAAAAACTTTACAACATGGTTTTTGTAAAAGAGCTTTTACAAATTCATCAGAAAGATAAATACATGAAAGATAAAAAACAACATACAAATTAAAATACAAATGTACATATACATACTTATAAAAACTGAAAAGATATAAAGCAAACAGCTAACAATGGTTAATTATCTAGTGAGATTATGGGAAAATTTATTTTTTTTTCTGTTTGCTTATGCTTTTTGAGCATACTTCAATCAGTATGTTCTAAGAAAAAGTACAATAATTGTAAAAAAAGTAATAGAAATAAATATGTACTTTAAATAATAAGCATCATTTGGAATATCCCCTCTGAAGGGGAATTTCCCAATATTTATCAGAAGCCATATTATTTCACATACCCTTTGAATTAGTAATTCCCTTTCCACATACTTCTTCTAAGGAAATAATCAGTAATATGTAAAAAAAAAAAAAAAAAAAAGGTAGCTGCAAAAATGTCCATGACATTGTTTCACACAGAACGAAATGGAGATAAACAAAACATCTCAGTAAAGATGAGGTTAGATAACTGTGGAAAGTGTCCTCAATGGAATATTACAAAGCCATAAATGTTACTGCAACGGCATGGAAATATTGGGGCTGTATTATTGAACAAAAAAGACATATTATGAAACAATAAAGTTCAGATACAATTTTTTAAACTTTATAATTGAGATCTATATTTCTATTTCTCTTTCTATATATTTATATATATTATAAAACCTGAGGTTGTAACCTAAAATATTAATAATGGTTATCTCTAGGTGAGATTCCAAGTGACTTTTATTTTGTTCTTGCTTATTGTATTTTATGAAGTTTTTTTCATAAACATATATATAAAATATACATATGTATGTATATATGTGTGTGAATACATATATGTATATATATCTTTTTAAAAACAACAAAAATCATTTTTAAAAAGGCAATTATTTTAACTAACAATGATATTCAGTGAGTTCATTATTGGGTTTGTAGTAATTATTTTTAAAATGCAAACATGGGCCCTAGCCGGATTGGCTCAGTGGATAGAGTGTCGGCCTGCGGACTGAAGGGTCCCAGGTTCGATTCCAGTCAAGGGCATGTACCTTGGTTGTGGGCACATCCCCAGTAGGTAGTGTGCAGGACGCAGCTGAATTGATGTTTCTCTTTCATTGATGTTTCTAATTCTCTATGTCTCTCCCTCTTCCTTCCTCTCTATAAAAAATCAATAAAATATATTTTAAAAAATAAAAATAAAATGCAAACATGGAAAAAGACTTCTATCCTGGCACGGTAAGAACCCTGGCGCCTTCCTACCCAGTGGCCCTCATCCATGTTCCACATTCATTTAAAATGATGTCAATGATATATTTGTTTACATAAATCATCTTTGATGAGTTCTCAGTAAGATCTGTCTTATATTAAATGCTGTGATTAGGAAGTAATTTTATAGCAAGATTTGAATATCACTGCTGATGGCTATTTAATTTTTGTAACAAATATAATTATATTTGTCTACAATTGTACAGTTTATACTGCTTTTATAGTAATTAGGTTATTTTAATGTTCATAACAGCCCTGAAATATAAGTAAAATATTTTTACTGACGAAACAAGTTTCAAATTGTAAGTGAACTAGGGTCACCCAGCTAATAACTGGAACTGTACTTCAACCCAGGTCTTCTAATGGGAGACAATTAAGAGAGAGAAAAGCCTATATTCTTTTCAAAACACCACTTTGCAAACATAGAACAATATTAACTTGTTAAATAAAGTTCAAACCCAAAATTACATTGTCCCATTTCTACTCGGAATGCTGCTTGTTTGAAGAGAGTATACGGGGCACCTCAGTTGTTCCATCATATGACGCTTTACCAGAAGAATAGTCCTAGGCACAGAACCCATGAAATCCTCAGATTACCGACTAGAGTAGACTAGAGCTCTTGGGTTATCATGTCACGACCATTCCAACAGAAACACCGTCACCCTGACTGCTATATGCTAGGTGCCTCACGAACATGGACACACTACGGGGAGGAACAAACTTTCTTGTGCCTTCAAGGTTCTTCTGGCTGTTTTAACAATCACATAGACATGAGACAGATTAGCAAGAGAAAATTGCCAAGTTTAATATCTACATATGTTTGGGAACTCCACATACATGAGAGAGTCAGAGACCCCACATGCACGAGAGAGTCAGATATAGAAAGAGAAAATGGGTGTATAAGACATCTTCAGTGAAAGGTAAGGCCAGGTGCCTGGGGGTCTTCAAAGGGTCCCTGCAGGATACAAAGAGCAGATGTTTAGTAAATAGAAGTTTGTCCTGCCATATAGATGGATCGCTGATAAGGGTAATGGGTAAGGGCCCTAATTCAACTATTTCTAGGTAGTTAAAGGGAGGGGTAGAAGTTTCTCTTGAGCCTGAAGCTAACAGTGCGTGTGGCTCAAAATAATCTGCAGACCATTGAGGCGCATCGTGGGGTGGCTTGTTTTGAACCCCCACAGCACCAGCACCTAAGAAATAGGCTCTATTATCTCCATTACACAGATGAGAAAATGGAGGCCTAGAAAAGTGCCCTTGATCACACAGCTAATGAATTGCAAAAGTGAGAGAGGAATTCAGCTATGGACTCTTTTTACTACCCAACTCTGTCTCCCTTGATTCAACCTGTATTTGGATTGTGTGTGTCTTCCTGGTGCTGACCGAGCATGTGGTTCTGTTAGAGAGAACTCTGTGTTTACTAAGTGGTTATCTAGCTCAATGCCAAGGGGAAGATTACATCACAAGAGAAAAACAGATTTCATAGACAAATGGAAGCCTTGGGACCTTTTATATTTTTCTTTCCCCTTGAATACACTTTGCCTTACTATTAATAATTGTCTAAATCTCCTTACAGTAGCTTGCATTATTGAGGATGGGGTCCTACCAAAAAAAAAAAAAAAAAAAGATTATCAAGAAAATGTTATAGTGTCTCCTCTCAAGTTTCTGTTGAGGTCTCAACCACCTAAACAGTTTCCTGTCTAGCAACTTGACCTTTTGTGGATCCAGTAAAGAAGGACCCTTTAATGGTTCAGATGAGGACAATTCTAAATATTTAGAAACAATATATGTATTTGGTATTCTGCTTATTGCTCCTGTGACCCATCACAGAAATAACTTGTTAAAACACAGATAGAATCACATCTCAAATCTGGTCATGAGAAACAGCAATTGTATATTTTATTTCTGTTGATGGTTATTTACATAATAGTTTAAAAACCCTGTATGGTATAGGATGAAGCTGTAACTTCCAGTTTCAGCACAGTGCTAATCATATTTGCTGTTTTTGATCTTCTGTGACCAATAGCATTAAAAATGTTAGTAGCCTAATGCAAAGGATTACAAAATGATCTTATCAATTAATGTAAGAGTGAGTAAGCTGATGATAAAGTATATAGATTTAGAATAAGATCCATATATTTATGCATATACACAATATAAATGTATTCACACACACATATATACTTTCCATATATGTGTGTATATATGTTCATGTGTATATATAACTTTTCAAGATCGAACAATTTTTAGAAAATTGCAGCACCTGTTTTCATTACTTTCAAATGGCTTTTTAAAAAGTTCAAAGGGACATGGAAACATTACAGTATGGATGATTTTCCAGATTGTGTGCTTGTCAATTCTTAACTAATCAGGCATTAGGAGTCTCTTTTAATTCTTGCTTCCTCCCTTTCCCTTACAGCTTTCTTAGACTTAGCAGAGACAATGTAAGAGCAAAGGGGTTGATGCTTTGCATTTCTTGTTTTGCTTTTTAAATATTAACTTGATATTTAAGGAAAGAGTTACTAGTCACAATTTTAGAAGTGGAATTTTAGAACTCATAAATATAAACAGTTCCTGGCTTATAAATAGCAGACAGTTACAAATGTTTATCCCTTATCTCCACTGCTTGGAACCTCAGTATTCCCAGAAAAGCTGTCCTGCTGGCAGGGCGGGGTCAGGAAGGCGCTTTCAGAGTTTCCCCAGATTCGGAAAAGAGGAAGGAAAGGGACTGTGCAAAGCAGGTTGTAATCCGACTTCAGCAGATTTGGTGCCTCCACGTGCTCAGACATCTCTCAAACTAAAGGCTTTTTTTTTTTTTTTTTAAGCTCATTTTACTTTCCCCAACCCATTTAAAAAGCACCCCCTCCCCTCTCTCACTCATTGTTTAAAAATGCAAATACCTTTTGGATGTTAATGGTCTCTCAGTCATTCACATCTTAGTGTAAATTGGCTCAATAAGGTTGCTTTTCTTCAAGCACCTGAAAGAGAGGCCGTGGGAGAATTTTGAGAGGATTGGGAACGCCAAGCGCGCCCAGGCAAAGCCGCAGCCAGAATTCTTTCTGGGAGGACGGAGGACTGGAGGAAGATACAGTCTTCAGGCTCCAAAGTCGGGACAGAAAAGCAGAGAGCAGAGTGGTGCCAGGAATAAACTGTCTACTTTGAGAGTTTGTGTCCATCTGTCCTGTCTCAAGGCTTTAATTTTTAGTGTAGAAGGGAAAAAGTTATCCACTGAAACATCCAATTCTTTCCCCCCCCTGGCCGACAGCCTTCTACTTATCCCCTTACTCCAGGCAGGGAGGGGCGGAGATAATCCTCATCTTAATTAGTGCAGAAGTTTCCTATTTCCTGCTTTTGTTGTACCACTGGGAAAATTTCCTTATGGATCTGCAGAGCCTGACAGACGCCGAGAACATCAGAAAAACGTGCAGTCCTGCCTGCTAGGTCCCTTCCCGTGCGGGCCGCGTCCAAGACGGTCCTGGGTTTTCAGAGCACATTAGCGGCGAGCCCAGGATAAACACCACCTTGCTGGTGCTGATAGTACATAAGAGTGCTTTGCAGAAAAACATGAGAAGATCAGTAATAACAACAGGCAAAAGTAACCTTCTTTAACTCGCCGGTTTCACTTTCCTGAAGTGCTGTGTTTTTAAACCCATTTTTGGTCAAGTTTTCCTGACCCAAGAATGTGTACAAATGCCTGTTGAGCGGGTTAACAAGCTCCACCTTATTCACCACCGTCCCCTCCTCTCTCCCTTTTTAAATTATTCTGGTGGCTGTCTTGCTGCCTCAGTCTGCAGCCTCACTCTTCTCCTGTGCCTTTTCTGCTGCCGTTCACTTTCCGGGGAAGGGAGGAGGTGGTGGTGGTTGGTGAACTTACTATTCCTCTTACAATCTCCCTCTCTTTCAGGAAGAGACCAGCGAGTGTCTTCAATGCCTGAGGGCTATCATGCTTTGGACTCTAGGGTTCTGGCCAGCCCTGTCATGCACCAATTTACGTGAAATAGTTAAGATACTTTATCTGGCAGATGAAAGTGAAATTAACAATGGAATTTGCATTTACCCTTGGCTATATCCCTCCCCCCCAACTTTGAGGGGCATGATACTGTTACTGATTTTACTTGCCAACAACTTTCTTATATGGCCCACTTCCATGTGCTTTCCTTTAAAATGGATGGGTTTATGATCCAAGGCCCCAGGTAACTTTTGACATTGATGGGTCAAAATTATGCAGATCACCAATGGTCCATTCAAAAGTGATACAATAACCAATGGTCAGGCTTAGGGAATTTATGTTACCGAGTACATATAGGTATCTGAGAAGTCCTTAACTTATACACTTAATGTTTTCATATTTAAGTGGATTTTACACTCCACATAATAGAGAACAGGGTTTATTAGCCCAAACAAATTTAAGTGGTGGTCCTTAAGCCCTCTGAAAGGTTGTGCAAACAACCTTTTTATCAGAATCTTAAAGGGTCCCATGATCCAAACATAGATAAAGATCCATTAAAACCATCTCACCAAATTCATTGATTTTTGTCTCTGTCCCTTTTGGATGCATTTCCTCATTGATTTTCTTTAATTTATGCCTTAAAAGACTTCTATTCATGGGATTTTTTTTTACATCAGTTTCCTTTATATGTTGTTGATTGACTTGCAATCACAATCGAGTAAAAGGCAGGCCATCCAGAGAGTAGGACTTTGATGTTATAGCAAGATGACTTCTGTTTTGTGAGAATCATAAGCATAATAAATAGATTGGAGTTCAGCTGTGCCATAATCATCACTTAAGATCTATTTTATAATTTCTTTGAGTCTCAGTCTCTGATCTGTATAGTGAGAAAGGGGCATCTGTTTCATGGGGTTGCCATGAGGATGACATAAGATAAACATGTCAAGAACCTACCAACCACAGTTCATGACACCTGAGAGACATCCACTAAATATGACTTCTCCTCCCTTCTCTAGTATGAAACAGACTGTTGGACTTGGTTTGATTTAGTGAAGTTACACTAATGCGAGGACCATGTCCTCATTGATATTTGTGATATTTACCTGTGGGTTGACCTATTTTTAGGCCCAGAAGGCAAGTCATTTAGACTACAGCCATCAAACCAGCAAAATTTTATCTCCCTCTTTCCCCATTCTTGATCTTCTCCCTTGCATTCTGTGGCCTTCTCACTTTCTGCTAATCCTGCCACCTTCCCCAGGATCCACAGGAGGAGTCAATTCATTGTGATTTCAATGTTTCTAAGGACCTCAGAGAAAAAGAGTATCAAAGGGGAGAAAAAATATAATATGTTTAAAGCATGACAATAAATTACACAACTTCATCTCAAATTTTGCTCTGGGGAAAGGTTGACATGAAACGTTTGAAGAAACATGAAAAGGATCCTAAAGACAGACAGTTTTTCACAGTGAAAGGCAATTTTTTTTTCAAACTTCAAAGCAAGGGTTCCTTTAGTCATCTTCTTGATAGGTTGTGTTTGACAGGATTTAACTTATGAAATTGTTCCAACGCCCTTTAAAGGGCCTGGGCACATGAGTGTGCCAGTGAAAATGATGAATGTTAGTTTTTAATTGAAAATTTTAAATATCCATGTGGCAAAGCACAGTAAATACACTCGCTCTTTTGTAAAGTTTCAAAAAATGAGTTCTTTCTCTAGTGCCACATTTACATTCAATAATTGACAAAAGGATGACCTGAGAAATAAGCCAGGGAAGAACATGCCTTCTGGATCAGTATTTTTCTCCAACTATCTCTTGCAGCTTTGATTCATCAAATCTTCTAAAAATTTTCCTCTAATTTAGACATATTTCTTTTGTATTTCATTAAGAACCTTAACATACTATACTAATAAAATGAATGAATATGCCTAATAAAAATTATTAATAATTAGGTATAGTAATAGATGAACCTATATTTTTTTGCTATAGAAAAATAGCCAAATTTCAAGAGTTCCATTAAATTGTATTAAATTAAGAAGAAATTTGAACAACTTAATTGTTATGTAGGCTAAAGGATTTTGCCAGTGCTATATAATAAGCTATACTTTAGATTCATAAACATTCATGAATAATATAGTTATAAAAACTTTAAAGAACTTTGAAGGGATTCAGAATTTATCAATTTGTAACATTTGTATAACCACCATGTCAAATGACCATTATTTCCTGCTCCAACTAAAGCTCATTTGCACAATTTATGTTTCTAAAGAGCTGTTCTTATGATTAGTTTTTGTAAATTGAATCAGACAGTTGCACTAGAGAAGTTTGTAATTTTTAAGACTCCATAGTATCTCCTTAGGCTGCTACCTAAGTATCATTCTATGATTCCAAATTTGTGTATATTGTGGAAGAGGGAGAGAAGAGTTAGAGGGAAGAGAAATAACATTGATTGAATACATCTTGGGGGCTGAACATCTCATTTACCACCACCCCCCAAATCTGTAAATTAGATGGTCTCACCTCATTTTTATAGTTAGTCCACATAGTCAGTAATGGGAAAACGTATCCGAACTTGATGACAGGATGTGAATATTACATATGATTATGTATCCTATTATAAAAATTTGAAAATAATTACAAATGTAGTACGTCCATGTCTTCATCACCCAGATTAAAAAATTATCAAGACTGACATATTTGCTTCATCTCTCCTTCTTTTTTCTTTTTCAAATTGCTGAAGAATTTTGAAGCAGCACCCCAGACCTGTCATTTAACCCCCAAAGATGTCAGTGTCTGTCTTTAAAAAACATGGACTTGAAAAAATAACAATGATGTCACTATCAGACCTTCTAAAGTCACAGTAATTCCTTTGTATGATGAGTCAGTCCATAATTAATTTTCCTAAGTGCCTTAAAAATATTTCTTCATTTGGTTTGTTCAAATCAAATTGTGAGCCTGCATTTTAACAAGATGGCTGAGCAAGTCCTTATTATTCCAGAAAATAGAGCAGTGGTGGAGATGAGGTTTTCAGTTTAGATAACTAGTGAGGACTCTATAAGGTGTGCTGCAGTGTTCTTAGTTTGAATTTCATAGTCCAGCAACTAAAAGAAATAATCGGCAAGATCCATAAAAGGTTGTTTTTTTTTGCTTTATAAAAAGAAGGGAAATTTACCATCTTCTAACAATGTTAGAACTGAATGTTTGTGTCCTCTCAACATTCATGTTGAAACCTAACTTTCAAGGTGATGGGTGGCTTCTTTGATAAGGACACTAATCCTATTTATGAGGGCCTCACCCACATGACCTAATCACATCCCAAAGTCCCTACCTCCTAATATTATCACCTTGGGCATTAGGATTTCAACATGAATTTGGGTGAGGGGGGCACAATCATTCAAACTATCGCACAGCTCAAATTAAGGCAGATCATTATTTTCTTTTTAAGAAGGGCATTTTAATTATAAATGTGGGAAAGATGTTATCTCAGAATGACAGGTCTTGCCAGGAAAGGATATTTATGAATGTCCTCAGAATATAGATTTGACACCTGAAAAATATGTCAAAATTAGTAATATCACATGTTAAAGGCAGTGTATTAGAGTGGCTGATCCAACAGGGTCTAGAGTCAGACAGACTCAACCTTGCTACACCTCAGCCTTCTCTTCTGTAGGATGGGATAGCAATGGTTCTACTCACATGGCTCTTGTCAGTAGGCATATAAAGTAGCTAATGCATGATCTGGCAAGTAGTATGTATTTAAAAAGTTCCAGCTAATTATTGACTTCTAAATTGTCAGGCAGCATGCCCAAATGAACATACACCCAGCCTCTCCTCTGGACTGTGTTCACGGGAGGGTCAATGAGGAAACGCCATGTTTTATCTCCTCCGGGCAGATGGTTGTTTTCTCACTGCCTGCTGCTGAGGACGGCCGCCAGGATTAATGCTGTCTCTAGGAGGATGTGTTTGAAAGAAGTAAGATTAAGTGTGGACAGAGTTATATTTTTCTTGTTTCTTAAAAGCTTTGGGGACTATGAAGGTTTTTTAAAAGTCTCCCAAGTTAATATGCTAGTTCATAATATCCTCTTAATTTTTTAAAGACTAATTGGTAAAAATAAATTTAGTTTTATTGGTAAAAAAAAAAAACCATCCCCAAGGCATGAAATAATTAAGTTACTTGTTTAACATAATAATAGCTAACAGTTACTGAGAGAATCTTCTGCACCCTTCATATTTATCTTAATTCGTATGATCTTCAGAGCAATCCTGGGAGGTTGGCATGACTTTGTCTCCATTTTAAAGACAAGGAGACTGAGGCACAGGGAGGTTAACAAACTTGCCCAGGGTCACGTAGCAGGTAGGTGGAGGTGCCAGGGTCCATACTGGGCAGTCTGGCTCCAGAGTGATTCTGCAATATCAGCAGAAGTTTCTCTAAATTGCACTTTCTTGTACCCAATGAGCAGCCCCTCACCAGGGGCTGGGATTAGAGGACGATGGGAGGAGGCAGGCAGCCCACCTCCAGCACCTGTGAGGGGCCGCCCTCTACTCCTCCCACCCCCTGAGCCAGGAATGCAAGCCAGAGGCAGTCTCCATCCCACTCCTCCCGCCGGACCCCACTGTACCTCTTTGTTTCCTCTTGGTGATTTCACAAAGCTCCATTTGTTTGATCTTTCCATATCTTCATTGTTTCCGTCTAAATTGAGAGACTGGGATGAGGGCAGAGGAGGAATTGCAATCAAACCCTTAGAGAGTGAGAGATGAAAATGTCAGGGCATCGACTGGCATCTGTCTTCCCTACACTTGTCAAACAGACATTTACTCAAAATGCTTCTCAACTTCACACTTGCTTTTCTTTTGCCCTTTAATCTAATTAATCGTATGGATATCAGTTCTTTGTATATCTGGGGAGAACGCCTATCCATTTTGAATTCGCTTTGTCCATATGAAAGTTGTGATGGTGCCCTAGCTGTATGCATAAAACCCGGGCTGACTGAGGACAGGGTAAAAAAAATTTTAAAAATTGTTAACTCGTGGTCATTAGGGGTTTATAGAGAGGCTCTGGGGAGAGAGAAGTAGCCAGAAAGATAATATAAGAATCATTTGCTTGAGTGGAAAAAATATTTTTGAGGCTTAGAATTCCTGTTCTTTGAAAACTTTCTTTTACTCTTTTACTTGCTTTAAACAATAACAGCACTTTTTTTCCCAATTAGATTTTGGTGGTGTGTTTGTTATCCTCAGAATTTCTGACGGTTACATCAGCGATGCACAGACCCCAGTTTTGCCATTTCTTGATTTTCCACAATGCAATGCGTGCTCTGGCGCCGTCTGACAGGCGAGGCCTAAGAGGCAGACGGGGCTGACTGGGAGAAGGGGCCAAAGCCCGAGGCACAGGGGGTGCCAGTACAGGAGAGTAAGTGCCCAGAGGACAACAGCTACTGATTCAGAGGTGTGCGGGCAGGGGCATGAAGTGCTCCGTGTGGTTGTGGCGGTGGCTCTGGGGTGACATGGCAAAAAGAGGCCTGAGATGCTGGAAAGAGGATGTTGAGGGACGGGTCTGTTGTGCACAGCAAGCTGCTTCAGCTTTCTTCTCAACGCCGTGGTGACCAAGGAAGGGTTCTGCATCCTATCCAGGGGATAGCTCTAACTTCACTTAAAAAAAAAAAATATATATATATATATATACACACACACACACACACACACACACACATATATATATATATATCTTATATAATAAAAACCCAGCGACCGAATGGCGGCACAACCAGAATGACTGGTTGACCAGTCGCTATGACGCTCACTGACCACCAGGGGGCAGATGCTCAATGCAGGAGCTGCCCCCTGGTGGTCAGTGCGCTACTACAGTGGGAGCACCACTCGGCTGACCAGGATGAGCAGCTGCTCCCGCTGTGAACCCCAGGCCGGTGGGAAGGAACCTGGGTTACAATCATCGCCTCCTCACCCCAGGCTCCTCCTCCTTGCTCCCTGCTGCCTCTGGACGCCCGCAGGCCATGCAGCACTGCTGCTGGGCTTGCAGAGCTGACCCTGGAGGCTGGGAGGTGGGTTCATGGTGGCTCCGGGACTGAGGCCTACTCTGCCGCCTCTCATGTCCCTGGGCCCGGCCCCGACCGGGTCCCCTGGAGAGGCGAGTGCTCCGGCTCCACAGAAAATGCTGGACCAGGGAGCAGCCGCTCAGAGGGCGGGTCCAGAGCCACTCAGCAGACTAGGATGAGCAGCACTCCCACAGTGGGCTGGTCCCCACAGGCCACACTCCCCGCCAGTGCATGAATCCTGTGCACCGGGCCTCAAGTATATATATATGTGAACCTGGCGGTGGTGTTGCGTGGCCTGCAGGTGTCTGGAGGAGGCAGCAGGGAGCTAGGAGGAGGAGGAGTCTGGGGCGAGGAGGTGACAATTGCAGCCCGGGTTCCTGCCCATCAGCCCGGGGTTCGCAGCGGGAGCAGCCGCTCATACCGTTCAGCCAAGAGGCGCTCCAACTGTGGTTGTGCACTGACCACCAGGGGGCAGCTCCTGTGTTGAGCATCTGCCCCGTGGTGGTCAGTGAGCATCATAGTGACTGGTTGACCGGTTGTCCCGGTCGTCCCAGTCGTTCAGTCGTAATGGTCACTTAGGCTTTTATACATATACTAGAGGCTCAGTGCATGGGTAGGGTCCAGCCGGCCCACCCTGATCAGGACCCTATCAGAGCCAGGCCAGCTGGGGAAGGGGCAGCGGGTGATTGGCCGGTGGGCCCCACCCCCAATTGGGGTTGGGGGGCTGATTGGGGGTGGGGCAGGCCATAGGGAGGGGCTGTGGGTGGTGGGCCAGCTGGACCTGACCCCAAATGGGGTAAGGGGTGCCAATCAGGGGGCCAGTGGTCTGGGGTAGGGGCCATGGGTGGTTGGCCAGCTGGTCCTGCCCCTGATGGGAAGAAGGGCTGATCTGGGGTGGGGCTGGGCTGGGAGAGGGGCTGCAGGAGGTTGGGGGGCTGGCCCTAGCCCCTGTTGGGGAATGGAGGGGGCATTTGGCTGTCCCACCCCTCTCTTGATCAGGGGCAGGCAGGCGGGGGGAGAGGCTGCGAGGTTGGCCAGCCGGCCCCACCCCCTGATGGGGTGGTTCGCTGGCCACAGTGAGCATCATAGCGACCCATCGTTATGGTCGTTATGGTCGCTGGCTTTTTATATCCTATATAATAAAAGCCTAATATGCAAATTGACCATCACTCCAACACACAAGATGGCTGCCCCCATGTGGACACAAGATGGCTGCCAAAACATGGCCAGCAGGGGAGGGCAGTTGTGGGCAATCAGGCCAGCAGGGGAGGGCAGTTTGGGGCAATTGGGCTGGCAGGGGAGGGCAGTTAGGGGCGACCAGGCTGGCAAGGGAGGAAAGTTTGGGGCAATCGGGCCAGCAGGGGAGGGCAGTTGGGGGTGACCAGGCCTGCAGGGGAGGACAGTTAGGGGCAATCAGGCCTGCAGGGGAGGGCAGTTAGGGGCGACCAGGCTGGCAGGGGAGGGCAGTTAAAGGCAACCAGGCTGGCAGGGGAGTGGTTAAGGGGTGATCAGGCTGGCAGGCAGAAGCAGTTAAGGGCAATCAGGAAGGCAGACAGGTGAGCGGTTGGGAGCCAGCAGTCCTGGATTGTGAGAGGGATCCCAGATTGGAGAGGGTGCAGGCTGGGCTTAAGGACAACCCCAGCCTCCCTTCCCCCGAGCATGAATTTCGTTCACCAGGCCTCTAGTATATAGATATGTATTGATTTCAGAGAGGAAAGGAGAGGGCGATAGAGATAGAAACATCAATGATGAGAGAGAATCATTGATCCACTGCCTCCTGCACGCCCTCTATTAGGGATCAAGCCTGCAAGCCAGATATGTGCCCTGACTGGGCATTGAACCGTGACCTCCTGGTTCATTGGTGGACGCACAACCACTGAGCCAAGCTGATGGGACTATAGCTTCACTTTTATGTGAGAGTCTTTTCCTCAGCATTCTGGGGAGGAGGGGCGGGAGGAGGAGGGCGCACACCTGGAGAAGGCCGGTGGGCCCTCTGCAGTTATTCAGAAGAGGGGTCATTAGGTCCTAAGGTGAGCTGATGGTGAGAATGGAGGCCACAGGGCAGGTTAGGAAGTAGAACGAGAGGATGTGACAGGCAGGGAAAGGAAGGGGTCTCGGGTCATTTGTGTAATGAAGTTTTGGTATTTAGGATTTGCTCTGTGATTGCCAGTTTTGAGCTACTTAGGAAATCAGAACAGTAGCACAGACAAATAAGCCTAAGGAAGTGGCTTCAGTCAATGACCCAGGACAGGCCAGAGTTGGGTTTTGAGGATCAGGAATCAAGAAAAACAGGGAGGACACCAGAAACAGGGACACAGGCTTACAAGGTAGGGGGTCTGACACCTCTGCGAGCCGTGTCTAACTTGCCCCGGACTGCTTTAGAGCGGGTATCCACTGGTCAGTGTGCCAGCTCGTCACATCTTCAGGGCTCTGCCTAAACTGTACCTCGGCAACCGCTTCTGAAAAATGAAAGAGTTGACCTGTGCCTGAAACTAGCATCATCATTCAGCCCCACTAAAGAACAAGCCTGACAAGTGGAGAACATCACACACACACACACACACACACACGCACAGAAGGGTGTGTCATTTGGAGTTAACCAGCACACTTTGTAGTAGGTGTTGATATTCTCACACTCAAGGGGTCTTTAGATGCAGAAGAATGTTTCTCTCTAATGTGCATATATGTCAGTTCTAACATGTTCTCCATCTATTCCACATGGAATGGGAAGACTCTAGAAGGGAAATAATTCAGGATAATTTTTGTCCTAGGGTCCTGTTTTCCTTCTGGTCCCCATTAATGGAGAAAAATAAATGCCCACTCAGATTTCCCCAGAGTCTGCCTTGTTTTCACTTCCAGGCATATGATTCTTCACATATTAATGAAAAAAGGGAAAAAAAAGACATGACTTATTTCCTCTGCACAGCTCTTTAAAAGAACTAACTAGAATTGCTACCAGTAGATGAGTGTATAAACATAACATTAAAAAAATAAACTGAGGCCAGTTGCATGATGTATCTTCAATGCAAATGTCTTCCAGACCAAAATTACTAGTGTCTCTAGGGCAATGAGATAAATAACCTGTGCTTACTTTTCAACTCCTGGAAGAGAAGGCAAGAGCAGTGAGTTTTTAATAGTTTCATAAATGCTATGTCTGAAAATAGTTCAGGAATACTTGAGACTCATTTATAAAAGACTTACATGTTATTTCAGTAAAGTACACATTTTGTCACAGTTTAGTGGCCTGCAAAGGGTCAAATCAATGGCGAGATTAATGAGACATGTACAATTTGCACAGGCATCAATTTAGGTAAGAGATAATTTTCCTGGCACATAAAATGTCTGCAGTTTTGACATCTTGCTATATTTGCATGAAGGTAACGGAGGACCAAAAAAGCAAAGGGCAACGTCTATTGTGTAAAATACAAGACCCCTGAAATTCCCATTTGGGTTACACACTGCTTGTTGCTACATCTGAAGAAGAAACTGTCTTTTCCACTTCCTTCTCTTTTGTTCCAAATCTGTCTTCCGTAGACAGGCTAATTGTGCACCCCAAGAGGAAGCACGTATTTGTGGCCCAGCCAGTCACTGTGTTAAATGGTAAACGTTTTTTGTTGTTGTTGTTGTTCGTTTGTTTTGTGCAACGGTAATGGAGTTAAGGCCTATATTCTGTGTAGGATACCAAGAAGGAAGAACATTACATTTTAACGTTGCAATTCTTCTTTTAAGAGACGCGAAGTGTTTCAAAGCTATCCTATCTAATAAAGAGAGAATATGCTAATTGACCTTCACACCCTCACAAAGATGGTGGTGCCCACAGCCAATAAGGAGGGAATATGCTAATTGACTGATACGCCCTCAAAGATGGTGGCACCCACAGCCACAAGATGGCAGCGCCCAGTCCCCTCAGCCCTGCTGGGGCAGCAGGTGGGTCTGGCCGCTCAGCCTGCCTGCCTCCAGAGTCCCCCAGTCCCCTCAGCCCCCCAGCCTCCCAGAGACAGCCTGAAGCACAGGCAAGCCTTGGATGGCAGGTGCCCAGCTGCCCAGGGCCGGCCTGAGGTGCAGGCAAGCCTCGGATGGTGGCTGCCCAGCCGCCCAGGGCTGCTGGAGGCTCAGGTAACCAGGGCCGGCCGAGGCTTGCGCTGCCGGCAGTGGCAGCAGCAGAGGTGTGATGGGGGTGTCGCCTTCCCCTGATTTCTGGGTTGCCTCCCGCCCTTGAGGGCTCCCAGACTGTGAGAGGGGGCAGGCCGGGCTGAGGGACCCACCTCCAGTGCATGAATTTTCATGCACTGGGCCTCTAGTTAAAATATATCTATCACATAAGACATTTTAGCCCCCATAAAAATTTAGCCTTTTTTCTCAGTTGATGGTTATTCTCAATCCTGATTCAAGGCAGCTGCTGTATTTGCTAAAGTGAGTAGAATCAATGTTTCAGTAATTTTTGACTGTATTCATAATGTGCTAGCTGGTTTTTAAAAGACTGTTTTTTAAAAACAAACAGTCATCACCTGAGGATATGTTTTTATTGATTTTAGAGAAAGAGGAGGGGAGAGAGGGAGAGAAAGAAACATTGATGGGTTGCCTTCCAGCATATGCACTGACCTGGGATCCAGCTCACAACCTTTTGGGGTACCAGACGATGCTCCAACCGACCAAGCCACCAGGCCAAAGGCAATATTTCAGCTGCTTTAAAGTAGCTGGGACCTCTGAATTTTCAGTTCAACTTAATACTTCCTGAAACATCTGCCAAAAACTGCAAAGAGGACATTACAATTTTAAGGGGGTTAAAAAAGAAAAGAGATTTTCCTCTTTCTGTTTAAGATGAGGGCATATAATCAATCAAATTTATTCTGGGCTTTCCTTCACTAGAAACTGACAGCAAGGGAAACTTGTGTCCTTGGTGAAAGGGGTTTGAAATCTACAAACCTACACACCCACCCTGCTACAAGGCGAGAAGGGGGAGGATTAAAGGGATTTTAACTGCAAGCTGAGGGGCTCCTCTATATACTTCTCCTGGGTTTATAGAGTTGGCTTCCCAAGTAGATAAGAACTGAAATGACTTTTTTCTCATTTGCTGACGATGGTTTTAATAATGTTCTGCTGCTCTGTGGAGGCTGTGGTGGAAGCATCAGCCAGTCTTCCCTTACTCTATGCTCCATGTAAGTAATGGTTTATTTCATGTCTTTGGCATAAAGCATATGCTAACTGTGGTTATTAAATATTTGTAAGCCCCCCTTCTGTCTCCATAACCGAATTGTATGTTTAAAGCCAGATGGTCAAGAATGATGGCTCTAGTCCTGTTTCCTGAGTTTAAATATTGGGTTTACACTAACTGTGTAACCACATTATTCAACTTCTCTTGGCCTCAGTTTAGCCACTTGTAAAATGGAGTCTAGCACTTCATCATAGGGATGTGAAGATTAAATGAGAGCATGTCAAGTGCTTAGCATGGAAACCAGGAGCTAAGGTTAGTTCGTCGCAGTAAATGTCCTGTTGATAAGCTTTGTGTTTTTACTCTAGCTAGAGGCAAAATACCTATAAAATGAGATTACAATAACATAACTGAACAGCTTCCTTTGGGTGACTCTGTTGACAGAGCGTTTAGGAGAGGATGGCAATGTTGGTTCGAAGCTGTTTTCTCCCCTCACCTTTCAAGAGAGCAGAGGAAAGGAAGCATGGTCTGGTTCTGAAGAGAACCAGGTCAAGCTGTGTTTCTCATTTAGGTGATCTGTGTATAATGCATGTCAGAATACCAGAGTCCCTTTCCGGCAGCTCCCTCACGATGGGCAAGGAGGGTTTTCTGAGACTACGTTTACACAGATCTGTCTCGGAGGAGAAAGCCAAATAACCTATTTTTGGCCTTGTGCTTAGAAAAAGGGAACAAACAGATTGTTTCAAAAAACTTTCTGGGACATTAAACAACATTTTTTTTTTTTTTTTTAAAGATGAGGACATCACTTAAAAAGGAAAAAAACCTAGTAGGCACTCCAATTTCACTCTTTTAGGATACAATTTTTTTTTTCTCTCATGTGCTCTTTCTTAGATAATACTCTCTTAATTTTTCTAGTTGGTCTCCCAGGATACATAAAAAACACAAATTACAGCTAGGAGAGTGCTGAGTTTTTCCATGTAGCTTCTCTGCTATCATCTGGAGGACTGTGTGTGTCCCAGGTATCTGTGTCTCTGTGGGAGTGAGGTTGGGGCTGAGCTGGTCCAGCCGCTGGCCAGTGGAGAGACAAGCAAACGAAGAGTTCCCTCTTGGACTCTCTTCTCGTGGTCAGTCTTGTGGTCACACCTCTTCCTCTGGCACCTTCTCATCAAACTCTTAACAGTCAAGCCACTGCACTGCCTTCCCGTTTGGGTTTGCCGAGAAGGCGGTGCTGCTTCTGAGGACGAGCTCAGGGAAAGCGTTCGCGCCCCTCCCTCCTCCCTCCTCTCTCCTCCCTCCTCCCTCCTCCCTCCTCTTTCCTCCCTCCTCCCTCCTTCCTCCTTTCTCCTCCCTCCTCCCTGCTCCCTCCTCCCTCCTCCCTCCTCCCTCCTCCCTCCAGCCACACCCAGCCACTGCAATACAAGGCCTCTTTCTAGTCTCACCTATTCTTCCCTACCCTTGACTTTACCCCTCTCATGTTAAGGCTTTATCTTTTTCACCTCACAAACGTAGTATTTCCCTTTATCTCTAACTTCTTTCTTTATATTATTTTCAGAATTTTCTGTGGCAGTGCCTATTTTCATTTCTCTTTCTTTAGTTCTACAAAGTCCTTTCAATTTCTTTCTAGTCGGAGGGCTCCTGAGATAGGACACATATAGAAAATACCTTTGTCCCAGCAGTCTCATCAAGAAAGGAAGTAGCAGTTTTGGTCAAAGTAATCTCTTCCCTCTATGAAGCAAACAAAAATTAACAGTCACACACACAAAACCATGAATAATCAACTCCATCTATGTATTTTTTAATATCAAGTAACATTCCAAGAATTCTTATAAGTGCTGAAGGAACTTAGACATAAAAGCATGCCATTTTTAAATGGTTACATTTATATATATGTATAAATAAAGGAAACTCATAAAGGAAACAATTTTTTTAAATAAAATGAACCCAAATATATCCTCCGATGTGAATATTCATGTGTTCTCTCATTCTATCATCTGACTTATCTAATATAAACTTATCTCCCTGGAAAATTTAAGTACACACTGGGGTTGATTAAGCTAATTCATCAACCCCAAGAATTAGGTATGAATGATTGAAAGATCTTTAACTCTGCCAGAAGCTGTTGCAGTTTTAAAAAGAAGATGCTTACTAGCACCAAACTGTTTTTTCTGGGTGTTTTACTTTTTTTTAATTTTTTTTTATTAAACAATAGAGGCCCGATGCATGAAATTTGTGCAAGAATAGGCCTTCCTTCCCCCAGCTGCCGGCACTGGCTTCCCTCTGGCACCCGGGACCTGAGCTTCCCTCACAGCCCGGGCTTCATCCGGAAGGTCCTCCGGCCTAATTAACATATTGCGCTTTTATTATTATAGATATTTGTATTGATTTCAGAGAGGCAGGGAGAGGGAGAGAGAGATAGAAACATCAATGATGAGAAAGAATCATTGATCAGCTGCCTCCTGCCTCCTGCATGCCCCCAACTGGGGATCCAGCCTGCAACCCAGGCACGTGCCCTGACCAGGAATTGAACCATGACCTCCTGGTTGGTAGTTTGACGCTCAACCACTGAGCCATACAGTCTAATAAAGTGAAGTGAGCTGCTTCAGAAAGTGGGTGGCAGGATAATTTGGGGGCAAAGATTATAAAAAAGGCCAATGTTGTCTTGAAATCTGACCTTATGATAGATATGGTCTCTTAGTACTGATTTTTAAAACTCCTTTTTGTGTATGTGTCTAATTCTGTGCCTTCGGGTGTTGTACAAGCTCCACATGTTTTCCCCACAATGTTCCTTGTCCTGAGAGCATGGAAGAGATGAAAAAAGGGAAGAAAGGTGTGTAGCAGTAGATATGAAAATCGGGTGTTTCTAAGTCACTGATACCTGTAAAGGTAGTCACATTATTTTAATTCCCTCTTGCTTATGATATAAACTCTTGAGGTAAACTTCTATGTTGTATTACTTTTACCTCTTGAAAATTATTATACATATATCACAACTATATCAGAAGCGAGGGGAAATTATGTAGTGTATTTATTATTTGTGTTTTGTTCAGCTATCAATCTCCAAAGCAAATTGCTCGGCTTCATGAATGCCTTCAGTCTTGCTTATGGCCATGTCTAAGCAAGGACCATAGGACCCCTTAGCTCTGGTCTCCTGGAGAATCGCTGTCCCCGAATTGTGCTGTTTGTTGGTAGGTCAGCAAGAAACAGCCCTGTGAAATTCATCATCACATTTGCTGTAAAGAGATTGCTGAATGAACTTTATTACACTGCATTTTGTTCTGTTTATGCAAATCCTTAGGAGACTGTGTGTATTGTCTTCATATAAAGATTAGTTCTGCTTCTCTGGACCAAGTGGCTCAGTTTTATGGTGTGGACACCGTCTTGTGTTTGGTCTTCGCTAAGACTGCTAGAAAGCTTAGAGTGACTCTGTGCTTCAACCCAAGCAAAAACCCTATATTTCATGCCCTGGCCTCATTCCTGGTCTCATTTCCTTTCATATTCTCTTTCTCTCACATGCTCCTAATTCATGTCCTTTTGATATATGTATCTTTAAAAATTACCGTAAAAAAAACAAAACAAAATTACCTTAAATTCTTTTTGAGGTAGAATTGTAAGTTGAATATGAGATCTGGAGTCAAAATGTTTCATTTCAAGTCCCCGTTTTTACCATTTAACTGACTGTACAACCTTGGGAAAGTTATTGAATAAGAATTTTTTCTTCACAGAGTTTTTTGAGGATTAAAGGAAGTAAGTAGTATAAAGTTCTGAGCACATGCCTGGCATGTAGAGGCCACGCAACAAATTCATGTCATTATTGTTCTTACTAACACTATTTTGTGTTAATATCAACTAACATGATATAAACATATACAGATATGAAAAAAGCTGACTATAACTCTTAAGAAATTAAAATGATTGTGTTTCCTCCATGTCTATTTGAAATTCATATCCTCTGATATTCATAACAAGGAGCCAATTTCAGGAAAAAGAATTTCAAGTGTTAAAACTCAAATCAAGGCAAAATATTATACTCCTAATTAGCATCAGCCATAGACCGCAATACAGAAATACTACAGTGCTTTTTCTATTTGTGTCTCTCTTACGTAGGGTTCTGTCTTTAGGCTGATGTGTCTATTTACACAGTAGTTCTAGAAGTGTTAGAGAAATGCAGATTACCCTATCTTGCAATTTAAATGAAATGTTGCACAGATGATTTCAAAAAAGAAATTTCCCATGCAGCGAGAAATAGCTCTTAGCAACGTGTAAAACCAGAGGCAACACCAGACCTAATGCCCCAAAGCACAGCGGGTGCTGACTGCACCTTTCACTTTTAAGGACCTGGATTTAATTTCCTATGACAATCTGGCATCAAGGTTTTCCCCTGCTCCCCTCCCCGCACCAAATAGCCCCATAAATATGAAAATGCAATCTAATCGGGAAAGATGACATTTGTGAGATGGTACTTGCAGGGCACTATGGTTATTATGAAGGAGTAAATGAGCAAAATAGATTAAGGAAAAATGCAATGACAGTTGTATGATATAAACACATCTTACACATAGCTAATGAGAATTCTATGTGCACAATAACATGCTACCCTGTATATTTAGCTTATTGTTGCCTCTACCAGTTCCTTCTGCCCATGTTTATCACAGACGTGTAATAACTCTTTAGGGGATGCATTATTTTGCTTTCTTTATCAAGGTGAGGAGGAGAAACTTGAATTAGTAGTAGGGCTTCATTTTCTTCAATACAGACTAACAAATCATTAGCAACGTTCCTTTATTTAAAACTAGAGGCCCGGTGCACGAAAATTCATGCACTCTGGGGGGTCCCTCAGCCTGGCCTGCACCCTCTCACAATATAGGGTCACTAGTCCTGGCCTGAGATCAGGGCCTATTGGGGCTTTCCTTCCCCAGGCTGCAGGCAGCTGGCCCCACCCTGCCGCTGCCACTGCTTGCCATCTGTGCAGCACTGCCCCACCTCCTCTGGCACCAGTGGCCTCCCTCTGCAGGGTACAGGCTGGGGTGCAATGACTTGGCTGGCCTGGGTCTCCCTCTTTCTTTGCTGGGGGGTGGGGCCAGCCCTGCGAGGGGCTGTCTGCCTACCTGATCACCCCTAACCACTGGTCTGCCTCCATCATCACCCCTAACCACTCTGCCTGCCTGCCTGATTGCCCCTAACAGCTTGCTTGGGGGTGGGGCCAGCCTGGGGAGGGGCTGTCTGCCTACCTGGTCTCCCCTAACCGCTTGCCTGCCTGCTTGATCACCCCTAACCACTGGTCTGCCTACCTGATCACCCCTAATCACTCTGCCTGCCTGCCTGCCTGATTGCCCCTAACAGCTTGCTTGGGTGGTGGGGCCAGCCTGGGGAGGGGCTGTCTGCCTACCTGATCTCCCCTAACCACTTACCTGCCTACCTGATCACCCCTAACCACTTGCCTGCCTACCTGATCACCCCTAACCACTTGCCTGCCTACCTGATCACCCCTAATCACTCTGCCTGCCTGCCTGATTGCCCCTTACCGCTTGCTTGGGGGCGGGGCCAGCACTGACTTCCGGTTGGTCAGCCTCTGGTTGTTACTAGTCATTACGACCCAGGGTTTTTATATATTAGGATGGTTAAAGTTAGCAAATTTACTTTTAAAGAAATATGGCTATAAAATAATTCTTGGTGACTTATACCTAAACATTTAACAACTAGAAGCCCGTTGCACGAAGTTTCGTGCAGTAGACCTTCCTTCACCTGGCTGCCGGCACCAGTTTTCCGCCAGCACCAGTTTTCCTCTGGCCACCCGCTGATCGGAGCACCTCCTGCCAGCGATCCAATCAGCGGGTGGCAGGAGGAAAACTGGTGCTGGCAGAAAACTGGTGCCGGCAGCCACGCAATCGGCCACCCCGAGTTCCGCCACTGGCGCCTTCTGCCGGCCCCATGGGTCCTCCCGCAGCGCCAGCCGTTAGGGCTGGCGAGAGGAACGGGAGGCGGGGCCCCGCTCTTCCCACCAGCCCAATCAGCCACCCTGAGTCCTGCCCCCAGCCTCCCACCAGCCCAATTGTGGGCGTAGTAGAGTGATGGTTATTTGCATACTTCCCTTTTATTAGGTAGGATTCTTTTGTTGTTCATAAGAAAATAATGACACATTACAATTTATAAGCAAAAATTTAATTTGAAGATTTATCTCATTAATATTTCTAATTATTTCATTTACTTGTATTCTCACTTTGTTTTTCACTGTGCTTTTAAAAAAATAGAATATATACACTGAATGGCCAGATTATTATGATATCTGAACACATAATAATCTGGCCACTCAGTGTGTGTGTGTGTGTGTGTGTGTGTGTGTGTGTGTGTGTGTATACACACATACAGAGGCCCGGTGCATGAATTTGTGCATGGGTGGGGTCCAGCCAGCCTAGGGAGGGGACACGGGTGGTTGGCTGGCCTGCCTGCTGGTTGAACTCCTGGTCAAGGGGACAATTTGCATATTAGCCTTTTATTATATAGGATATACACTGAATGACCAGATTATTATGTGTTCAGAGATCATAATAATCTGGCCACTCTGTGTATTTATTTATTTTAACAGTGTATGACCAATGATTCTCCATTTACATTTCATTTGAGGATACAGAATTCCATATTATGACTTCAATAACATTACAGATTTGAGGGCCAATGGTATATTTTCCTTCCTTTTCTTCAATATTCTTGTGTAATAGTTAAAAACAAAACAAAGCACTCAGGGAGTCTGTGATGACATGTTCCAAATTATCAGCCTGACATTGGTAGCCAAATAATGTCATAAATGTGCTAGTCTCTGTAATGTGTAGAAGTGAGAAACAACATTCTTTTATCCCCTCTTTTTTAATAATAAAGTTTATTGGGGTGATATTGATGAATAACATTATATAAGTTTCAAGTGTACATTCTATAACACATCATCTCTATGTTGCATTGTGTGCTCACCACCAAAGCCCAGTCTCCTTCTGTCACCACATATTTACCCTCTTCATTCTCCCTTCACCCTTCCTCTCTGGTGGCCACCATACTGCTGTCTGTACTTGTTTATTGCTTTCTGTTCTATATCACACATATTAGTGAAATCATATGGTTCTTATCCTTTTCTGTCTGACTGGTTTCACTTAGCATGATACTCTCAAGATCCATCCATGCTATTGCAAACAGAAGTATTTCATCTTTTTTTTCTTTTATGGCTGAGTAGTATTCCATTGTTTAAATGGATGTTAACATTCATATGTTGGCCAGCTCTGTGGTCACCACATCACCCTGGGCAGGTCTGCTCATCTCTTTTCTCTCAAATTTCTCAGCTGTTCTTAGGAGAAGAGTAATTTTTATTCTCTCAGAATGGTGTTCATCAAACTTCTGAAATATACTTAGAAAATCACAGTCAAGGATGGTCCATAGAGCAGCACTGATGCATGTTTACAGTGTCTTTCCTTCCTCACATTTATTACACAAGAAGTCAGTATTACTGAAGCAACTTTTAGGTACTAGAAAGAATTAGCGAATCCGCAGAAAGGTGAAAATAGAAGTTAAAGTTCCAGAATCTTAATGATATATTTTAAACTTTAACTATTTTGACTTTCAGATAATTTTATGAAGAATTCTGTCTTGATTTAGAATGGTGATTTTTTTTTCTTTGTAGTCTGTCTAAATTGAACTGAAATTCATCTATTGGAAAGAAAGAAACTTTTATGGAGTATCCATTATTGCCTAAAACTTTACACATATTAACTCCCTCTTAGTCCTTATAACATCCTTATGAGATAAATGCTACTGTCCCCATTTTACAAATTGTAAACAAAAACAGATATTCTAAGAGATCTAGTGTAAACCCTAGCTTTGGGATCACTACCCCAAAGGAGGGAGGAAACCACTGCTAAGTGTTGTGGAATATTTTTAAATTTTACTATAAATTTTATGTACTTCCTGGTGGTTTTTATGGTTCAAAAAGGCAAAAATAAAATGAAAAGGGTTTTCTAACTCTGGGGTGTGCCGTCTGCTCATTACATAGAACATCAACTACTCAAAGATTTGGAAGCAATACGCTTTTTTTCATATGAAAGTAACCTCTGATATATTACAGAGTTAATGCAAAATTCATTAATATTCATATCACCTTATAAAATAAATTTAAAGATATTTATGAGCACGCGTGGTGGCCGGGTTTCCCTCTCTTCTGTTGTGGGGGCACTTGCTGAAATGTTGGAGCAGCCTTGAAGTATTCTCTTTAATTATTGCATTTGTCCCCCAGATTTTGCCAGGTCACTTTGTGGTCGTCTCAAAGTCAAGGGGAATTGACTTCTTAGAATAATCAACGTTGGAAAATAAACTACTCTCCCTGGGAGGATGGAAGCTCCAATAAATGAAATATATATATATTTGGGGGGGAAAGAAACTTTTTCTAGTAATGGCTGGATGTAATCAAACTGCTACAGATCAAAGCCAGTTAGCAGTGTGGTTGACATTAGCAATGAGAATAAAATGTTTTGGCTCTGCATGCCTAAGCAGAAACACCAGAAAACCGAAACCTCACTTCTTTCGCTCTGAGGGTCTCAGAGAGCTCACACTATTTCTTTGACGGTCATTAAAAATGTCGTGGGACAGCTATAGATGAGTATATGAGAGTCTCTCCAGTCCCCCCCACCCCCCCCTAACCCCACCCCCCACCGCTGCCGTGGTCTTAATCTATCTGCTGTCCCTGTTGGGCTGACCCTGGTGTTTGCCTCTGTGCCTCTCCATCTTTTCCACGGGAGAGAGCATCCTCCCAGGGCCTCACGCTTCCATCACACCCAGCACCTCCTCTCAAATTTCTCTCATGGCACCTTATTGTAATTGCTCACTTAATCGTCATCTTTTCTGCCAGACTGTGAGCTCTTCGAAGGCAGGGTCTGTCGATACCTTTCTCACCACACGCCCCCCCCTGCCCCCCCTCAAAGTGCTTAAAATATTTGATGAACACATGAAGGAATAGCTCCGCCCAGTGCTCTCTCAGGAGTGTGTGTGTGTGTGTGTGTGGGGGGGGGGGGGGGACCCTTTTCCCACCAAGTTTCAGTTCTTTACAGGCTCCTAGAAACTCACTACCACTCTTTCCATCACAAGGAACCTCAGTCAAGTTCCTGTGGGTCTAGGTTATTAGAGGATGTTTGAGAAACACTGAGTCACTTCTGCAAAATATTAAGCAGTGCTGTACGTCAGAGTCCAGGTGGACGGACCTTCACCTTTGAGGAGTATGTGGCCCATTTACCAACAATATGAAATTAGAGGTGGCCACTGTACTCTATCCTTATTTAATGATGTTATTCTAAGGGTTAACTCATCAATCACAATATGTGAAGACAAAAAGCATAGTTCTGAAGTCAGATTGCTGAGGTTGAAAACCAGCTCCGTAGCTCCTAGAGGTGTGCCTCTGGGAACATTACTTGGCCTTGATAAGCCTCAGCTCCCTTGTCTATGAAGTGGAGCTAATACCAGCCCACCTCACATAATCCTGGTAAGGACTGAGGAGATAAACCTTGAAGGTATTTTGGGCAGCGCCCGGCACACAGCATAACTATTTTACTATAGCTCGAAGGAGGCCTGTACATGCTGGAACTCCCTGAAGGTGTGGCACATATAGGTTAAACCCCTATATTGTCACCACCCCCCTGCCCCAACCAGTTAATGAAATCAAACAAGGAGCTAAGAGTGTTTATTCTGGAAAAGGAATTAATTGAATTAAGCAAAGCAAAGGCATGCTTGTATTATGACTCCATGACCCAACCAGAAGGGAGAATAAGCAGAAATGGTAATCTGTTCCAAGAAAAAGCAGTCTCCTTGGCTGCTGGCCCACGAACTGCAGCAGCCTCTGCCACTGCGGACATTCCCCTCTGCTCCGGCGCTCCTTCTGAGCTGCTGTGGGATGCTGGGCCCGGGGACACATTTCTAACGGAATGAAAAACACATCCCGGGCCCCCAGGGGGGAAAACTTCCTCAGTGTCTTTCATGGTGGCATGGGCTTTCTTGGACTCACCTATGGAGGCCCAAATACCCAAAGCTCAAGGTTGAAAAGGCTGTTCCCTCTGGAAGGGAACCTAGCGAATTGGTCAAGAAGCCTCTGGGCGATTCTCAGGGGAGACAACAGCCTGGCCACAGCGAGACCAGGAGGGCCCTCTTCCACTGCCCGTCTCCCAGGGAAGACCGCCTCCTCTTTGCAAGCTCGTGAATATCAATGAGCCCAGACCACCCTGGAAGGAGCCAGAACACATTGCAACAGCCAAACGGCAAGTTGGCTCCTAAAGCTTGGCTGAAGGAGCATGTAATTCAAACACTGGGGCTGGGGCTGGGGCTGGGGCTGGGGCTGCGGCTGGGGCTGGGGCTGGGGCTGGGGCTGCGGCTGCGGCTGGGGCTGCGGCTGTGCCTGAGCCCCAAGTAGGGATGGGAGAAACTTCAGCTCAAATCTCTCAAGGATCAAGAGAATAGAGCAGGAGTGCAAGAGCTTTCCTTACGTCCTTGTAAACTGCCCACCAGTCACCCAGAAGTCAAAATGAAGCCTGCTCTTCACCAAAACAGTGCGTGAGACAAAAGCCCAGTGCCTCAGATTAGGCAAGCTGGTTTGGCAGAGTAAGGACCTCATGAACATTGAAAAGCATTAACAGTCTTTTATTCAACAAATAATTACTGGGCACTCACTGTATGTCAGGCACTGTGCTAGGCACTGGGACTATGATGAAAAAGAGGAAACAGCTCCTGATCTCAAGGAGTTTATAGTGACAGAGGTGTGTGTGTGTGTGTGTGTGTGTGTGTGTGTGTTGCGGGGGGGTGGTGGTGCAAAAGAACAAGAACAAACAAAACAATGTCAGTGTGGTGTGTTGCATTTCTTGGAAGTTTGTTCCTTTATATTGCCAGGTACTGTTCTGTATCTGTTTTTTGTTTGTTTTTTTCATTCACTTGTTGATGACATTTGTTGTGTGTCCAGTTTTGGACTATTATGACAAAGCTGTTATAAATATTCCTGTCTTTATGTGAACATACATTTTCATTTCTCTTGGGTTAATCTCCAGAAATGGAATTGTGGGGTCAGATGGTAAGTGTATATTTAATTTCACGAGAAACTGACAAACTTTTCCCAAGTGGCTGGACCATTTTGCATTCCTAGCAGCTGTGTATGAGTGTATCAGTTGCTTTACATCCTTGTCAATATTTGATATTGCCAGTTTTAAAATTTTAGTCATTATGGAGGGTATATGGTGGTTTTATTCGCATTTTCCAAGTAATTAATAATGCTGAATTTTTTCACATGCTTATTTGTCATTGGTATATCTCCTTTGGTGAAGTGTCTGTTCTAATCATTTTGAACATTAAAAAATATCTGGTTGTTTGTCCTATTGTTGAGTTTTGTGAGTTCTTTACAAAATTCTGTACACAAATCTCTTTACCAATAGATACATATTTTGCCAATACTTCTTTCCAATCTGTGACTTGCCTTTTCACTTTCTTAACAGTATATTTTGATAAGCAGAAGTTTTACATTTTGATGGCATCTTCACTTTACTAACTTTTTTTTAAAATATATTTTTATTGATTTCAGTGAGGAAGGGAGAGGGGAAGAGAGATAGAAACATCAATGATGAGACAGAATTATTGATTGGCTGCCTCCTCCACGTCCCCTATTGGGGGGGATTGAGCCCGCAACCCAGGCATGTGCCCTTGACCAGAATCGAACCTGGGACCCCTGAGTCCACAGGCCAACACTCTATCCACTGAGCCAAACCAGCTGGGGCTCACTTTACTAACTTTTATTCGTGGTTTGTGCCTGTGTGTCCTATGATATTTTGTCTAGCCCCAAATCACAAAGGTATTTCTCCTGTTTTGTTTTAGAAAGTTTAATGATTTCAGATTTTCCATTTAGGCCTAGCAGAATTTTAAACTGATTTTCTTATGTGGAATGGGATAAAGGTTAGAGCTGGTTTTTTAATATGAAAATTTAACTTTTTCTAGACCCACTGGCTAAAGAGACTTTTCCAAATTGATTTCAAATAATTGTTAAAAAATCCATCTTTTCCTTGTTGGTATCTTCTTGGCACCTTTATTGAAAATCAATTGGCCATTTATGTGTGGGCCTATTTCTGAACTTGCAGTTTAGTTTCAGGGCTCTATATTTCTATCCTTATGCTAATATAGCATTGTCTTGATCATTTTAGTTTTTTAGTAAGACTTGAAATCAAATAGTGAGTGTTCTTCTTTCCCAAAATTGTTTTGGCTATTCTAGTTTTTTTGCATTTCTATATAAATTTTTCCAAAAAATCCTGCTGGAATTTTGATAGAATTGTATTGAACCAATAGATCAATTTAGGGACAATTGACATCCTAACAATATTGAGTCACTTGAACTACAAGCATGGTATGTCTCACTATTTATTTAGATATTTTTTAATTTATCTCAGAAAAATTTTAGAGGTTCAATGTACATACCATCACATATTTTGTTAAATTTATCCCTAAATATTTATGCTTTGTGATGCTATTGTAAAAATATATTTAAGCCTGGCTGGTGCAGCTCAGTGGTTGAGCGTCAACCTATGAACCAGGAGGTCACGGTTCTATTCCCGGTCAGGACACATGCCCAAGTTGTGGGCTCGATCCCCAGTGTGGGGCGTGCAGGAGGTAGCTAATCAATGATTATCTTTCATCTTTGATATTTCTATCTCTCTCTTTCTCTCCCTTCCTCTCTGAAATCAACAAAAACATATTTTAGAAAAAGGTACATTTAACATTTTTCGATCTCCAATTCTTTGTTGCTAGCATATAGAAACAATTCCTTTTGTACATTGACCTTGTATCCTTTGACCTTGTTAAATTTACTTC
Source organism: Cnephaeus nilssonii (assembly GCF_951640355.1). Classification (NCBI taxonomy): domain Eukaryota; kingdom Metazoa; phylum Chordata; class Mammalia; order Chiroptera; family Vespertilionidae; genus Cnephaeus; species Cnephaeus nilssonii. Next base: position 20,827,890 of record NC_137072.1, on the reverse strand, counting down.
TTAGTTGTAATTGCTTTTAGGTAGATTCCTTAGGATTTTCTATACATACAACCACACAGCCAATGAATAATGACAGTTTTATTTCTTCCTTTCCCAACTACATGGCTTTTATTTTGGTTTCTTGTCTTATAAAATTGACTAGGAACTCCTGTTGGATAGAAATGGCAAGAGGGGACTTCTTGCTTCTTTCCCAATCTTAGGGAGAAATACATTCAGTTTTAAATGATTAAATATGGTGTTAGCAGTAGGTTTTTGGTGGATTTCTTCTATCAGATCAAGAAAATTTTCTTCTATTTGCAGTTTACTGAGAGTTTGTTTTTTAAATCATGAATGGATCTTGAAAATGTCAAATGTTTTTCTGTATCTATTGACTGATCATATAGCTTCTCCTTTTTTAGTCTGTTAATGTGGTGAATTACATTTATTGATTTTTACATGTCAAATCAATCTTTCCTGGGATAAAACCCACTTGGTCATGATGTGTTTATATATGTAGCTGGATTTGATTTACTAAAATTTTGTTAATGATTTTTGTGTCTGTGTTCATAAGGCGTTTTGGTCTGTAGTTTCCTATTCTTGTAATTTTTTTTTTTTTAGTGTTGCTATTAGGGTAATACCTAATAGCAACACTATAGAAGAGTCTTCTCCTCTCTGCTCTTTTGTGTAGGATTGGTTGTATTTCTTTCCTTCCTTAACTGTTTGGTAGAATTCACCAGTAAAGCCATCTGGACCTAAGGGTTTTCTTTGTAAAAAGGCTTATAACTACAACTTCAATTTGTGTAATGTAAGTGGGATATTTCAATTATTTTTTCTTGAGTGAGCTTTATTCTGATTTTCAAGGAATTTTTCAATTTTATTTAGATTGATGAATGTATTGGCCTAAATTTACTCATAATATTCCCTTTTAAGGTATGTAGAATTGTTAATTCTTAATATTGGTAATTGTGTCCTCTATTTTTCTTGTTCAGTGTAGCCAAAGATTTACCAGCTGTGTTTTCAGCTTTGGGTTGCACCACTGGTTTTCTCTATTGCTTGTCCATTGATTATTTTTATTGATTTCTGGTGATTTGTTTCCTTCCACTTTGGGTTAAGTTGCTCTTCTTTATCTAGTTTTGTAAAGTGAAAACAAAGATACTTGGTTTTAAAATTTTCTTCTTTCCAGTGTAAACATTGAGAGTAATAAGTTTCACCCTGTTTCGGTGGCTCAGTTGGTTGGAATATCGTCCATTGCACCAAAAGGTTGCAGGTTCGATTCTCGATCAGTGCACATACCTAGATTGCAGTTTTATCTGCATCAGGCAACTGATCAATGTCTCTCTCACATTGATGTTTTTCTCTCTCTCTTTCCCTTCCTCTCTCTCTCTAAAAAAAAATTAAATAAATAAAAACATATCCTTGGTGAGGATTTAAAAAACCCCCAGTATTATATTTCCCTGTTAGCATTGCTTTAGATACATCTCACTCTTCCCCCTCCCCCCTAATTCTCACCTGAGGGCATGTTTTTATTGATTTTTATTTTCTTATTAGAGAGAGAGGAATGGAGAAAGAGAGAGAGAGAGAGAGAGAGAGAGAGAGAGAGAGAGAGAGAAAGAAAGAGAGAGAGAGAAACATTGATTGGTTGCCCCCTGATCAGGGATGGAACTCAAAACCCAGGCATGTGCATTAACTGAGAATCGAACCCAAAACCTTTCTGTGCACTGGGTGACACTCTAACCAACTGAGTCACACCAGCCAGAGTCATCTCACTCTTTTAATAGGTACTATTTTTGTTTCCATTCAATTAAAAATATTTTCTAATTTCACTTGTGATTTCTTTTTTTTCACTTATGTGTTATTTAGAAATATGCTGTTTAATTCCCAAGCATGGGAGTATGTCCAGATATCTATTGTTGACTTCTAATTAATTCCATTGTGGTCAGAAAATATACTATGAATTTATTTCATCCTTTAAAATTTATTGAGATTTGTTTTGTGGCCCCAAATATGGTCTAGTTTGATAAATGTTCCATTTGCACTTGAAAATAATGTTTATTCTGCTGTTGTTAGATAGAGAGCTTTATAAATGCCAATTAATGTAAGTTGGTAAATAATGTTATTCAAGTTTTTTGTATCCTTACTGATTTTCTGTATATATATCTTAACAATTATTGAGAGAGGAGTTTTAAAGTCTATAGCTATAATTTTGTGTATTTCTTCTTGTACTTCTATTAGTGTTTGCTTTATGTATTTTGAAGCTCCTTTAACATTATTATGTTTTCTTTTGAATCAATCACATTATTATTGTGATCCCTTGATCTGAAATCTACTTTGTCCTATATTAATACTAGAGGCCCAGTGCACGAAATTTGTGCACTGGAGGGCAAGGGGGGCGTGGAGTGTTCCTCTGCCCAGCCTGCACCCTCTCCAATCTGGGACCCCTCGGGGGATGTCCGACTGCTGGTTTAGGCCTGATCCTGCAGGGCCTAAACCAGCAGTCGGACATCCCTCTCACAATCCAGGAATGCTGGCTCCCAACTGCTCGCCTGCCTGCCTGCCTGATTGCCCCTAACCGCTTCTGCCTGCCAGCCTGATCACCCCTTAACCACTCCCCTGCCAGCCTGATCGACGCCTAACTGCTCCCCTGCTGGCCCGATTGCCCTCCAACTGCCCTCCCCTGCCGGTCTGATCACTCCCAACTGCCTTCCCCTGCAGGCCCGGTCGCCCCCAACTGCCCTCCCCTGCAGGCCCAGTCCCCTCCAACTGTCCTCCCCTGCAGGCCTGGTTGCCCCCAACTGACCTCCCTGACGGCCATCTTGTGGTGGCCATCTTGTGACCACATGGGTCGGCCATCTTGTGTGAGAGTGTGATGGTCAATTTGCATATTACCTCTTTATTATATAGGAGGATAGCCAATTCCCTTTCTTCTGCCTAGTGCTTGTAGAGCATATATTTATCTATCCCTTTACTTTTTTTGTAAATGATATTTTGATACTTTTCATTACCCTTTTACTTTTAACCTATCCATGTCTTTGTAATGAAATGCATTTTCTTATAGAGAGCTATAGTTGGACCTTGTTTTTTCTTATCTAATCTGATAATCTCTGTCTTTTAATGAAGGCAGGCAGGTGAGTGGTTGGGAGCCAGCAGTCCTGGATTGTGAGAGGGATGTCTGACTGCCCGTTTAGGCCTGATCCCACCGGACATCCCTCGAGGGGTCCCAGATTGGATAGGGTGCAGGCTGGGCTGAGGGACATCCCCCCCCTGCCATGCACAAATTTCGTGCACCAGGCCTCTAGTTTACAATATTTAACTAATCATAACTAATCACAGTTTGCTTTTAAATAATTTTATATCATTTCATGTGACATGTAAGAACCTTACAACAGTGCACTTTCGTTTTTCTCCTCTTGTCCTTTGTGTAATTATTGTCATATATTTTACTTCTACATATGTTATAAACCCCACATAATTTATTATGTTCACTTTAAATAATCAAACATCTTGTAAAGAAATTACCATTTCTGGTGTTTTCTATTCCTTGGTGTAGATTAAAATTTCCATCTGTTATTATTTTCCCTTAGTTTGAAGAACTTTCTTAAACATGCCTGCAGTTCTACTGGTCACACAGATCTTTTTGTCTTTGTTTGACTAGGGAAGTCCATCTTTCACCTTCATTTTTTTCTTTTCCTTTTTTGATGCTGTATGATTACATTTATATTATTGGAATATGTACTTTTAAAAATGTGTTGAGTGCCTGCTGTGGCAGCACTGAAATTGTAATGATGCAGAAAAGATTGGCATGGTCCCTGCACGAGGACAACATGCAAACGCAGAAGCATTCTACTTTTTATGTACTTAATGCACTGAACTGGACACTTAAACATGGTTGAAATAGTAAATTTTATGTTATATGTATTTGATCACAATAAAAAATGCATAGAAATCATCCAGAAATATACACACAAAACTGTTAACATTGACCTATTCCTGAGAAGAGGAGTTAAGGGTGAAGGACTACTTTCAAGTTATTGTTTCTTCAATTTTTAGTTTTAAAAATATTTGTATTGATTTCAGAGAGGAAGGGAGAGGGAGAGAGAGATAGAAACATCAATGATGAGAGAGAATCATTGATCTGCTGACTCCCACACTCCCCGCACTGGGGATGAGGCCGGAAACCCAGGCATGTGCCCTGACCGGAAATTGAACTGCACCTTCTGGTTCATAGGTTGATGTTCAACCACTGAGCCACACTGGCAGGGCTGTTGCTTCAATTTTTTTTCATGATTCTTTTTTTTATTGTCTAAAGTTTTACATATGTCTCCTTTTTCCCCAATTGACACCCCCATCCCCAGCCATTCCCACCCCAGGCAAGCCCCCACCGCCCAGTGTCTGTGTCCATTGGTTATGCTAATATGCATGCATACAAGTCATTTGGTTGCTCTCTAACCACCCCCACCTCCCCTGCCATTTGTCTCTGGATCTATTTTTGTTCATCAAATTATGTTGATCATTATATCCCACATATGAGTGAGATAATGTGATATTTATCTTTTTCCGACTAGTTTATTTCGCTTAGCATAATGCTCTCCAGTTCCATCCATGCTGTTGCAAATGGTAAAAGTTCCTTCTTTTTCACCACAGTGTAGTATTCCATTGTGTAGATGTACCATAGTTTTCTAATCCACTCATTTGTTGATGGGCACTTAGGCTGTTTCCAAATCTTAGCTATTGTAAATTGTGCTGCTATGAACATAGGGGTGCATATATCATTTCTGATTGGTGTTTCTGGTTTCTTGGGATATAGTCCTAGAAGTGGGATTACTGGGTCAAATGGAAGTTCCATTTTTAACTTTTTGAGGAAACTCCATACTGTCTTCCACAGTAGCTGCACAAGTCTGCATTCCCACCAGCAGTACACGAGGGTTCCTTTTTCTCCATATCCTCACCAGCACTTGTCATTTGTTGATTTGTTGATGATAGCCATCCTGACAGGTGTGAGATAGTATCTCATTGTTGCTTTGATTTGCATCTCTCGAATGATTAGTGACTTTGAGCATGTTTTCATATGTCTCTCGGCCTTCTGTATGTCCTCTTTCGAAAAGTGTCTACTTAGGTCCTTTGCCCATTTTTTGATTGGATTATTTATCTTCCTTTTGTTAAGTTGTATGAGTTCTCTGTAAATTTTGGAGATTAAATCCTTATCTGAAATAGCATTGGCAAATATGTTCTCCCATGCAGTGAGCTTTCTTGTTGTTTTGTTGATGGTTTCTTTTGCTGTGCAGAAGCTTTTTATTTTGATGTAGTCCCACTTGTTTATTTTCTCCTTAGTCTCCATTGCCTTAGGAGCTGTGTCGGTAAAGATATTGCTATGACATATGTCTGCTATTTTGCTTCCTATGGAGTCTTGTAGGATTTTTATGGTTTCCAGTCTTATGTTTTTGCAATTTTTAAACTTTTTTATTTGGAAATTATTCCAAACATAGAAAACCCACATAAATAAGAGTATAACTAAGAATATCTCTAAACTGTTTACCCAGATTCACCTACTGTAAACATTTTATCCAGTTGCTTAATCCCTTGTTATGATATATATTATATATCTTCAATATATTTACTGTATAAATAGATATGTAATCTATGGGGAGAAACTTGAAGTTCATGCAAATATCCTGCTCCTAATCAAAATTTCCAGCCGATTCAGTGTCCTTTGGTGATTTCTGCTGAACTGATCTTTACTATGATGGTTGCAAATGGTTATTTTCCAACTCTAGGACTCCCTCACACTCACCATTTGGCACTTAGTATTTTAAACAGGAACTCTTCTATTTCTCCAATTTGCTAATATATTTGTCCATTAGGTATGGATACATGAATATATATATATTTTTTCAGTTATTTAAAATTCATTACTGTATTTAATTATTTTGGTGTTCAAATTGTCCCAGATTTTGGCCAGTGGAGCTCATAGAAGCTGGCTCCTGTGTCCCTGTGATATGTGACACTCTGCCTGTCTATCATGATGAGCACTTCCTTAACATCTGGCATCAAAAGATTTTCCAGGCTTTTCTTGTACCTACCAGCGCCAGACATAAGTTCAGCCATTATAATGGGGAAAGGTATTAAAATCAGGATCTGGGTATGAAGTATGTCCATTGCTCCTGGGGCATCTTTACTTCTTGTACCTTTCAGTTGTGTGAACTAGAAAATCAATGGCTATTTATACATATACATACATACATACATACAAATATGCATAGACATATATGCATAGACATAGATAAATACATATACATGTGAACATATTTTAGACATCATGGATTCACAGCAATCATTTCAATTTCCATCCACCCCCACAGGGATTTTTCTTGCCTTCTCCTATTCCATATTGGCATTTGTGTTTTTTTGCAGGTGTGTTGTTTTTTTATCAGTGAAAAACTTAGATCCCCAAACAATGCATTTATTTATTTGCTCACTTGCCTAACACATCTACAATAGTTTCAGAATTGCTTCACGATTGCCTCCACACCAAACAAACCTATTGAGATGCGTTCAGAATTTGTTTGTAATCTCCTCCATGTCCCGTCACTGCACCACAGATTGAGGGCATATAATGTCAAATGCTGTACTCACACAGTGCTCAGATTAGGTCTTTCTTATTCTATTTTCCATTTATGTTTTTCTACAGTTCATTTGGACTGATTTGTTTTATTATGTTCTCCATTTTATATTCATACAAATGCTCCCAAATCCTTACTGCCACATTCCTCTCACAGGTAATCAACTTTAAGGTTTCTGGTTGATTCTTCCTGTGTTTCTTTTTGTAAAGGTAAATACATCATCAGATATTTTTTTCCTGCTATTGGATATGTTCTTTTAAAAAACAGCATTATTCATGTATAATTTATGTGGTATAAATTCACACATTTTAAGTGGAAGCTAGATGAGTTTTAGTGAATTTATACAGTTGTGCAAACATCACCATAATCCAGTTTTAGGACATGGCCATTACCCCTAAAGCGTCTTTCATGCCCACCTGCAGATTATCCATCCCCACTCCCCAGCAGCCCCTGATCTGTGTTCTGTCTCTATCGTTTTATTCCTTCTATAAATTTCACATTAATGGAATTACATACTATGTAGTCTTATGTGTCTGGTTTCCGTCACTAAGCACAAATGCTTTTGAGGTTCACTGGTGTTATGGAATGAGTCAGAAGTTCTCCCCTTTTTATTGGTATACTAGAGGCCCGGTGCACGAAATTTGTGCACAGGTGGGGGTGTGTGTGTCCCTCAGCCCAGCCTGCACCCTTTCCAATCTGGGACCTTCCAGGGATGTCTGACTGCCTGTTGAGGCCCAATCCCGGTGGGATCGAACTTAAACAGGCAGTCGGACATCCCTCTCACAATCCAGGACTGCTGGCTCCCAACCACTCGCCTGCCTGCCTGCCTGATTGCTCCTAACCACTTCTGCCTATCAGCCTGATCCCCCCCTAACCACTCCCCTGCCAGCCTGATCAATGCCTAACTGCTCCCCTGCCAGCCCGATTGCCCCTAACTGCCCTCCCCTGTTGGCCCGGTTGCCCCCAACTGCCCTCCCCTGCAGGCCTGGTCCCCCCAACTGCCCTCCCCTGCTGGCCTGGTCCCCCCAACTGCCCTCCCCTGCTGGCCTGGTTGCCCCCAACTTCCCTCCCCTGTAGGGCTGGTTCCCCCCAACTGCCCTCCCCTGCAGGCCTGGTCACCCACAACTGCCCTCCCCTGCAGGCCATCTTGTGGAGGCCATCTTGTGTTCACATGGGCACGGCTATCTTTGACCACATTGGGGAGGCCATCTTGTGTGTTGGAGTGATGGTCAATTTGCATATTATCCTTTTATTATATAGGATTGTATGGATGTACCACAATTTGTCCATTCACTAGCTGATGGACTTTTGGAGCATTTACAGCTTTTTGCTTTTCATGAATAATACTGCTATGAATATTAGTGTACAAGTCTCTGGACAGACATATGTTTTCATTTCTGTTGGGTGGACACCTAGGTGGGAAATGGCTGGGTTATATGGTAAGTGTATGTTTAAGTTTTCATGAAACTGCCAAACTGTTTTCCAAAGTACTTGTATCATTTTCCATTCCCATCAGTGATGTATCTATATTTTTTATATTAATTACTAGAGGCCCGTTGCAGGAAGATTCCTGCAATAGGGCTTCCTGCGGCGGTCTCCGCCACCCCGCCTGCTTCCCTCTCTTCTCCCCCACCCCGCCTGCTTCCCTCCCTTCTCCCCCGCCCCACTTGCTTGCTTCTCTGCAGCTTCGCTCCCTTCTGCAGAGTTTGGCTTCCTTCTACGCTGTCTTCAGTCTTCGCTCTGCGCCTGGATATGCAAATTAACCGCCATCTTGGTTGGGTTAATTTGCATACTCACTCCTGATTGGCTGGTGGGTGTGGCTGGTGGGCATGGCTTGTGGGCGTAGCGAAGGTACAGTCAATTTGCATGTTTCTCTTTTATTAGATAGGATAACCAAATGTATGCTCATAAAGTTCCTGAAAGGTCTTATCTTAGGTAGGCCAGTTACTGTCTTTGTAATTCTTGCTCGTTTTTTACTTATGAGCAGCCCTTCCTCACAAGTAGTTAAAAGATAAGTCAGATTATTCCTTGTTTAACTATAATGACCCAGAAAATTGTTTCCTCTCTTAATAGGGAGTGAAATGACATAGATGACATTTTTAAGGAAAGGACTTTCTAGCCTTAGTCTTTAGAAATAAAGATCAGTTGCATCAGAAACCTAAAATTTCATTCTTTCCAATGGGACAGCAGAAAATGAGATTAGTCTGTGGAATAAAGTAGTTCTTTTTTATTTTTCTTATATTTATTTATTTATTAATCCTCACCAGAGGATATTTTTATCATTGATTTTTAGAGAGTGGAAGGGAAGGAGAGGGAGAAGGAGAGAGGGGGCCCTGGGGAGAGAGAGAGAGAGAGACATATGAAACACATCAATCGGGCCCTGGTGGGCATGGCCCAGCAGTTAGAGCGCCCACTCGCACACTGAAGGGTCTCAGGTGGACCTGTCAAGGCCATGTGCTCTCACATCAATGTGTGTGTGTGTGTGTGTGTGTGTGTGTGTGTGTGTCTCTCCCTCTGCCCTCTCCCTTCCACTCTCTCTAAAAATCAATGGAAAAAATATCCTCAGGTGAAGATTAACAAAAAACAACAAGAACAAAAACATCTATTGGTTGCCTCCCGCATGCACCCCAATGTGGGGAGGGAGGGACCCACCTGCAACCTACGAACGTGCCCTTGACCGGTAATCCACCCACAACGTAGGTGCGTGGCAGGCTCTCTAACCACATTTAAAGTAGCTCTTTTAAATGACCGACCCTTGGGAAATTGACTAAAGGTAGGGTAGGGTCATTATACTCAGATTTTGAGAAATCAGAATTCAAGAATGTGAAGAAAACAAAATATAGTCCCCAACTTGTAATTTTTATTTTGAAAGGAGTGCTGGGGTGGGGGTCGGGGGGTTGGTGGCACAGAGGCAATCCTGGAAATAGGAGCTGCAGCTACTTCCTTCAGCCCCTCCACTGAGAATGAAATGAATGCCGGCTCTTCTTGCAATGCCAAAGCACAAGTGGGAAACCCCCACAATGCCCTTGCAGTGCCTTAAAACACAACTAGACCGAACTGCAGCCGCTGGAGAACCAAAGCATGCTTTCTGGCAGCTCCCAAGGGGGAATCACCCACAGGGCACACTGGAGGTAACACAGGCTTCAAGCTACACCCCAGGGAAATTCCTATCACTCAACAGCCTAGGCCCGTGGTCGGCAAACTGCGGCTCGCGAGCCACATGCGGCTCTTTGGCCCCTGGAGTGTGGCTCTTCCACAAAATACCACAGCCTGGGCGAGTCTATTTTGAGGAAGTGGCGTTAGAAGAAGTTTAAGTTTAAAAAATTTGGCTCTCAAAAGAAATTTCAGTCGTTGTCCTGTTGATATTTGGCTCTGTTGACTAATGAGTTTGCAGACCACTGGCCTAGGCAGATAATTATTCAGCTAAATTTTAAAATAATCAAAGTTTGCTTTACAAAAAAAAAATCTTTTTATATCCCTTTTCCAAGTTTTTCTCTCTGCTTCTGATATTTATCTTTTTTTGCCCCATCCCAAGTGCATAGCTTATACATTTTGTTGGGCTTGAATTTAGCCAAGATAGATATTAAGCAGCAAAATTCTCATTCATAAAAGGTACACTTAAAATGGTTAAACATGTATCCTGTGCTTCAGGGAAGTGAGGGAGTATTGGGGCAACAAAGGGCTTTTCCTGGTACCCCTTAAATTACATCGTATAGGCTGGTGGTTGCTTTCTTATAGGCCCAGGTCTTATGAGGTACATATGAACAAAACTAATGGCTTCAGTGTTTCTAAGTTTTTAGTTTTTAAGAAAAAAAAATACTCTCTGAGAGTTTGTTTAGACCCTATCAAAATAAAGGGAGTAACACTATTTTATGTGCCGCGCCGGCACGGCCAAGGGTGACCCTGAGTGGGGGCGGCTGAAAGGCTTAGAAAAGACAGACAAGAGAATGAAAGCTGGGTCTCGGGGGGACGCTGCTTCCTCATGGAGAGACAGCGCCGCCGCCCACAAGCCGTGTCTTTATTTTACAGCCAGATTTCCACGAGGCAAAGTAAGGGCGTCAAGATGTTTACAACAGTCTCGTGGGTTTCAATCCTACTCAACTACATGCACCTGAACTCTATCAAGCCCACATCACTCAGGCACGTGGGGCCACGTGTTCGGACCGTAGGTTCAAGCTTACAACTACAGCTGTTGGCTATAACTGTGCTGGGAGGGCCCTGCCCTCCAAGCTGGGACTTGCACGTGGCCACGAGAGGACTACGCCCTCTCATTAATCCGAGGCTTGAACTCGTCCAAAACACTGTAGCCGCGCCCCACAATTTTATATGTCAGGAAAACAACCAATTATCCCTTTGTTTATCTAGTCAATGGTAACTTGACAGAGATATACTTAGGTAGTAAGGAAGGAGAAAAACTGAATAAGATAGTATGTGCCTAAAAAGTAGGATAGCTGCTATATAGGGTGTCCCTCCCCCCCAAATATATACACACACTTTGAATAATTATAAAGGCAGTGCTCATTACAATACACTTCATTTTCAAAATTGAGCTCTCAGCTGTTAAAGTGTGCATGCATTTTGGGGGGACACCTTGTATGTAGTTGGCAAAATGTGCCTAATTATCTTGTAGTGCCTTTTAAAAAAATATCTTCATCCAAAGGTGAGAGAGAGAGAGAGAGAGAGAGAGAGAGAGAGAGAGAGAGAGAGAGAGAGACATCAATTGGTTGCCTCCTGTACATGCCCCAGTCGGGGATTGAACCAGCAACCCTTTGGTGCCCAGGAGAATGCCCCAACCGAGACCCCAGCCGGGCGCTTGTAGTGCCTGTTTTTAATTGACATTCTTTGTAGTTTTCTTATTTTCAGAAATCATCTCTCTAACACACACAAGAGCCCCACATTGGTTGCTACTGTTGGTTTTCTTTTTTAAAAAAGCATAACCAATGGACACAAGACAGTGGGGGGTGAGGGCATGTATGGGAGTGGGGTGGGGGGGCAATGGGGGATATGGACACATGTAAAACTTAATCAATAAAAAAATTGGAAAAAAAAACACAAAAAAATAAATTAATTAATTTTTATTGTTGAGAGTATTACAGATTTCCCCCATTTTCCCCTCCCCTTTGCCCCCCTCCACCAGGCTCCGCCCCACCCCAGGCCTTCACCTCACTATTGTCTGTGTCCTTGGGAAATGCATATATGCCATATAAGTTTTTTTGGTTAACCTTTTTCTGCCCCCACCCCCTTCCCTCTGAGATCTTTTTAAAGTTCACAGCTTTATCATTCCACAGATGGAGGATACTGGAGAAATGCTATAGAAGAAACACCAAGATGTTAGTACTTCTGGTTTGGTTTGGTGGTGGGTTGATTTTAAAAACAGTCCCAACGTGTTCCCATCCAACCTGTGCTCACTCTGGGGTTGGTTGGCAACGTGACTTATTCTGATCAAAGGGACAGCAGCCAACACGATGCAGCCGACAGTGGAAAAGCATCAATGCACACTTGGGACAGATAACTCCTGTCTTTTCCTTTTACTCTTTAGTTTTATCTTTATACAAATAGCAACTTTTACATTTGTGACAGAGTGAAACATTTATACTCATAACTTAGTAGTTGTTCAGATATACATTTGACATTCCATTGCATTCCAGTGATTCCAGGACTTTATTTTTCTCTGAGAAGTCTGACAATAGCATTTGACACTCGCTTCGCTCCAGTGGAGTGCTGGTAAATGTTCAACATCGAGTCCTCTGAGAAACAAAAAGCTCCGATTTGTAGCATTTGCTGGTTTCAGGTCATGAATACTCCCACATGGCTGATTTCAACCTCCCAACATGATCACTCCATGCAGGAGAGAGATGTGCGCACCGTTGTAATACTCCCAGAGTACAGGCACAAAAAAATGTGAGTACACGTAAGAGCACAGGTAAAAAGAAAGGTAGGAAAATAACCAGGAAATGATGCGCTTCGAGTATTTATTACCAGGGATTTTAATATAATTTATTTAATTGTGCATTGATGTCAGTTAACTTTTAATAATGGTTGTGTTTAGCAACTGGTTTGCAGAATTTCTGCAAATTTAATGGGTTCCAGCAAGTCAGTATGAGCTGCCTTACCTCCCACAGCTGCACTGACATCTGCAAAGGGGCGGGGCTGGGCTCCTGGAACACCCTCCCCCGGAAGCGGGAGAAGTGGGAGGGGCTGCTGGATGGGGAGGGCCGGCTCAGCCAGAATCACTGCTGTGTTTCATTGAGGGTTTCCTCTCACTTTTCGATGGTCTATCTTCAGGTTTATGGGAAGTGCTGTTATATGGTGTGTGGGAACCAGCTTAAAGCCACACTCCTTTTCCCTTTCAAACTCCTGCTTGAAATGAGCCCATGTATGCTCTATTGTTTAATGGCAACAGGTTAAGACACATGGTTTGTGGTGACTTTTGAAAGCGTATCCTCTCTACTTGTCTGAGCTTTTCTCCCTCACTTTTCCGTGTTTGTGTGGTTTTTCCTGAATCTCTGTCTCCATCTGGTCTCTCCTCTTAATTTTTTCTTTTCCTATTTATATTTTTTCCTCTGGGTCTTCTAAATTGTCCCATAATACAGAACCAATGTATACATTTTTATTATTTGTTGTTTTTATTGAATAGAATGTTATGTTTTCCATTTAAATATTATGTGAACAGTATGTGTTTTCTTTCAAACAAAAAATATCTTGAATTTTATTTATGAGTCCCTTAGTGGATTTTTGAGGCAATGCCAATTGCCATTGACAGAGAAAAATAATTGTCTTACAGCCATCCTAAACACTATTAGTTCAGCCTGAACAAACACTACCCAATGATAAACTAAAAAAAATAAATCACAATTTTAAAAAAAGGCTTCAGGAACCTGGAACAGGGTAGTATCACAATGTGCTGTCAACATAACTTCAAGCCATTTTTACAAAAAACTGGGAGGAAATCTGGAGATATTATAATAGGCCAAATTCTGTACAGCTCTAAGGTTTAAACCAGCCAAGGACATTTAAGTTCTTGAGTAATTTGCCTCCCTGACCCGTGTACTATTCTTTAACTAAGTAGCAAGAATGGATGGCTGAGTGCTGACATGCGTGGCACATATGTGTCTGAGTCAGGGAGCGCTGCTCCCAGCTGGATTACAGCAGAAGTGTGAGCATGGCAGAGAGCACGGCACACTTGGCACACTCCACAGATGCTGCATGAACAGCCAACGTGGTGCCCATTGTTTAGACAAAGATGCTATTTTTAAAGCTTAACACAAACACAGAGCTTTGACTCTGTGAGATCAGGAAGTAGTATTTCACATTAATGGGACCTTAGGAGAATACTCTGTGCACTCTCAGAATCACAGTTTAGAAACTAGGAATGTCCAGAAGGAAAGCTATAAAATTATTAGTACCTTAGGAAACAAGGCCTAAGGGAAATGGGAAGGTCCCTTGAATTGTTTAATCAACAGAGATAAAACTGGAAACTTCTTGAGGATTAGAGACAGGTAGGGCTTGTTCTGTTTTGGACCCTCCGAGTGCCTTGCTCAGAACTGTAGACAGCCTTATTTTGCATGTCAAACAGTTATATATAAGAACAATAATCTCTCAGGACAATATATAGCCGTTAGTTGTTGGAGTCTTACTTCACTGAGGATACTAAAACAAAAATACCACATCTTAGATGGCTTATAATCAATAGGAACTTATTTCTCACAGTTCTGGAGATTGAAAGTTCGATATTAGGGTGCCAACAATGTCGGCAAGGGCCCTCTTCCAGGTCACAAACTCCTCACGTATCCTCACTTGAGGGAAGGGGCTAAGAGGCTCTGTGGGTTTCTTTTATAAGAGCACTAATGCCATTCCCAAGAGCTCCACCCTCATTGCCTAACACCTTCCAAAGACCCCAGTAGGATATCATCATATCAAACTTTAGAATTTCAACATATAAATTCACACCATAGCAGAGCTTAAGACCTCTATCTCCTCTAGCCTCGGGCAGACGCACTCAATGAAGACCTACCTGATGGGAACCAATAGACTCATTTTCTAAAACCATCAGATCAGCGACTCTCCTCCCCTACTTTCCCACCCCCAATGCAGGAAACTGTGTGAGAGAATGTGATTCCTGTCTGGGGCTAAAGTAGGACTCGTGGCTCCTGTCTTTGAAGATTTCCAGGCTCTAGAATACTCTTGGGGAGAGGGCGTGGTTTTAGTGCACACAGGGTCATCCATGGGACTGGAAGCAGAGGAGAGCATTGGTCCTTCTCATCTGTCCAGGAGGGGAGGATTTGGGCTGGACGGAACATTGTGACTCTTCATATGGGTGAAACGGGCTTAATGGATGTCAAGCTCATGTCTTCCCCCCCAATGCCTCTTGATGAGGTGCAGATAAATGGCCCCTCCTTCATGAGATAATTGGAATTTTGAGTAGGAGAAATAAATGTTTCTTCTCATAATAAACTGGGCAAGCATGGTTTTAATTTAGATCAAGGAGATTCAAGTTAGATCAAGAAAGACTTCTCTGGGTAAAAATTATTCACAATGAAAACAGTTCTCACTGAAATGCTCAAGATGTGGCTTTCAAGTGGATGCCTAATTAAAGTCAGATTCCCATATTGTTCATGCATGTACTGTATGGAATTAAAAGGCAAACGTAATGGAAAAAGAAGACATCCTGGATATAGAAAATATAGAAAAGTACACAGCACAGTAATCCTACAAGACTGACAATAATTATTCCATAGTTGATCAGGAATGATTTAATTTCAGAACAAATGAATGAGAGATTGAGTCGAAATTCATGTTTATAAAAGAACCTAGAATGTATAGGAAGATTAAACTCCCCCCTGTCACACTGGAGGAATTCTACTTGGTTTCAGGGCTTTTCTTGATAACAATGAAGTTTCACTTGTTTGTCAGTGTGCTCAGCTGTGGGACCAAAAATCTATCCTTAAAGCCTTTTGACTCAAAACATGGCTTATCCTCTCCCACATCTCCCAGTTCATTTTAAATCCTTATTCTTGAGCTATCCATTTCTCCTTCTCAGATGAAAACTTTTTCTCAAATTTCACCTGTTAGAAGAAGTTGCTTTTCCTTTTGCCAAATGATCCAAAATAACTTGTGGTTTAAGGTGATTGTTCCTGCAGTCCTCCAGGTGCCTAATCTTGTAGGGCACACAATGCTTATTCCACGGGGCTTTGTTCTGAGGAAGATTCTGATGTGAGTCAAGATACAGCTGGTATCACTTGAGAAAGTGTTATGAGAATAATTGGGTGAGCTGGAAACCAATTACTTTCCAGTGAAGGAGGAAGAAACCACAGAAAATGGAATGTGGGGGTCCCCAGGGGGGCTGCCCCTGCTGCCTGACCCATCTGTGACCCCAGGATTGCACCTTGATTGAAATTCAGAAGATACCATGAAAAATTCAAAGAAATATATAATTTAGCTAATTTTCATGTTAGCTTATCAGCTTCCAAATATTACAAAATGTGGGTAAGGCAACTCTAAAGTGTCAACAAAATTTTAGCAACTGTATATATAGCTCTTGGCACTGAGCCAGGAGAACATCGATCATGTAGGCCGGTGGATAAATAATGAAATTGCTATGCCTCATTTAGCTCCTTATTGATTCGGAAGACAGAATATGTTTCAGAGGAAATTTACAAACGAAGGCCAAGTCTTGATTTGGATTCTTAGTGAGAGCCAGAGGTCTGCACAACCTTTATGCACCGCAGCACACATGTACTTTCAAACGACCAGAAATAATGGACCTGGAAAATGGTGTTTTCTTGAGAAACATCTTCAAGAACACGAGAGGCTCACATATTGCGGTCACCCTGTACTAACTCATATTGTAGGGCTTCTTTCTCCTCTCAGAAGGGCTCCCTGTTCTCGCTGTGGGGCCGTGGGTGCCACGTGAGCACAGCAGAGGCTCTGCCCAGGCATTCTATTAGCATTTCCTGTAACCAGTGTGTAGGAAACACAGATGACTACAGTCATTGCTTTTAAAGCCCTTTTCACAATTGAATTTCCTGTGGAGAAGCGATATCCCAGGAGCATAATAGATTTTCCCCTTTCTTCCATGTATACAGGTGCTTTCACAGCTAACTAATCAGTTGCTACTCTAATCTGTATGTCTGATTTGTGTACATGCATCATGCAGGATGGCAACCTTTGTAATTTAAATGTGACTTAAAGTAAAAGAAAATAAACCACCAGTAAATGACGCAGAATTGCTAACAGTAGGAACCTTGTTTACATGCCACATTCTGAAAATATTTTGTTCGGCTGGCTGGGGAAAGCACACGGCGGAGACAGGCTGGGTGATGGCTGGGTGCATTGGCTGGCTGAAAGCGGGTGGGAAGAGGGGTGGCATGTGATGGGGCCGTCTGTCACCTCGATCCCGGAGAAAGAGCACATTTTCAGCACACATGTGATCCATGCTTTCACAGAGGAGCTCTGATAATCCTCGCCTGATAGCTCGTGCACCTGGCACCAGGCCAGACCAAGACGCCAGTCTTGTTGCGTCTTCCGATAATCACAGTCTTTCCTTTCTGCAGTCATCAGCAGATGCTGCTTCTTTCACAAGACTCTCTCAGAGCCTATTTGTTCAAGTCCTTTGTCCCCCCCTACTTTTTGGAATTATCCTCCAATACATTCATATCTCTCCTTTGCCACCTACATTTGAAGATCCTTTGAGAGGCTTCTGCATTCTTGTCACCCTGCTGCCTCTCCCAAACGATTATTCCAGCTCAATTAAGTGTAACTGAACAATCGCTCATGAACAGTCCCCGGGGGCCAGGCAGTCCTAGAGGCTGTCGCAAGCTCAGAGGTGCACGCTGCAGGGAGGGAACGCCTCCCCGGACAGGCTGGGACTGGGGTGCTCAGAGCAATGATTTGGTGTAAGGAACAAGAAAGGAGGCAAGAGGCAGGGTGAGGACCGGATTTAGAAGAGAAGAATTGGGTTTTAATGAGCCTTTTCTAATAGCAGTTGCTCTTAAGGTAAATCTGGAAAATTAATTATTTCATTATCTATCTGTTAGGAATATATTGTCCACCTAGAGAGAACCAAAGGCACGTTTTCTGTAGAAACCTAAAGAGACTTTCCCATTGTCTTTCTGTTTGAAAATAAAGTTCCTTGAGCACATTTGCATTTTGAGGGCTCACGAAGGAATGCTGTTCAGGGAGAACCTGGAGGAGCATAGTGAGGCCGTGAGCGCACTGAGCCTCTCCTCCCAGCCTCCCAGATGCCCGTTCGTAAAGGAGAGAACTTCCAGGAGCCACTGTGAGAATCAGAAGCACTGAAACCATCCCAGATTCTGCAGGCGTTTCTCCAAGTCTCTGCCCTCCCGGGAAGGCAGCTCCCACAGACCTGGCACATGGCTAGCCTCTTCCCCCACTCTGGCCTGAGCTCTCCTCAGCCAGCGCCAGTGCTTGCTCTCTACGTCCAGGGAACGGGGCTTGGGCAGTACTGCCCGCCTTGCCTGTTTTTGGGCCACAACTCAAATTCCTGCTGTCCACCTTCAGGGGCAGGCAGCGGCGGCAGCAGTGGCGGTGGTGTGCAAAGTGCAAAGCCCCCATCCCACTCCACAGACACTCTCCTTCATGTACCCTGAGCCTCCCATTCAGCCTTTCAGGCTTTCCAACATATTCATCAAAGTGCAACAAATCATGCTGTAAAATGAGGAAGTAGAAAACAAATGGAATGGTGAACAAATTCACCAGCAAATTTGTAAATAAAGAAAAATCCACCCCACCCCCGCCCTGTGAAATAGATTCACTCATGAAACAGAAGAAAAACATAGTTAATATTTCTTTAGTTGTCAATAAAAGAGGATCTTAGAAACACACACACACACACACACACACACACACACACACACACACAAAAACACACACACACACGAACCAAAGCAAAACTTTAATTGAAAACAGTGAAAAGTACTATTCCACCTAACTGTGGAAAATGGAATCGTGTAGATGACTAGCTTAATAAAATGATTCAGAATGTGAAGAAAAATTTTTACAGCATCATTGAGCTATAATTTACACACAATATTTGTCCACTGTAGGTGTGCAGTTGGATGGGTTCTGGTACATGTACACAGTGAACAACCATAATCAAGTTTTGGAACACTTTTCCCACCCCAAGACCTTCCTTGTGCCCCTTTCCACTCAAGAACCCCCTAGTACTCAGCCCCTAGTCCGAGGAAACCACTGGTCAGCTTTCTGTTATTCTAGCTTTGTGTTCTATAGAAATGTTATCAGTGGAGTCATGTAGTAGATGCTCTTGTGTTTGGCTTTTTTCACTTAGCATGATGTTTTTGAGATTCATTCATGTTGTTGTGTATTTCAGTAGTTCATTGTATGGGTACATTTTAGGGTGTACCACCTTTTATTTATCCAGAGATAAACATTTGGGTGATATTCATTTTGGGGGTTTATTATGAATAATGCTATTATGATCATTCATGTAGAAATATTCCTATGGAAATATGTTTTCATTTTTCTTAGGTAGGTACCTAGGAATGAAAATGTTGGTATATATGTTGGTAGGCTGATACATGTATGCTTAACTTTTTTTCCCCACTGAAATATGCTTTTCTTTTTTTCAGTAAAGATGGATATTTCTTTGCCTTTTTTTAAAAAAAAATAAAAATAAATCTTTATTGTTCAGATTATTACAGTTGTTCCTCTTTTTTCCCTCTATAGCTCCCCTCCACCCGGTTCCCACCCCACCCTCTGCCCTTACCCCCACACTGTCCTCATCCATAGGTTTACGATTTTTGTCCAATCTCTTCCCGCACCCCCACAACCCCTTCCCCCTGAGAATTGTCAGTCCACTCCCTTTCTATGCCCCTGATTTTATTATATTCACCAGTTTATTCTGTTCATCAGATTTTTTATTCACTTGATTTTTAGATTCACTTGTTGATAGAGATGTATTTGTTGTCACTTTGTTGTTCATAATTTTTATCTTTACCTTTTTCTTCTTCTTCCTCTTCTTAAAGAATACCCTTCAGCATTTCATATAATACTGGTTTGGTGGTGATGAACTCCTTTAGCTTTTTCTTCTCTGTGAAGCTCTTTATCTGACCTTCAATTCTAAATGATAGCTTTGCTGGGTAGAGTAATCTTGGTTGTAGGTTCTTGCTATTCATCACTTTGAATATTTCTTGCCACTCCCTTCTGGCCTGCATAGTTTCTGTTGAGAAATCAGCTGACAGTTGTATGGGTACTCCCTTGTAGGTAACTAACTGTTTTTCTCTTGTTGCTTTTAATATTCTCTCTTTGTCTTTTGCCCTTGGCATTTTAATTATGATGTGTCTTGGTGTGATCCTCTTTGGATTCCTCTTGTTTGTGGTTCTCTGTGCTTCCTGGACTTATAAGTCTATTTCTTTCACCAGGTAGGGGAAGTTTTCTGTCATTATTTCTTCAGATAGGTGTTCAATAGCTTGCTCTCTCTCTTCTTCTGGCACCTCCATAATTCAGATGTTGGTACACTTGAAGTTGTCTAGAGGCTCCTTACACTATCTTCATATTTTTGGATTCTTTTTTCTTTTCCGGTTGGGTGTTTTTTTGCTTCTTCGTATTTCAAATCTTTGACCTGATTCTTGGAGTCCTCTAGTCTGCTGTTGGATCTCTGTATATTATTCTTTATTTCAGTCAGTGTATGCTTAATTTCTAATTGGTCCTTTTTCATATCCTTGAGGGTCTTACTAAATTTCTTGCAGGTTTCTAGAAGATTCTTGAGTAACCTTATAACCATGGTTTTGAACTCTATATCTAGTAGTTTGCTTTTCTCCATTTCTTTCATTTGTGACCTGTTTCTTTGTCTCCGCATTTTGGCTGCTTCCCTGTGTTGATAGAGTGGCCTTGTGTGCTAGGTGTCCTATAGGGCCCAGTGGCTCAGCCTACCCAATCACCTGAGGTGGACACTCTTGGTGCACCCCTTTGTGGGCTGTGTGCACAGTCTTGTTGTAGTTAAGCCTTGATTGCTGTTGGTATTACTGGGAGGAATTGACCTCCAGGCCAATTGGCTGTGAGGGCCAGCTGTGACTACAATGGGAGAACTGCTGTGCCGGAGACACCTTTATGGGGCAGGACTTGCTTCAGTGGGGCTTTGGTGCTCACTGAGTCTGCCCCTTGAGTGTATCTCTTATGGATGTGAAGAGTTGTAATCTGGTATGGTCTCACAGTGACCACTGGTACACTGGCTCTTGGATCTCCAAGGAGGTGCAAAGTCAGCCACTGCCCGAGGCCACCCAGCAGGAGCTACAGAGAGATCTGCAGATCCCTCCTCTTTGTTTGGGGTTTGGAAGTGCCCAGACGAGGCCCAGCTGTGAAGCAATGCAGGCTGCACTGCCCAGCTTTAGGCCTTTTTTTGGAAGCTTTGGAGCTCTCTGACTCAGCTGCAGTTTGTTAGGTTTTAGATCGCAAAAGGACAGGCCATTCATATGCAAAAACCTCTGCACACAGCTTGGGTGGGGTTGTAAATTGGATGGGGAGGTGTCTCAGGGAATCACCAGGGTGGAGCAAACAGCAATGGCTGCCAGTCAGCTGTCTCCGCATGGCCACATCCTGCGCCCCCACACAGGAACAATGATTGCTGCGAGCACCTCTGAAAGCCACTCTTGCGTTCCTGTCCCAATGCCAGACAGTCCAGTTTCTCCCCGTATGTGTCTGGGTCCCCCAGAGTCTCACCTGGAACTGGAGTTCAGAGCAAGCAGGAGCTTGTATCTCCCTCCCGATTAAAATAGCAGCACTTCTAGGTGCCAGCACTTTCCGCACCTCTTACCAGTCTCACTGCGCTTTCTTTACCTCTCTAGTTGTGGAACTTCCACTCAGCCAGTCTTCCCGTGGTTCTGGATGATATCCGATTTGTCTTTTAGTCGTAGTTTTGATGTGGTTGTGCGAGGCAGCAAGTACATGTGTTTACCTATGCCGCCATCTTGGTTCTGTATGCTTAACTTTTAAAGAAACTGACAAACTGTTTTCAAAGAGGTTGTATAATTTTACATTTTCATTGGCCATATATGAGGTTCCAGTTGCACCACATTCTCAGTATTATCCGTCATTTAATGTTAGCCATTCTAGAGAATGTGGAGTGGCATCTCAGTATGAGGTGAATTTGTATTTTCTTACTGGCCAATGGTGTTAAGCATCTTTCCATCTGTCCATTGCCCATTAATTTTTTTTTTTTTTTTGTAAATGTCTAGTCTAACTTTAGTGCCCCTTTCCCCAATTGA
This sequence comes from Cnephaeus nilssonii, assembly GCF_951640355.1. NCBI lineage: Eukaryota > Metazoa > Chordata > Mammalia > Chiroptera > Vespertilionidae > Cnephaeus > Cnephaeus nilssonii. The sequence goes on along the minus strand of NC_137072.1, from coordinate 20,806,052 downwards.
ATCATTTGTCTTATTATTGAGTTTTAAGAGTTCTTTTCATATTCTGGATACAAGTCCTTAGTCAGATATACATTTTATAAATATTTTCTTTTCTGTCTGTGGCTCACCTCTTCATTTTTAATAGTGTTTTACAAGAAGTATACATTATTGATTTTGAAGGAGTTCAATTTATCAACTTATTTTTATAGTTTGCGCCTTTTATGCCCCATTTAAGGGATTTGCCTAACTCCAAGTTTTCTTCTTCTGAAGCAAATAATTTGAATAAAGAGGCAGGTGGAGAGAGCTGCCAATCTATACACTTTGTTATGAAAAAAAATAAGTAAAGCAAAAAGGAATCAGAAATAGTAAAAAATGAATAGAAAAATCTTTTATAAATCTAAAAATATTTAATATGTAATATCTTAGAAAACAAATCTAAGAATAAGACTTGAGATGGGTGATCATGGACAGGGTAGAAGTAGGGAACAGAAAGAGAGAAGATACACCACCCATGTTTCAAAGACAATGTAAAAACAAAGTACATATTGTAGTTAAATGTTGAAATCCAGAAAATATCTTATCTTTTCAGCCCTAGCCCTTGAATCTAGGCTGACTAATCTGCTCTTACATCACATACCTCTGCCTTCAAAATGAGAGACTGGAATCTTCCCTGATCTGTTCAGATTCTGTCCTGCTTTCACTTGCTCTCCTATTCTCAACCCTGAGGTATTTGGCGCCCAGAGCCCTGTCTTGGTCCCCGCATTGTCCTTCAGGCTCTCATATCGTCTCTTCTCAGCAGCTGAATGGTCTACTGGACCTCAGAGGACTCTAGCCAGGGAAATCCTGGCCCCAGCCTGGCCATGTGGCTGACATCCTGATAGTCCATCATTCCATGGGGTGGGAGAAAGGAAGGCTTAGAAGGATGCTACTTCCCAAGAACTAAAGCCAGCTTAGCCCAAGACTTCTCTCCAGCAGTGGAATATAGGAGATAATGGAGCAGCATCTACAGAACTTGGAAAGAAAAAAAAATAATCCAGCTGAAGGCAATTGAAACATTCAAATGGGCATGTTTCTAGAATATTGCTGATTCCAGTGTGATTTTAGCAAAAGGTGCTTTAAAATGTGCTTAAAAATTTTAAGAGGCAAATCAGAGAAGAAGAGAACTAATGGGGAATGTGTAGATGGAAAGGACTGATAGCAGTAGAATTTAAGATAATCTGAAGATAGAGATATGTTTAAAGATAAAACCAATGTTTAGATTAAGGGCTGTTCTTGAAATGTTAAAAAATAGTGTTACCAAATAGAGCACAAAATGAGTGGCTTGAAAGACAATATTCAAGAAATAAGTGAATCCACAAAGATGGATTGAAACTTACTACAAGTAGCACTGAGCTAGGGGTGATTAGGGCACAAGGACATATAGACATATTGGCCCTGTTCTTGGGGAGCTTATGATGTAGCTGAAAGACAAGGCTACGGTCTCAGTGAGGCTTAGGCGATGACCAGGGAGCAGCTGGTCAGCAGGGTCTGTGCTGCCCAGGAGCCCATCTCAGGGACTAAACTAAGAAGGGTGAATAAAGGGGGTTAAGTTTCGGAGAAGATGCTTTTTAAAGGCCATTGAGAATGTGTCTGTCTGTGGCCAGAACAAAACGAAAGTCTAGAAGGCAGGAAGGCAGATGGAAAGAACTGCATCCCAGAGTTGGCTGAGGAGGGCTTTTGGGACCCGGAAGGCTGAGGGCTTTCCAATAACTTCCCAACCAAGTCAAGCATAGAGGTGGCCACTCTCTGCCCTTGGTGGGCGTTATTCCTTCTGAGGGCAGGCTTCCGGTCTGCAGTCCTGGTGCCGCTCCTCGGGCATGCTGTGGGGAGAGGAGGCAGCTAGCGAGACAATGAGGAAACCTGCCACTGAAGCAGCTGCCTGACCATGCACCATTCATAGCAGCTTTTCAAATATGTACTGCATACCTAGCATGTCTTTGAATAAGATGCTTCCCAGTACCTCCTCAGGGATAGCCTCTAGTTTAGTGGGAGATGTAGACACATAGACAGATAATGTCAGCACAGAGGGGTCGGTGGTGGGTGCAAGTGGTGAGTGTGACAGTACACACAGTGCCCTGAATGCAGGAAGACAGGCACTCCGCCCGAGTCCAGGGCCTAGCAGGGAAAGGTTTATGGAGGAAGAATACTTGAAGGATTATAGGAATTCACCATGTGTGGGGTAAAGACACGAAGAGAAGGGCGTTCAGAACAGAGAGAGGAAAAGCCTGAGGAAAGGGAGCGAGGCGTGAAAGGGCATCATGTTGCAGGGAGCTACGTGCAGGCTGTTAATGCTGGCACTTAGGTCAGTGTGAGGCAAGGGATGAGGAAGGACATCCCCGAGGGCCAGATCCTGAAGAGATCTCCACTCCATACTGAGAGCCTGCACTATAGCCTACAGTGGACACAGAAGCGCTGAAGGACTTGAAGCAAGAGAATGATACTGCATTTCAGAGAGCTCACTCTGGGGGCTGATGGAGACGAGAACCTGACCAGAGACAAGGAGATTGGTAAAAGGTGACCAGGCTTGGATCAAAGTCAATGGCAGAAGAGGAGAGAGGTGGGCAGACTGCAGAATGTTTAGATGGGTGAGGGAAAGTGAGATGCCTGGCATTTCTCCCAGGTCTCTGGCTGGGCTCCTGGGAGGGATCTTAATGCAATTAATTGTAATAAGGGAGCAGAGGCAAATATGAAGCAGGGACAGATTAGTTGGGAATACAGGGAGATTTTTCTCTCTCTTAGAAATAAATATATTACTATAAAAAAGCAGTATATGTACATTGCAGAAAATTAGAAAATACAGAGAAGCCAAAAATAAGATAGGAAAAAGATTCAATTCCATTGCCCGCTATTAAATTCTTTGTATACTAGTATAGTCTTCCAAATCTTCTTCTAGGAGATGATACTATTAGTGTTGGCTTGTTAGTTGTTGTTTTTCTTTTTTTCTTTTTCAGTTAACAAACTCCAACTTTTCATATCCATCAGTTTTTTTCTCATCTAACGTCCTGTTTGTATTACAATTTCCCTCAAAATGTCCTTTATAACTAGTGTGCCCACACCAGCTTCTAACTCAAACCCACAAAATGCACCTGATTGTTATGTATCATAGATATTATCTCATTCACCTCTTTTTTTTCATGGCACTGTCTTGTTAAACAGACAAGGCTAGTTGAACCGCAGAATGTCCCAACTTCTGGATCTATCTGCTACTTCCAAGAGGAGCTATCATTTAGCTTGTTCCTCCATTCTGCAGGGAGATTTTCCCATAGACACTAGTAAAATAAGCATAGAAAATGACAAGTCTAAATGAAGTGTGCTAAGGTATGAATGTGTCCACCCAAATTTCATATACTGAACCCTAACCTGGAGGTGATATTATTAGGCTGTGAGGCCTGTGGGATGTGATTAGGTCTCTGTAATGGGATTAATGCCCTTATAAAAGAAACCCAAGAGAGCTCCCTTGCCCTCTCCCACTACATGAGGACACAACCATAAGTCTGCTACCCGGAAGGGGGCCCTCACCCAAATATGCTGGTACCCTGATCTTCTTAGACTTCTAGCCTCCAGAACTGAGAAATCTATTTCTGTTGTTTATAAGCCAGTTTGTGGGTTTTGTTTTAGCAGTCCGAATGGACTTTAGCAATGGAAATTCTATTGCTAAAGACAGCACATGCAATAGAATTTCAGAACCTGGGACGTGTGATTTGAGCAGAACCTTGAGTATGGGTAGATGATGGATAGTTAACCACATAGAGAAGCATTCTGGTGAAATGGCACAATGAATAAAGGTCCAGATAAGGGAAAATATGACTCTACTCTAATGACGTCAGCTCATTTTTTTTTTTTTTATTCAGACGGTGTTGGCAGTGCCTACCAAAATCACTAGTGATGCAAGTAGTTGTTATTCATGATGGCTGTGATATTAAATTGGAAACATTGTTAGGCATGTTTAAAAAGAATATCTTCTTCCAGACTGTACCACCAAAGAATACTGATGGTTCTATCAATTTTATTATCTGGAAGAGTTAAATGCAATTTATTCAGAATGTGCATTTGATACAGACATGTACACTTATCTTTCACCTTCTGATTGTGTTTTATTTGGATCACTTAAAAATGGACTCTGCCCTCTAAATTCAAGGATGATATAAATTGTCAGAATGTGTTGTATGCATGACTGCCTACTGAAATGCTTTCTCTCAATAAAGTTAGAATGCTCACCAGCCATCGGAATGGGTATTTTCAGTTAGAAGTGAATTGTATTGAAAATAATATAGATTCATGCTTCTGAAAGTAAATTATATCAACCATCTGCTTAACTATACCTTAGTAATTGATATATCCTCTTAAGACTTGATCATTGAAATGAACAGACCCTTATTTCCTGTGTGTTTACCTAAGACTGCCATTACAATCCTAACAAGAGGATTTTAGGTGCTGTCTGGAATGTTGAGAGATCTGTGTTTTCCCTCAGTCTCCTTACCAATTTGGTGAGTGTCACTTAGATTGTAAACCTTGGAATAATCTTTCCTTCCCCCTTTCATTTGTCTCATAGAGAACACTAGTCCTGAAATCCCATAGGTTCTCTGTCTTAAAGGCTTCTTGCTGTCATACATTTTCTTTTTAGTTCTTATTACATACACTCATTTCCACATCCTCATCACTTAGGCTATTGTAGTAATAAATTAACTCCTGTTTCCGGTTCTTTGTTTACATACTTTCAACCAGATAAATTATTCTGAAACTCAAGTATTAGCATACTATTAAACACCCCTCACACACACACACACACACACACACACACACACACACACACAACTTCTAAACATTATAAAATCTAAATATCATTTTTTCCGCAAGGGAACTTCTGGTCCAGCTTGGCTGGTCAAGCTTCTGACCCAATTAGTAGTTGCTGCTCTTCATTCCCATCTCCATTCCTCAGCCTCTGCCATTCTCCTGTCTTGAATTCTCTTTCTTCTCTGACCATTTCTAAATCCTGCCTGTATTTAAAGGCTTATTCTGAGTCCTTGGAACTTTTCTCAGTGGCTTTAAGTAATCTCCATCTTCTAGGAAATTATGTAATTCAATTTATTATGCATGTCACTCATTTTGACTTATTATTATTCTAAGCCTGTTTTGATTATTTAACTATTTTCATGTCTATCTCTTCATAATCACCTCCATTGACAATTGACTAAAAATTTTGGACGTTTTGCCTTGCACTTATTTTGATTTCTTCCCTGATAACTGTGCACACGCAGGAGATACGCACCACCTGCCTTTGTGAACTTCTCTCTGATTTGATTTCAGTAAGTGCTTAGCTCTTCACATCCCAGCATGTGTCCATTTGTTTATTAATTATTTACTAATTGATTCATTTAACGGCCATGGCTCTGAGTCAGGTACTCTACTTGGCACGGAGATACACGAATGAATAAGGGTAATCACTGTTTCTGAGAACTTTACAGTCTACGCTGCCTTGGATGAATAAACAATAAAAGTTTTAATTTAGATTTCAGATAATACATAGAACTTTTGGTTCAGATCGAAGAAAGTTGAGTGAAGAACCACAACTGCATAGCACTAATTCCCGTTGAAAAGGGGACTTTTACAATATCCTTGGTCACAAAATATGCAAAACTAACATTAGGAAATAATGGAAAAGGTCATGAGATAAGATAGTAGGGACCATTCACTGCATGTTTTTTAACCGACTTAAGAGCTGACTCTTAAAAGAAAAATGTGGGGAATGAGCACTAAGAAATCACATGAACTCTGTCTGAATAGCTGCTTTGTTTTATTTACTTAGATTTTTATTTAGAAGGCTCAGTGAAGAAAACTTATCTCCTTGACCAGGGGTCCTCAAACTTTTTAAACAGGGGGCCAGTTCACTGTCCCTCAGACCGTTGGAGGGCCGGACTATAGTTTAAAAAAAACTATGAACACATTCCTATGCGCACTGCACATATCTTATTTTGAAGTAAAAAAAACAAAACGGCAAAAACACCCGCATGTGGCCCGCGGGCCGTAGTTGGAGGACGCCTGTCCTTGACTCATGGTACATCAGAGAAATCCATGGAAGGCAGGTTATCATATGTAGGTAAGATCCCTGTCTAAAGCAGTGGTTTATAATTGTGGCTGCCCTCCAGAATCACCTGCAGAGCTTTTAAAAAAATTCTACCTGGATCTCATTCCGAAATTCTGATTTAATTGCTCAAAGGCGTTGCCTGGAAACCTGGATTTTTAAGAGCTCCCCAGGTGATTCTAATGTCAGCCAAGTTTGAGAATCATGGAGATGGAGCCAGATCTCTCTCCTGTGCAGATCTCTGCCTGCTCAGAGGGAAGGCCAGCCACTGAACAAGTCATTCAAGCACGCTGGGAGACAAGATGTTCCCGGGAAGGCCAAACGTGGCCTTTTCTGGGAGAAATGACAAATATGTTCTTCAGGGAGCAATTGAGATCTAAATTGTAACAGACATTCATCAACTCAATAGGAAAGAAACTACATATGTAGTCAGTAGTAATTAAAAATACTAAACAAAAAAGAAAGGGTTTGTTAGATAACAGTGATATAGATTAAGAAAACCTGCAAACATGTATTGATGTACATTAGTTTGTGCTTTGCTCTAAAATATATATTATTTCCTTATAAATAGAAATCAGAGCCCAATCAAATCAGTGAACAAAATGCATTAATAAGTGCCACAGTGTTGCTTTTCACGATTCGCACGGGGATAGGGCCCACGTGCCGCAGCAGGCTGCACAGGAGGGCGCTAACTATGGGACTCACCTTGCAGCCCAAACACCATAAACAAAACAGAATGGTAAGTGAGGATTTCAGAAATGAAAAAGAAAGAGAGAAAGTGAGAAAGAAGGAAGGAAGGAAGGAAGGAAGGAAGGAAGGAAGGAAGGAAGGAAGGAAGGAAGGAAGGAAGGAAGGGAGGGAGGGAGGGAGGGAGGGAGGAAGAAAGAAACTATTAAATGATGTAGTTTAAAACTGACTACAAACTCAGTTGAGGGCTCTATTGTAAAATGTCTATAGAGTACGGAAATGTCACCATCCTTCAAAAGAGGAACCCTGTCATCTAGAAGGCCCATGCTGGCAGATTTTGCATATTATTTTAAAATGGCTCTTTAAGGTGCTCCTACTAAAGATTTTGTTAGAAAGTAGAAAAAACAAGAGAGGATGGACACTAAAAAAAAAACTAAGTGAAACTGAACAATTGGCAACGTTTGGCTTCCTCACCAGGTCATGGAGATGGGCCGTCTTTACTCACAGCGTGCCCGGGCCCACCGAGGCCGTGTCTGTGCCGCTTGCCTTTTCTCTTTCCCTCCTCCACCTCCTTCATCGGGCCTGTCTCTCTAGCCTCAGGTGTGGACAAGAGACTGGAGGTGGGCAACTGCTAGCACCTCACCCTACCTGGCTACAGGCAGGTAGATCGTGTGAATTTAAGGACCATGACAATTAGTGGCATTATTTGGATCACTATACTTTCTGCTCCCCGCCACCCCCCATTTTAATTAAACAACATTTTTTAAAAAAAACTCAAGGAATGTGGCCAAGAAGCTGAATGTTTCTAAAAAGTCTTGTTAACTGGTCTGACCACTTCAGACACTAAAATCCTGACTGAAACATCACGTTTCACCCAGGCCAGATTGCTATCAGTAACAATGCCTGAGAGGGTTTCCTTTAACCTGGGACGTTGGAAGTCAACAAAAGAATTAATTTAAATGGACAGAACCCAATGATCAAAGCCATGTGAACATTTGAATTGTACAACTAATTTCTCCTGTTCTGATTCTAGACTTACAAAACAAAGTTCTTACACATTGTTTTCCATGTAGCTCACGTATGGGGTGTGGGGTTGTCTGGGGTGGATGGGGAAAAGGCAGTGCCTGCTTTACCCACCCACTGTTGCTTTCATTATAAATGAACCAGCTGGCCTGATGGTTTATTAACTTCACCCCTTGGGATGCTGTCAGGGTCAGCTAGCCCCAGAGCCCAGTCAATCCCGGCTGTGACAGGAATGGGTTTGTGAGTGTGCAGGGTGGTGGGTTGTGTCCTGGACAATGGTGAATTGCAACAAGTGTCATGTGGGTGGTCAATCAGCTGTCCTTCCCTCAGGAGACACCCACATGTGACTGCTCACCTCTGTTTAAAAGTTTTACATCAACATCTTAGATCTCAGAATGGCAGTTGCGTGTCTTCCTGATTCACCTCAGCAAGAATGTGTGACTCAATCAACTGTTTGGGTAAGACGACAATGATCCCTCACATAAATTCTCTGTAAAGTGTATTAAAAGAAAAAGCAAAAATACGTTTCTACCCAAGTTATGCTACATGATGGGGCATAATTGTCTCAAGTAGACACAACCCTGAATATTGTTCCCTTTATAACATGAAGAGGATAATAATTACCTGAACAACTCATTATATGTAAGTTGTTTTGTGCCATGTTGTGAATAATCTCAGGAAGAAAAGCACCACCTGAGAACATGGTAAAAGAAAATGATTTCCTGGACTTAACAAACACTTTTTGAGCACCTACGTGTATTCAGGTATCTGCCAGGTACATTTGCCTGTTATTTCACTTAGTCATAAAACAAAACAAAACAGTGTGAAGTGGACATTATCTATACTTCATCAGTCACCGGGGATGACCGGCAGACCTGAACGACAGGTGAATGATCACTCTAACCCGCGTTTCTGTGAAAGAGAGGGCTAAGGCACCACTTGACTATCGTCGCCAAGTAGCCCTGTTCGCCTGCCTCCTTTGGCTTTTATGCGAACAACAGTTTGAACTAAAATTAATTATTAAATACTAGAGGCCCGCATGAAGATTCGTGCAAGAATAGGCCTTCCTTCCCCTGGCTGCTGGCACCGGCTTCCCTCTGGCACCTGGGACTCAGGCCTTCACTCTGGCCGCCACCTTCCACCTTCGCTCCAGCCCTGCCACCCTCCTGTAGCTCCCTCCACCCCCTGCCCCCCCTCATAGCAGGCGTCCTGCCCCACCCCGGCCGCTCTGTGCCTGTGTGCACGCTTTGCCCAGAGGCCTGCAGAGGCCGGGGTGGGGTGGAACGCCTGCATCATCACCATAGCAACGACGCAAGCATCCCGGCCTGGCCGCTGCCATCTTTGTTACATCAATTTGCATATTCCCTCCTTATTGGCTGTGGGTGCCACCATACTTGTCGCAGAGTGATGGTCAATTTTCATATTCTGTCTTTATTAGATAGGATAATCAGTAGGGTCAGTATCCTTGAGAAAGCAGATGCTTCTACAAGGTTGGGTCTAAAAGACTAAACAGATATTTTAGCAAAACACCCAGAGGATTGGACTTGTTTGGAAAAGTCAAGGTAAGATTTTCTTCGTTTTCACAGCTGCATAATATTCCATTGTGTAGATGTACCACAGCTTTTTTATCCACTCATCTACTGATGGGTACTTGGGCTGTCTCCAGATCATAGAGCTGCTATGAACATAGGGATGTATCTATTCTTTCTGATTGGTGTTTCTGGATTCTTAGGATATATTCCCAGAAGTGGGATTGCTAGATCAAAGGGCAGTTCAGCAAGGTTCCCCCAGAGGCCCCTGACCTTCCAGAGAATCCTCCTTACAGACTTTCCAACCAAGTCCCGTGCTTCCCCACAATCAAGGAAGAAACTAAGGATGCCTCTGCACAGGAAAGGAAACCATCAACAAAATGAAAAGGGAACCCACTGTATGGGAGAACATATTTGCCAATAATGCATCTGGTAAGTGGTTAATTTCCAAAACATATAAAGAACTCATACAACTCAATGCCAGGAAAACAAACAATTCAATTAAAAAATGGGCAGAGGACCTGAATAGACACTTCTCTGAAGAGGACATACAGAAGGCCAATAGACATATGCAAAGATGCTCAATGTCACTAATCATCAGAGAGGTGAAAATTGAAAGCATAGTGAGGTATCACCTCACAATTGTCAGAATGGCTATCATCAAAAAATCAACAAACAACAAGTGCCGGTGAGGAGTGGAGAAAGGGAACCCTTGTGCTGCTGGTGGGAATGCGGACTGGTGCAGCCACTGTGGAGAACAGTATGGAGTTTCCTAAAAAAATTAAAAATGGAACTGCCATTTGATCTAGCAATCCCACTTCTGGGAATATATCCTAAGAATCCAGAAACACCGATCAGAAAGAATAGATACATCCCTATGTTCATAGCAGCCCTATGATCTGGAGACAGCCCAAGTACCCATCAGTAGATGAGTGGATAAAAAGCTGTGGTACATCTACACAATGGAATATTAGGCAGCTGTAAAAAAGAAGGAAATCTTACCCTTTGAGGCAGCATGGATGGACCTGAAGATCATGCTAAATGAAATAAGCCCGTCAGAGAAAGACAAGCACCATATGATCTCACTCATATGTGGAATCTAATGAACAAAATCAAACCAGAGACACAGAAGCATGGAACAGATTGACAACTGTCAGAGGGGCGGGGGGGGGGGGGGGAGTGGGACAGACTAGATAAAGAAGGTGAAGAGATCAGCCAAAAAGCATACATGCATAACCCATAGACACAGATAACAGTGAGGTGATGGCCGGAGAGAAGAGAGGGTGGGAGCTGGGTGGAGGTGGGCAAAGGGGAGGGAGATGGGGACAACTGTAATAGTGTCAACACAAGAAATTTAAAAAATTTAAATACTTAATGATCAGACTTATAGGACCAGAAATGTCAACAAGCGATGAACAGGAGCCACATGCTATGTGGCCCTGTGCCTAACACGGTGTCTAAGATATGGCAGGCCCCCGGGAAGTGTTTTCTGAATGCTTAATGAATGAATAAATGATCTTGCTGGAGGGTAGTGCTTTATAATTTTTAGGGTGTTTGCTCCACACAACCATCCTCTTGACAGGCCTAGGTTTTCATTAAGGACAGAGCCAGGCCTCAAACAGGCACTTCTAGGTTCCAGTTTAGTCCTCATGACCTCAGATGGACTGAAGAGATACTCTGGGAGTATCCTGTTATCTAAATCTGACCAAGGAGGATTTCAAAGTTAAAGACCAAATGTGATTTTGGGTCCTGGATTGAAACAATAAAATAAAATAAAGTAAAATGTTAGCAGAGAAACTGGGGAAATCTGAAAAAAAAGAAGGAAGGAAGGAAGGAAGGAAGGAAGGAAGGAAGGAAGGAAGGAAGGAAGGAAGAAAAACAAGGGTGATTTCTTAATTTTGGATGGTTTAGTAACTTGAGTAAAGTCGTGGGGAAAAAAAATGTCAGAACTAAATTTTAAACCCACATCCTCTGCCTGCAGACCTGATCTCTCGATCATATACCATGCTGTGCTGCTTTTTGATTTTTTTCCAGAGTTATGAACAAGGTTTGAAAATATGTGTGCCAACTATGAAAAATACTCTAATTAAAATTTGTTAAATATTGACCATTCTGTGACTTGTTTTTTCTCTTCCTCTCTCTGGATATTTATGAAATATCAGAATCATCAGAAAATTCCATCAAACTAATTAAGGTAACATGGTAGACGTTTTATTTTAAAAGAAAACTATATACTCTCAGCAGATAAAACTTGACTTGTTCTTGGCTCCAGCTGTGAATCAAAACTAAACATTTGATTCCGGACACCCAATTCTGCCTAGAAGTCCACTGCTGGCTAATTAGAGTGATTTAATCTACTTCAGTTAAGTAATGTTTATTGAGCAACTACTATGTGATAGACACTCCCTTAAGGATAAGGCATGACAAACAAGTAAATAGGCAGCTACAACAATATAGTGTAAGAAATACCACTAAATTCCAGTGCTGCTGGAGTGAAACCAGAGAAATAACAGTGGCTTTGTGAGGATTTACTGGTTCCAGTTTACCATTCTCTTTGTTGGTAAACTTCTGAACCAGGAAAAACCATTCTACTAGGTAAACCAGTTGTTTGTCTCCAGGTGGGAGCATTATTTTGTTTCTTTATAATTATCTATACTTTTTCGATTTTCTAAACTGAGCATATATTGCTCTGACAATCTGGAAAAAAAAAAAGTAACTGTAAAAAAACCCAAACAAAACTGAACACAATTGTCCCTTTCTTAGCCACACCATCGTTGCTTAAGTCTGAGTCAGTCCTATCATTGGGTTAAATTGTGCCGGCCAAGCTCTGTGGGTGAACATCAGCAGGCAGGTGAAACAACAGTTTAGAACCCTGCAGGTAAAGAATGAGATGCCAAAATTCAACCTGGGCCTCTTTTTCCTGTTTTTCTTTGGGGAACGAGTATAGAGAATTGAAGCCTAATTATGATTGGGCCTACAGAATGGTAATGATTTCAACAATTGACTGCATTGATTTTGTGCTCTCATGAACACTTGAGAGGTAATTTCTTTTCAGTTAGTCAAGTCAGATTTGGTTGATTCAGTGGCTATGACTCTAGGCAGGCATGGACTCTGTGTATGATTTCTCCCCAGAGCATCCCCCCAGTCCCACCGGTCTAATCAAGTAACTGAAGGAGAAAAGAAGTTATATCCCACTTGCACCCTCTTGATGAAGGAGTACTAATAGGAAACAGGCCGGGGAGAATTAGAAAGCAGTGTGAAGGAAAGTGGTGTTGGAACTGCTCTTAAGCCACGAAGGATTTCAGAACAGGCCATTTGTCTCTCCTTGGGGACCGAGGAAGCTTGGCGTTCCTGGATGTGTCGAAACACACTATAAACGGGCAGTGTAGAACGAGTCTAAATAAATACATGCTTAAGCAGCATAGATTTTAGGCTCTTGAGGACAAGGATCTATTTTATTTGATTCTAATTTTCTAGAAAGTACCACCCACATCTCAAGCATGCTCAAAATAGCCTGTAATAATTTGTGACAATGTGCTTATGGTATCTGTTTCTTGCATTTCCCCCCATGAGAAGCTATAAAGGATGTGTTTACTCTGTGGTAGCTGCCAGCTTTGCCGGTGGCTATTACTATTAGATGAATCCCCTTGACTGTGGAAACAATGGAAAGTGTTATAGTGTATTATTGCTACAAGGACAATGTGATGACTGTTAGGAGCAGGCCCCTGGCCTTTAGCATGCAAATGAATTGTGGTAGTCTAGGTTGAAAGAGCCCTTATTTTGTGTTCGCTGGCTCTGGAAAAAGGACATGCTGAAAACAGGATGAAGACATTCTGATGGTTCTAGTGTCTTCTATGAAAACAGAAGCTTTGTTGATTTTTAAAATGAAAAACCGAAATTTATTGCACAGTATATTTGCTAGTGTTTTATTACTATTTTCTGTTTATTACTTTTTTACACACACACACACACACACACACACACACACACACACACATACACACACTCACTCACTCACTACTTTGTCAGTACCCATAGAAAATAGACAGTTCAGGCCCAAAAATGAAAGTATTTTTAAAGGAAGCTGAGCAAATATTTGCGTGTGTGCCACAAACGTATCTGAATATTTCTTTTCAGTTGTCCTGAACTTTGGTTCAACTGGTACATTGAAAGGGTCATAGTTGTTTTGTGTTTTCTTATTTCTTTTTGGCTGCACTGGAGGAACTTACTATAGAAAAAAACAAAGGGACATATTTATTGGTTATCCCCATAAAGCAAAATGAGTTTCTGGATGATGAAATTGATGCATCATTAAACACATGTGAGTGAAAGAAAACACCTGAGTGTGTGCCCTGGCAGAGCACAAGATAACACACTCACATCTTAGATGAATTCTCTAAGCTCGGGTACTTAATTAAGGTGGATTTATTACCTACCACACAAGCCTGGTTTCTTCTTTATGAAACATATGAATTCCCTAAGAGGCACAAAACGAGATAATTTGAAGGCTAATCATGAACAAGTCCTAGTCACTTTTGGCCAACAGATGAGGAAGGCAAGGAAGACAGGAGGGGATTATAATGATCAGACATGTGTTAGAAAGCAGGCTCAACCTGCAGTCACACCACAGTGCAAAATCGGGGATAAAAATAATACGTGTGTTCTGATACTACTGTTTGTTCATATACATGCCTGGCAATGGCTAAGTCTGCAGATCTGGGGTTTCTTATGACTAGAGTAAGAGATAAAATGGGGGTGGGGGTGGGTTGGTCAATGCATTTGACACAGAGTCAAACCTTTCACACCTCCATTCAGAACCAGGATAAGGCATTGTCCAAACTAGACCACTTGGGAAGGTTCTGATAAAGCACAGAGAACCCAGGTTGTCATGTGGTGTGCCTTAAATCACCTGTGATTTTAGCTTAATGAAATTAATGAACAAAAAAGCACAGTGTGCCTGGTTTCAGATATGAGAAAGACTGTATGCTAAGTTCTCCACAAATGCTATGGATACTATGCTATCCATTTTTGGATTAAAAAAGAATAAAGTTTCAATGCCTTAGTTTATTAAAATGTGTTATAACACTTAAGAATAACTAGGCCGTTCCAAATATATATTGAAATGATCTAAAGAGTAAACTCTCTCTACAGTCCAAATAGGACTTATTATTGTATTACTCATTATTGGCATTATTAATTATTTTATCTTACCCTCTATATTTTTGAAAATATGTTGTGTTCTTTAAGTACACAATGTCATAAAAAAGAAAAAAATAACTTTCTCAGAAATAATTTTGTCAAAGACAAATTTTATTGCTTTAGCAAAAAATGAAACCCTTCTTTCCCATAGAATCTCCTTCTAGCTAATGGAAAGATTTTATGGAAATTACCAAATAATAACAGCTTAAAAATGTAATTCAACCCACATTTATCAAATACCTAATGTATATCTGGCACTTTATTAAGTACTAGAGGCCTGGTGAACGAAATTCGTGAATAGGAGGGTTGGGGGGGGGGGGGTCCTTCAACCTGGCCTGCGCCCTCTCGCAATCTGGGACCCCTCAGGGACTGTCTGACTGCCAGCTTAGGCCTGATATCCCTCTCACAATCTGAGACCGCTGGCTCCTAACCGCTCACCTGCCTGCTTGCTCCTAACTGCTCGCCTGCCTGCCTGCTCAGTGCACATCAGAGTGATTGGTCATTCTGGTCGTTTTGGTCGTTCTGCCATAATGGTTGCTTAGACTTTTATTATATACTAGAGGCCCAGTGCATGATTGAATCATGTACGTGTAGGGTCCCCTACACGCTTTTGCTTTTCGCGGTGGAGCTGGGTGCCTGTCTGCTGGTGCACCAGGCCTTTCAGAAGCCTCCGGTTCGGCGGAGGCTTCTGAAAGGCCTGGTGCTGGAGCAGACAGGCACCCCGCTCCCGCACTTTTGATGGTCCGCGGCTGCTGAGGGGGGCTACCCTGCTGTTGAGAGGCGCAGGGGGCGGGACTCCCGTCCCCTGCGCCTCTCAACGGCCGCTGAGGGGGGCTGCTGCGGACACCTGGCTACCCTGCTGTTGAGAGGCACAGCTGTGTGTCCACGGCAGGCCCCCTCAGTGGCCGCGGATCTGGCTGTTGAGAGGCACTGGGGGCAGGACTCCCTGTGCCTCTCAACAGCAGGGTAGCCCCCCTCAGTGGCATAGGATCCGTGCCTCTCAATGGCTGGATAGGCCACCCCGAGTCCTGCCCCCCAGCCTCCCGCCGCCCAATCATGGGCGTAGCAGAGTGATGGTAATTTACATGTTACTCTATTATTAGATAGGATACTAGGGGCCCAGTGCATGAATTCATGCACCTTAAAAGGAACTGTGGGCTGTGAGGCTGTGGTGGGCACAGGGGTGGGTTTTGGCCCAACCTCCGTGCCCCCGCCCGGCCCCTTTCGCCATGGTCCCTGGTCTCCTGTCTGCTGGCAGCGATGGTGTGGAGCAGTTGGGGCTGGTGCCAGCAGTGGGTGTGAGGGAGGCCATCATCGGCAGTGGATGCGATCGGTGGCTGCCAGCTCCAATCACCCCTCAGGAGCAGGGGAGGTAGAGAAGCCCTGAGGGGCGATCAAGGCCTCGGGGCCAGCAGCCACTGCTTGCACTCGCTGATGGCGCTGAGCATTTGGGGCTGGCACCGGGCGCCGGCAGCGGGTGCGAGCAGTGGCTCCAGCGCTGGCAGCAGATGCAAGCACCAGGTGGGACCGCAGCATGCTGGAGCAAAGAGTTTTCAGTAATCACCAGAGGCTCTCCCTGATGACAGCGACCAGTGCCCCACCTTGGTCTGGTGCCTCTGCTCACCTGCTCCACCATCCCGCCATGGCCGACGCCCACCATGTTCCACATGGGCCCACTGGTGGTCAGCGCACGTCATAGTGACCAGTTGTTCAGTTGTTCGGTTGTTCTGCCTTTTGGTCTATTTGTATATTAGGGTTTTATATATATACTAGAGGCCCGGTGCACAAAATACGTGCACGGGGGTGGGGGGGGTGTCCCTCAGCCCAGCCTATACCCTCTCCAATCTGGGACCCCTAGAGGGATGTCCGACTGCCTGTTTAGGCCTGATCCCAGTGGACATCCCTCTCACAATCCAGGACTGCTGGCTCCCAACTGCTCGCCTGCCTGCCTTCCTGATTTCCCCTAACCGCTTCTGCCTGGCAGCCTGATCACCCCCTAACCACTCCAATGCCAGCCTGATTGATGTCTAACTGCTCCCCTGCCAGCCTGTTTGCCTCCAACTTCCCTCCTCTGCCGGCCTGGTCACCCCTAAGTGCCCTGCCCTGCAGGGTTGATCGCCTCCAACTGCCCTCCCTTGCAGGCCTGGTCCCTCTCAACTGCCCTCCCTTGCATGCCTGGTTCCTCCCAACTGCCCTCCCCTGCTGGCCATCTTGTGGTGGCCATCTTGTGTCCACATGGGGGCAGGATCTTTGACCACATGGGGGCATCCATATTGTGTGTTGAAGTGATGGTCAATCTGCATATTACTCTTTTATTAGATAGGATAGAGGCCTGGTACACGGGTGGGGGCCAGCTAGTTTGCCCTGAAGGGTGTCCCGGATCAGGGTGGGGGTTCCCTTGGGGTGTGGGGCGGCCTGAACGAGGGGCCTGTGGTGGTTTGCAGGCCAGCCATGCCCCCTGGCGACCCAAGCAAAGGCCCTGGTATCTGGAATTTATTTACCTTCTACAATTGAAACTTTGTAGCCTGGAGTGGAGCCAAGCCTCCTGCTTGCTCTGTGGCCGGCAGCCATTTCTGTTGGGTTTTGTGTATATCTTCTATAATTGAAACTTTGTAGCCTTAAGCAGAGGCCTGGGCCGGCCAGGGTGTGCGGAAAGTGGGGGGGGGGGGGGGGGCAACCCTAGCCTCCTACTCTTTCCAGCTCCGTGGCTGCCGCCATTTCTGTTTGGATTTGTTTACCTTCTATAATTGAAACTTTGTAGCCTTGAGTGGAGGCTTAGGCCAGGAAGGGCAGGTGGAAAGCTTGGCTTCATCCGTTGCCTGGGAAACCAAAGCCTCCCTCTTGCTCTCTGTGGCTGTAGCCATCTTGGTTGGGTTTATTTGCATACTCGCTCTAATTGGCTGGTGGGCGTGGCTGGTGGGCGTGGCTTGTGCATGTAGCGGAATGATGGTTAATTTGCATATTACTCTTTTATTAGGTAGGATAGGTAGATAGATAGGGGATACAAAAAAAAAAAGAGGTACAGAGGCGACAGTTCAGTAAGATAGATAATTCTTTCTTCAAAAATACAATTTGACAAATGCAAAAAGAATAGGATGTTTATATAAAGGCAACATATCTGAAGAGTTCATCTATTTAGGGAGATCTCTAAAATATATATGGCATACAACCCATCTGAATGTTAATCTAGCTTGCCTCAGCCAGTTCTCCTCATGTGTAATGTAAATCCCTTAGTAACTAGGGAGAATGTAGTAGCCATTTAACCACAAATATGATTGAATATCTAATGCAGGGGTTAGCTATTACAAAAAACAAACCAAGAATAAAGTATTTGCTCACCATTGTTTCTCTCCATGCAGCTGCTACTTGCTTAAGGCTTAATATTTATCAGCTTCCTATTTCTCAAGCACATGCTGATAATATCTCTTAGGCCAGAGTTATTCTTCCTGAGGCTCCTTATGGGGTTACTGCTCCTGACAGAAGGGCTCAAGCTAGAGTCGCCAACTGACCAAATGGGCTTGTGGATCATTTGTCAAAATTAAAGGGGTTTCTTTCATCTGCAGCTGTGTGGTACTAAGGTACTCTCTTTCTTGAAAATCCTTTTTTTATTGTTGATATTTTTGTTGATATTAACTTTTCCAGGCATTTTGCACAACTTCACACATCTAAGAAATTTTGGTGGTTCAGTCATCTTCCTCTATTTTATAAAAACTTTAAGGGAGTCACTCCTCATTAATTAAATACAAGCCAACAACTTAATTTTATAAATCTACATGATATAAAGACATATACTTTCAAATAAGAAATATTAGAATATAAAAATTTGGGGGGGCAATTTTCATCTTCATAAATCATTTTAAACAAAAATTTAAATAAATTAACAGATCAACTAAATAAATGTTGTATATCAAATACAGGGTGTCCCCCAAAAATGTATACACACTTTAACAGCTGATAGTTCAATTGATGTTTCTTCCTTTTCAGACTTAAACTAGAATTAATAATGTATAATAAGTATGTATACATTTTGGGGGACACCCGGTATATTACTAACAACACTGGTTTTCCCAGCTCCTGTTATGATTCTCAGCCATCTTGTAAAGAAAAGGCTAGAACAGACTGTGGGTCTGGCAGAAAGTTAGCTTAGGATAGAAGGTTCTGAGAGAGTAGCAACTGTTATGATGTTCTATTTAATCTATCTTCCCATGGCTCTATAACAAATGAATAATATGTATTATATAACAAATATAACAATAAATAAATGGTTTTACTTATACAGAGTATCTAGCTCCTATCTATCTATCTATCTATCTATCTATCTATCTATCTATCTATCATCTATCATCTATCTATCTATCATCTATCTTCATCATCATCTGTCACAATGTCTACTCACTCCAAAGGGGAATGTCCAATCCAATTGAGTGAGGCAAACTAATAATTATAATGTCAATCTCTACAAAGGAAGTACTGCAGTAGTACTAAGAAGAAAGGGCTTCATGGCACACAAGAGAAAGGAATTAATTCCAATTTGGGCATCCTGAAAGCTTTATGATAAAAATAACATTTGATCTGGCAATGAAGATACAGGAGGACTGGTGAGAACTGCATTCCAGAAATAAGCAAAAGTAGAATGAAGGAGCAAATTGAGGGTGGGTGGGGAAAGAGAACATATGGCAAAGCTAAAATACAGATTGCATGGGTCAAAAACTGGGAGACTGGGCTGCAGGGGAAGGTGGAGTAGAGATAGTGAAGGGCTTTGAATGCCCTGCCTCTGGGGCCATTTCTCACCTTCTTCAAGGACCTCTTTCCTTTAATGTGAGGATCCTAGAACCCTTTTATTTATTTATTTTATTTTTTTTAATATATATTTTTGTTGATTTTTTTACAGAGAGGAAGAGAGAGGGATAGAGAGTTAGAAACATCGATGAGAGAGAAACATCGATCAGCTGCCTCCTGCACACCCCCTACTGGGGATGTGCCCGCAACCAAGGTGCATGCCCTTGACCGGAATCGAACCCGGGACCTTTCAGTCCGCAGGCCGATGCTCTATCCACTGAGCCAAACCGGTTTCGGCTAGAACCCTTTTATTATGCACCCCAGAAGTAAAAGTTTCTAGTATATAACATCACTAAATGAATATGAACTTTAAAAACATATATTACTATACACTACTATATTTATATAGTATATTCCTTGACTAGGAAAACTAAAGTTTTTCTGTAATGAATACTATTTTTATGAATAAAAACTAAAATCTATTAAACATAGAACAGTATTCATACCTTTTGGTTCAGGCTTTCCAGTAAGTTTTCTGTAGGAACTTACCCTGCATAAACCACTTTGAAATGGGCAAAGAGGTTTATTAGCTTATTTGAAAAATACTTAAGAGCCTGCCACTTTCCAGACACTATGCTAGGCACTGGGGATGCATGGGAAGCCAACAGATACACCCCTGAACTCACAGAGCTCACAGTCTAGTAGAAGCCTCAGAGTTTGATAAAATCTATAATAATCTATAATAATAAAAGCATAATATGCTAATTAGACCAGATGTTCTTCTGGATGAAGCCGGGGCTGCGAGGGAAGCTGGGTCCTGGGTGCCAGAGAGAAGCCAGTGCCGGCAGCCGGGGGAAGGAAGGCCTATTCTTGCACCAATTTCGTGCATTGGGCCTCTAGTAATTACGTAAGTACATGTAATATTTGAGTTGGAGACCACAGTGGAGAGATTCGTGGTGCCATAAGAGTGTAGATTAGGAAAGAAAACCTAATTTAGGGGTCAGGGAAGATATCTTTAGGAAGAGACAAATGCAGAAATGTGAAGGCAAAGTTGGAGCAAGACTGTTCCTTGCAGTATTGTTTGCAATAAATAAAAATGTAGAACAAATTACTCACAAAAATGATTAAAACATCACAAAGCCATTTAATTAAATACTATCCAGTTATTAAAAAAAGAAGGTACTATCATGGAAAACAAGTCCAACATGGATTGCTAAATTGTATAACACTATATTTTATACAATTCCATTCATGTTAAGAATGTTCTTTATGTATAGAAAAAAAGTTAGACACACACATACATATGCACACATTGAGA
The DNA here is from genome assembly GCF_951640355.1 of Cnephaeus nilssonii. NCBI lineage: Eukaryota > Metazoa > Chordata > Mammalia > Chiroptera > Vespertilionidae > Cnephaeus > Cnephaeus nilssonii. The sequence goes on along the minus strand of NC_137072.1, from coordinate 20,785,417 downwards.
TTTTATATATGTAGAGAGAGATTGTTTGCTTTGGGGATCATGGTAGATTTTCACTTTCTACCTTAGATATTTCTGTAATGTTTGAATTTTATATAGCTCTGTATTGTATTTATCATCATAAAAATGTATTTTTAAAACTATGGTCCAGGTCTTAAACCTGGTATGGAGGCAGACGTGCCCATACATATATACACACATACACATGTGTAGTCAATTATGCATAATTCTGATAATAGATTTATACATTAACATCAAATAATATCTTAAAATATACATTAAGTCATGTGTTCAGGGAATAATTGCCATTATCATTCATGATTCTGAACTAATGGAAAGAAAAGCACAATCATTATAATGGCACCAAATTTCAATTCAGTTTTGCTGGAAGGAGAGAGGTTCGATAACTTCTTGAGAGCTCCATCCTTCTCACCAGTTTCCTAAGGACTGAAGGTCATAAAGCAAGATATTTTGTGTCCATCATAAACAAAAACCAACTAGGTATTTGTCACCAGAAAGCATTTATTCGAGAAAAAGAAAGGACGTGCAGAAGGTGAGCAAGTGCAAGTTCTGCTCCGACCGAGGTGGAGGAAGAACCTCATAGAGGGGAAGAGGAGGTTAAGGGGAGGGTCTGTTACAACCAGGCAGCCCCATGGTAAACAGTTCTTCCTGCCGACTCTCCTCCCACAGGTCCAGGACAGCTCCTGTCTAGGTGAAGATCTCTGTCATAAATTTTCACATTTGTTAAAGAGATAACAACATCCCGCAGGTCCAGGGGACCGTGGACCGTAGGAATTCACCAGGCCCTCACACTTCTAAATTGCCAAGATTATGTTAAAACCATCATATAGCATTGCTATACGGTTCTCAACTTTGCATGTGCGCAGGAACCACCATAACATTTGTGGAGTCCCAGGCAGAACTTTGGATTTGTTGAGTCGGAATTTCTGGGAGAAGGCCGGGGAGCTGCGTTTTAACAAAATCTTTGGTGGTTCTGCTCGAAGTGGCACCAAACCTCACTTTAGGAAACACAGTCCCTTTTAGATCCAACATATCAAGCTCTGCCTTTTGACAGAGAGGGTATTGCTGGTTCGAAAGAGAATACCTGAACAAGAAATGCTCTTGTCCTCCCTAACAGGTTTGGATTGGTGCATGAAAGAGTCTGAAGCCAATTAGTAGAAATGCTTTTCCTCTTTCCTTTCCTTCAGACTTTATGAAAGACAAGAATTCCTAATTAGAGCTGGTTCAGTCCATTATTCTTTTGTTTTCTTAGTGAACGTTGGCTTAACTAATTAGAAATCAGTGCCTTTCTCAATGGATGCAATCAGCGCCTTGATGTCTGGGGATGGTTCATCTTAGTCCACAGTCACACAGTTTGTTGCAGGGAATCCTCTAACAGGGGGTGGGGTGTGTGTGTGGACTGAGGGTGGATGGGAAGGGAGAAGGGAAATGTGTGATGTGGAGGGAGACTCCTGTCTTGTCAGTAAAGGGAAAACCCTGTACTTTCTTGGTCTTACATTGATAATTATCAGTAACGCAGTCATTACTATTACCATTTAGTAGAGGAGACCATTGCTACCTGTAAATAAACCTGTTTCTTTCTGTTATACAGATTTCATGTTCTCTTAGAAAAGCAACATTCACCGTTCTTTTGTTTAAAAAGAACACATTACTTCCATGATTTACCAATATTTGATTAGACAACTGCACACATGATAATAAAAATATTCTTTATATTTAATACAAAATGATATTCAATACAATTGTATTACAAACACAAATTATTGTGTTTAATAAACATTTCTACCATTTGTGAATTTCAGAGCATAGAGTGAATCAATTAATTTCTATTACTTTCCAGTTGTAAATCTTTTTTCTTTCTCTGTTCCTCTCCTCTCCTCTCTCCTCTCTCCTCTCTCCTCTCTCTTCTCTCTCTCTCTCTTGCCTTCTCTCTCCCTCGCATCCTCCCCACACATCCCTTTCCTCTCTCTCAGCAAATACTTAACAAAACATTGGGAAATATTGCCATCCTTTTCAGTAGGCTCTGAATTCCCATCCTGCTAAAAAATTAAATGACTAGAAGATAGTATAATTAATATAAATTACTGTTTTTACTTCCCCCCAGTAATTAGGTTTTTCTATCCCCACAGTAAATCCCCAATAAATGTTTCAAAATAGCATCCTTTATTTGGCCTGATTAGAATCGTATATATTCATTTTTAAAAATTAAAACATTCAGAGAAGTATCAAAAATAAAATGAATGCCATCATTAATCTCATTACCTAGAAAGTACAGGTTAACAATTTAGTGCATGTCCTTCCAATTATTTTTATTAATACATATGAAATTATATATATTTTGGGTCACAAAGTATACACAATATATATATACACATTATGTTTTAAAAATATTTTTACTTATAATGCCAAGAACATTTTACCAAGCTATTAAATCTTCTTTAAAAATAAAATGGCTCTCCAGTTTCCCATTACAGTATATGGAGCTACTATAATGTAAGTAACTCTTGCCCTATTATTGGACTTTTCAGTAGCTTTCAAATGTTTTCTAATTTAAAAAGTAGGATGAAAAATATTTTCTTAGTTGATCACAGAACTCTTTGTAGAGAGGGGATTGTCTTTGTGGAGGAGATTGCCATGATGAGCAGATCCTAGTCATCAAAGGGCTTGAAGAACATGGATATCAAAACCAACTTTAAGTTGTTTGTGTTACTGTGATTTAAAACAACCTCCCCCACTCCAACCCAATAGCATAGACAGCTTTGTGTGAGAGGTTTGTAGGAGAGGGCTTGCGTTAGGGGCAGTGTGGAGTGAGGCATAGAGACAGAAAAAAAAAAAAAAGCCGCAATGAGTCATAAATGAGATCAAGTGTCCGGAGGTGAGCAGAAGTGTTGGTGAGAATGTAAGTGCCCAGGAATTTGCAGAAGTATCGGAGGAGGGCACTGTGCTTCCCTAAAGACACAGAACTAAAAACTCAAGCCAATTTTATTTTAATTTTTAAAGGTCAAGATGAGCTCAGCGGACATCTATGAAATAAATAACTGACAAAATAAGCACACAGCTGGTTTTTGTTATTTTGATCCATTGGAGAATCTTTGTCTTCTAATAGAGGAGATTTTAACACATACATATACAGACAGGGTGGGGCAAAAGTAGGTTTATAGTTGTTCATATGGAAAATAATACAATAATTAATAATCCAAGAATAAACTCTGATTTGCATACTCTCAAGGGTAAATCTACTTTAGTCCCACCCCCTGTGTATCTCTTAGGTTATTTCATGCTTTCAGTTAAAAAATTTTTGTTTTCAATTTTTTTTTTTTAGCTTGAGCTATTTACTTTGCTCTTTCAACTCTGTCGTGTTTGGGAAGTCACATATTGTCATAGGTCAAGTTCTCCAGGAAACAAGTGATTTGCCTGTAGGAAGTTTGCTGGAAAGTTCTCTGAGGAACAGTTTCTAAGGATGTGAGGGACCTAGGACTGGGTTGAGGGAGAAGCTGAACTGCAATGCAGTAGCAATGGAGGCCACAGCCCAACCTACTTGGAGCTCTGAGATTGGGATGGCGCTTCTAGAACATTCCAAACTGAGGCGTGGGGGAAGCAGGAAAGGGTTGGCAGGAGAATAATCATTTACATTCCCGGGTTGGCCAGTCACAGATGCTGGCTGCCCCTTCGGTTAGGTCAGTGGTCGGCAAACTCATTAGTCAACAGAGCCAAATATCAACAGTACAACGATTGAAATTTCTTTTGAGAGCCAAATTTTTAAACTTAAACTATATAGGTAGGTACATTGTTATTAACCTAATTAGGGTACTCCTAAGCTGGCCTTTGCTAAAAACTCAAGGGGCCAAAGAGCCACATGTGGCTCGCGAGCAGCAGTTTGCCGACCACTGGGTTAGGTAGTCTGTCCTAAGGGCAAGGAAGCTTCTCCAGCTGAGGGCCTTCAGCAGCAGCATTCCCGGCAGCTGGGGGGTAAACGCCTCAGTTCTGCAGAGGAGACCTGGGTAGTGCCCACTGTGTTTATTACACATAACTCCTTATCTTCTTACTAGCATTTACCTGTAAACTTATATCCTTTCTCTTGTTTTAATATCAATAATTACATTATATTTTTATTTTTCTAAAATGATCAGCATTTTTATTTAATATCCAGTTTAGCAAATGTATAGGATAGAATTAAATAATGTGACTTCTGTGGCAATGTATCATCTAAAAGTTTCCAAATGCCCACACCATCATAGCTGATTCCCAATAAATTTAATTCACTTGAGGCTGTGGCCACATGATTATAATGAATTAAACTTTTACTTTTAATTGGTCAAATCAGTAAAAACATAAATTACATTAATTTACTATTTTTAAAAAAATATATTTTTATTGATTTTAGAGAGGAAGGGAGAGGGAGATAGAAACATCAATAATGAGAGTATCATTGATCAGCTGCCTCCTGCACGACGCCTACTGGGGATCGAGCCCAAAACCCAGGCATGTGTCCTGATCGGGAATTGAACCGTGACTTCCTTGTTCATAGGTCAACACTCAACCACTGAGCCACACCAGCTGGGCTCCATTATATTTTTAATGAAATAATTACTGATTTGCTTCTGGGTCAAATGAAAAATTGAGCGATATTCCATTTCTTCACTTCCCAGTTTAGATTGATATAGTCTGGCATTTTAAATGAGCATCATTAACAATATCATGTTCTGTGTCTGCAATGTTTATGTTGGCTTTAAGCATTATTTTTGCCATCAGTATTCATTTTGTGATCATCCCAAATCTTTACAGATTGAACTGTTTGAACTCATAAAAGCTAAATGTTAATTTTCTCAATTGTCTTGACATGAACGAACAAATGGACACAGGCCCAGAGCTGAGGACAATTATAGCTGATTTGCTGTGAACCCCAGAGCCTACATTTCCTCACTGGCAGCCATATTGCAACATTACTATTTAAAAAATCTGACCGTGGAAGGCTGCATCCTGGCCTGATATTTTTCCCCTTTTGTTCTCACAGGAAGGTGACTTGAACTCCTAGCCTATTTTTAGTTAAAAACTGTAACAGATTTAAGTTTTTCCCATCTGTGAGGGTGATGGCAGCAACAGGCAAGAAACCAGAATCATAGTCACAATGATCCATCCACCCATTGCATTTTCTGTATACAACTCTTCTACCAACTTGAGTGAACTTGGGAAAAGCAGCTTGATCCATAGGAATGCATCAGAAATAGGCCACAGCATGATTATCAGCACCGGACCTGCAAGGTTGTGAGTCTAAGGCAATGAGATTGTCTCCAGAATCTGTAGGTGAAAACCAGGTTCTGAGCCTATCATGACCTCTTGCACAACAGCAGCCTTTCAACAAGTAGCTGAATCTATTATCACATCCATTCCACCATTCATTCAAGTGGAAAGTGCTGGGAAGAGAGGTGGACACTAGATGGGATCAAAAATATGATTCATAGCACTCTTGAACGAGTGGCCGGCCAGAACGAATGGCCTCTGAAAATGAAGTCTTCACAAAACATGTATTATTAGAGACATCTAAGGCATAGACCCTCAGAAATGGGACTCAAGTAGAGGTTCAGACAATGCATAGATTAATAAGCATATCAGTAATAACTTCTAATTTATTTTAATGTTGGAGTTTTAACCACATGACTGTGAATTGGAGGGGATTTGGATGAAGATATGGTGTAATGTGGTGGTATCATTCTCCACGTTTTAGGAACAGTGGCATGATCCTGTGGGTCTAGGATGCATCACTGCAGACTAAGTTAGATATGATTCAAAGCAAAAATGAGATCCTGCATTCAGAACAAGGAGACATTAGGTCAGCACTAAGGCCTTTTTGAATCCTTGTAGCCCTTTAAGACTTAAATTCTCAGATTCACACTACTTTGTCTGATAAACACGTAGATAACCTTTCATAACACATCTTAATTTTGTTCTTTTTTTTAAATTATTATATGTGGGCACTGTTAAAATCTGTGAACATTCATTTTATATTAAATGTTTAAAAGTTAGTTTTTGATAGTGTATATCTTTTGCTCTCTAATTAGATAAGACATGATAAAAATGTTCATATATATATATTTTCCTGAGGCCAATCTGCTTTATTAGTCAAGCAGTTGTTGTTGCTTTTTTTTTTTTTTTTTACTGACTACATGGCCACAAATAGAGCTTGTGACAAGAAGTCTGATGCCCATGTAAACTTCTTTGTCTGTCCTTAGACTGCCCTTCTCTGTTTCCATGTGAATCTCATCGCATAAGGATTGAAGTAATTAATTAGCCCATTTTTAAGAAATTCCTTCAGACAAGCTAGCCACTTTCCTTTAGCAAAAGTGTAAAATGAGCAGTCTAGCGGACACGGATTAAAGTCACTAATTAAATTAAACATAAAACCAAAGGACTTTCAGGGATCATGTGTCTTTGTAAAGCAAATAGATATTTTATAATTAATAATTACATTGCAGTCAATCATTTAATTGTAAATAGCGCCCGATTTTAAGGGTAAATTCATACAACACTAAATATCAAATGTACTTGTGTGTTAGTGCCTAAACATTTCTACCCTTAGGTTTTTAGATAACAATTTTATTTTATCAATGAGGAAGTTTTTCTGGAGTTGTAAAACTTCTGTATCTTTCTAAACGTTGGAAGAGAGACTATGCTGGTGAACGTATCATGCATACTAGCATCCTGGGTGACATTGGTGGTGTGATAAGAATGTCACTTGTTCCTTCAGAAAGATGTCACCGCACTGGGGGAAGATTATTCTAACCTGCCCCACTACAGAAGAAGCCTAACCAGGGCGTGGCAATCAAGTGCAATAGGTCCTATGTGATGGGACTTGAAGGCCACTGCAAGGTTCTCTGCCCCTGAAAGCTGCATTCCTAGTGGCTTCCTATGGAATCATACCCTTTCTATTTGCCTGAATGTTCAATGAAAACAGTGGTGAGTGGTTAAATCTGTGAGCAGGTATTAAATACATGCATGTGAACATCAGGATAGAAGTTTCAGTTGGTACCACATATATCAGAGTAAAGATTTTCCAAGGAGAGTGGGTACAGTGCAAAGAGTTGCTATGACAGTGGCCTGAGGAATACTAGTTTTAAGTGGTGGGGGAAGAAGAAGAGTGTGTGGAGGAACGTGCACATAGCTAGGCAGAGGGAGAGCTCAGAGAGGAGGGTGGTCACAGAAACCAAGGAAGGAGAGATGTTGATGCTTTTGGGTTCAAAGTCCCAGGTGGGAATGGGATGGAGAGAAGGAGGAGAAATGAGCAGGTGTGTGCAGGTGGGCAGGTGGCACAGACATGCTTAGTCTGGGTCCGAGTCACCTCCACAAGAAGCATTTCTCCTTTCTTGGAGGACAGAGTGGAAGTGTCTAGCTCACACGCAGGGACCAAGATACATCTCATCTTGAAACATCAGACAACCTTTTCAGGAGCTATGGATGGATCCCATGCTACACGTGAGGTTAAGACAAATAATCAGACTGCAAAGCCAGGTTTCAAATGAGAGAAGCAACTAATCAGAGGAACAGTGAGGACAATGTGTGCCAGAACTGGAGCTGGGGAGCCTGTGGGCTCCGACAGTAACAGGCGCCGCGTGGACAATGCAGCTACTATAACTGCCCATCACCAACGTGGCTGAACTCCAACCCCAGTGCAGCCCTTTTCATCTGAAGGCCTCTGTTTGGAAGCAAAGTCTGGAAGGAGGGAAAAGTAGAAGCTTAAATGCAAATCAGTGAGTGGAAAAAAAGAGAGAGAGAGAGAGAAACTAAAAGTTTCAAAATAGAAATAAAAATATTTCCTTTATTTCAAATTCCATGGTATGTGGAATAATATCATAAATATTAGGGGAATTTGAAGTAAAACTGCTAGATAAGCAGAATATTTAGATTTTTTAAAAATAAATCTTTATTATTCAGATTATTACAATTGTTCCTCTTTTTCCCCCCATAGCTCCCCTCCACCCGGTTCCCATCCCACCCTCTTCCCTTACTCCCCCACTGTCCTCATCCATAGGTGTACGATTTTTGTCCAGTCTCTTCCCGCAGCCCCCAAACCCCTTTCCCCTGAGAATTGTCAGTCCACTCCCTTTCTATGCCCCTGGTTCTAGTATATTCACCAGTTTATTCTGTTCATCAGATTTTTTTTTCACTTGATTTTTTGATTCACTTGTTGATAGATATGTATTTGTTGTTCAAAATTTTTATCTTTACCTTTTTCTTCTTCTTCCTCTTCTCAAAGAATACCCTTCAGCATTTCATATAATACTGGTTTGGTGGTGATGAACTCCTTTAGCTTTTTCTTATCTGTGAAGCTCTTTATCTGTCCTTCAATTCTGAATGATAGCTTTGCTGGGTAGAGTAATCTTGGTTGTTGTTTCTTGCTATTCATCACTTTGAATATTTCTTGCCACTCCCATCTGGCCTGCCTAGTTTCTGTTGAGAAATCAGCTGACAATCGTATGGGTGCTCCCTTGTAGGTAACTAACTGTTTTTCTCTTGTTGCTTTTAATATTCTCTCTTTGTCTTTTGCTCTTGGCATTTTAATTATGATGTGTCTTGGTGTGGTCCTCTTTGGATTTCTTTTGTTTGGGGTTCTCTGTGCTTCCTGGACTTGTAAGTCTATTTCTTTCACCAGGTGGGGAAGTTTTCAGTCATTATTTCTTCAAATAGGTTTTCAGTATCTTGCTCTCTCTCTTCTTCTGGCACCTCCATAATTTGGATGTTGGTATGCTTGAAGTTATCCCAGAGGCTCCTTACACTATCTTCATATTTTTGGATTCTTTTTGCTTTTCTGGTTGTGTGTTTTTTGCTTCTTTGTATTTCAAATCTTTGACTTGATTCTTGCGATCCTCTAGTCTGCTGTTGGATCTCTGTATATTATTTTTTTATTTCAGTCAGTGTATGCTTAATTTCTAGTTGGTCCTTTTTCATATCCTCGAGGGTCTCACTAAATTTATCAGCCTGTTCTAGAAAATTGTTGAAAAACCTTATAACCGTGGTTTTGAACTCTATATCCAGTCGTTTGCTTTCCTCCATTTGTGACCTGTTTCTTTGTCTCTGCATTTTGGCTGCTTCCCTGAGTTGATAGAGTGGCTTTGTGTGCTAGGTGTCCTATAGGGCCCAGTGGCTCAGCCTCCCCAGTTACCTGAGGTGGACACTCTTGGTGCACCTCTTTGTGGGCTGTTTGCACAGTCTTGTTGTAGTTAAGCCTTGATTGTTGTTGGTATCACTGGGAGGAATTGACCTCCAGGTCAATTGGCTGTGAGGATCAGCTGTGTCTATGATGGGAGAACTTCTGTGCTGGAGACACCCTTATGAGAGAAGACTTGCTTCAGTGGGGCTTTGGTGCTCACTGAGTCTGCCCCCTGAGTGTGTCCCTTATGGATCTGAGGAGTTGTAATCTGGATTGTCCCACTCTGACCCCTGGGTACACTGGCTCTTGGATCTCCAAGGAGGTGCTAATTTAGCCTCTGCCTAAGGTCACCCAGCAGGAGCTACAGAGAGATCTGCAGATTCCTCTTCTTTGTTTGGGTTTTGGAGGTGCCCAGCTGAAGCCCAGCTGTGAAGCAATGCAAGCTGCTGTGGGGCCTTGGGCCTTCTTTTGGATGTTCTGGGTCTCACTGACTCAGCTTCAGTTTGTTAGGTAAGTTTAGAATTCAAAGGACCAGGTTATTCATATGCAAAAGCCTCTGCACTCAGCCTGGATGGGGCAGAGTTTCAGGGCGGAGCAAGCAGCAATGGCTTTGTGGGGCGGAATATCAGAGTGGAGCAAACCGAAATGGCTTCCCATCAACCCTGTCCTAAGAGGCCCCTGGGTCTCAGTGTCCCGCGGTAATCGCTGTAAGCACCTCTGAGAGAAAGCCGCCCTCGAGTTTTGCCCGCTTCCAGACAGTCCAGTTTCTCCCTGTATGAGTCTAGGTCCCCAGAGTCTCGCCTGGAAGTGGAGTTCAGAGCAGTCAGGAGCTTGTGTCTCCCTCCCGATTGAGAAAGCCAGGCGCGTACTCAGTTGCCAGCCCGCTCCACACACGCGTGCCTCCGTACCTCTGCCTTCCGCAGCTCCCGTGAGTCTCACTGTGCTTTTCTCTTTCCTTCTAGTTGTAGAATTTCCACTCAGCCAGCTTTTCTGTGGTTCTGGATGATGTCCGTTTTGTCTTTTAGTTGTAGTTTTGAAATTGTTGTGTGAGGCAGCAGTTCAGGTGTTTACCTATGCTGCCATCTTGGTTTCTCCTCCTCAATATTTAGATTTTTTAAAGAGGCATTTCTGGGTAACAAAGGATTTCTTATCTGCTACATCTATATTCTAAGAGCTGATTTTAAATAAAATTATCCTCTCCCAAGAATTAAGTTATGATTCAGATGGTAAATTTATATTTATGTAGGTTCTTATAAGGAGTAATATTGGTCACTTATTTGTGCATTAATTTGTTCCTTTAATAAATATTTCTTGATTGTCTACCTTGCTCTTGGCACTGTGTCATGCACTAGGAATAACAATGGTGAGTCAAGCTAGTCATGATCCCCAAAGTGCCCATTGAATGGGGAGGCCAGAACTCTCCCCAGCTAGGGGAGAAAGATGTTAGTCAAACAGTCATACCTCTGGTTGTAAAAGTGACACTATACTGGAGGGTATTTTATGGTGAGGAGATTTGACTTAGAACCATAAGAAAAGTCTGAAGTGTTAAGGAATTGACAACTCCAAAAGGAGGGAATGGCATGAACAGAAGTCCGGTGGCATGAAGAAACATGATCTGAAAGGCCACTGTGGGCATCTGTCTGAAGTAGCAGGATAAAGGGTTTTATTTTTAGAGCAATAGAAGCTGTTAAAGGGTTTTAAGCAGAAGAATGGCATTTTCTGAACTATGTTTCCAACAGATCACTCTGGCTTCTGGGTGGAGGAAAGGTGTAAAGAGTGGCTACTAGGAGAATAGTGCAGTGTCCTTGGCTGCTTCAGGAAGGGGCTACTGAAGTCATATGGACAGAAGCTGATAGTGGTTTGGGTTATGGTTGAAAATGGATTTGTGAGATCTTCAGGAGATAATATTTAGTAGGTTATTTTAGATTGTGCTCTCCACCTGCAGGAATCAGGTGAAGGCTAATTCCTAGATATCTGGTTTATATAACAGAAAAGATGGGATTGTCTTTTCCTGAGAAAAGGAAGCAATGAAGACTATGAACTGGTGGATAAGAAGATTGAGAATTCAATTCTGGAACTGCAGACATACCTTTGAGATGTCCAAAGGTGGATAAATGTGTCTGAAACTCTGATTGATGTATGGTCTAGAGATATGGATTTGTAAGGCATCTGTGTAAGTTGATCATTGGTAAGAATGTATAGGAAGAGGACATAGAATGAAAACCAAAAGAGATTTCCACTTTATGTTGAATATTCAATGTCAAGTGTAGGAGAAGTGTGGGAAAGAGAGGTGGCAGCCAGAGAGGTAAGGGAAAGACAAGGACTGTCCTGAGTCCCCCCAAGCCCAGGATAAAGCATGTTTTAAACAATAAGGGTATAATCAAGAGTGATAGATACTGCCCTGTGATGGAGTGAGATAAGGACTGTGAAGTGCCCATTGAATCTAGGGACACCATGAAGGTCATGGTGACTCTACCAAGATCAACTTTAATGGAAAATTGAGTGGAAGCCACAATGAGAAGTTGGAGAGTATTTGGAAAATGGGGGTGGGAAGGAGGAGAGACAATGGGGATAGAAACCTCAAGTGCTTTGTGATGAGAAAGCTAGAGAGGTGGTTGAGTGGTGTAAGAGGCTGGGTGGTGGGCAGCCCTTCAGTGTGCAGAAAAGGATTCAGTTGAGAGAAGTTCTCCTCCAGAGTGAAGAGTTCCTAGAGAGTGTAAGGTTCACGAGGAGGTGGGCAGAGATGGTTCCAAAGCTCAAGTAGAGGGATAGTATAAACGTTTGGTATCCATGCATTGAAAGAGTCCTCAAGTTACAGCTTCAGTTTTCTTTGTATTGTAGCAGGCAAGTTCTATTGAGATGGGGGAGGTGCAAACGTGTTTGCATGTATATGTGGGGTGAGGGCAGTTGTCAGCAAAGGAGGGGAGAAGCTTTGAGAGCATTTTTGTGGAAAGAAGGAGAGTTAATCAGAGAAATGTGAGAGCATTAATCTGTGACTTGTTTTTGTGCATTTACAGTAAAAACCAATCTTCTGTATTGTGTCACTTTCTTCAGAAGGATTCAGCTGCTGGGAGTGGGATGTAAATTGTTGGGTTCATCAGGGGTGTGGTTTTGCCAGACAAAGGAAACAAAAATGCTGAAAGGGCAAGGGAGTATAGAGTATTGGTGGAAGCGTTATAAAACTGCTGAACCGTAGGCTCTGCTACACAGGAAAGGAAGTCAGGACAGCAGAAGGTCAATGCACGGCGAGACTGAAGCTGCAACAATGAGCTGGAAGCCTGATGAGGCTGAAGCATGGTCTGGGGGAGGAGCTGAGGAAACAGGGAAGGAGTAGTGTGCAGGGGGTCTGCCTCAGGGATTCTGTAGGTGGAGGAGTTGTGGGCGATGGCAAGACCCAAGGCATAGGCACTGGAATAGATGACTCAGAGTAGAGGAAACTAATGGACATGAAAACTTGAAGAATAAGGGGCCATTTTGTGAAATGGATTGTTGCATGTGAATTGAAGCTATTAGGGATGATGGCGGGGCTTACAGGCCAGATGCTAAGACTTTGATAAATAACAGGGAAGAAGGTAACCAGGAATTGGGTAGAGGACAATGACACAATGGGGAGGTAGAGCTGAAAACTGTGATGCTCAAAAAAATGGATTTTTTTTTTTTTTTTTTTTTTTTTTTTGCCAGAGAAAACAGTAGTAGTAGATGGAAGTAGATGGAAGGGGTGAGGTGGACAGCAGCCCGACCTCCTGATACTGAAAGTATGTGGAGGAGATGGGAGAAATGTGCGGGCGATGGGAAGAAGTGTCCTCGCGGGGGAGGTGGGTTTCAGTGATGACAAGGTGAATGAAGGAAGGTCAGGGAGAGCACGTGGGTTGGGAGACTCTGATGGCGGAGGGGAAGGGCCCGGAGGCAGGCGAGTGGCAGGGCACTAGGTCAGGGATGGGAAGTACAGAACTTTATTGCTGCAAACACAGATAGGAAAGAGAATACTACAAATTGTAGACCAGGAAGAAGAAAAGTGCCTTAAGAATCATAAAAGACAGAAACTGTTAGTTACTAACCACTACCAATATTAATCTAATTCAAACCAAAAAAGCAAGACCCGCCCCTCCAAAGTAGGTCTCTGACCCCCCAAAGTAAAGGGGACTTTCAATTTAGAGAAGAATTATCTAAACTAGGGTCTGGACCCCATTTGAGGCAATTCTATAAACATTTAAGGTCTTATTTTAATCCTGGTTGAATTTAGTACTAGAATGTTCCCCAAGTTCCTGGTGTCCTTCTAACTATGAGACTCGGGAGTGGACACAGTCTAACAGGAAGAGCTTGGCTAATACCCAGGATGAAGGGAGGGTGAGCTCACCGTTCCTCCAGGCACATGCTTGTCAGTCATAACACTGCGGCTTTTAAAAAGCTGCTGTATGACGGACTCTGGCTTATCTATTTTCATTGCCGACTCCCGTTTAGACACCTTTGCCTGGAGCCAGTCACGTCTCACTTCTACATGTATACTTCACTGCCCTCTTCTGAAGGTACTACCTGCACGTGTCTTCAGTAAACTTGGAAAAGCATTCTGATCGCTTTCTTAATTTGGAAGGTTATTTTAAACCGCCTGCAGGCTGATACTGGCCTTCCCACTCTGCCAGTGAGGAAGTGACTAATGTGCTCCCAAGTCTCCCTCCTGCCAACGCTTTGTTCCAGGGTATCTGTTTGCAAACATTTTGACCTGCATTGGTATCTGCTACCCTATTCTTCCCTGTCCTGGAGGCACTTTCTGTGTTGGTTGCGACTTCACCACCTTCCTTCTGGCCTTTATCAGTGTTCAGAGAATTAAATCCCTAGTGTTTCCACCTCAGGTCAGACTTTTGTAGATGTTTATGTCAAAAGGGCTATTTCTCAGTTAATATGCACAGACAACAAGAACTTTATTTTTTTAGAATAAAAATCAGCACCTTGGTTAGTTCTTGTATATACTAGTATTATATATCTCAGGGCCTGTTTTGCCCACAGGAGGATGTGAGCCTGTGAGATGGCTGGTTTGAAGTTATAAACCAACCATTGCGAAGCAACGGTGGAGAGAAAGGGTGAATGTAAAGAGAGAATGCTGGCAAGGACACACCTCAGCAAGTACAAACTCTCTCTTGGGAAGCACTAGCCCCGTCCTGGACTGATGGAAGGCACTTTATCTCTCTTCCTTTCCTCTCATCCTTATGATTCCCTTGTAAGTGTTGTTATAAGCATTTGCACCTAAAGCTTGTTTTCCCTCTGAAACTGCTGCTGAGGAAAGGGATGATGACTAATTGATCTCTATTTCACTCACAGCATCTTACGTAACGTCTAACACAGTTAGTGGTTAAAGAAAATTGACAGAAGTAACAATGAAAGAACACAGACAATTTCGGAGAATTTAGTTCCCAGTTAGATTTTGTGTGTGTGTATGAGAAACAATTTAATTTTAATTAAACTCTTCTTTCTAATTAGAAACTTTAGCTACTTGATTTAAATAGTAAAAATTTAAAAAATCCATTTGAAATCTAGAAACAAAGATGTTTTTGTAGAAAAAGGGAAACCCTTGTGGATTTTCATTTAAAAGCACCCGTATTAGTTTTTATAAATGCAAGTAAGAAGTAGTCATGTATTCACTTGCCCCTCTCACATCTGGACAAAATACACTTGGAAGTGTCAGCAGGTAGATCCAACAGTTTTCTGTTATTGCAAATCAGTGAGAACCATATTCCTGGATTCTATTAGCTTCAAAAAGTCTGACTATGAGCAGCAAAAGCATATGCAAACAAGCATTTCTGGATAAAGCATATGTTAAAAGTAAACAAGACAGTTTAGGAAAAATTAGATTGAATTAAACATGTAAACCTGATACTTTGTTCTACTGTCACAACACATGCAGAATCATCTTGATCAGGTTAGGAAAGCTCCTGTTTGTGATAATGATTATTGTATGTAGTATTAATTCCTGTTAATAAATAACCTTTATGTGTCAGGCAGTCCAATGCATCATGCCCAATAGGATGTAGCAGAATCATAGGACAATTACAGCTTGGCATTTTCTCTATAGAATTTATAAAAACTCTTAGCTAATATAAAGTGAATCTTCCACATTTTTATGAGAAAAAATGGCAACATATAAAAATATTCATCTGCTCAACTACCTATTCTAATGCAGTTTTTTATATAAACTGAAGGTCAACTTCTGTGTTGTTTCACAGATTACATGGAATGTAGACTAAAGGAAGAAGAAATAAAGCTATTGTGAGCCATGGCCTCCTGCAGCACTTCTCGGCAGGATTGTCTTAACCTTCTCCAGCCTGACCTGGAGGAAAACAATAGTCCAACCCTATTATCTGGAGGAATCTGGAGTGATTTTGGCAATTACAAACCGCCGCAGGTCTAGAGAGAAAATTGGAAACAGGGGTGCCGACTGAGTAGCAAAATACCCCTACCACATGAAGAGTTGGACCAGCCTAAGAAAACATCAATACCAACTATATATATATATATATATATATATATATATATATATATATATATATAGACCTTCCCCCAATATTAAATACAATTACTACCACTTATTGAAATGTCACTCTGTTAGACATTATGCTACATGTTTTAGACTATATTAGAGGCCCGATGCATGAAATTCGTGCAAGGGCCTTGGCCCCCACCCCTGCCCACTGTGGCCCCTGCCTGCTGCAGCTTTGTCCAGGAGGAAGGACGTCCGGTCTAATTAGCATATTACGCTTTTATTATTATAGATAGTATCTCATTTAATTCCTCACCACTAACTACCTTATAGGAGCATTATTATTCCCGTTTAATAGAAGAATTGCAAGATTGCAGAGAATTCAATGACTTGCCTTAAATCACCCAACTGAAAAGTGGTGGTGGTAGTGTTCCAACCCAGGTCTATCTGATTTCTGAGCCTGGGCTCTCTACTCTGCTCCACTGCCATCCCACAAAAGATTGGGCCCACACTTTAGTCTCTTGCCATTGACGTGAGCCCTGACTTGAATCCCAAAGTGCATGGCAGAAAACTTAGAAACTGCCTAGTTCTATCTGGTCCCTTCTATCTTTTCCCAAAATGGACTTAATGGAAGAGTTGGACTGCAAGATAATGGGCAGAGAAATGGGTTCCAGGAACAACAACAAAAAGGGGGATATACTACAAACAAAAATTCTTACTTGAAGATTCACATTATATAGTAGCATCTTAAAGGCTCAGGGAAGTCTTGTATTAAAGAAACACTATCCCTGGCCAGGTGGCTCAGTTGGTTGGAGCATCATCCAATACAAACTGGATTCCCAGTAAAGGCAAATGCCTAGGTTGTGGGTTTGATCTCCAGTTGGGGTGCGTACAGGAGGCAACTGATCAATGTTTCTCTCTCACATTGATGTTTCTCTCTCTCTCTCCCTCTCTTTCCTTCTCTCTAAAAATCAATAGAAACATGTCCTTGGGTGATGATTAAGAAAAATAAAACAAAACACTATCTAACTCAGTGTTTCCCAAAATGACTTGAATACAGAATCTTTTTTTTTTGTTTGTTTATAAGGAATCTCTTAATAATCATAACATTTGTATTTTGCAGAACACATCTTGGAAAATGGTAACTCAGAGTAATTCCCAAGCTCCCCTTTCAAGGATGGCTGTGTTTGGGTTTTTTTTGCTGCTGTATCTCAATAGTGCTTGTTTTGTATTTTTATTGATACTATTTTACCGTTTGCTGCATTCCTTTAGACAAAGGCCCCCGCTCTCTAAAGGGGTTAATTCCCAGTTCTAAACTCATCCGGATCCCATATAAATCCTTCCTCCCTATGACCTCATGATGCTGAAGTCACACTAAAAACAAGAATAAATCCATCTAAGTTACAACAAACACAGATGTTGAGATGAAAGAGAAAACAGGGGACAGATAAGGACTAAGGAAAACAGAATGGAAAGGAGAGAAAAGGCAATTCAACTTTTTTTTTGGTTTTGTTTGAAAGCTCAACAACCTGTTCCTTAGAGACATATGAAAATAAACAGAAGGTATTTACTTACCTTTCTATTATTGGACCATTCTAAAAAGGCTTCACAAACTATGTTTTGTATATAGAACTGCAAATTCAATGTGAGAAAATGCCTCAGTCTTCTGCAACAGGGATGTCACTCAACGAAACAAGCTCTATCATTAGGCATGTGGAACACGGACTTCCGGTAGAGACAACAATCACCTCATTTCTTCATTCCACAAATATTTATTAGCACCTACTACATTCAGGCTTCTTTCTATGTACTTAAACAAATAGATTTAATAAATATTGTGTGTTGGAAGGTGATACATTCAATGAAAAAATAAAATAACTAAATACAGGGGATCAGATGGTTGAGGCAGAGAGCAAATTTCGCTAATAGACTGGTGAGATCAGAGAAGGTAAAATGTGAGCAAAGATTTAAAGACATTGAAGAGATCAATTTTTATAGCCACACTTTCTTATTTCTT
This sequence comes from Cnephaeus nilssonii, assembly GCF_951640355.1. Lineage (NCBI taxonomy): Eukaryota > Metazoa > Chordata > Mammalia > Chiroptera > Vespertilionidae > Cnephaeus > Cnephaeus nilssonii. The sequence goes on along the minus strand of NC_137072.1, from coordinate 20,767,765 downwards.
CCCTCCTATTTTCTTCCTCCTATGCTTCCTTGATTTTTGTTAGTCTCTATTAACAATTTAATTGTTTTTAAAACAAAGATGTTCAAATTATTTTGAAAAGTATAAGTCAGAAAGCCAAAGTGGCCTGAAATCTTACCATGCATATAATTTTGGTGTAAATTTTACTACATATCTCTATGCATATGAACACATATATTTGCAATATTTAAAAAATGGTAGCATACTTTATGTGCTATTTTATAATCTGCTATTTCACTACATAGCAATTTTATGTCATTTTTATGGCCTTTAAAAAGCTATATTTTTAAAGCTACTCCATCACATGTTTTTAAAAAATCAAAATATTATAAAAATATATACATTAAAAATCTCTCTCATAGCAATATGTTTGCTGATGGAGGGCAAGGGAAATTAAGGAGAAAATAAACAAATGGGACTAAAATAAAAAGCTGCTGTATAGCAAAAGAAACCATCAACAAAATAAAAAGGGAACCCACTGTCTGGCATAATTGGCCAATGATATATCTGATAAGGGGTTAATTTCCAAAATATATAAGGAGCTCATTCAACTTAACAAAAGGAAAACAAACAATCCAATTAAAAAATGGGCAAAGGATCTAAATAGACATTTCTTCAAAGGGGACATACAGATGGCCAAGAGACATATGAAAAAATGCTCAAAGTCACTAATCATCAGAGAGGCAAATCAAAATGACAATGAGGTATCACCTCACACCTGTTAGAATGGCTACCATCAACAAATCAACAGATGACAAGTGCTGGCTAAGATGTGGAGAAAAAGGAACCCTCCTGCACTGCTGGTGGGAATGCAGACTGGTGCAGCCACTGTGGAAAACAGTATGGAGTTTCCTCAAAAAATTAAAAATGGAACTGCCATTTGACCCAGCAATCCCACTTCTAGGACTATACCCTAAGAAACCCAAGAAACGAATCAGAAAAAATATATGCACCCTTATGTTCACAGCAGCACAATTTACAATAGCTAAGATCTGGAAACAGCCCAAGTAGACGAGTGGATAAAACATCTGTGGTAGCCCTGCCAGCATGGCTCAGTGGTTGAACGTCGACCTATGAACCAGCAGGTCACAGTTGGATTCGTGGTCAGGGCACAGCCTGGGCTGCAGGCTTGGTCCCCAGTAGGGGGCATGCAGGAGATACTCATCATTGATTTTTCTATCTCTTTCTCCCTCTCCCTTCCTCTCTGAAATCAATAAAGAAAATATATATATTAAAAGCTGTGGTACATTTACACAATGAAATACTATCTAGCAGTAAAAAAAGAAGGATGTCTTACCCTTTGAGACAGCATTGGAGGGACCTGGAGAGTATGATGCTGAGCGAAATAAACCAGTCAGAGAAAGATAAGTATCACATGATCTCACTCATATGTGGAATCTAAAGAACAAAATAAACTGATGAACAAAATAGATCCAGAGACATAGAAGCATGGAACAGAGGGAAGGCCCTGGGGGTGGGCGGGTGGATGGAGAGAGATTAACCGGGGAATTTATATGCATGTAAGCATAGCCCATGGACACAGACAATAGTGTGGTGAAAGCCTGGGAGAGGTAGATATAGGGTGAAGGGGGTCAATAGGGTGGGGGGAGAAAATTACACCTGTAATACTTTCAACAATAAAGATAAATTTTTAAAAAGACAAGACGGAAAAAAGAAAAAAAATTCAATCCTATTTTGGTGCCTATTCAACCTTTTCTCCTCTATCATAGAAGCAGGTGGAGTTTCTCATGTACCTTTGCAGTAATACTCTATGTACACACAGCAAATACAGATTTATGTTCTTACTTACCCCCCTTCTTACATAAAAAGTTATATACACTCTACATTGTTTTACACTTGGCTTTTTCATTTAACACCATTAGCGCATAAGGGTCCTTTTCAACTTCAGGTGTATGTTGTGTGGATGTGCTATAGTTTATTTAACTGCTTTCCTATTGATGGTTATGTGGACTCAGACAGTCTGAAATGAAAGGTGACCATGAATTTGAAACAGAATGTGTCAAACAAAATTTAAGAGATGATACTAAATTTTTTCTTTAATATTATAATTGAAGTCAATGGGAAAAATATTTCACAAAACTTCTGAAGTTATCTATTGCTGCATAAAATGTTGAGAGTTCCTGGGAAAATGCTTATAAATAAGATTTGTTCTTTTTTATGTTTCTTTATGTTATAAGCAGCAAAAAATTATAATAAAACATTTAAAATAATACTTCATGTGTTTATTCAGTTTTAAATATTCTGTAAATGTCTATATTTGGCATATATATACATATATATACATATATATGCTATATATATATATATATATATATATATATATATATATATACTGAGTGGCCAGATTATTATGATCTCTGAACGCATAATAATCTGGCCACTCAGTGTGTGTGTGTGTGTATGTATATGTATGTGTGTGTATGTATGTGTGTATATATATATATATATATATATATATATATATTAGAGGCCCAGTGCATGAATTCGTGCATGGGTGGAGTCCGGCCAGCCTGGCCAGGAGGAGGGGACATGGGTGGTTGGCTGGCATACCTGCTGATCGAACTCCTGGTTGAGAGGACAATTTGAATATTAGCCTTTTATTATATAGGATATACACTGAGTGGCCAGATTATTATGCATTCAGAGATCATAATAATCTGGCCACTCAGTATATATATATATATATATATATATATATATATATATATATATATATATATAATATTAATACTGATGGTGAAATTAACTAGAAAGTCTATGTAAAATACTTTTATTTCAAAATTTTTCAGCAACTTCATTTCCTTAAAGGATAACAATTAATCATTTTAAGCTTTACTATAAAACTATTCTTCAAAATCATTTATGTTAGTTTTTAAAAAAATATGTTTTTTATTTATTTCAGAGAGAGGAAGGGAGAGGGAGACAGAAACATGGATGAGAGAGAAACATCAATTAGCTGCCTCCTACACACCCCAGATGGGGACCAAGACCAAAACCCAGGCATGTGCCTTGACCAGGAATTGAAACGGTAACCTCCTGGTGCATGAGCCAATGCTTAAGCAATTGAGCCACACTGGCTGGGCAAAATCATTTATGTTTTAAGAAAGGTAACTAGTAAGTGATAACATAGAATGAATGAATACCATGTGCCAGGAGCACCCAAAACTTATATGATCCTTACAAATCTATGAGTTAGACAATATTATCCATTTTTACAGATAAGAAAACAGGATCAGTAAGGAAAAATGCTATGTCCCAAATTACACATCTTTTCAGTATAAAAGCCAAGATTCAATCCTCAGTGCTTTCTCCCTCTACAGTCTGTGCCTTCCCAGTGCATTATCCTGACTCTCGGGCAGGTTGATTGCAGATGGTCTGGGATCATTTATTTGTTGACAATCCTCAGATAAATCACCTTCCTTTAAATTACAAAAAGAAAAATCATTTTGCCATCTTCTAAATTAAGAAAAGAAAAATCATTTAAGGTTTTGCAAGGTAGGTCAGCTATCTTCCTCCTCACTCCCCCCAGGAATAAGGCAGCTCTGAGAACATGTGATGCATATTAGATAGCAGGTCTTGGCTCCTCAAATCTAATAGTGGGCAGCACATTTCTGTAGACAAACCATTGCCCCTTACCAAGATAAAGCTAGAAGGAAACAGAGAAAAATCTCTCTAGAACACAATCTCAGTTTCTTCCACAGAGAAACCAGATCTGGAGAGATAAGTATGTCACCAAATAAAAGAAACTAAAAGAAAAATGGGGTAATTAGAATCATATCTCCATTTTTGTACAGCACAGCTATGTTATAACAGTTTCCTATGGACAGAAATGTGCTGTTATCTACTGCTAGGGGTTGTCACTTGACACAGTTTATTTTACAGAATTGTATTGGAAAAGAAGTAAAAAGAAAAAGGGGATCCTGTGATTCACATATTGGAAAAATCTTGAGTATAATCTTGTATAATACTCTTGTCTAGGTTGTTGATTTGTTTTTTGAAATGTTTGTGCACTGAGGTTTTTCTTCCCATATCACTGGCCTATCTTCCTCTTTCTCTCAGAATTGGAAAAGTAATTGTGATTTGAGGTTCCCCATTGTAGGTAACTCTGATCGGGAAAGTTCTGAATGCTCTCTGCATAATAAAGTCAGGGCATTCATTTGCAAGAAATAACGTCAAAATGATGTTCATGAAAAAACATGCGTTTTTTTTGTGGGAGACAGGTTCAGAAAGAAAAGGATTCTCATTGCTGGTGAGAATTGTTTGATATTAGGTATTCTGGTAGGAAACCTATTGACTCAGAGTGAAAGGCACCCTTCCAGACACGTGTCCCAGTATATCCCAACTCTATAGGCATTCTAACACCTTCAGTCAAGAATGCTTCAATTTCATGGAATCCTGTATGCATTCACTTCAGAGCAGGTCCACGGAGATGATATCTGGGACTGTGGAGGAGGGACAGCCCCATTCACCTCAGTCAATAACAGGCAGCACATCCCTTAAGGGCTGTGGGCAGTGAAGTACACGTACCTGAGAGAAATTATGTAGCTGGAGAAATTAAAAGGTCTTTTTCCCAAATTTCCTCTTCTCAGAGGAGAGCTAGGGATTCATACCATGAGACCAAAAGAAAGTGATTACCACAGGAGTTACACACATGCACAAATATTTTTAATTGATTTTTTTTTAGAGAGAGGAACTATCCTATATAATAAAAGCCTAATATGCTAAGTGTCCCATCATCTGGTCATCCTTTCAACCAATCAAAGTGTAATATGCTAATGATATACTAAGGCCACTCAAGCACTCGCTATGATGTGCATTGACCACCAGGGGGCAGATGCTTTGACCAGTAGGTTAGCTTGCTGCTGGGGTCCAGCTGATCAGGACTGAGCAAGATGGGCCGTGCATGCCCTGGAGCCCTCCCGCGTTCCCTCCCTTGTTGGCCAACCTCCTGCATCCCTCCCCGGCCTCAATTGTGCACTGGTGGGGTTCCTTGGCCTGGCCTGTGCCCTCTTACAATCCAGGACCCCTCGGGGATGTCAGAGAGCCGTTTCAGCCCGATCCTACTCAATGCAGGAGTTTCCCCCGGCAGTGGAAGCACCGCTCAGCCAGAAGCCGGGCTCACAGGGAGCAGGGAGCAGGCCTAAGCCATCAGTCAGACATCCCCCAAGGGCTTCTGGACTGCGAGAGGGTACAGGCTGGGCTGAGGGACCGCCCCTCCCTCCCCCCCGAGTGCACAGATTTTGTGCACTGGGCCTCTAGTATCTCTAGTCTGGGATCCCTCTCACAATCTAGGACTGCTGGCTCCCAACCGCTCACCTGCCTGCTTGCCTGATTGCCCCTAACCACTCCCCTGCCAGCCTGATCAACACCTAACTTCTCCCCTGCCGGCCCGATTTCCCCTGACTGCCCTCCCCTGCCAGCATGGTCACCCCTAACTGTCCTCCCCTGCAGGCCTGGTTGCCCCTAACTGCCCTCCCCTGCAGGCCTAGTTCCCTCCAACTGTCCTCCCCTGCAGGCCTAGTTCCCCCCAACTGCCCTCTCCTGCTGGCCTGATTGCCCACAACTGCCCTCCCCTGCCAGCCATCTTGTGGTGGCCATCTTGTGTCCACATGGGGGCAGCAATCTTTAACCACATGGGGGAGGCCATTTTGTGTGTTGGAGTGACAGTCAATTTGCATATTACTCTTTTATTAGATAGGTGAGAGAGAGAGAGAGAGAGAGAGAGAGAGAGAGAGAGAGAGACAGATACAGGGAGACAGAGAGAGAGAGATGAGAGAGAAACATCAATCTGTTACCTCCTGAAACCAGGGTATGTGCCTGATTGGAAATTGAACCCGCCACCTTTTGGTGTATGGGATGATGCTCCAATCAACTGAGCCACACCAGTGAGGGCCACAAATATCTATACTAATAAAAGGGTAATATGCTAATTGGACAGGGAGACCTTCTGGGAGACCTTCTGGACAAAGCCATGGTGGCGGGGCCAAGGCAGAGGCGGTTAGGGGTGAGCAGACCAGCGGGGGGGGGGGGGGGGCAGTTGGGGGTGATCAGGCCAGCAGGGTGGCAGTTGGGGGTGAGCAGGCCAGCAGGTGGGGCAGTTGGGGCTGAGCAGGCCAGCAGGCAGAGTGGTTAGGGGTGATCAGGCAGGCAGGCCTAGTTCCCCCCAACTGCCCTCTCCTGCTGGCCTGATTGCCCACTGCTGGTGAGGAACCAGCAGTCTCAGATTGTGAGAGGGATGTCCGTCTGCCGGTGGGCCTAAACTGGTAGTCGGAACAACCCCCAAGGAGTCCCAGATTGTAGAGGGTGCAGGCTGGGCTGAGGGACACCGCCCTCTCTGTGCACGAATTTTGTGCACCGGGCCACTAATTTTTTTATAAGAAATAATGGAAAATTTGGCATTGGAGATATTAGTCACACTTGTATGTTTTAAATGTGGGCAAAAATAGATTTACAGTTGTAATACAAATAAATAATACAATCTAATATGCTAATAGAGAAATATGCAAATTAGCCAAGACACTGTAATGTCATGACTGATCTACAAGCATTGGAGAGCTACAGGAGGGTGGGGCAGCAAGCTACGAGTGGCGGAGAGCTACCAGTGGCGGTGGGTGGGGTGGCCAACTGAGGCAAGCGGCAGCAAGCTACTCACGCATGGATTTGTGCACAGGTCTAGTAGTAATAAATAATAATCCAAGAATAAACTCTGTGTTTCATGTATTCACAGCTGTTAACCTACTTTTGCCCACCCTGTATTTTTGTGGCATGTCAAATGAAAATTCAAAATAGGGATTATCTCTGGGAAGGGAATAAAATCTGTGAGGGAGTTTAAATAGATTTTTTTTTTTTTTTGCTTGGGCAAGTCAGTTAAACATTTATTGAACACCCACATTAAGTTATGCACCCATACATTTTAAGATGAATTCCTTCAAGTAGACCTCTACATTTTTGTAGGGAAGTGTTTAGATAGAATGGAATAGGAAACATACACTACACACAAAAACACAAGAAGTAATCATTATTAAGATAGAAGACAGTAGAGTACCTAATTGGACATAATTGTTTTGGGGGCTCTAATTTAATATAAAACATACTGATCCATTTTAGAATTTGCTAAAAATAATTTAATCACAAATCCCCAAACACAGAGATAATGATATTATTATTATTTTAAATTAAATTTATTAGGGTGACATTGGTTATTAAGACTATATAGGTTTCAAATATACAATTCTATGATATCTCATCTGTATATTGCACTGTGTGCCTACCACCAAAATAGGTTTTTAAGTGTACTTGTTAAATTTTATATCTTAAAAAATATTCTGGCCCTAGCCAGTTTGGCTCAGTGGACAGAGAGTCGGCTTGCAGACTGAAGGGTCCCAAGTTGAATTCCGGTCAAGGGCATGTACCTCAGTTGCAGGCTTGATGCCAGGCCTTCATCAGGGTGCATGCCAGAGGGAACCAATGGATGTGTCTCTCTCACTTTGATGTTTCTCTCTCTGTCTCTCCCCCTCCCTCCTCTCTCTCAAAAAGTAAATTGAAAAATATCCTCAGATGAGGATTAAAAAAAAAAATTCTGAAATAAGTATGCTAACCTTTAACATTTGTTAAGCTGGATGGTTTACTCATGTATGTTAAAATGAATTTCACTCCGTTTTTCTGGTGGTTTGAAATATTTTATATGATACGTAGGTATTGACTTGAGAATCCATGCCAATCTTCTTCTGGTGTGCCTCCTTGAGCTTAGAGACTGGAAAACTAAGAACTAGACTCTCTTCCAGCGAGGGTGCCTGGTACGAGTTAGGTTCTATCAACACAAGACTTAATTGGAATTGGCTTAGTGGAGGAGACAGATGGAAGGCAAGATGGTCCAGAAACTGGTAGCTGTGGTGCAGCTTCCCCGGCGAAGCAGAGGTGGCATATTTTGGAGCTCGCAGGCTCTTGCGGACCATGCTGCAGGTAGGGTAAAATCAAGCAGGAGATCAGCAGAGATAGTTTCAGAAATGTGGAAATATGCACATTTTATAAGCTGAGCAAAAATCCAAGGATCATGCAGGGCTGGGAGATAGTTAAGCTCCGAGTGGCTAGAACACAGAGAACTTGTTAAATATGCAGAGCAGTCGACAGAGATCCCAAATGGTCACAGTTTAGCAGTAGGATAAAATTACCCCCTGATTAAACACTCTAGACATATCTGAAAAAAGCTCATAAACTAGCTTCAAAAGGTCAAATTGACATGTAAGTAACTTAACTGCCTGTCAGCCAAAACAAAGTTCAACACTCTTTACAGGAAGAAAAAATTTCAGATGTTCAACAACATAATATTCACAATGTCCAACATTCAATAAAAAAGTCGACATGAAAAAAAAAGATCCAGAAATAGCAGCAATGATGGAATATGCAGAAAAAACATTTAAAACTATAATAAATATGTTCAAGTATCCAATGGAAAACAAGAACATAATGAGGAGAGAAAAAAAAGATAACTAAATAGAACAAAGTAGAACTTTCTAGAAGTGAAAATACAGTATCTGAAATAAAAATTTCACTGAATGGGATTAGCAGAAGGTTAGTGGGGAAGAAGATCAGTGAACTTTAAAACATTGCAAAAGACACTGTCCAAACTGAAGTAAAAGAAGCATGAAAGGTTAAAAAAATGAACAGAGCCTGGGCACCCTGTGGGCCAGCGATATCAGTGGTCCAGATACATGTAATTAGAGTGCAGGAGAGGAGACAGGAGAAAACAAAAGTCCTTAAAATAAAAAGCTATGCGAAGAAACAGTAGCCACAGATTTTCCAAATGAAATGAAAAAAAATTCATAACCAAATGGTTGAGAAACAGTGAAAAATGTATAATCTTAAAAGCAGTATGGAGAGAAGGGGTGGAAAGACATATTACACACAAGAGAAAAAAAGAATAATCACTGACTTCTTATCAGAAAGGATCCAAGCTTAAGAGATGTAGCAACATTTCTAAAGTTATGAAAGGGGAAATAAAAAGGTGTCTCGCCCAGCCAGTGTGGCTCAGGGGTTGAGCGTCCACCTGTGAACCAGGAGATCATGGTTCAATTCTGGGTCAGGATTGTAGGCTTGATCCCAGGGTGTGTGTGTGTGTGTGTGTGTGTGTGTGTGTGTGTGTGTATGTGTGTATGTGTGTGTGGTACAGGAGGCAGTCCATTGATTATTCTTTCTCATCATTGATGTTTCAGTCTCTCTCCCCCTTTCCCTTCATCTCTGAAATCAATAAAAGAATATATTTTTAAAAAGGTGTCTTAAGGCATCTGCCAACAACAATTGGGGCTGCCAGTTTCATCGTGTCTATCAGGGGATAGCACCCGTGCCTCATAGGAAACTTCATAATTATTCTTCCACGGAGAGCCCCAAACATCTCTTCCTGTGCCTCACTGCTCTGCTTGGATCACATGCCTACTGCTGAACCAATGCTCTGGCCTGGAAAATAGGAAAAATAAGATACCTTGATTGACTAAAGCCAATCAAGGCTCATCCTGGACCTGGGGAGGGGTTAGTCACGTCTAAACCCTGCTATTGGGGAACATGGGGTCTTACAGAACGGTGGTACAAAGGAACAGATGCTGGGGAGTCAGCCAACAAATACCTGGAAGAGATGGCTTTTGGATGGCTATAAGGACAATAAATTTTAATTCTCAATCTAAGAGGCTCTAAAGACTAATAACTTAGCATTACTCAGCTATAGCTATTTCATTAGTCTACTTGCTCTTTCCAATCAAAGAAATTTCGGGGGAATTTGAATGGGCTTACCCTTAATACCATTTAGATCAAATATGAGATAGACTCAATGATGATTTTCATGGCTTCCAGAAAAGATGCACCATTCCCATTCTCTTTCCTCCTCCCTATCCCACGTGACAGTCTCTTTTCTCTCCTTCCTCCTCCTGCTCTCGTTACTCCCACTCTTTTTGTTCTGAATACCTTGTTTATAATAACACAGGGGGAGCAATCTTTGAGTTGAGTACAATATCAAATACAATTTGTTTGATAGTGCTGCTGCTTTAAAAAAATGTCCTATGGATATCGAGTCTCTGATTTTTCTAATGGCTATTAAATGTAAAACTGGTTAGTGTTACATGTAAAAAGAACAAATATCCTAACTGTGAGCTCTTTGCGATGGTAAAACCAGTTTAAGAGTGAGGATTAGAACCTCTGCAAACAGAAACACTCTTGCTTACTGTACCCAGTTTTCTCAAACTTCCATTAAAGATGTTTCCCCAGTGACTGTCATGGAAGAAAAGTGTAATTTCCTAAGCCTGCTTAGGCCCTTTTAGCCTTGCCTGAGTCTAACACTTTGGGAACAAATTTTGATTTTTCTAGAAATGATATGTAACTAGTTGCAGAGTTTGCTGATAATAGGAAAACACATCAATAATGCACGATCTATAATTTCACTTGTTTAGCATGCTATTATATAATTAGCAATTTTAGATTACTATAATAATCAAAAGAGCATATATTTTATAATGTACTGACCACATGGCCCACAGAATATCATAATTCTTAAGAAAATGCTTGCCTCTGAGTATTTTTAAAATTCATACAGTAGACAGTCAGCTTGTCTAGCTTCTCAGCTGCAAACCAGTTAACAGATCCAGAGTGAATTTTAAAAATGCCAACCCTGCTATCTGATGAGCCTGCTATCCTGCCAGATTCCACTGATGGAAGAATGTTTTTCACAGCTTGACTATCATTCCTGAAAAAATATCCAACTGAACACAGAAATGTGCTGTCCAAAAGAATATAGTGAGAGCCACAGATGTAATTTTTAATTTCCTAGTCACCATACAAAAGGCAAGAAGAAATAGGTGAGATTAATTTTAATAATTATTTTATTTAGCCCAAGATTTTTAAAATACTTGATTTCAACATGCAATCAGTATCGTATTATTTGATATATTTTTATAGTATGTTTTCCCAATGTGGTGTGCATATTATACTTATAGCACAACTCAATTTGGACCAGACACATTTCAATTGCTCCATAGCCACGTGTGACTAGTGGCTGCCATATGGGACAGCACAGCTTTTAATATCATAAATATCAAGACCTTGCTTTCCTCGCCCTCCCTCCCTGAAATGGATCTACTTACACTACCAGGGAGAGGACCGTGCTGACGCACTGGGCGCCAGCTCTTTGGTGCTCAGGGCATTTGCATCTGTGGCCAGGAGCCTGGATGATGGCGCCTCACACATGTGAAGAAAGCCTCCTGCAGCCAGGCCAGGAAAGGAGGCTTGGAAAAGAAGGACATCCCTGACTACTTAAAAAAACGAAGTGTATTTATATTTGTCCTGGTGCTCATTTAGTTTGAAATACAGGGTGATTTAGCTTCAAATAGCTTCTTAACCTGCTTTCTTTCTTCACATGATCATTAAATATGAGAGTAGATTAATGTTGGAAGGTAATTGTCAGTTATACCAACTTTGGCGAGATGTTATGAAGACAGCAAACATTTTGGATGGGGCAAAGTTTTCTCTTGGCATAAGAAGACCTGGGCATATAACACATACTGTAGATATACAGGTGTCCCCAAAAATGTATACACACTTCAAATAATTATTAATTCCAATGGGTTAAATCTGCAAAGGAAAAAAAAAAACATCAATTGAGCTATCAGTCTCACCAGTAGCACAAATCAAAGCGGCTCTCCCAGAAAACAGAGCCGCTTGCTCCTGCTGTGAGCCGGATGTCTCTTTCCTTCTGGCTCATCCTTCCCAGTAGGGTGCCTTTCTTTGAGGGGAAAAAGTGTGTAGGCTATTTCCAAGCACCTGACAAAGAAGGTGATAATGAGAACTGGTCAGCCACATAGCTATTTACGTGGTTAAAGATAGAAAATGATACTGGCTACAACCCAGTCTTTCCATAGCTTAGTGACTATTTTGACATAACCTATTCTGAAAAGAGTGAAATCATTTTATAATGTTGGTGTTGAGGGAATGAGGCCGAGGATTCCATGGTGTATCATTTGTTCTATTTCAAAGAATATGACTTAACCCCTGATGTATCTGAACGAGGTGAAAAGCCATATCACCAGGGCGTTACAGGGCTTGGTTAGAAAATAAGCTGGCAACAATAGATGGGGCAGGAAATTAAACTTCTCTAATTCTCCACAGGCTTTTGGAAATGTTTTTGCTTGACTCATACTTCTGGGAAACTCTCTGCCCAGGTGAATAATGACATTAAAATATTCAAGAATAAAAGAAGTTAATATAATATTAATTTTTATGTGCAAAACAGACCCCCATGTCCCCTAATAAAGAAAATGACAAAATAAAACAATGAGAGTTCTGAATTTACTTTTTAAAAAAAAATCAATTTTAGTGAAATATAATTGACATAAAACATTGAAGGTATTTAAAATGAACTTCCTGGTGATTTGATATGTCTACCTGTGAAAGGATTCCCCCACCCAGTCTCCCCAGCTAGTTAATTAACACCCATCACCTCGCAGAAAAGTCAGTGCTAGCTACGTAGCTACAGAGCTACTGCTTGTATTTAGTAAAAGGATTGAAGGTCCAGCTCTGTGAAGGTATTTTTCAACAGCAGCAGGAATTTTATCTCCAGATAACCCTAGACAAGGCCTATAACCCACCCAAACCCATTACAACCCTCCCTAACTTCTGACTTGAGGAGGAAGGAGGAAAAAGAGAGAAAGATGGTGATCACATATTTAAAAAACCATGGCTCTGGCTTCTCCATCTACCTTGTGCCACAGTCAGCCTTTACTTCCTGAGAAAGACCTGAACAACAAATGCATTCGAGCAGAGAGCACAGCTAAAGTTGTACCAGAGCTTTTCTTTGTGAACATTCTCTCTGGGAAAGCTTATCACTCTCATGAATTCAGATTCCATTTGTATTTCAACAATTCCTAGATCTTCAGACCTATAAACAGAGCTTCATAGAAGACATCTCAGAACACTTGGTTGTAACCTGTAGGTGTGTCAAACTCAGCAAGTCCAACTGAGCTTGGGATGTTCCCATGACAAACCTGTCTTCTTCCACTGTTCTCTGTTTCAGTGGATGGATGGCACCACCATGTCCCTGGTTGCCCAAGTCTGTCACCTAAAAGTCATCTATGACACCTCCCACATCATTATTCTAACTTCCAGTCAATCACCAAATCCTGTTGATTCCAGCTCCTGCATATCAAATCCGTCCACTTCAGCTGAAGGCGAAGGGCACAGTTCTTCAGACTACCAAGTCTTCCCAAGACTTCTGACATCATCTGCAAGTATGGGGGTTCCCAGAGCCATCCTTAGTTCAGACTAGCTGGCTAAAAATTCAGGAGTCTCAGGGACTCTCTCTGGTTTGATAATTTGGGAGAATGACTCACAGAACTCAGGAAATTATTATGATGTATATGATTACAATTTTATTATAGCAAAGGACACAAAACAGAACCAGCCAAAGGAAGAGATGCAGAGGGCAGAATCTGGAGCCGAGAGGGCTCCAAACTAAAGCTCCATGTACTCAGTGACGCCTTGTTCTCCTGGTGTCTACATGTGGCAATTCACACACGGAGTGTTGCCACCCTAAGAAGCTTATAGGAGCATAGTTAACCAGGTATTTTTTGAGGCTTTATTAAGTTGGGCATGCTTGATTGAATCATGGTCCACATTCAATCTTCAGCTTTCTCCCATCCTTAAAGATCAGACTGGTATCGTGTGGCTCAAAGTCCCAACTCTCTAATCATATGATTGGTCTTTTTGGTGTGGCCAGTACTCACTTTAAGACATTTGGTGCAGGCAAGACCCCCACACTGAGCCATCTCTTAGCATAACCTATCAGGTGTCCATCATAAGTCATCTCATTAGCATAAACCATGACTAGCAACACATTCCTATTACTTGGGGCATTCCAAGGGTATAAAGGTTAACTCCCAGGAGCAGGGACAAAGGCCAGACTTCACTTTGAGTAAAGTGAATCATCACTACACAGCATCTTAGAACTGGCTGGTTGGCGTCCTGGACAGACAGATTGCATACATTTCCCTAAGTGTATATATAGGCCCAAAACCAAGGGGAAAAAAAACCACAAACAAACAATTGGGGCTTAGGGAGATTTGAGTCTTCAAATGCTATCAACACACTTTATTTTGTTTTCAGTTCCTTAAACTTCATGGTAGAAGGGAAGATTTAATATTACCAGACAGAGAAGGGAGAGAGGACCTAAATAATGACCAGAGTAGCGCTTAGTTCAACCAAAGGTTCCAACAATTTTACCTTGCCTTTCTCTGGTGATTTATAGTTTACGAAATGCTTCATATACCTTATCCCTTGCATTGTTAGTCACAAGTAAAAAAGAGCATAAATAAATAATTCAAAGATTGAGTGACAACATAGCAAAAAGATCATTCAACATTTTCATTGGAGAATTAAGTTGTACTAGAATTCATTTTTCTAGCAGGGCAGAAGCATCATTACATGACAATTGATATACTAATTTAGTTTCATCTAAGAACTCTGTGATGTGGCTATCCTTTGTTAATATAGTTCAAGATGTTTTATTAATTTAGAAGTTCAAAAAATTTACTGCATTTAGCAGGATAAAAATAAAGTTTCATATTATATATATCTCATATACATAGGAGAGACCCAGGAAAACTGAGTAACTCACAAAAATTCAAAATTTGATAGACGGTAGTTTTTTCTCTAAAGTCAAGCTTAAGTTAGTGTGACGTAAAAATTAAGGTAAAGCAGAAGAAAAAAAAACAACCCCACCACACCCATTTGTCATTTAAGCAGAATATTTACCTACCCCTTTTCCCTAAATAGGTAGAAATTCTATCATGTCTCTTTTTTAGAATGTGTGAAAGTTTTTTTTTACTTTAATATAATACCAACTTATCTATCAGGAATTTTCAGATGCAGAGAGTTATGCCCTCAACCTTTGTTCCTTTATAATTTCTATATTTGAACTTTTTACAAATTTATACTTATCAACTAATAAGGCTTAGCTATAATGATATTTTTCTTAGTCTTTTAAAAAATTGTTCCAGATACTTTATTTTTTTAAAATGACTAAAGGAATTGAGGTTATAATAGAAGACTGAGCTCACACAGAAGCCTTATTACTCTCAAGCCCTAGAAAAAAAAAGAGAAGATGGAATACAATAAACTGGTAAATCTATACCTGCTCTAGAAAACAAGGGAGCAGTTGAAGACCAAAACTATGAGGCACTTGTCAACTATGGACAGCAGACAGGTTCAAAATTTTAAAACCATAGTTGGAAATGTAAGAACTGAAATTAAAGATCTTTTATGAATTAATAGATGTATTCTAGTGTATCAGATAGGGAGGTAGAGAAGCAGAACCAATAGGAGATGTAGGTAAATATATATATTCCTATGTACAGAGAAATTTGTTATAGGGAATTGTCTTAGCCACTTACACAATTGTGGGAGCTAGTTAAGCAGTCCCTATAATGCTATTGTCTCTGCATTTGATAATGAAGCTTGAAGTCCACAGGGCAGGCAATCAACATGGGAAGATCATGAGCAGGATGGAATCCACAAACACCAGCTGGGACCTGATGAGGAGAGACTAAAACCTGCACCTATTTTTGTTACTTCTGACGTTGGTGACAAGGGTATCCTGAAGAAGTTGGGCTCTGTGTCACAGAGCTAAACATGCACATCTGGTTCAGGGGTCAGAGAAGTGGAAGGTTGATCCACAGGAAGATAGAACAATTGCAGGTTTAGCTGCAACTGCTTCATGCCTATGCAATGCTTCAGCAGATCAGTAACAACATGTGTGAGCATTCTAACCAGAAACATACAAGAAAGGGAATTCTGGGAAATGTAGTTCACTCTAGTCAAGTTGGGACATTACAAAGCATCACATCCAGGAAGAAGAAAAATATATTTAAGAAAAAAAAAAAGTGGAATATAAGATACAAAATAAATAAATACGTGAAACGGATTATTAAATTTAAATGTGTTGATTTTTTTAATTCAAAGCAATAAAAAATCGGAAATAATATTTTAGAAGAACTCAATATATGAAACAGAAGGAGTAAGGCAGGTAGGAGTAGAGGGAAAGGAAGAAACAAAATGTTGCTAAGATTCTGCTATGACTCAGGGAGAGATATGGAAACAATCAAAGTGTCCTTCAATAGATGATTGGGTATGAGTCATAGTATATCTAGTAATTTTTATTAGATATTGGATGTTACAAAAATTATGTTGTTATGAAATTATGATGCTTAATTTTTTTTACAGCTTTCTTTAAAGAGTCTTGAATATTGTTATGACTGGTAAGGGAAGTTATTTGTGGATCAGCTTGATGCTTACTTAGAAGCTTTGTTTAGGAGGGTGTATAGTAGCCTTTACCCTAGGCTACTTAAACACTATTACATCTATCCTCTCTACATAATGCTCCCTTTTTTTAGTATTACCTTTCCATTATAGCTGGTTAGAAAATCAAACACCTTCCAGTCTCCTGTGAGCTCTGGTGATTTTTCATTTTACAGCTCCTTCGCAGGGCCTCCGGAACTTCTTCTGCACTGCACACGTGCAACTCGGCATTCAGCCCAACATTCAACAGACCGTTGTGCACATTTACAGATCTCGGGAGCTCTAGCTCTGCCCAGTTTTCTTTTCCTCAGTATTCTGCCTTGCAAATTTCCTTCACCTCGGCATTCCCAAACTCATATTTCTGTCTCTTAACTCAGCTAAACCACTGTGGCCTGCTTGGCTCCCCGTCTCTGTGCTGCAATCTGGAAAGTGCCTCTAGGCAGAAGCCAGAGGTGATTGATTATTAGTTTCACATTATTTGTTTCATTTTTCTAAAGTATTACAGGCCTGGCTATTTACAACATCTAAAAACTCTTGTTTCAGACATTTTTGTTCAGCTTTTAGTTGTTTATGGCTAGTTCAATACCTTCTCCATTTTCTGTTGGTTGAATCATTAAGCCTACGAGTCACATGAAAAATGACCTATACTGCTGGACTTTTAGATACATGAACCAATAAATTTCCTTTTTATTTTAAGACAGTATGAGTTGGATTTTTCTGCTGCCAGCTCCCCACATTTGTATCCTATGTGAAACACTATATTCAGAGTTGTATTCACAGCCAAAAACTGAAATATTTACATAGTATTCTGTATTTCCTCCTGCATTTTCCCAACTTCATTTTTAGCAAAGCAAACATTTTTTTCTAATTCAGTTCAGTTACCTTCTATATACATTTATTAATTACCTGAATATAAGTCAGATGTTATGCTAAACTCTAAGAGTGTAAAGATAAAGTTCCTGCTCTCAAGAAGCGAATAGTCTGCTAAGGGAAATTTACATAGAGGCAAATAAGGACAGTACAGTTTGCTGTGGATTAAATTGTGTCCCCAAAAAATATATGTAACAATCCTAACTGTGAAGGTGGTTTTATCTGGAAAAAGAGTCTTTGAAGAGGTAATTAAATTAAGAGGATGTCATGCTGAATGAGAATGGGATCTAATACAATGGCTGATGTCTTTATAAAAAGTAGGAAATTTGGACACAAATACACAAGGAAGAGAATGCTATGTGAAGACAGAGACACAGAGACACAGGGGAGAAGGCCACTAAAAGACTGAAAGTAAAAATAAATAAATAAATAAATAAATCCTATATAATAAAGAGCTAGCATGTTAATTAGACTGAACAGCAGAATGACCATCTGGACGACCTTCCAGACGACCATCTGGATGACCTTTCAGATGAAGCCAGGGCTGTGAGGGCCAAGCCCCTTGCACAAATTCGTGCATCGGGCCTCTAGTGAGTAAGTAAATAAATAAATAAATAGTTGTGGTAAGATATACCATGCAATCATCAAAAAAGGCTGAATTAGATATTAATAAAAAAAGTAAATTTGAGGAGGGATATTTCATAATGATAAAAGGATTAATTTGACAGGAAAACATAAAAAAAATCCTAACTTTGTATGCTGCTGATATCATAGTTTGAAAATTTATAAAACAAAATTTGAAAATACAATAGAAAAATTAACAAATCACCATTATAGTTAGAGATTCACAAACCTTTCTCAGTCACTAGGAGGGAAAGTAGGCAAAACATCAGTAAAGATAAAAGATGTGAATAGTGCAATTAACAAACAACTACAGAATACACATTCATTTGAAGTATACATGGACATTTATCAAAACAGAGCATAGCCTAGTTCATAACAAAGCAAGTCTTATCAAATTTCAAAAGATAAAAATTATAGTGTGTTTTTTGATCAAGGTGAAAATAAACTAAAAATCAACAAAAAATACCTTAAAATATTTGGAAATTAAGCAAGATACCTTTGAGTAAACCATAGTTTAAAGAAAAAAAAAACACACGGAAAATATTGGAAAATACTTTTAATGAATGATGTGTCAAAAGTTTTAGGATACTGTTAAAGCAGTGTATTCTTTTTTTTTAAGATTAGAGAGAGAGGAGGAAGAGGAAGAGAGAGAGAGACATCAATGAAAGAGGGAGACATTGATCAGCTGCCTCCTGCACACCAGCTATTGGGGATTGAGCCTGTATTCCAGGCATGTGCCCTGACTGGGAATCCAACCGGCAACCTTTTGGTACAAGGGATGATGCCCAACCAACAGAGCCACACTGGCCAAGGCAAGCAGTGTGCTCTTAATGCCTATATTACAAATATTTATTCATAATGGCCCCATACTAGAAACTACCAAAATATTTATCAACAATAGGAAGAATACATAAAATAGAATAATTATATCAATGAAACAGATTGAACTACTGCTATAAGCAGCAATGTGGATGAATCTCACAGACACAATGCTGAGTGAAAAAAAGCTATACATAACACAGTAGATGTCGTATGATGCCATTTATATGAAGTTCAAAAACAGTCAAAATTGTTCATGATGTTACAGATCAAAACAAGGGTTACCTTTGGAATGTATTGACCGGGAGGGGTACAAAGGTGCCTTCTGCAGTGCTAAAAATGTTCTCTGTCTTGATCTGGGTGGTTGTTACACAGGCATATGTATGTTAAAATTCATCAAATTACACTTGGCTGTATTTTACTGTGTGTAATTTGTACTTCAATAAATAAGTAAAAAAAAAAACCTCATAAAGTTAATCCAACTTCACTATTCTCTTTGAAATTCTCCTGGCTCTTCTTGCTTTCTTTATTTTGCCATCATTAAAATTTTAGAATCATTGCGGTGGCTGCGGAGATGTATTACTCGGATTTCCTTTCAAGAGAAGCTGCAGTGAAAGAAGTAAGTGCTGCTTTCATGCTGTCCTGGGCCCCTCCTGGCCTTTGATGAGGACACAGTGGAGATAGTGGGCCAGGACAGTGTTTGCTTTGGGGATCCCTATCAGGCTGCTGGGGACTTGCTCAGAGCTGCACTGCAGTCTCAGGCTCTCCCTCCACAATTCTTTCCACCCCCCTCTTCGTTCACAGGTTCAGTCCTGCATGGTGGTCCACCTACTCCTGTTTCCTCTCTGCTTTATCGCTCCCAAGCGTTTCCCCAATAAATCTCTTACACGTCTAATTCTGTTTTGACATCAACAAGATCGGAAAGGTGGAGCCTGTAGTTTTTTCTCCCAAATAAACAATTCAGCCATTCCTCTCTGGTTCTAGCAGCTTCCTGTGGCACTGACCGGGAGCAGAGCTTGGTTCTTCGTTGTCTAAGATCCGCAGACATCTCATCTTCCACCAGTCTGAAGGAGAGAGATCCCCTCTCATTTGAGAGAAGGCATATGTTGTCACAACACATCTGTGATCACTCTTTTTCTTCAAGTGGGATGCACACTGATTTCTCTTAAACCTCACGACCTCTAGCAAACTGGTGAATACCTCAATAGTGCAATTACAGAAGCTGAGTTCAGAGTCAAAGATGTAAAAACTAGACTAACAACTAAATGACAGCTACTTATGGACCCAGTCCACTAAGTTAAGCTGATTTTAAAGGCCCACGAGTCAAGTACACAATGAGCATCGTTTACTTTGCAACTCTATCCTTCAGGCTGGTAAATGATCTTTTCTGTAGTGTGGCTGCCTTTCATGTGAGGAGATCCTATTTTTCACAGTGGGTGCTCAGTAGCATTACCCTTTTGAATAGTCGACAGGGTTCCCCACTGTTTCATGACCATTTGCAGAACAGTGTCAGTCCCTTGGGGCCCTTAGTTTTTTTTTCTCCTCAGTACAAGACAAATGCACTGAAATTGTGCCAAGATTTTGCTTAACTAGAGCATCAGATAAAGAGGATTTACAGGCAAAGAACTCCCTTGAACAACAGCCAAAAAAGCAGATAACTTTTAAATAACACAACGTGGTGGAAGAAACTGCCTGTGGCAATCCGCTGTTGAGAAAAAGAGCAAGTATTCACAGTACATGTTGGCAAAGTATATATGCTTAAGCTCTAGAAAAGGTGAAAGTTTACCATGCTGTTTATGGGTTTTCTTACATCGCTAAGACTGTAATCAATGTTATAAACAAAAGTTTTACAATTTTATTATTTATCTTCAACCAATTTCAATTGATTTATGACACTCATCTACATGGCTAATTCAAATCGAATAAAAAGAACGTATTATGATACATTACCTAATATTACACATATGTACCCCCTCACTTTAAGCAAATTTAGGTTTATAAAATAGATAACTAATAGATAATTGCTTTCTTTTACCAAAGGACTCTTCTTTTTCTATATAAAGTGATTCATCTTCAGATTTCTCTAAATGTTCTTAAAGTATAACAAGGTTTCAAAAATTATTTTCAAAATCATATTTTCTGGAATATATCTGCTGAATCAAATGAAGTTTGTTATGCTAAAGACTCTCAAGTTGTTAACCTGGGAGATATGATAGTATTATGAGGTTCAATTAGCTTCCAAAACCACAGTACCTGTGGGTGGTGCATGAGGTGACAGTACTTAAGGACACCGATTTTAAAACATGCTTAATATGAGGAGACAAATGATCTCCTAGCCACGGAAATAACTACGTAGGTTGGAGCAGAGTCCAGGGGAGAAATGCTGAGTCTGAAGGTCAGTAATAATCCAGATATCTGCGGTGGGGTAGAAAAATCCATCAGATTTCTCACTCTCCTAGTTCATATTCACCAACCATATTCAGATAGCTAATTTGCTGCTCAAGTACCTTAATACCAGGAAAGAAAGTACACTGATTTAGAGGAAGTGTGAATAGCTCTCATAGATTGTTTAACATGTGTTTGATGACCTCCCCGTGTATGGATAATGTCAGGTTACCGGATGGAACTGTTGGAGACAAAATCCTATAGACCCAGAACAGAACTAGTGGTCAACAAGACTTCAGATGAGTGTTTTTCAAACATTTTCACACATGGCAAATTCAGACAATGATAATATTTATAAATCACACTGAGATGAACTAGAGGAGACTTGTGGGAGTCAGAATAAGACTAGGTGAAAAAAATTATTACATTTTCTTTTTAGTACATATTTATGATAAAGAAAAAAGAGAAGTTTGTAACAAATTTACAAATAAATTAGTCTTACATTTCTATTTTTTCTGTTTTTATTTTAAAATTTATCTTTATTGTTGAAAGTTTTACAGATGTCCCCTTTATTTTTGTTCCCCCCCCCTTGGACCCCCTTCACCCCGCAACTGCCCCTCCAAGGCCTTCGCCACACTACTGTCTGTGTCTATGGGCTATGCATATCCTATGTAATAAAAGCCTAATATGCAAATTGTCCCCTTGACTGGAGTTCCACTGGGAGTTTGACCTCTCGACCAGTCGCTATGATGCACACTGACCACCAGGGGGCAGACGCTCCAACCAATAGGTTAGCTTGCTGCGGGCGCTGGTGGGCTGGACTGGAAAGTGAGGTGTGAGGTGAGAGCCATCGGAAGCTCCCAGGGTTTGGCCCAAACCCCAGGCAGAGGCGGGGCCTGGAGCCCGGAGGGACCAGGTGGCGAGGGAGGCTGCTTCCCATGATCGGAGAGCTGTGGACTGCGCAGCCCTCAGTGCGCAATTTATAAACTTCAGAGCTGCTTCTTTTCATTTGTTAAGTTTCACAAACTACTCCAGGAGAGTGGGTAGCACCATTATGAGGAGATGGGCCAGGCGCTCCTGCCTGAGGCCAAGGGGTGGCCTCAGGCTCCCTGGGATGCAGCAGAGAGGAGGGTGGGACTGAACTGAGTCGGAGAAACCGAGTCCAAAACTTGAAAGGAAGCAGGAGGCAGGGAGGGGCGCAGGGGCTAGAAAAGCTGCAGGGTGTGGGCAGCCAAGGAGCCCGGTGCCTCTCCCATGGGGCAGGCTCCATGTCCCTCCCTTCTCCTCCCCATGACCTGTCACCCCAGCTCTCCTCCCAGGCCCCGCCTGGGCTCTCCCCGCACAGCTCTGCACTGCACCACTGCATGGCCAGCACAGCCCCGCCCCGCACAACCCCGCCCTGTCCCGCACGGCCTTTGGGGAGCTCCGCCCCCGGAGGAGGAAAGGGGAGGCTGCAGACAGGAGGTCGCAGGAGGAAGGGGCAGAGCAGGGCCCACCAAGTTAGATGGAGGGGACGGAGAGAGACCCCCCAGGACTGGGGACAGAGATGGGCGGAGAAGGAGGGCCAGGCAGAAGTGTAGCCCTTGGTTGAAGTAGAAATGCTGACCCCATTTCACAGACCCCAGCAGAGTATGCGCGTGGGGAGGCGGGGAGGGAAAAGACAAAAGAGGGTGTGAGGGGACTGGATGGATGGAGAGCAGTGATGTTTGATTTATGGCCTATTTATTTTTATTTTTGTTAATATATTTTTATTGATTTCAGAGAGAGAGAGAGAGAGAGAGAGAGAGAGAGAGGGAGAGAGAGAGAGAGAAACATCAAAGATGAGAGAGATTCGATCTGCTGCCTTCCACATGCCCCCTACTGGAGATTGAGCCTGAAACCCAGGAATGTGCCCTTGACCTGAATCGAACCCAGGGCACATTCTATCCACTGAGCTAAAACCTCTAGGGCGATCCATGGCCGATTTAAAACTGCTGCAGTAGGCTGAGCAGGGTTCTTACCATGATGGTGTTACCTGATAATGAGGGTGTCTCTCCTTTTGTTGGGGAAATCGGAACCACAGGAAAGTAAAGACACACCCATGGAGCCTGCAAAGGTTTCCACCCACATGATGCAATTTACTCTGTGTGGCAGCTGAAGAGGGTGAGCAGAGCCTTGGGAGGACATGAGGTCTCCAAGACCAGGGGCTGGAGGGAAAGTGCGTGCCAAGCTTTCCGTGCTGTGAGTTACAATCTCTATGTATAAAAGCTTAACATGCTAAGTGTCTGACTCAGCAGTCAACCAACTGGTCGCTGTGACATGCACTGGCCACCCAGGGGCAGACAGATAGGTTAGCTTGCTGCTGGGGTCCGGCCGATTGGGACTGGGCGAGATGGGGCTGGACATGCCCTGGAGCCCTCCCGCAGTCCCTCCTGTGGTTCCTCCCTGGGCACCGACCCTGATCGGCCCTGATCAGCCCCGATTGCCGGCCAGGTGGAGGGACCCCACCCATGCACGAATTTGTGCACTGGGCCTCTAGTATTCATATATGTTTCCCCATTAATTTCTCTCCTTCCCACCCCCTGTATTCCCTCTGAATTTCATCAGTCTGTTTCGTGCTTCTATGTCTCTGGTTTTATTTTGTTAATCAGTTTATTTTGTTTATTAGATTCCACATATGAGTGAGATCATGTGATACTTTTTCTCTGACTGGCTTATTTTGCTTGGCATAATACTCTCCAGGTCCATCCATGCTGTTGCAAATGGTAAGAGTTCTTTCTTTTTTACCACTGCAGAGTATTCCATTGTGTAAATGTACCACAGCTTTTTTATCCACTCATCTCCTGATGGGCACTTGGGCTGTTTCCAAATAGTTTTTCATTTTTAAATGAAAATGTTGAGTTTGCTTCTGTGAATATTTTACACACACACACACACACACACCTGATTTACAGCTCAAGATTGTTATATGTAATTCCTGATCAAAACCTTTCATATTCTTCATAGTCACCTTGGTCAGAATTTTATTTACACTAGAGGCCCGGTGCACGATATTCGTGCACTGGGGAGGGTGTCCCTCAGCCCAGCTTGCACCCTCTCTAATATGGGACCCTTGGGGGATGTCCAATTGCAGGTTTAGGCCCGATCCCTGTGGAATCAGGCCTAAACCTGCAGTTGGACATCCCTCTCACAATCCGGGACCGCTGGCTCCTAACCGCTCACCTACCTGCCTGATTGCCCCCTAACTGCTCCCTTGCTGGCCTGATTGCCCCCTAACTGCTCCTCTGCGGGCCTGATTGCCCCCAAATACCCTCCCCTGCTGGCCTGATCACCCCCAAGGCTTTTATTAGTATAGATATGACCCTGCACAGAAAATTTTACTAACCCTGCTTTACAATAAGGGCTTGACGATTGAATCATTAGGACCAGACACCAAGATTTCCTTTCTTTGAATAGTGGAGGGAATACTTATCTTGTCTTTAAGTTGCCCGGAAATTAAAATGAGATAATGACTTAGAAAAGTATAAAAGCACCATATAAAGACAACTGTCTTTTTAATGAAGTGGCAAAATGAAAAACACTTTTTATTCTCCCCTTCCTTCCTTTACAGCTTTTATTTAAACTTTGAAATTGATAAAAATTTCACTCCAATTTTCATTTCTTTACATTCAACATTATTTTGTATTGGTTTCAGGTTTTATATTAGTTACAGAATAGTGGTTAGACAATCATATACTTTACAAAGTGTTCCCCGATATTTCTAGTACCCACCTGGCATCATACCATCATTACAACACTATTGACTATATTCCCTATTTAAGTGACAATGGGTTTACAGGTTCCTTTCA
The DNA here is from genome assembly GCF_951640355.1 of Cnephaeus nilssonii. Lineage (NCBI taxonomy): Eukaryota > Metazoa > Chordata > Mammalia > Chiroptera > Vespertilionidae > Cnephaeus > Cnephaeus nilssonii. The sequence continues at coordinate 20,742,872 of NC_137072.1, read as the reverse complement.
GTCTTTCTTTTGTGTTGCTCGTCCTTCCTTTTCTTTCTCACTTCTTCCCTCATTTTCTTTATATAGTATCTCAATTGGCCATCAAAGCTCAGTGAAGGCACTGGGACACGCTTAATCCATTTTACAGACCAGGAAACTGAGGCCAATTCCAGTTGGCTGTGGAACTTGACTCAGCACACAGGAAGCCCTCAGAGCCATGCTCTTTGCGCTTCCTAAGGGGCAGCGGCCCAGCAAACAGAACAAAGCTTCCAGTCAGGCTTCCGAGCCTCTTTCTCAAGCACCTCTTCATTGCGGATGCTCCACATTCTTTCCTCTCCCCCCATTCTTTACTGCCCCCCCCTTCTCCGAAGCAGGTGGAAGGCTTCCCACTCACTGCCTAGGCATGCTCTGCTATGGGGCAGGGTGTAGCGAGCTTGCTTTTGGGTCAAGGCAGGAGCAGGAGTCACTGCCTCTGAAGTGTGAAGGCCTCCTGAGCGTGGCCGGTTAGCACTGGGAGCTTCTCTGAATCACATCAGTCAGTCCAGTACCCTGCAGTGCAGCACCCCTCCACTGAGGTGGCACCACCCCTCAACCCCCGCCTCAGGGGTGAGGGTCCTGGCCCTCTGCCAGGAGTCCTTCCATGCCCCTTGATCCCTGGCTGGGCCCACCCACGTCTTGGGGGCACTGCAGAACCTCTGTCTCTCTGCAGATGAGACAGATCCCTGCCCTAGGTCTCCGCAAAGCTATGAATCTGTGGCCAGAGGCCTGGTCTGGGTCTCAGCAACCACATGCCTGCAATGTTCCCAGGGACCCTGGGAGCGGCTTGGCGAGTCCCGCCTCACCTCCCCGGGGTGCTGATCTCCCCAGGGACCCCTGGGAGAGGCTGGATGGGCCCAGCCATGCCCCGCCAGGTTGCCGATCTCCCACCCCCGGGAGGGGCGGGAAGGGCCCAGCCATGCCCCGCCAGGTTGCCGATCAACCCCCGGGACCCCCGGGAGGGGCGGGAAGGGACCAGCCACGCCCCCCCAGGCTGCCCATCGCCCCCGGGACCCCCGGGTGGGGTGGGAAGGGCCCGGCCACCCCCCCCCCAGGGGGCCGATCACCTGGGAAGGGCCCGGCCATGGCCCCCCAGGCGGCCGATCGCCCGCGGGACCCCCGGGAGCGGTGGGATGGGCCCAGCCACGCCCCCCAGGCGGCCGATCGCCCCAGGGACCCCCGGGAGCAGCGGGATAGGCCCAGCCACGCCCCCCCAGGTTGCCAATCTTCCCGATACCCTCTTGAGTGTCTGGGCACCCAGGTCTTGCCTCCCGGGGCAGCGATCTCCCCAGGGACCGCCGAACTAAGAGGACTGGGCGCCGCCATCTTGATCTTCTCAACGGTCGGATAGGCCACCCGGAGTCCCGCCCCCCAGCCTCCCACCGGCCCAATGGTGGGCGTAGCGGAGGTGCGGTCAATTTGCATGTTTCTCTATTATAAGGTAGGATAAGTAGAGGTAGCAAATAGCAGATTATCATTTTTTTTTCAGTGAATGAAACCTGCTTTCTTGACCTTTATCAGATAATTTGATCTTTTAAAATTTTACTTATTAGTAGCATGGCTGCCTTTCATGTTTATTTGCTTAACCCCAAAATAAATGTACTGCTATTTCAGAACTGTTAAACTTTGTAAATCCCTGTAAGGAACAACCTTACCAAGTAGAATACACTATTTATATATAGTTCTTTTGTTTTCAGTCAAAACACAATTTTCCAAAGTTATTTAGGTCAGCTCTATTTTCCCTCACCCCTTTCAGTGAGGTTATGTCATACATTTTTAATGCAGTTAAATTATTTTATCTTAGTCTGCATTAAATACTAGCACCTTTCAACCTCCTGATTAATTTTGCTTAACTTGCATACAATACATTAAAGTTTCCTCTTTGTGCTACAAAGTTTTATGGGCCTTGACAAATACATGGCATCATGTATCTACCACTATAGTACCATATTAGTTCCGTCACTCTAAAAATTCCCTATGCTTCCCCTAGTCAAATACTCTCCTCTCCAAAAAGCCCTGGCAACCACTAATCTGTTTTAATCTCCATAGTTTTGCTTTTTCCAGACTCTATAATGAATGGGACATTTTCTAGCCCTTTTGGGTTGTCTTCTTTTACTGAGCAAGATAAATTTAAGATTCATCAGTTTTGTTGTGTGAATTAATAGTTCATTTCTTTTATCCCTGAATAAAATTCCATTGTAAAATATTTTTTCAATTCTCACTCGAGGCTATGTTTTTATTGATTTAGAGAGTGAGAAAGAGAGAGAGAAACATGAATGTGAGAGAGTAACATCAATCAGCTGCCTCTCATACGTACCCTGACTGGGGATCAAACCTACCACCTAGGTATGTGCCATGACCGAGAATTGAGCCCACAACCTTTTGGTGTATAGGACCAACTGACCTACCCAGCAAGGGCCCACTGTAAGAATATTTGATATACTCTTTATTCAATCACCTATTGAAAGACTTCTTGGTTGCTTCCAAGATTACAAATAAAACTGATATAAACTTTCACGTGCAGGTTTGTATGAATATATCATTTTAAATCAATTTCAAAGTAGCAACATCAATAATGAAAGAGGAAACATCAGTATAGATACTATAGATATTAAAACAATAAGAAATATTATGAAAATTTATATTAACAAATATGGCAAATTATTTATAGTGGGCACATTCCTTTAATTACAAATACTACCAAAGGCCACTCAAAAGTAATAGATAACCTAAATAGTTGTGCATCTATTTTTAAAAAGAGTTCATCATTTAAAACCTTTCCACAGAAAATATTCCTGGCTTAGATAGCTTTAGTGATAAATTCTAAGGGAGTAATCTTACCAATTCTACATAAACACTTCCAGAAAACTGAAAAAGAAGAAACACTCCCCAATTTATTTTATGAGGCTGACATCATTTAGATACCAAGACCAGACAAAGACATTCAAATAAAAGGAAATTACAGACAAATATTCCTCACAAGCATAGATGCAAAATCCTTAAGGGAATGTTATCAAATCAATTCAGTTTTATGTACAATGATCCTATATAATAAAGAGGTAATATGCAAATTGACCCTCACACCCTCACAAGATGGCTGCCTATGACCAGGCCGGCAGGAGGGTTAGTGAGGGACGACCAAACGACTGAACAGCAGGCGGCATGAGGCAACCAGGCTGGCAGAGGGGGGCAGTTGGGGGTGACCAAACCGGCGGGGTGGGGGGGGGCAGTAAGAGGCGACCAGGCCAGCAATGGGGACAGTTAGGGGAGATTAGGCTGGAAGGGGGGCAGTGAGGGGTTACTAGGCTGGCGGGGAGCAGTTGGGGGCAACCAGGCAGGCATTGGGGGGCAGTTAGGGGTGACCAGGCCAGCAGAGAGGGGCAGTTGGGGGCAACCAGGCTGTCAGGGGGAGCAGTAAGGGGTGACCAGGCAAGCAGGCAGGTGAGTGATTAGGAGCCAGCAGTCCAGGATTGTGAGAGGGATGGGGGTCCCAGATTGGAGAGGGTGCAGGCTGGGCTGAGAGGACACCCCCCACCCCATGCACGAGTTTCGTGCACCGAGCCTCTAGTAATACATAATGACCAAATAGAATGTATATCAGGAATTCAAGGTTAGTTCAAAATTTGAAAATAATTTCATGTAATGCCATCATATTAATAGACAAAAATAGAACCATATGACTATCTAAATAATCAAAGAAAAACATGAGAGAATTAAACTTTATTTATGAAAAAAACCCACCAGCAAACTAGGAGTAAAAGAAAACTTTCTCAACATGACAAAGGGCATTTACAAAAATAAATTTACAGTTCATGGTAAAGACTGAATGCTTTTTCCCTAAGATTTGGCATAAGGCAAAAATGTTTGCTTAATTGGAGAAAAAAATTAAAAAGCAGGAGGAAAGCCTAAGGGAACTTCGGGACAACATGAAACGAAGTAACATGCATATAATAGGGCTGCCAGAAGGACAAGAAGAGCAGCAGGGTTTAGAAAATCTATTTGAAGAAATAATGACAGAAAACTTCCCGGATATGGGAAAGATAAAAGTTACGCAAGTAAAGAGAGTCCCAAGCAGGATCAACCCCAAAAGACCCACACCAAGACATGTCATAATTTCAATGGCAAATATAAATGATAAAGAGAGAATCCTAAAGGCGGCAAGAGAGAGACAGAGAGTTACCTACAAAGGAACACCCATCAGATTGTCAAATGATTACTCATCAGAAACACAACAAGCTAGAAGTGAATGGAAGGAGGTATACAAAGTGTTGCAAAGCAAAGGACTGAATCCAAGAATACTATATCCAGCAAGACTATCAATCAAAATTGAAGGGGAAATCAGGAGCTTTGCAGACAAAAAAAGCCTCAGGGAGTTTATCACCACCAAACCAGCAATGCAAGAATTGCTAAAGGGAATACTGTAAAAAGAAGAAATAAACAGGTAAGAAGGAATACAGACACAAAAATAGATATGACTGCAAACAAATACCTTTCAGTAATAACTTTAAATGTAAACGGACTAAATGCTCCAATCAAAAGACATCGAGTAGCTGAATGGATAAAAAAACACAACCCATGTATATGCTGTCTACAAGAGACCCACCTCAGAACAAGAGACTCACACAGATTGAAAGTGAAGGGATGGAAAAATATCTTTCAGGCAAACGGAAATGAAAAAAAAGCAGGGGTAGCAATACTTATATCTGACAAAATAGACCTCAAAGTAAATGCCATAACAAGAGATAAGGAAGGCCACTTCATAATACTAAAGGGAGAAATCCAACAAGAAGAAATAATTCTGGTAAACATATACGCTCCCAATATAGGAGCACCCAAATACATAAAAAAACTCCTGGAGGATATCAAGGGAGAGATTAATAGCAATACAATCATAGTAGGAGACTTTAATACCCCACTATCACCACTGGACAAATCCTCTAAACAAAAAATCAGCAAAGAAACAGCAATCTTAAATGACTCAATAGACCAGATGGAATTAATTGACATCTTCAGAACATTTCACCCCAAAGCCACAGAATATACATTCTTCTCAAGTGCACATGGGTCATTTTCAAAGATAGACCATATGCTGGGTCACAGGCAAAATCTCTTCAAATTCAAGAAGATAGAAATTATATCAAGCATCTTCTCAGATCACAGTGGCATAAAACTGGAAATCAACTACAATAAATACAATCCAAAGAAATCAAACACATGGAGACTAAACAGCATGCTATTAAACAAGGACTGGGTCACCAGAGAGATCAAGGAAGAAATAAAAAACATCATGGCAACAAATGACAATGAAAACACAACAATCCAAAATCTATGGGACACAGCGAAAGCAGTCTTGAGAGGGAAGTTCATAGCTCTACAAGCCTATTGCAAAAAACAAGAAACAATGGTAACAAATTACTTAACCCTACAACTCAAAGAGCTAGAAAAAGCGCAGCAAGAAAAGCCCAGTGTAACCAGAAGGAAGGAAATAACAAAGATCAGAGCGGAGATAAATGACATAGAGACCAAAGAAACAATACATAAGATCAACAAAACCAAGAGCTGGTTCTTTGAAAGGATAAACAAGATTGATGGACCTCTAGCCAGGCTCACCAAGAAGCAAAGAGAGAGGACCCAAATAAACAAAATCAGAAATGAAAGAGGTGAAATAACAACAGACCCTGCTGAGATACAAAGGATTGTTACAAAATACTACGAACAACTCTATTCCAACAAACTGGACAACCTGGAGGAAATGGACATATTCCTAGAAAAATATAACCTTCCAAAAATCAATCAGGAAGAATCTAAACAGCTCAATAGGCCAATAACTATGGACGAAATTGAAGCAGTCATCAAAAAGCTTCCGGCAAACAAAAGCCCGGGGCCTGATGGCTTCACAGGAGAGTTTTACCAAACATTCAAGGAAGAACTAAAACCTATCCTCCTCAGACTATTCCAAAAAATTCAAGTGGAAGGAACACTTCCAAGCTCCTTCTATGAAGCCAGCATCACCCTAATACCAAAACCAGATAAAGACAACACAATGAAAGAGAATTACAGACCAATATCCCTCATGAACATAGATGCCAAAATCCTCAACAAAATTCTAGCAAATCGGCTCCAGCAGTACATCAGAAAGATCATACACCATGACCAAGTAGGATTTATCCCAGGAATGCAAGGATGGTACAATATCCGCAAATCAATAAACGTGATACATCACATAAACAAATTGAAAGATAAAAATCACATAGTCATATCAATTGATGCAGAAAAAGCATTTGACAAAATCCAACACCCTTTCTTGATAAAAACTCTCAACAAGGTGGGAATAGATGGCTCATACCTCAACATAATAAAAGCTATATATGATAAACCCACAGCAAACATCATACTCAATGGACAAAAACTAAAAACATTTCCCCTAAGAACAGGAACAAGACAGGGATGCCCACTCTCACCACTCCTGTTTGACATAGTACTGGAAGTATTAGCCATTGCAATTAGACAAGAAGAAGAAATAAAAGGCATCCAAATTGGAAAAGAACAAGTAAAGCTGTCTTTATTTGCAGACGACATGATATTGTACATAAAAAATCCGAAAGACTCCGTCAAAAAACTAATAGACTTAATAAATGAATTCGGCAAAGTAGCAGGATACAAAATTAACGCCAAGAAATCTATGGCCTTTCTATACACCAATAGTGAACTTACAGACAGAGAGACTAAAAAGGCAATCCCATTTACCATCGCGCCAAAAAAATTAAGATACCTAGGAATAAACTTAACTAAGGAGGTAAAAGACCTATACACGGAAAACTACAGGACACTGAAAAAAGAGATAGAGGAAGACGTAAACAGATGGAAGAACATACCATGTTCATGGATTGGTAGAATCAACATCATTAAAATGTCCATACTACCCAAAGCAATCTATAGATTCAATGCACTCCCCATTAAAATACCAACGGCATATTTCACAGACCTTGAAAGAACTCTCCAAAAATTCATCTGGAATAAAAAAAGACCCCGAATAGCCACAGCAATCCTGAGAAAGAAGAATAAAGTAGGAGGGATCTCAATACCAGATTTCAAGCTGTATTACAAAGCCACTGTTCTCAAAACAGCCTGGTACTGGCACAAGAACAGACATATAGATCAATGGAACAGAATAGAGAATCCAGATATCGACCCAAACCACTATGCTCAATTAATATTTGACAAAGGAGGCATGAACATACAATGGAATAAAGACAGTCTCTTCAATAAATGGTGTTGGGAAAATTGGACAGATACATGCAAAAAAATGAAGCTTGATCACCAACTTACGCCATACACAAAAATAAACTCAAAATGGATACAGGACTTAAACATAAGACGGGAAACCATAAAAATACTAGAGCAATCCACAGGCAGCAAAATCTCAGACATATGCCAAAAGAAATTCTTCACTGACACTGCTCCTAGGGCAGTGGAAGCTAAAGAGAAAATTAACAAATGGGACTACATAAAAATAAAAAGCTTTTTCACAGCAAAAGAAACCATCAACAAAACAACAAGAAGGCCCACTACATGGGAGAACATATTTGCAAATGGCATCACTGATAAAGGTTTAATCTCCAACATCTACAGGCAGCTTATGCAACTTAATAAAAGGAAGATAAATGATCCAATAAAAAAATGGGCAACAGACCTAAATAGAATCTTTTCAAAAGAAGACAGAAGGAAGGCCAAGAGACACATGAAAACATGCTCAACGTCACTAATTATCCGAGAGATGCAAATCAAAACAACAATGCGGTACCATCTTACACCTGTCAGAATGGCTATCATCAACAAATCAACAAACGACAAGTGTTGGCGAGGATGCGGAGAAAAAGGAACCCTCGTGCACTGCTGGTGGGAATGCAGATTGGTGCAGCCACTGTGGAGAACAGTATGGAGTTTCCTCAAAAAACTGAAAATGGAACTCCCATTTGACCCAGTAATCCCACTCCTGGGAATATATCCGAAGAAACTAGAAACACCAATCAGAAAGGATATATGCACCCCTATGTTCATAGCAGCACAATTCACCATAGCTAAGATTTGGAAACAGCCTAGGTGCCCGTCAGCAGATGACTGGATCAGAAAACTGTGGTACATCTACACAATGGAATACTATGCTGCCATAAAAAAGAAGGAATTCTCATCATTTGCAGCAACCTGGATGGAATTGGAGAACATTATGTTAAGTGAAATAAGTCAGTCAATGAAAGAAAAATACCACATGATCTCACTCATTTATGGATAATAAAGAACATTATAAAATTGAACAAAAAGATAGATACAGAGACAGTAAAGCATCAAACAGACTGTCAAATTACAGGGGGAAGGTTAGGGAGAGATGGGGGAGATAAGAGATCAATCAAAGGACTTGTATGCATGCATATAAGCATAACCAATGGACGCAAAACTCTGGAGGTGAGGGCATATATGGGAGTGGGGTGGGGGGGGCAATGGCAAGATATGTACACATATAATACCTTAATTAAAAAAATTGGAAAAAAAAAAAATGTTTGCTTATACCATTTCTATGCAACATTGTGCTGGAGATTTTACCTAGTGCAGTGGGGCAAGAAAAAAAGGAAAGACTTCCAGACTGAAAAGAATGAAGTAAAAATGTCTTTATTTATAGATTACATGAATATCTATTTCAAAAGTGTGACTGGTGTGGGTCAGTGGTTGAATGTCACCCTATGAACCAGGAGTCCACTGTTTGATTCTGGTCAGAGCACATGCCCAGGTTGTAGGCTTAATCCCCAGATTGTGGTATTAGTATAAGGATATATATGTTAATCAAGGAAACAGAATAGAGTCCAGACATAGACATGAATATAAAGGATAAACTTATTTTTGACAAAGATGCCAAGGTAATTCAAAATAGAAAGAGAAGTGCTTTCTTCAAATGGTACTGAAACATTTGGATATCCATATGTAAAATTGTTACCCTCAACCCCCATCTTGTACCATTTACAAAATTTAACTTGAAACAGATCACAGACCTAAATGTAAGAGTCAAAATAATAAGACTTCTAAAGCAAAACATAAGAAAAGCTCTTTATTTTATACTTTTGGAAGTGGTTAGGCAAATATTTCTTAGGGCAAAAACAAAACAAAAAGTCCTAACCTTAAAAAAATAAATGAATTGGACTTTATCAAAATTGAAAGCTTCTGCCCTAACCGGTTTGGCTCAGTGGATAGAGCATTGGCCTGCGGACTCAAGGGTCCCAGGTTCGATTCCAGTCAAGGGCATGTACCTTGGTTGTGGACACATACCCAGTGGGGAGTGTGCAGGAGGCAACTGAGCAATGTTTCTCTCTCATTGATGTTTCTAACTCTCTATCCCTCTCTCTTTCTCTCTGTAAAAAATCAATAAAATATATATTTTTAAAAATTGAAAGCTTCTGGTCTTTGAAGACAATTTTAAGAAATAAAATAAGGTATATACTTCAGAAAATATTTCCAAATTACATTTATGTGATAAATGACCTATACCCAGAATATTTAGAGAACTCTTACAATTCAACAGTAGTAAGATAAACAACTCAATTAAAAGTAGAAAAGATATTTAAACAGAGACTTCACACACACAAAAAAAGATATAGAAATGGTTAACAAGTATAGACAATGAGTACAGAGAATGAGTTTATCACTAGTCATAAAGAAAATGCAAATTAAAACCAGATGGAGATACCACCACACACCCACTAGGATGGCTAAAATTAAAAGGACTGACAATATCAAGTGTTGTAGAGCATATGAAGCAATTGGATCTCTCACTTATTGTTGGTGGGAGTGCAAATATAATTCCTTTGGAAAACAGTTTGGCAAGTTCTCATACACATGGCATAAGACTCAGAAATTCCACTCTTGGGTATTTTCCTGAGAAGGGAGAAACATATGTTTACACAAAAGCCTGTATATAAATGTTTAGAGCAGATTTATTTATAACAGTCCAAAATTGGAAAGAACCCAAATGTCCATCAACCAGTGAATGGATGTTGTGCATCCATGTAGTGTAATCCTACTCGGAATCAGGAGACAAGCAACACCATGGACAAGTCTCAGAAGCATTATGCTAAATTAAAGAAGCAGACACAAAAGGCAGCATATTGTGTGGTTCCATGTATAAGACATTCTGGAAAAGGCAAAATTATAGGGGGAGGGGGGACGAGATCAGTTGTTCCCAGGGTAGTGGGGGTGGAGGGAGAGGTTTGATTTCAAAAGGGCAGGAAGGAAATTTGGGATGATGGAAATGTTCTGTATCTTCACTGTGGTAGTGGTCACACAACTATAAACATTTGTCAAAAGTCATCCAACTGTGTATAGTAAAATAAATAGGACCAAAAAATAAATAGACATTTGTAGTAAAGACTAAATCTGTGGAAAAAATTAAAACGGCAGTTTTAATGATTTCATGAAAGCTCTTTACAATTTGTTATAACATTGTGTTGGTTCAGAACTTGGCTATAAGGGTCAAGCTGACCTTGGTTCAAATCTTGCCTTTGCCAGCCATCAGGAGAGAGAACTTATGCCAATTATTTCATTCATCCCTCATAAGGTTATTGTGGGGATTTAATGATGTACTTTAACCACTTTATAATTGTCTCATCATGAGAATTCAACAAATATTAGTTATTTGAAGAACATTTAGAAACAGCTTAATTAGGGAGACACATAGAAGCAAATAATTTACAGTATCATGTGGAAACAGCAGAAATAGAGCAAGGGTAAAATACAGTGATGGCATAAAATGAGAAATGTTTTGTGATGTCTAGAGAAGTCAATGAAGACTTTCTGGAGAAAATCATGACTGAAAATTTGAAAGATCAATAGATGGTTTTCAGGCCAATTAGGAGAATGAAGGGCATAAAATGCCATGGTATACTTGGAATATTACAAGCAATTTGCTTTTTTTTTTTAGTGATTAGAGAAGCTATTGCAATAGTGTGCAGTCAGCCAGAACAGGCCTTGAATGCCAATTTAAGAATCTTGTTACACCATGGAATACTATGCAGCAGTAAAAAAAAGGGGGGGGGGAGGGTAGAGGAATCTCTTACCCTTTGAGACAGCAGAGGGACCTGGATAGTATTATGCTAAGTGAAATAAACCAGTCAGAGAAAGACAAGTATCACATGATCTCACTCATATGTGAAAAATAAAGAAAAAAATAAACTGATGAACAAAATAGATCCAGAGACATAGAAACGTGGAACAGACTTATGAATCTCAGAGGGAAGGCCCCAGGGATGGGTGGGTGGATGGGAAGAGATTAACCAAAGAACTTGCATGCATATATGCATAACCCATGGACACAGACAATAGTGTGGTGAAGGCCTGGAGTAGGAGTGTGGGTGCAGGCTAGAAGGGGCCAATGGGGAAAAAAGGGGACATCTGTAATACTTTCAACAATAAAGATTAAAAAAAAAAAGAATCTTGTTGCATTTCATCATGTATGTGGTAGAGCAATTGGGAGCCAGAAGAGAGAGAGAGGCATCCTACCTAATAAAAGAGTAATATGCAAATTGACCGCACCTTCGCTACACCAAGCCATGCCCACCAACCAATCAGGGTGAGTATGCAAATTAACCCAACCAAGATGGCGGTTAATTTGCATATCAAGACAGCATAGGAAGAAGCCAAGCGCTGCAGAAGGGAGCGAAGCTGCGGAGAAGCAAACAGGCGGGGCCGGAGGAGAAGGGAGGCAAGCAGGTGGGGCAGGGGAGAGTGCAGCAGGAAGCCCTATTGCAGGAATCTTCCTGCAAGGGGCTACTAGTATTATAATATAAAGATAACTGATCATCCTGAGAAGATGGATTGGAGTTCGGATGAAGCTAGAAGATGGGAGACCTGTCAGAAGGCTTGTTAGATGAATACAGTAAGGGATGGTGACATTCTGTAGTTGGGCTATGGAAATGGAAAAGTCAGAATAAATTCAAGCGACGTTTGGGGAATCCAATAACTGACTGTTTATGAAGAATAATGATTCTAGGATAAGTGTTAGACTTCTTGTTGGGTATTTAGGTAGATGGTATTACCACTTGATAAATAGAAAAAACAATGTTTATATTGAGAAAATGATGAGTTTAGGTGGATTAATGTTGATATTTGAGGTGCCTGTGAACATGCAGAAAGAGGATGGATATATAAGCCTAAAGCTCAGTATTGGAGTCTGATTTGGAGCTATATACAGGGCAGTGAAGTCACAAATATGTAAAAGGTCACCCTGGAAAAGCATATAGTATGAGAAGAGAGTCAGGAACAGATCCCTGGGAAATATCAACATTTTAGATCCTATAAAAAAAACCCTGAAATAGTAGTCATGAAAATAAGAGGTTAAGAGCAAATAGTATCAAGGAAACTAAAGGTGGTGTTTCAAAAATGAGGTATCGTCAAGAGGGTTATATGCAGCAGTGAGGTCAAGGAAGATGAAGACTAAGAAATAGCCAATAGATTTTGATAGATTCTGTGGTGGGACCAAACCAGATGACTATAGTTTGAAGAGTGAATGAGAGGTTAAAAATATGGAAGTATCAAATGCAGGCTACTTTTTTGGAAAGTCACGGTCAAGAAGAGAAAGAGAAAAATAGAATGATAGCTAGAAGGAGATACAGGACCAAAGGAGGTTTATTTTATTTTTTATTATTATTATTATTATTATTATTATTATTATTATTATTATTTGCATAAGGCATAGGAGAGAGTTCACATATACTGAAGGGCAAAGGCCTGGAAGCAAAGGAGAGGCTGAAGTTCTAGGGGTGTAATATTCAAGGTCCAATCAGAGACAGAAATTAAGTTTTATTTGACCACAGAAAATTTAATACAAAGAAGCATGTAACAGATTGAGGATCCTCAGAGGGAATGGGCGCAGGGTGGGAGGGAAGAGATCAACCAAAAAATTTATATGCTTATATAAATAACCCATGGGCACAGACAATAGTGGGTGAAGGCCTGGGGAGAGGAAAGGAGTGGGCAGGAAAAGGGTCAATGGTGGCGGGGGGGGGGCGGGGAATGGGACATCCTATCTAATAATAGACAAATATGCAAATTGACCATACCTCCGACACACCCACAAACCACGCCCACAAGCCACACCCACCATCCAATCAGAGCGAGTATGCAAATTAACCCAAACCAAGATGGCTACAGCCACAGAGAGCAAGGTTTCCTAGGTAACAGAGGGAGCCAAGCTTTCTGCCAGCCATTGCAGGCCTAAGCCTCCATTCAAGCTACAAAGTTTCAATTATAGAAGATAAACAAATTCAAACAAATGGCGGCAGAATGGAGCTTGAGAGAGCAGGCCAGGGTTGCCGGCGGCAACAGGGGAAGCAAAGCTTTCCACACACTCTGGCCGGGCCCACCCGCTTAATTATAACCCCAACACAAATGGCTTCGGGCCTCGGAGGGAGCCCCAGGCTTGGCTCTGCTCCAGGCTACAAAGTTTCAATTGTAGAAGGAAAATAAATTCCAGATACCAGGGCCTCCGCTTGCATTGCCAGGGGGCATGGCCCGCCTGCAAACCACCACAGGCCCCTCGCTCAGGCCGCCCCACGCCCCAAGGGAACCCCCACCCTGATCAGGGACACCCTTCAGGGCAAACCAGCTGGCCCCCACCCCTGTACCAGGCCTCTATCCTATCTAATAAAAGAGTACTATCCAGATTGATCATCACTGCAACACACAATATAGCTGCCCCCATGTGGTCAAAGATCCTGCCCCCATTTGGACACAAATGGCCACCACAAGATGGCCAGCAGGAGAGGGCAGTTGGGAGGAACCCGGCCTACAAGGGAGGGCAGTTGAGAAGGACCAGGCCTGCAAGGGAGGGCAGTTGAGAAGGACCAGGCCTGTAAGGGAGGGCAGTTGGAGGTGATCAACCCTGCAGGAGAGGGCAGTTAGGGGTGACCAGGCCGGCAGAAGAGGGAAGTTGGGGGCAAACAGGCTGGCAGCAGAGTGGTTAGGGGGTGATCAGGCTGGCAGGCAGAAATGGTTAGGGGCAATCAGGAAGGCAGGCAGGCAAGCAGTTGGGAGCCAGCAGTTCTGGATTGTGAGAGGGATGTCCGACTGCCCGTTTAGGCCCGATCCCAGGGATCGGGCCTAAACGGGCAGTCGGACATCCCTTGAGGGGTCCCAGATTGGAGAGGGTACAGGCTGGGCTGAGGGACAACCCTCCTCCGTGCACGAATTTCGTGCACCGGGCCTCTAGTCTGTAATAATAAAGGTAAAATTTTAAAAAAGAATTGCTAAATATGTAGAAAGCTATTTATCAGGTAATTTAAAAGGCGAGAGGAGACATAAAGGGATGTGAAGTAGCAACTGTATAAAGCACTCTTGGGGTTGGGGGGCCAACAGGAGCTGGTAGAAGATGGAGTGTGCAAGGGGGATTCCAGGGAGGGGCAGATTTTTTGCTAAAGTCAATGAAATAGTATCTCATGAAGATATCCCTTGAATAGCACTTAAGTAGGAAAGAAAGAATATTCCAAAAGTTGCATATAACCTGGCAAATAGTAATTGCTTAACAAATATTTGTTGAACAGATGATGAAGCAATAGAGTGAGCAAAAAATCTAGAGGAGAAAGTAGGGAAAAATTTTGGGGGTGCTTGTATGGTGGGAGACTGGTGGGAAATAGGCTGTCCTGAAAGATTAGGGATAAGGCAGTCAGCTTTGAACACCAGGTTAATGAGTGTAGACTATTTTGGGAAGCCAGTGAGCTTTGAGTAGGGGAGTGACAGGACTAGAGCAATGATTTCTGGAAGTTGATCTGCCTGCGGGTTGTAGAAAGAACTGCAAGGAGAGAGAAACCACAGTCATCAGTTAGGAGGCCCTGGATTGGGGTGACAGTGTGGAGCGAGGGGGCAAAATAGGGGCCAAAATAGAGATGGCTAATGGACTCAGCTGCTGATTGGGGTTGGCAGCGGAAGAGGATGAAGAGAACCTGCGGTTCTTGTCTCGACCTTTGGGAGGAACGCAGAAAGAGGAAAGAAATGAGGGGTTCGAAGGGACGGGTAAGTTCTGCGGGGAAAGACTGGATGCTCGGTGCTGGGGAGCTGGCCGTGCGGGTCGGCAGCTCAGCGAAGTCCTGGCAGGACGTGGCGATGTGTAGGTTGTCCGCACGGATTCCGCCTGAGGCCTGCCCTCGGGAGCATCTCGGCGCAGGTGAACCCGCAGCCAGTCCTCTGGGCAGCGTTTGCGGCTGCACCGCGTCCCGGTGTACAGTCTTCACCTGGACGGGCACTCGACAACTACGAAGAGGAGGATTCCAGTGTCTATCCTGTCCCCAAACAAGGGGCGCTGGAAGCTGAGCGCGCACGTGGCCCCTCTGGTAGCGGCCGCTATTCCCGCGGCTGCAGGGCGCGCAGGACCGCCGAGCGCGCTCCCCGGACCGGACGTGGGTTCCCGCTGCGCAGGCGCCGCCCGGCGTCGCCTAGCAACCGGGGACAACCTTGGACTAGGAGTAGCCTTGGCGTGTGCTGTTGGCTGAGTCTAGGGAGCAGCTGCTCGCGGGGACCTCCTGGCAGGTAAAGGGAGGGGGCGGCTGCACGGCTACCACGCGGTGTGGAGAGGCCCAGGGCAGAAGTCCCAGCAAAACGTGGGGACCGGAGCAGGAGCCGCGCGGGTGGGGACGTCAGGGACAACTAAGGGAACCCTTTGTGAGCGGTGGTCGGTCCCTCGCCTACACCCGCAGAGTTAGGCTGGGCTAGGAGTGGGTTTCATAAGCATCTGGTCACCTCCCCTTTCACAGACAACAAAACCGAGACCCCAGACCCCGAGAAGAGAGCTGAGGGTTTCAGATTCCCTTACTTGACTCAGGGAGTGGTTCTCGACTTGCTCTAGCCCTCTCCCTCCCCTTTAAGCCTTCTCAAAATAAATCTTCCCATTGGAAAATATTTAAGATCGCCTAGACTTGAAAGTTCACGAAGGAGAAATGTGAATGACCAATAAACTCAAAAAATCAAGAAGCTGCAAAATTAAAGCCAACTTGTTTTCATACCCAGTGCGTTGAGTATGAGGTTCATACCTTTTCATCTCGTTCTTCTGCAGCTAGGGATTTATTCTAAAGAAACAGTTGAGGATGTGGATGAAAATTTTATGTCTAAGGATGCATTTATTTATTTATGTCTAAAGTTCACTGCTGCCTTGCCCATAGTTCCATAAAATTGGAAACAAATGCTCAATAGTAGGAGACGGGCTAGATACCTAGTGGCTTTTTAAGTATTATTTTAAATGACACATGCTGATTCATTGGATATGATTGGAGCAATAAATTGAGGCAGAGGTTTCAAAACCTGTTCATTAATTTAAGAATTTAGTATGAAATGGTCCCAGGAAAGGAAGTTGAGAATAGGGGATAGAAATCCAAGTAGGATGGTAAAATCACTGTAGAAAACACACACACACAAAAGAACTATATTAAAATAGTGTTAACTCACGGAGCTTATTTATGAGTGATTTTTGTTTTATTTCATGTGGCCTTCTTGGTTTTACAAATTCTCTTTAGTGAAATGCATTGCCTTTATAAGTGGTACACTCAAAAATGGTTAAAATGGTAAATTTTATGTGTGTTTTAGTACAATAAAATAAATCAATGGGCAGGTGATAAAAGAGTCAAGGGAAACAGGTTTAGTTTGCTTCAAAAAGTCAAAGGGATTTATTATTTTTAATTCGACATCTCTGTAGCTTTAAAGGAAAACAAATCTTCAAAGAATAAAATAAGATAATTTAATTGTATCATATTGATTTTAAGTGAAATAAGTTTACAAATTAAAAAAAAAAAATCTTAGGGTCATCCCTGAGGCTCCTTGTCTGTGGCCTGTGTCAGCTTTATACATCCTCCCCCACTAACAGGGGCAGGTCTCAGCCCATCCTCCACACCCCTGCCCAGCCCCTCCCGGCACGGCCCCCAGTCCCCTGTCTACGGCAGCCCTGCTCCTACTGCCGCCACTCCCATGTGCTGGCAGCGGCCCCTCTCACAACCCTTGACAGGTGCTGAGCGATTGGGGCTGGCATCAGTAGTGGGTGCGAGCAGCAGCTGCTGCCCTGATCGTCCCCTAGGAGCAGGGGGAGGTAAAGAAGCCCTCAGGGGTGATCAGGGCCGGCAGCCACCACTTGCACCCGCTGACGGCACCAAGTGATCAGGACCGGCGCTGGGTGCTGGCAGCAGGTGCTAGGGGAAGCTCCAGCACCATCTGCGGGTGCGAGCTACAGGCGGTACCATGGCACGTGGGAGCAAAAAATTTTTAGTAACCACCAGAGGCTAGCCCTGATGACAGCGACCGGTGCCCCACCTTGGTCTGGCGCCCCCGCTCACCTGCTCCACCATCCTGCCGTGGCCACCACCCACCATGTTCCGCACTCTGCCACCTGCTGCCAATGCCTGCCATGTTCCGTGCACGCCCCCTGGTGGTCAGCACACGTCATAGCAACCGGTTGTTCGGTTGTTCTGCCGTTAGGTCTATTTGCATATTAGCCTTTTATTATATAGGATGGGGGATGGGGGTGTATTTTAACATTTTAATATACTGGATATAGTGTGAGGAAGTGCATCACAGAGTAAGCTTGTCCAGGCCATCAAAGATCTTCAAATTTATGTGAACTGAAGTTAGGGACTTGGAGTAGATGTCTTTCAAAAGTCCCTATGAGTTTGTAGGATCATGTGGTTTTTAACATATGTGATAAATTCTGGTCAGTGTCTCTCATGCTAGCAGCTGCGTTTCTCCCTTGACAGCCATCTGAACTAATGCTGACATTGTAGATTCCAAGGATTTTCTATTTCTCAGGATTTCTTTTGAGACTGTAGACATTTTCTTAAAACTGGAATATACCCTCTGAGTGAGATTGCCTAATGCTAAACATAATCCCATGAACTTTCATTGGAGAAAATTTGAAAGATTTCTAGGGTTGTTCTAACATCTTGAAAAGTTTTCTGAACCCAGGTGGAGTTAATCCTCTGTGGTATATCAACTATGTCTACGATTCCTTTTACTTTTTCCACACAGGCAAGGAGTAATCCCTATTTCCCAAGAATGCATTTCTTTAGATTCTCAATTAGTTTTTATTGAGCTTTGGATTACATCAGATAAAATTTTGTTATTTGGGAAAATGACACAAATGTTCATCTGGAGTTGATAGATCTTGGATACAATTCACAAAACCATTACTCCCAGGAAAACAGAGTTAATTATTTTTATAAATGCTGAAGGTCTACTATGTGCCAGACACTCTTCTAGGTGCTTGGGATAGATCAATGCAAGAAAGAAGACAAAAATCCCTCCTTTTGTGGCAAAACCTTCTTGCAGATTTCAAAAGTATCTTGGACTTTGTCTCCCAAGCCCTACATGGTAAACTAAAAAGTGAAAGTTATGTCACTAATAATATATTCTCTTTCTTTCCAAACTGGAAGCCAGGACTAATTCCCAACAATCTTATCAATCAGTTCCTTTAAAATCATGGTTTGAATGGGGATGTAGGTAACATATTTGTACATATGCAGTAATTTCTACATGTATCTCATTGTCTCTTTTTAGGTAAAATTTAAAGGAAATAGACCTCATAAAGATATAGATAACTGAGAAATTTATACATAAATAATATGTAAACGACACTTTAACCATTTATTGCATCTTTTCCCAGAATGGGTAAAAAGATAAAGAAGGAAGCAGAACCCCCTCCTAAGGATGTGGTAAGTTTCTGATTTGAATACTAGCAGCACGTCAACAACCAGTTTCAAAAAGAAATTGTTCAAACAGTTTGGCATGTACCAGTATATGCGTACATGGTGGCAGAAGTCCAAAGTCTGACTAATGATAAGATTAGTCAGAGAAAGCTAATATTATATAAACAAACATTTACAGCATTGTCATTACCTAATTAGCACAATTAAAGAGTCATTATTAGCTTTTAGTATGTGGATGGCATCTTTATAAGCCAAGTTAATGAATAAATAGTTTTGGTTTGTTCTTTTAAATACTTTACATTTGCCAGTCTCTCATTAATGTTCATTATCCAAGTGAATTTTCACAATTAACTGGGGATTATACTATAGCTATTATATTTGTATATAAGGTTGTCAGAGGATGACCTTTTGGACGTCAGAAGACTTGTATTTTCCAATTCTGTGGAGAGAGAAGTCTGGATTTATCATCAATTTCTATTCCAAATGCTTACGTAATACATTCCTTATAACACAAAGCCCCTTTTCTGTCTTTTAAAAGCATGTTTTTATCTTCTCTCTTCACATTTTTTGAATTACTGAAAAATGATGTTTAAAATAGAAAATGACCCTGGACAATTTTTAGTTTAGAAATTTATTTTGAGAGATACTTGGTATGATTTTCTTCAAATAAAACATGAATAATAATAATAAAAAGCATGTATAGTCAACTCACAGGATTTTATAGTTTGAAAGAAACTGAATTTAGTGCATTGGAGCATCAAGCTCCAATTACAAATGCAAGCTTGGTCCCTGTTCTGCCTCTTACAAATGGTGTGTGTGTGTGTTTTATGAAGTTGCAAAATTTGGACAAGTTATTTCAGTTTTTCTTTATTTCTTCAATGGGAATTGTGACGACCGACTCATTTCAGTTGTTGTATGAATTAAAATGAAATAAAACATATAAAGTTCTCATTACCTGGCACATAGTTAATACTCACTAATAAGATTTAAATCATGGGAATCCTTTAGACTCACACACACACACACACACACACACACACACACACACACACACGCACACTTCAGTACAGTTGGGAACAGAGGCTATGGAAGCACCTATCTGCCCAGGTTTAAGAAAGCTTTGCATTGTGGTCTCCTGATGTATTTTCATCAATCTGGCTGCTCTCCTTTGAACATACTCTTAAAACGTAACAAATTCTCTTAGTTTTCATTACATTCTAGGTTTTCATTACCTCTCCTTTTGCTGACATTTTATTACTAGAAAGTGAACTCATGAACATAGTACTTGATGACAAACACTTTGGATTAAAATTAGAATTAAGGGACTATTAATGGATGTATTAGTCTAAGACTCTTTCTGTAATTTTATCATGTATTCCTAGTATTATTCTCTGTATCCTAATCCTTGGGTATCAAGACTTGAGAAACTAATCCAACCCTAGCTTTAACAGAAATCTAGCTCTTGCTTTCTAAGTTCACAACAGCCTTGGGGGCAGCCAGAGGCATGTGCAGCAATTACCAATGGTCCCTGACTACCGATTGCCCCCGGGTCCTTCCATCTTTCCCCTACTCTGACTTTATGCTAAAAAGTTGATATATTAATATTAAAATATCTAACTACTTTTCTGTCTTGTAAATTCTAATACTTTAAAACAGTATACTGCAATGTAAGGCATCTGAACTTGGAATTTGTTACAAGGCATTCTACTTCAAAGTCTAGGCAAGGTTTGATGTACAAGTTATAAATGAAAACCACTTTTAAAACAGAGATACATAACTGCCTGAGAAAATAAACTTCTCTGTGTCAACTAATGGTAGTTTTGCTTTTTTATATATTTCCTGAAACCATTGTTTCCAAACATATTCTTTCTTTCCCCAATTTTTAAGCTTTTTACTGAAGCATAATATACATACAGAAAAGTGCACAGAAAGATACAGTTCAATTAATTTTTACACAATGAACACACCCATGTAACCAGCACCCAGATAAAAACAAAACAAAATATGACCAGTCTCCTAGAAATCCCCCATGCCCGCCAAGGACTCTAAATTCATAGAATAGTGTGACCTGTATTTGAAATATATAAATGGAACCATAAAGTATATTCTCTTTTATCTGACTTCGGTTTAATAGTGCATTTTTTAGATTTATCTATACTGTTGCATATAATTGTGATTTTTTTTCTTATTGCTATATGACATCTCATTGTATGACTATACCTCAATTTACCTATTTATTCTAGCATTGATAGGCATTTTTAGTAGTTTCCCATTTAGGGTGTTATAAATGTGTAGCCATAAATATTCTAGTGCATGTCAATAAATTTTATTTTCATTAGTCTTTCAACTACTAGTTAAAATGGGTAATAGGGACAGAGAGAAGAGGAGTGCTTAGTGATATGTTTAAAACAAAAAACTCCTTTTGCTTTTCTTAATATTCTTCTTGACAAAACATACATTAATATGTGCATATATGGTTTATTGATCTCCATTCCTTCTCATAAAAGGGAACACTAGCTAAGAAGATGCCTGGATGTTGGAAGATGTGGCTTAAACAAACAATACAGCTACTAGTACATTCTGCTCCCCCATGTTTGGTTGAAAGGCTGTTAGCGATGCTATAATAAATGGCAAATTTACTGTGGAATGATTGCATAAAATAATTACCAATAGAAATTACCTTAGTGGGAAATATTTATTATAAGGCAAGATATTCAGCAGCTAAGAGTAAGGTTCTGGAGTTAAACTATCTGAACCCTCACTCCATCATCCACCATCCATGATCTGGGGCAAATTTCCCAACCGCTGTATACCTCAGTGAGGATGTAATGGTATCCACTTCACAGGACATCCACTTAATATCTACTCATAGAGGCAAGGTTATATCAATGTAAGATGTTTAGAACAGTGCCTGGCACTAGTTAAGAGCTTAATAAATGCTGTTGTTACTAATAACGTAGTTGAGGGTACTGTTCATTATCCTATAGGACTGTAGAAGTTTGAACTGTCAAAGGAGACAGGTGATCAGCTGTGGAAGACCAGCTGGCCTCTCAAGTTCCAGGAGGCCTGGTGCATGGCCATCACGATTCATGGCCAGGTCTTCGAGTTTACGAGCATGGAAATTTTATTCTCTTACTATTTCAGAGGCAATTGAGCTTCAGTGGACAAATCACAGTATCTAAACTCGAAAGAGAACGTGACCTGGCTCTAGAGTATCAATGATTAAGTATCAACTGACCATTTATGTTAACGGGTCAGCACCTTCTCTCCATAGTTAATTGTTTATGGGGAAGCTAAGCTCGGTGAGTATTGAATCGGAGCAACATACAATAGTAGAACCTGCTCCCTCATCTGGGCAACCAAACCCAGTTCTTTGGAAGACTGGGATGTCTCCTGGGGCTTGTTTTCCCTCAAACTTCTTCATCAACCTCAGAACTCAATCTTTAACACTCTGTCAAAGACTGCCAAAACTGCCCCAGACTTTTTTCCAGAAATGAAGCATCATAGGGACTTATTTTCCTTCATCACAGATAAACAAGCCATCATGAATAAGAAATATAGTATAAATTCATAAGTATGCACATATATGAAACTGTGTAATTATCAGCTTGCTCCCCTTGCACTAAATGTTTGTTACCTTGAATCATGTTGTAAAGCAAACTAGAGGCCAAACAAATTAGCTGTTTTCATTTTAACCTTTACGCTTTTTAGCAGATTTAAAATCTATGTAGTCTTACTGAAAGTTCACACTTCCTTTTATATCTGTTTCTCTTTTCCTGTGTAATTGATTCCATGTGATCCGAGGCCACTGATGTGGTTAACACCTTCCAAAAAAAAAAAAAAAAAAAAAAAGGCCTTTTATTTGCACTTACCAGCACCATAAAAATCATTCACTTGTCATGATTTATCTACTTTTCACTGAGTTCAACTTTGTAATTTTGTATTCTTTTAGACTTGTGCTATCCAGTAATCACTAGTCACATGTAATTATTTACATTTAAACTTATAGTAATAAAATTATGCTAATAAAATTAACAATTAAAAAAATTAAAAATTCAGTTCCTCAGTCACATTAGTTACACTTCAAGTGCTGAAGTGTCACATGAGGCTGTGACTACCGTATTAGAGACACAGATCAGCAATGCCATCGTCCACATTCTGTTAGACAACCCTACCCTAGATAGTCTTATTTTCTTCACAGACATATAAAAGTGTCCCTATAAATCGATGGCCTCTCTAATAGACTGAGCTTAAAATTCAAAGCTTAGCCAAAATGGTTCCCCCTTCTTTCATTCTTTTTGTAAATAATTGGTTTTATCATTTATTTTGTGCAGAGCGTGAAATTATAATTTCACAGCCAGCTTGTCGGTGACTGATTGTGAGTTTCTCACAGGAAAGCAGATGGGATGTGTAATTACAGCACAGTATTATTTATTTAGTTGTGTGGCATTCTGTTAGAGCTATCATTTTATTCTCAGCACCTTTTTAAATAAAAAATTACTATAATGCTGTAGGCTCTGTAGGAGAAACAAATGTCATGCCAAGTTTCTCCACTGCCTGCCAAACATTGACATTTCTCCTCCTTTGACAGCTCTTTAGTCTGTGTCTCTCACAGTCACAGACGCCATATCATCTTTTCCTTAATGATGACCAGAAGATGTGGCAAAATACTGAAATGTTTTCTAAACACTTGAAGAAGGATGAAAGATACTTACTATAGTGGTTGTTTAAATGTATTTTCATGTACTCTAGTCTTTTAAGCATTGTAGGCATTCTGCGAAGATATGACATATCCATGTTCCAACATAGTATATTTATGCACAATCTTATAAAATCAGCTTTAAAAATATTGAAATGTCAGAGGACTCTGAAGTGAGAGTTTTAAAATGGAAGGGAAATTTGTTCTGAATGGGGGTTGATGGAGAAGGTAACCTGCCAGAATGCTAGGGAAACTGTCTTAAGCGGTAAAGCTGACCCAAGGCTGTGATTCTCAAGGGTTTAGAGGGGGTGTACAGGGGAGGGGGTCTTATGTGGGTAGAATGGTAATGGTGGACTCTATCCCCACAAAAATGTACACCAAAATTTTTGCAAGCAGTTTCAGTGGGCAAATGTATCCCTAGAGCAGCCCAATGATGGTTCCAAGAATCTCTGATTTAGAACCTTCTCTCCTCACACCAACACACAATACAGTTAAGGTACTTTAGGCCAGAATCATAAAAAAGAAGTTTCCAGAGGCACCTTACAGACATGTATTGAGTTTCCATACCCCAGATTTATTCTAGGTAATGGAGATAGAGAAATAACATGGTCCTTTGCCTGAAGAAACTAATTCGCTTATTGAACAAATATTGTTCTACACCCTGGGCATATACCTGAGAACAAAACAAAATTAAGGCCTCAAGGCAGCATCCGTTCTAGTGGGGGAAATATTCAATTAACAAATAATAATATGATTCAGGTAGTGATAAGCTCCATAAAGAAAAGGTAGGATGCAGGATGAAGAGTGATGGTATCTGCATCACTTTAAATAGGATCTACATTAGGGAAAGCCTTCCCAGTGGGGTCTCATTTGAGAAAGACTTAAATGGAATGAAGGAATCTGCTGTGCAAATATCTGAGTGAGAGTACCCCAGCTGATCAACAATAACTAAGGCTTGACTTAATATGTTTGAGGAATGCCAAAGAAGTTGGTGTGCTTGGAGATTGGTAAGCAAGGAATTGGGAGGTGGGTCACAGAGGTGGTGGGGTGGCACTGTGATAGGGCCTTTTGGACTATATTAAATATTTTTTTCCTCTACTGTGCAAAATGGGGGATTCATTGGGAGGTTACAAGTAGAGGAGTAGCAATAACTAAGTTACATTTAAAACAAAAAAGTAAGGTCATTCTAGCTACAATGTGAAAGCAGAGTGAAAGCGGAAAGACCAATTTGGAGGCTATTACAGCAGGCCAGCGAGGATTAGGCTGTAACTGTGGAGAAGGTGAGAAGTGACCAGAATGAGGACACATGCTGATGGTAGATTTGACAGAATTTGCTGATGGGTTGTATGTGGGGTGTGGGAAAGAGAGGAGCTGAGATGTTTCAAGGTTCTTGGACTGAGCAACTGAGTAAATTATGGTAAAATATACTAAAGTATACATGTAAAACAAAGAAACAGTGCCGTGTGCTAAGTGCTATTTTATAGAAATTTAGAGGAATATAGCTGTGGGAAAGAAAGGAAAGCCCCAGGATTTTTAACACCCAAAAACATGAATAAAAAACAATAGAAAATGTATCCAGAAAAATGGAGACCTGACTATTAAATGAGCCATAAGCTTTTATAGTTTCAAGTATTATTTTATTACTTTAATTTTTTAGAAATGAAATAAAACTATCAAAAAGTGGTAGGTGATATCATCTCACAGTTGATGGCCTTAGTGAGAACCATTTTGGTGGGTCAGTGAGGGTGAAAGTCAGATAGGAAATGCTTACCGGAGGTAAGAGTGAGAAAATGAATAAAAGTAAATAGTTTATAAGATATTTGACAATGAAAGGGATGACTGGGTGCAAATGCAAAGAAAGCAAAAACTAGTGTTTATTCATGGCTTAGGTTTTTGAAAATGGATTTGATGAAAAGATAGAGGGACAAGGAGATTTAAGGTTTGGCAGGAGTGTTATTAAAATAATAGATCATAAAATCTAAGCAGCATAAGAAGTGAAGAAATGAGAAACCTGATGAAGTGAAAGCAGAGAGAGGTTGGGGGGGGGGGCGGGTATCCCAATGAAAGTGAAGGATAGCTGTAGTGGGAGTAACTGAATAATGAAGCTGTATCTCTACCAAGAAACCCTTAAAGTCTGAACATTGTGGGCACTAAGAAGGCAAAGTGAGTAGGTAAAGAGGAATTGGTGGGATATCAAGCATAATAGCAGAAAACAAAGGTGAATGATAGATGGACGCTATTGAGTCAGAATGAAGTAGAGGACATAGAAGAGAACTTTCAAAAGTAGTGAGAACATTTCTGCTTCCGGATAGGATGTGGTAGTGGTGGGTAGCAGTGGGGCATTTCCCCCAGTATAGCAACTCGAGCTCTAGAGCTTCTGCACAGCAACAGAAACCGTCAACAAATGAAGAGAACCCACTCTATGGGAGGACATATTTGCCAATGATATCACCCATATCATTGATGTTAACCTTAACTCCTTAAGTCAATAAGGGGTTAATTTCCAAAATATATAAAGAACGTACACATCTCAACACCAGGAAAACAAACAATCCAATTAAAAAATGGGCAAAGGACCTGAATAGATGCTTTTCCAAAGAGGACCTAAAGAAGGCCAGGAGACATGAAAACATGCTCAAAGTCACTAACTATCAGAGAGATGCAAATGGAAACTACAATGAGGTATCACCTCACACCTGCCAGAATGGCTATGATCAATAAATCAACAAACAACAAGTGCTGGTGAGAATGTGGAGAAAAGGGAACCCTTGTGCACTGCTGGTGGGAATGCAGACTGGTACAGTCACTGTGGGAAACAGTATGGGGTTTCCTCAAAATATTAAAAATGGAACTGCCATTTGACCCAGTGATCCCACTTCTAGGAATATATCCTAAGATCCTGAAATATCAATCAGAAAGGATATATGCACCTCTATGTTCATATCAGTGTTATTTACAATAGCTAAGATCTGTAAACAGCCCAAGTGTCCATCAGTAGACTAGTGGGGGGAAAAAAGCTGTGGTACATTTACACTATGGAATACTATGCAGCAGTAAAAAAGAAGGAAGCCTTACTGTTTGTGATAGCATGGATGGACCTGGAGAATATTATGCTAAGTGAAATAAGCCAGTCAGAGAAAGACAATATCATATGACCTCACTAATATGTGGAATCTAATGAACAAAATAAACTGATGAACAAAATGGAACCAGAAGCATGAATACATGGAATAGACTGGCTGGTGCCCAAGGGGAGAGGGGTGGTTGGTGACTGGATAAAGAAGGTGAAGGAAATAGCTAAAGAACATATATGTATACCCCATGGACATGGACAATAATTTGGTAAAGGCCAAGGAAGGGGAAAGGGGGGGGGGAGGAGAGAGGAGGGCAAAGGTGGGGAGGGAGACTCCTGCAATAATGTCAACATTAAAATTTTTTTTAATTAAATAAAAAGCAGATGGATTTAAAAATACCAGAAGAGGTGTGGAAAGGCAAATTAAAAAGACTGATAATACCAAGTGTTGGTAAGGATATGGAACTCTTATTAATAAATGTTGGGAATGTAAACTGATAAAACCGCTTTAGAAATGTGTTCAACAGTACTTGTGAAAGGTAAATATATATCTACCTTGTGACTCATCAATTTTATTCATCAGAATATACCCAGGGGAAATGAAGGCATATATTCACAAAAATACATGAACAAGAATATTAATTGCAGCTTTATTTATGACTAGAGACCTGGTGCATGAAATTTGTGCACAGGAAGGGGGTTCCTCAGCCCAGCCTGCTCCCTCTCATAATCTGGGATCCCTTAAGGGATGTCTGACTGCCGGTTTAGGCCCAATTCCCCAGAGGGATTGGGCCTAAACCGGCAGTTGGACATCCCTCTCACAATCCGGGACCACTGGCTCCTAACCGCTCGCCTGCCTGCCTGATCACCCCTAACCACTCACCTGCCTGCCTGATCACCCCTAACTGCCTCTGCCTCAGCCCCCGCCATCATGGTTTCTTTTGGAAGGACGTCCGGAATGATGTCCGGAAGGTCGTTGCCTGTCCAGTCTAATTAGCATATTACATTTTTGTTATAGATAGCTTCAAACTGAAATAAAAGAAGCCAAACTGGTATATCCATACAATGGAATACCATATAGCCATAAAAATATGACTCAATTATATGAAAATATGAATTAATCTGAGGGACATTGTGCTGAACTAAAGAAGGCAGATGTGAAAGAATGCATGTTGTGTGATTCCATTTATATGAAGTTCAAGAACAGGAAAAACTAAGTTATGATTTTGAAAGTAGGAATAATGGTTACCTTTCTGGGAGGGTTTTGGGGAAGGAGTTTGAGGAAATATTCAGGGGTGATAAAAATGTTTTGTAACTTGGTCAGAGAGGTATTGTATTCTGAAAAATCAAGTGAAAGAAATATCTGTCAGTACACAAAAAACAGAGTAGAGTTTGCTTTTTAACCCAATCTTAGTATCTTAATAAGGTTTATTTGCCATATAGATAATTATTTAGATCATTGATATATTTTATTTTATTTTTATCATTTTACATTACATTTTTGGTATTTCTTTGCTATGTTTTTATGCTGTATTTTTTGTATCTTCTTTTTCTGAATTGAGCAACTTTCCTTTGTTAACCTTTCTCTTTTAGGAAACTCCTACTACTCATCTGTAGCCTTTAAATACATATATCTAGCCTGGCTGGTGTGGCTTAGTGGTTGAGCCTTGACCTATGAACCAGAAGGTCACAGTTTGATTCCCAGTCATGGCACATGCCTAGATTGCAGGCTCGATTCCCATTAGGAGATGTGCAGGAGGCAACCTATCAATGATTCTCTCTCATCATTGATGTTTCTCTCTCTCCCTGTCCTTTCATCTCTGAAATCAATAAAAATATATTTTTTAAAGATACACATATCTAAACCTGTATTTTTATCAATGTAAAGAATGAGCAATAACAGACAACAGTCCTGTTCCCTTTACCAAAAATTTCCTTTACCCGAGTTTTGTTGAAAAGAAAACCCAAAAACTAGAATCTAGCTTTTTTTTTTCTTTCTTATAATGTGTCATTATTACTTCAGGAATCCTTTCTTTAAAATTACATTATGATACACAACATCATTGTAATTGAGTTTAACTACATATTTTATTGTCTCAATCCAGCACTATTGTTTTTATATTTTGTCCTCCCACTTCTGGCTGGAGTTTTTGATATACTTGTTGAGTCTGTGAATGCTTAAACATGTCTTTTTCATGTATGAATGATCACTTAGCCAGGTATAAATTTCTAGTGTCATAATCCTTTTCCTTGTTGTTTATCCTCAATAGAAAGTTGGTTGAAAGGAGGGTCTAGATCAGTGGTTCTCAACCTTTCAAATGCCGCGACCCTTTAATACAGTTTCTCATGTTGTGGTGACCCCCAACCATAAAATTATTTTCGTTGCTACTTCATAACTGTAATTTTGCTACTGTTAATGAATCGTAATGTAAATATCTGTGTTTTCCGATGGCCTTAGGCGACCCTGCTAGCGGTTCTCAACCTGTGGGTCGCGACCACGTAGGATCGGGCCTAAATGGGCAGTCGGACATCCCTCTCACAATCCAGGACTGCTGGCTCCCAACTCCTTGCCTGCTTGCCTTCCTGATTGCCCCTAACCACTTCTGCCTGCCAGCCTAACCACTCCCCTGCCAGCCTGATTGATGCCTAACTGCTTCCCTGCCAGCCAGATTGCCCCTAACTTCCCTCCTCTGCCGGCCTGGTCACCCCTAATTGCCCTCCCCTGCAGGCTTGATTGGCCCCAACTGCTCTCCCCTGCAGGCCTGGTTCCCCGCAACTGCTCTCCCCTGCAGGCCTGGGTCACCCCCAACTGCCCTTCCCTGCAGGCCCAGTTGCCCCCAACTTTCCTCCTCTGCCGGCCTGGTCACCCCTAACTGCCCTCCCCTGCAGGCTTGATCTCCCCCAACTGCCCTCCCTTGCAGGCCTGGTCCCTCCCAACTGCTCTCCCTTGCTGGCCATCTTGTCACAGCCATCTTGTGTCTACATGGGGCCAGCCATCTTTGACCACATGGGGGCAGCCATCTTGTGTGTTGAAGTGATGGTCAATTTGCATATTACTCTTTTATTAGATAGGATAGAGGCCTGGTGCATGGGTGGGGACCAGCTGGTTTGCCCTGAAGGTTGTCCCAGATCAGGGTGGGGGTTCCCTTGGGGCATGGGGCGGCCTGGGCGAGGGGCCTGTGGTGGTTTGCAGGCTGGCCACGCCCCCTGGTGACCTAAGTGGAGGCCCTGGTATCTGGGGTTTATTTATCTTCTATAATTGAAACTTTGTAGCCTTGAGCAGAGCCAAGCCTCCTGCTCACTCCTTGGCCGCAGCCATTTTTGTTGGGATTTATTTATCTTCTATAATTGAAACTTTGTAGCCTTGAGTGTAGGCCTGGGCCAGCCAGGGCGGAAGGGAAGCTTGGCTTCCTCTATTGCCAGGGAAACCCAAGCCTCCTGCTTGCTGCAGCTCCGTGGCCGCAGCCATCTTGGTTGGGTTAATTTGCATACTCGCTCCTGATTGGCTGTGGGTGTAGTGGAGGTACGGTCAATTTGCATATTACTCTTTTATTAGATAGGATTATTTCTGCTTTCTATTATATATTTTCTATTTAGTCAAGCTCCTATTTTATCACTACAAATACAACATTCATTCCTATTTTAAACCTTCCTAGTATTGTTTCCCCTTTTATTTTTATTTTTTAAATATATTTTTATTGATTTCAGAGAGGAAGGGAGAGAGAGAGATAGAAACATCAATGATGAGAGGGAATCATTGATTGGCTGCCTCCTGCAGGGGACTGAGGCCACAACCCGGACATGTGCCCTTGACCAGAATCGAACCCGGGACCCTTGAGTCCACAGGCTGATACCCTATACACTGAGCCAAACCAGCTAGGGCTGTTTTCCCCTTTTAAATATCTTTTCTCCTTATCTCATCCTACTCTGTTTTATCCATTCTTCAAATTATTTCTAAATTCTACCACCTCCATGGATCTTTCTCCATTTACCCCAGTTTGTAATAATTTCCCCTTTCTCATCACAACATTTATTATCTCTGCCATATGTTTTTGTACTTCCCAGAATCCTAGGATTTTATATCTGGATGAGATCTAAGAGATAGAATCCAACTCCCTAATTTTTCAGATTATAAAAGAGGTGGTCACTAAGCCACGTTTGTAACCCAGAGACCCCAAGCCTTCTGGCATTCTGGGGCTACCCTCTAATCCTACCTAATAAAAGAGTAATATGCAAATTGACCATACCTTCGCTACACCCACCAGCCACGCCCACCAGCCATGCCCACCAGCCAATCAGAGCGAGTATGCAAATAAACCCAACCAAGATGGCTACAGCCACAGAGAGCAGGAGGGAGGCTTGGGTTTCCCAGGCAACAGAGGAAGCCAAGCTCTCTGCCTGCCCTTGCCGGCCTAAGCCTCCACCCAAGGCTACAAAGTTTCAATTATAGAAGGTAAATAAACCCTAAACAGAAATGGCTGCTGCTGCGGAGCAAGCAGAAGGCTTGGCTCCGCTCCAGGCTACAAAGTTTCAATTGTAGAAGGTAAATAAATTCCAGATACCAGGGACTCTGCTTGGGCCACCAGGGGGCGTGGCTGGCCTGCAAACCACCACAGGCCCCTCGCTCAGGCCGCCCCATGTCCCAAGGGAACCCCCACCCTGATCCGGGACACCCTTCAGGGCAAACCAGCTGGCCCCCACCAGTGCACCAGGCCTCTATCCTGTCTAATAAAAGAGTAATATGCAGATTGACCATCACTCCAACACACAATATGGCTGCCCGCATGTGGTCAAAGATCCTGCCCCCATGTAGACACAAGATGGCCACCACAAGATGGCCAGCAGGGGAGGGCAGTTGGGAGGCACCAGGCCTGCAAGGGAGGGCAGTTGAGAGTTACCAGGCCTGCAAGGGAGGACAGTTGGAGGTGATCAACCCTGCAGGGGAGGGCAGTTAGGGGTGACCAGGCCGGCAGAGTAGGGAAGTTGGGGGCAAACAGGCTGGCAGGGGAGGAGTTAGGCATCAATCAGGCTGTCAGGGGAGTGGTTAGGGGGTGATCAGGCTGGCAGGCAGAAGTGGTTAGGGGCAATCAGGAAGACAGGCAGACGAGCAGTTGGGAGCCAGCAGTCCTGGATTGTGAGAGGGATGTCCGACTGCCCGTTTAGGCCCGATCCTAAACGGGCAGTCGGCATCCCTTGAGGGGTCCCAGATTGGAGAGGGTTCAGGCTGGGCTGAGGGACACCCCGCCTCAGTGCACGAATTTCGTGCACTGGGCCTCTAGTACCTAAATAAAATAGTTCTCAAGCTTCAATCCCAAAATGCTTTTGGAAGTCCTCAATTAAAAACCTTGTGGGTTTCCAGGTCCTCAAGATCTCCTGATTAGGGTTGCAGCTGGCGTCCAAGCCATTGCTGTCGGCTCTGCTAGAGGCCATTTTATTCTCACTGGTCATGCCACTGGACACCTGCAAGTGTTACAAGCCTGGAGTATACGGCCAACTTTTACTGAAGATTTGTCTCTCCAAAAAGAGTCTAAAAGGCTTGAGAATGAGCAACATGACTTTTATAACTCTTACAGCTTCTAGTCTAGTCAGACATACACAAACGACAGCTTACTTTGGATGCTGGATAATGCTGCCCTAAAATCCAATAGCCATTTCCCCTCCAAGGAGAATTTTTATCCCAGCAATGTCCTTTAAGGTCTCTGCTCACTGCTATCTTCTGTCTTCTTCATTCTTCCAACCTCACACAATTGTTTTGTTATTCAGACTGATCTATCTCTCCATCCTCTACCTATAACTGAACATCAATTTTTGTTATCCTAAAACACAATAAGCTATCCAGTAAGAACCAGCTAAAGCTTTGAAATTCATAATTTAAAAAAATATTTTTATTGATTTCAGAGAGGAAAGGAGAGGGAGAGAGATATAGAAACATCAATGATAAGAGAATGATTGATCAGCTGCCTCCTGCATGCCCCCTACTGGGGATCAAGGCCACACCTGGGCATGTGCCCTTGACTGGAATCGAACCTGGGACCTTTCAGTCCGCAGACTGACACTCTATCCACTGAACCAAACCAGCTAGGGCCATTTTTTTTTCTTTAGCATAAGCAGAACTCCCTCCTCCACCTGTCCCTGGAAATGGAATAGAAATTGTGTAATAATGTATCTTCTTCTTGACCAAGAAAGTCCATAGGTTCATTCAGCTGCACATGGATTCTCAGGACTCTCAAGATCACAGCAGGATATACTAGGAGGTCTTCTTACAGTCCTGTACTTTTTCTTTATATTATCATTTCCTCTGTTCCAGATTTTTTCCAATTTTACATTTTTTATATATTGTTTTCTATTGGTTTTCAATTGTAATAGCTGCTTTCCAAGAAAGAGTGTAGTAATCAGAAAGCAGGTACAGATTATTGAGACTGTCAGGGCAACTAATATATACAGGTACTCAAGGATTCTTGTGTATTGATTAAGAATTATACTGTCATATGCTATTTAATGAGCATCTATTATGTGTCAGTGTGCTCAGTGCGGTATGTAGATGATCTAATTCTCTCCTTAATAATTTTGCCCATTAAACAGAAAGGAAAACTGAAATTCTAGTGGCTTAAGTAACTTGTTTGATTCCACATGGCTAAATTGAGAGACTAAGTCTGCCAGACTCCAAAATGCTTTGCTCTTTCCCCCATACACCAGGTATTCCAGAGCTGTCCGTGTGCACAGCTGTCTCTGTATTAATGATGCTTTCTAAGTAAAAACTTTACAATGCATTTACTGAGCAGTGACCACATCCTTTTTGTAAGATTGTGTTCTATTTAAGTCAAGACACCATTCATTTTTTTATGTGCTTTTCAAAGCCCAAATGTGAACCTGATATTTCTCTCTCTGCATTTCAGTTTGATCCATTAACAATTGAAAGCAAAAAAGTAGCAACTGTGGTGCTAATGCTTAATTCTCCTGAAGAAGAAATTTTGGCCAAAGCATGTGAAGCCATTTATAAGTTTGCTTTAAAAGGTTTGGATTTTTTTTTTAGTTTGTCTTTCTATGTCATTAGTTGCTTAAAATATTTACTACATAAGGGGCACTTTTCTCCCCAGTCTTTAACTTACTTCTTGTCAGATGAATTCTTTCAGACAACCAGAATATCATTTATTGCATTACCTGAAAGTAATGTATATCCCTAAGTGCCTAACTTAATCTTAAGGAGTAATTTTTTCACTGGGTAGAAGAGTCATTTTGAAGACTTCATTGTTTAAAAAATTGTAAATGACACAGGATCTGAAAGAGCTCCCAGTGGTCAAAGCCAAACAATTTGAGCAACAAAATAAAGTAGTATTGGATTATAACCCAAAGTAGAACATAAATATCCATGAGTATACTTCAATACATAAATGATTGGGTGAGTTGATAAATGGAAGAGAAAAGATAAACCTCCCAAGCGAAAGAATTCTGAATAACTTATGTAGAGACTATGCCCTCCAGGAGGCAAAATATAACTTCTTTAGGTGTGGGCTGTGCCTACTGACTTCTTTCCAAAGAGAACAGTAAGGAAATAGGGGACAAATAATAAGTTTATAGTTAGAAACCTGGCAAAACTACTTCAACCAAGTGATCAAAATCAACATCAACAGTGATAAATCATGTTGATAATCTTGTCAATAAGTCAAGTGCCCTTGACACAATATAATGAAAATGGCACTTTACTTCTGTGTATTTTCCCCCCCAAACCTATAACCTTAGTCTAATTATTATTTAAAAAGAATAAAATTCCCACTCAGGGACATTATACAAATATGTAGCCAGAAATCCTGGGTAACTCTCACAGCCAAGAAGAGCTAAGGGTATGTGATAAGAAATCTCATGGGGGAATCCTAGATAAGATCCTGGAACAGAGAAAGAATATTAGGCTAAAATTAAGGAATTCTGAATAAACTATTGCTTTTAATTAATAATAACATCAATAATGGCTCAAATTGTATCAAATGTACCAAAATTAGTATAAAATATTAATAACAGAGGAAACTTGGTATGGGATATGTAGGAACTCTCTGTATTATCTTTGCAATTTTTCTGTGAAAGTAAAACTGTTGTAAAAAATAAAGTTTATTAAAACATTGTAAATGTTACAAATCTAATTCTATTGAGAGATTTACCCATTGAGGATTTACAAACATAAAAGATTATTATACTTTAACTCATTCCAAATGGTGATAAAATTAGATTTTTATTATACTGTATAACATTTTAATTGTGACTATTTGAAGAGTTTAGTGTATTTTTTAACAAGATCTTTTAAACTAAGGAGCAATTTGATTTTAAAGAAATGATTAAACATTGGTTGAGGACTTGTATGATAGAACAAAAAAATATTCAGTTAGCAAATGATAAAATACTCATCTCATTATGTCACTCTTGTCATCATTGGGAATCCAGACAAAATCCAGAGTGGTTCTGGAAGGTATAGTTTATGAACAGATTATATAGAATACTGGATCAATTTCATGGAGACATTGGATTATGCATCTCTGGTAGCATAAGTCTCATTCAGCCTTATAGAATCATCATAAGTCACCTGGCTGTCCTATGTACCTAATTACATATCATCTTTTATATGATATGACATGAGATAAATAAATAGATAGGCATGTATTTTATGTTTAATCAATATAGAAGTTATTTTAAGTCTGGTGTTTTATTCTAGCAGTATTTTCTGAAATAGTTTTTAAGATAAATGATGGGACTTTGCCTTCTGGCCAAGATGGAGTAAGGGTCCAGATTTACCCTCTAACCAAAACAACCAAAAAAATAGACAAAATATATGAAGTAGCAGTTGGCAAAACATTGACTATTAAGCAATGAAGGACAGTGACCATTGAGAGACAGAACACAAAGGAAAGAAGTGCTGTGACGGCCTGAGCTTACTGATTTCAGAGTTTCCAAGGAGCAGCGCAAGAAGGGGTAGCCTGTGCAGAGCCTATTGGACTCTCTGAATTGAGAAGACAGACCTGAAAGTCCAGGGTACAAAGGCAGCAAGAGTTTTCAGGATAGAGTTAACTGAGAGAGAACTCTGGAGATCTGCAAAGCAGCCCAGTCGGTTATTGAGCTGAGTACTGGTCAGCATGTACATGTGAGAGAACTACTTGAAGTCAAAGAATCCAACAGGATTAGTGGCAACAGTGCCTGGTGTTCACACAGGGCCAGAAATAGGGCTTGTTCTTATAGCCAGACCCAAAACCTCAGGATGCATGGACCATTGTGCAGAATACAGAGTCTTGGTAGTTAGAAATAACCCTAGATTGAGCAGTGTTCTGAAAGATCTAAAAGGTTCAAATTGTTTCCAAATAACTGTGTCCCAGAACAAATTTCTAGAATGCAAAAATATTCATTACTCAAGTAGGTAAAATGCACAATGTCTGGTATCCAATAAAAAATTACCAGGCATGAAAAAGCAGCAGGAAAATATAACCCATAATGAGGATATAAATGAATAACTAAGTCGAAAGTAAACCAATATATGTGTGACTAGAATCTCTAAAAGAAGTAAAGGACAGAAAAAAAAATTGAAGAAATGATAGTCAGAAATACCCCCAATTTGATGAAAACTCCAAACTCACAGATCCAAGAAGCTCACCAAAACTGGGGTGTACACCTGAAAATAATATAATAAGGTATGTCAACTGTGATTAGAAATAAAAAACCAATCACAATGACTATGAAGAAAATGACACCAACTTACATTATAATCAAATTGCTTGAAATCAGTGATAAAGAGAAAATCTTAAAAGCAGTTCATTGAGGGCAGACCCACACTGCTAACTATGGTACAGTAGGTAGGTAGTTTAGACAAAAGCAAAATGATGCCACATAAAAATATGGATCTACACAAAGAATAAAGGTAGAGTACTAGAAATAGTAACATTTAAGATTTTTTTTATTATTGAAATCACTTAAAAAAAGCAAGTTGGTTATTTTAAACCAAAATAATAATCATATATTGTGGTCTGAAACATACGAATACGATATATGACAACAACAGCACCAAGGTAGAAATGGGAAAATGGAAGTATACTATTGTAAGGTTCTTGGATTATCACTTGAAAGTAGACTGTCATAGGATGTATACTACAAACCCTAATACAAACAGTAAAATAACAGAACAAAAATATATCAAATAAGCTAATGAAGGAAATGAAATGGAATCATAAGAAATATTTAGTTTAGCCCTAGCTGGTTTGGCTCAGTGGATAGAGCACCGGCCTGTAGACTGAAGGGTCTCAGGTTTGATTCTGATCAAGGGCACATGTCCAGGTTGTGGGCTCGATCCCCAGTGGGGAGCGTGCAGGAGGCAGCCGATCAATGATTCTCTCTCATCATTTCTCTCTCTCTCTCCCTCTCCCTTCCTCTCTGAAATCAATAAAATATATTTTTAAAAATAAATAATTAGTTTATACAAAGAAGGGAAATAGAAAAAGAAAACAAAGAATAATGGGGCATATAAAAACAAATGACAAGATGGCAAATTTAACCCTATCAAAAATCAAATTGAATGTAAAATGGACTAAGTACTTCAATTAATAGGGAGAGAGTGTTATCTTGGATAAAAAGCAAGACCAAACTACATGCCACCATCAAGTAATGCACTTAGAATATAATAACACAAATTATTTTAAAGTAACAGGATGAAAAAATATCCTATGATAACACCAAACAAAAGAAAGATGGAGTAGCTTTATTAATATCATAAAAGTAGACAGAAAATATAGTACAGAGGTAAAGAAAGCCATTTTATAATGATAAAGGAATCAATTAATCAAGAGGCTATGAAAAATCCTAAACAGTCATTACTTAATGGCACATCTTTAAAATACATGAAACTAGAAATTCAAGGAGAAATAGATAGCCACAATTGTAGCTGGGGATTTTGATGCCCACTTCCCAATTAATGAAAAACCAAGTAAATAGTAAATCATTAAAAGACTAAAAGATTGAAGCAGCAATATTAATTAATTTAACCTAATTGATAGTTATAAAGCACTCCAAAAATAGCAGGATATACATTCTTCTCAAGTGTATAGAGAACATTTTTCAAATAGACCATATTCTGGGCCATAAACAAGCCTTAATCAATTTAAAAGAATTCCAGTGATAAAAAATATGCCATGCCACAATAGAATTAAATAAAAAATCAATAGCACAAAGAACTCGAGACCATCATGCAATAGAAAATAAATAACATACTCCTATGAATGTTAATTAATTTTATAACTAAGCAATTATTCAATTAATTATGTCATCACATGACTGGCACTGTGCTAGGCACTGAGTGAGGATATGAGGGAATAGAACAGAAAGGGTATCTGTCCTCATGGAAAGTTAAGTTATAGCGGAGTAGGCAAACCATGCAGAGAGGTCCTTAAGTGGTATGAAGAAAATAAAGCAGGAGAAAGAGAGATAAGGAAGACTTGGAGGTGGTGACAACATTAGACAGACAGGGGAAGGAGACCTCTCAGGAGGCGCAGGGTGAGCTGAGAACTGAATGGCAAGAGGAAGCCAGCTTCGTAAACATGGGGGAAGGGAGAGCAGCAGACATCCAGGATACCTGTGCTCTAAAGTTGAGTCTGGGAGAAAGACATCTGGAAGGAGAGGAATGGGGAAGGCAGACGGCAAATAAGAAATTGGAATAACACAAAGAAGTTTTGGTGAAATTGATGGTAGCCATGCATTATTTTATTTTGCCTGTAATGTCAGGTGAGGAAAATAAGACAACCCTCCTTGAACTTGGAGCAGTGGAACCTTTAACTAAACTGCTCACCCATGAAGACAAAATTGTAAGAAGAAATGCCACCATGATATTTGGAATCATGGCTTCTAATAGTAAGTAAAGACTTTTTAAAATAAGTAATCTCATAAATGCCTTGTAAATTTAATGTTAAGAGATTTATTTTAATTTTATTTAAACTAACTTTAATGTTAACAAAAAAGTTAAGTAAGATGTATCAAATGTATGATTTCATATTTTAAGGGATATTTTTAAAATATAAAAAAAATATGTGCAAATGCTCTCTAAGTTGGTGATGTTCCAGACTTAATAGTTAGGAGAGCAATTATTATCTTTTAAAATTGAAATAGTTTTTTTCTTGAGTTAGTATAATGTAATTTGTCTGACTATATATAAGTTACTCTTCATATGTATTTCATAGTGAAGGAAACTCAGGGTAAAGAGTTTTGATACATTTATTCTTTGAAGCCACCAACTATATTTTGCCAAAAATAAATTCAGATATGCATTTAAATCAGATCTATTATTTGTTTGAATATTTTCATATATTTAATAGGGTGGAGCAATAATATTAGTTAAAATGTGCTGTTATGTTTATTAGAATATCAGTTTGACCAAAATCATGCAAATTAAGGCAGTCCCTCACTAATGAACAGATAAGTTCTCATGTGTAAGTCATTTTCATGCTATAATGGTAGGTTTCTGAGTTACCCAACAAAAGCTTTGTAATCCTAATATATAAAAAGCCAGGGGCTGTCACAACCGAAACAACCGGATGGACGACTGAACAGTAGGCTGCATGGGGCAACCAGGCTGGCAGGGGAGCAGTTGGGGGTGACCAGGCCAGCAGGGGGGTCAGATGGGGGCGACCAGGCAGGCAGGCAGGTGAGCGGTTAGAAGCCAGAAGTCCCGGATTGTGAGAGGGATATCCTGGATTGGAGAGGGTGCAGGCTGGGCTGAGGGGGAACCCCCTCTCCCCGTGCACAAATTTCGTGCACCAGTCCTCTAGTTTATAATAAAAAAATTATATTCTTGGTGGAGACTGAATTCTAACATGAACCTCAGGATGCTAGGAATGAACATGTCTCTATCATAGCACTTGGCTAAAACTATCAAACTTTCTCCCTGTATTATACTTTCCCGAAGTCCTGCCCCCCTCTCCCTCACTTTCCCTGGACCCTGTCAAAGGCAGTGGCGTCTCCTTATTCTGTGGTGTCCAGCAGGACCGTGGCCTTAGTGTCTTCAGAGACAGTTGTGAGTGGAGGCGGGGGTGGGAAGGGGGAAGAAAGCTTTGTCTGGCATCCGTGCCTTTACCACCTCAGCTGCAGAGACTACACCAGCAGCACCTGTGTGGGGGAGAAACCGGATTCCATCGGGAATTTTAGTGGAGGGGGTTCTGGCAGCAACTGCAGGAGTTCCAAACGGTGGCTGTGCTGGGGCTCTGGGAGTGTTTCTGGGGATGACAGCAGGATGAGGACAGTCGTGAGGGAGTAGGTGTTCCACCAACTTGGATTATGATAACATCGGTCAACACTTAACGTAGTACTTACCAGACATTATTGTATGTGCTGTTTATGTATTGAATCACTAACGAGGTTGGTGCTATTATTTTTTCCTTTACATATGAGTCAGCTGAGGCACAGAGAAGTTGAATAAAGTAGTAATCATTTATATTGCGGGGACTTCATAAATTTTTATCAAGGGTTGCCATACTGAATGTGCTGTGTTGAATGTATTTATTGCCAAAAAAAGGAAAATTAAAATTTACACACTACAGAATTTGAGAACCACAGGTGCTTTGTAACACCTCTTGTACAACTCCTCATTTTAAAAACAAGAATTATCCCTAAAGGATTAGGTTCCTGGCCCACAGTCATGCAGGTGGCTATTAACAGAACTAAGATTAGTTCTAGAATTGGAACTTTACTCTCTGACTCATAGTTTAGCAGACTTCCTATTCACCAGATCTTTTATGATCCTTAACATTAGTGTGAATGCTAAGTCAGGTTCTCCTTCTGAATGATATTGGGGGAGAATGCATCTCATTTGGAAAGGAGAATTATAATTTCTTGTTTATACTTATATTTTCTAGTTTAATGTCTAGTTCTCTATGACTTTTTCCTGCTTACTTAGCTCTTAATTTCTATTCATTTTATTTTGTATTCTCATGTTCCAATCTATGAGAAGTTTATAATCTGTGAAGCCCTCCAAACTGGTTGCAAACTTTTTTTCTGAGAAGATTTATAAAAGGAATTCCATGAGTTTCTAAAGGAATCTGTGACCCCCAAATATTAAGAATTATTGTTACATTTGGGTACTAAATGAATTGACCCTCTTAGACCTACCAAGCCATATTCTGTAAGCTGGTTGCTAGACAAGGACCAGTGCTAGGGCCAGTGCAGTCTGCAACCGACAAGCTTAACAATGGAAAGAACTTGACTGCCTTCAAGGTCTCCATTGAGTGCTTGAGTCTCAGGTATGAACTTCTAAGAGCTTTCCATTGATTCTATGAATTGGGTGAAAAAACAACACACACAAACCATATTTTGGGATTAACTGAACTGATTTTCTGTTTGCTCCATCTGTGGACATGAAAAAAACACATGGCATCCTCAACTGTGTGTGAATTTCCTTTTTTGTTAAGAGAGCCATTAACAGCTATTGCTTCATTTGTCACACATGCCCATGGAAAACTTAGAACAAAAAATAAGCAGTCATTTGATCTCAATGAAAAGCCATGTTTCCAGAATAATCTCTAAATACACAGTTAATTTATCATCCTTGGGAAGTCTTAAAAAATGGCTGATTCTTCAGAAATTTGTCTCTTCATGTGTTTTTCAAGCACTCAATAATATAACTATGTTCATAGTGGATGAACCAACAGAAGTTTCAACAGAATTCCAGGTGCTTAAAGGATTGCTATGAGAGCCATCTTTCCCTTTGGCAGTTGCAAACAAATTCTTGCTTCTTTTTCCCCCCCTAGAGTGGTTGAGCTATGTGCCTATGCTAAGCCTGAGTCATTTGAGACAGGCACTTAAATTACTTTGTTAAACGTTTTTATCAAAATGGAGCTGCTGTCTTCTTTTAATTGAAAGTTTGTATTTCATTTGATGAGGCCTTATAACAGAGACTCATTTAATGAAGTCAGTTAAAGAGAGATTTCATCAGGATCCCTGTGAGAAGTAGCCTTCGAAGCCTAGACTTTGTATCACTTTAAGGCAATCTGAAGAGCTTGCCATCTTAGGAAGAGGTTGATGTAAGCATATACAAGGTCAAGGGTAAATTAGATGGCCAATATTATGCAACCAACAAATTGTAGGGAAATCCAAGATGGCAGCAGAGTAGGTGGAAGCTATACTCACCCCCTCCCAGGACCAAAATGGAATTACAACTGAATTATAGAACAGTCACCC
Organism: Cnephaeus nilssonii; assembly: GCF_951640355.1. Taxonomy (NCBI): domain Eukaryota; kingdom Metazoa; phylum Chordata; class Mammalia; order Chiroptera; family Vespertilionidae; genus Cnephaeus; species Cnephaeus nilssonii. The sequence continues at coordinate 20,701,174 of NC_137072.1, read as the reverse complement.
TGAATAACCAACTGAAGACTGGCCTGATAACCAAGAGTTTACAGAAGAAGCCACACTGAGCCTGGTAGTGCCGCTGGTGCCAATAGGGCTCGTCCACGGGGTCGTGAGAAAAGCATTTCGGTGGCCCGTGCATAAGAATGAGATGTACTGTGGTCTGTTATTGGAGTGGAAATAAAAGACTGTCCCCAGGTTCCCGGTATCTCATCTCCATCCATTCCGCAGTGGGAGAAGGGCCAGGGTCCAGAAATTCTGTGCCTCACAGTTCAGCCCATGCCAAAGCTTAGTCCCATTCAGTCTCTGTCCCAGTTCTGCTAGCTTAGTCTCTGTGCTCAGCTGCATTCGGGCTGGCGCTGTGCTGCTGTACGCAAGGCCACACACATGCCCAGGTCGCAGGATCCATCCCCAGAGAGGGGCATGCAGGAGGCAGCCGATCAATGATCAATGTTTCTCTCTCATCAGTGTCTCTGTCTCTCTATCCCTCTCTCTTCTTCTCTCCAAAGTCAATGTAAAAAATCCTTAACAAAATATTAGGAAACCAAATCCAGCAATATATTAAAAAGATCATATGCCATGACCAAGTGGGATTTATTGTATAATATTCACAAATCAATAAACGTGATACTACAGAAGTGAAATGAAGGATAAAAAATACATGATCATATCAATAGATGCAGAAAAGCATTTGATAAAATCCAGCACCCATTTATGATAAAAACTCTCAGCAAGGAATAGAGGAAGCATAACTCAATGTAACAAAGGTCATACATATATCACAAACCCACAGCCAACATCATATAATAAAACCTCAATATAACAGACTAATTCAGGCGAGAGGGTGTCTGTTAAAGCTGAAAGTCCATTATATAATAAAGTAGGTTTTCTGAATGTACGTGTTAAAAATTTGACAAATTAGCTTACCTGTTTTTACTTATGTAGACACATTTTTGTAATTAAAATTAAGTATGTATGAAAAGCTTAATTTCACAGAAAAGCTTTCTATATTTATACTGAGTAGGTCTAGTTAATGTGTGCATTCACCAGTCACTGGAGTAGACAAATGCATCCATCTGGGGCACATCTCAGCATACTTAGGAACACTGGCCAGCAGGCATTAAAATTGCTGCAGAAGATCATGCCACAAAACATCAGAACCCAATTACCATGTGTGATGCGGTGTGATCACGTGCTGATCATTCCTTAAACATTGTTTATGAGTGGTGACTCTTGGATTTAAATATGTAGACTATAGTTGTAGATATGTACTAGTAATATTTATTTCTGTTGGCAAAATTACTACAGTGTTTTTTTCCAACATATGGCCTATTTGCTATAATTTGTTAAAAATAACAGTGAATTAATAACAAAAAATAACCTGTTAATTATAAGCAAATCTTGGTTAAAAGCATTTTAAGATTAACATAACAGGGTATTATTTTTCACATAGGATATATGGACTGGAAATTTAATCCATTAAACCCAAAATCCAGTACATTGAGGTCTGCAAATTTGAGGGTTTACTGTACCCAATGGGCAAAAACTAGAAGTGTTTCCCTAAAGATCGGAACAAGACAGAGATGTCCGCATTCAGCACTCTAATTAAACATAATAATGGAAGTCCTAGCCACAGCACTCAGACAATAAGAAGAAATGAAAGGCATCCAAATTGGAAAGGAAGAAGTAAAACTGTCATTATTTGCAGATGACATAATACTGTATATAGAGAACCCTAAAGATTCTATCAAAAAACTACTAGAACTGATCAATGAATTCAGTAAAGTAGCAAGATACAAAATAAATATCCAGAAATCAGTTGCATTTTTATATACCAATAATGAACTATCAGAAAGGGAAACTAAGAAAACTATCCCATTCATAATTTCTTCAAAAGGAATAAAATACCTCGGAATACATTTAATCAAGGATGTAAAAGACCTGTACTCAGAAAATTATAAGACACTGAAGAAAGAAATTGAAGAAGATACAAATAAGTGGAAGCATATACCATGTTCATGGATTAAAATGCCCATACTACCCAAAAACATATAGATTCAACACAATTTTTATCAAGATACTAATGGAATATGTCACAGAATTAGAAAAAAATTCCAAAAACTTATATGAACCACAAAAGACCCCAAATAACCACAGAATAAAGTTCGGGAATCACACTACTTGATATCAAACTATACTACAAGGCTATAGTAAATCAAAACAGCATGGTACTGATATACAAACAGATATATATATCAATGGAACAGAATTAGAGAGCCCAGTAATAAACCCACACCTTTATAGCCAATTAATCTTTGACTAAGGAGGCTAAAACATACAATGGGGTAATGATAATCTATTCAATAAATGGTTTGGGAAAATTGGACAGACACATGCAAAAAGTTAAACTAGACCGCCTTTTACACCATACACAAGAATAAACTTACAATGGATTAAAGACTTAAATGTTAGACTCTAAAACATAAAAATCCTAGAAGAAAACATAGGCAGTAAAATCTCAGACATTTCTCATAGCAATATTTTTTCTAATATATCTCCTAAGGCAAGGGAAACAAAACAAAAATAAACAAATGGCACAGCATCAGACTAAAATGTTTTTTGCACAGCAAAGGAAACCATTAACAAAATGAAAAGACTATTCACTGAATGGGAAAACATATTCACTGATATAAAGAACTTATAAAACTCAACACCAAAACAAACAAACAATACAATTAAAAAATGGGCAAAGGACCCAAATAGATACTTCTCCAAAGAGGACATACAGATGGCCAATAGACATATGCAAAGATGCTCAGTGTCACTGATCATCAGAGAAATGCAAATTTAAACTATAATAAGATATCACCTCACACCTGTCATCAATGGCTACCATCAATAAATTAACAAACAAGGGTTGGTGAGGATGTGGAGAAAAGGAAACCGTCAGGCACTGTTGGTGGGAATACAGATTGGTGCAGCCAATGTGGAAAAGCAGTATGGAGTTATCTCAAAAAATTAAAAATGGAACTGCTTTTGGACCCAGCGATTCTGCTTCTGAGAATTTATCCGAAGAAATCCGAAGCATTAATGTGAAAGTATGTATGCCATCCCTAGGTTCATTGCAGCATTATTTACAATAGCCAAGATTTGGAAGCAGCCCAAGTGTCCATCAGTAAATGAGTGGATAAAAAAGCTGTGGTATATGTATACAAAGGACTACTACTTGGCTGTAAAAAAAGAAGGAAATCTTACCCTTTGGGACAACATGGATGGACTATGAGACTCTTATGCTAAGTAAAGCCAGTCAGAGAAAGATAAGTACCCTAAGATTTCACTCATGTGAAATCGAACGAACAAAATGAACTAACAAGCAAAATAGAGACAGACTCATAGATAAAGAACAGGCTGACAGCTGTCAGGAAATGGAGGATATTGGGAGCCTGGGTTGGGAGGGGAGGAATTGAGGGGAAAAAAGGAAGACAGAAAGAAAGACAGAAAGACAGAAAGAAGAGAGAGAGAGAGAGAGAGAGAGAGAGAGAGAGAGAGAGAGAGAGAGAGAGAAAGAAAGAGAGAAAGAAAGAAAGAGAGAAAGAAAAGAAAGGAAGGAAGGAAGGAAGGAAGGAAGGAAGGAAGGAAGGAAGGAAGGAAGGAAGGAAGGAAGGAAGGAAGGAAGGAAGGAAGAAAGGAAGGGAGGAAGGAAGGGAGGAAGGAAGGAAGGAAAAACTAATGGACACGGACAACAATGTGATTGCCAGGGGGAAGGATGGTGGGAGAGATGGAGGAGGGTATAGCGGGGATAAATGGCATGGAAGGAGATGTTCAGGTGATGTGTTGTAGAATTGTGCACATGAAACCTGTATAATTTTGTTAACTATTGTCACCCAGTGAATTCAAGAAAAAGGAAAAAATGTAAATAAGAATGCAAGTAAAACAGATTGCATGAATGTACTCCAGGAAATAAGGTGCTGGCAGTTCTGAAACAACTAAATTTGAAGGTGTCACACTGTTTAGCTAGAACATGTTCATGTGACCAAACCACAAGTTGGAAATTCTATTCAGTTGCTGTATCTGAGAGTTTCCTCTGTTGAAAAAGAAGGGGACAGAGATCAATACTGTGTTTAAAGTGATGGAAGTAGCAGCGTATCCATTATATTTTTGCAGATTTAACCTCAAGGAAAGATTCTTTGAATCTGCTGCCAAAAAGCAGAATAATAAGTTGATCAACGATGCCACCAATTTACAAAAGCTGCCAGTGAATCTGAATTGTCCATTGAACCATAAGGAACTGGTTTAGTGAATGGACCTAAGAGATCTGTTGTTGAACAGATTTGGGCTACATTCGTAGGCGGAAAGGGTTTTCATGGCGCAGAGAATCCTCTGACAGAACAAGACATGGTGTCACATACAGATGCAGCGAGGGGCCCCTCCCCGGGTGGGGGAGCAGATCCTTCCCGCCGAGAAGTCAGAGGTGCAGAGATCACACAGAGCATGAACCTTCTGGACCTCGTGCTCAGTGATGCAGCAGGAACTTTGAAGCGTACTTCGTGGAAGGTTATTTTGTGTACTGAATGGGGAATGTTCCTGGAGACCCAGAAGCCCAGAGAAAGAGGAGACTTTGTTATGGCCTTCCCCAAAATCATTCCTAGCAACACACACTGGACTCGTAAGAGAAGAGAATGCCAATAGATTCTTCCAGAGGGCGCACATCTCCCCAGCTCACCGGAACCCTTAGAAGGATCTATTATTTCTTAGCCTGTGGAGATAATGGATTTTTCAAATGAGTTTCAACTCTAAAATGATTTCCTCCACCTTGGGACACAACACTTCTCCGAAGCTCAATTATTTTTTTTGTACTTCAGGCGTATTCACATACATGTAGCTGGCTATCATTTTGCTGGCCCTCATTTAGCAATTTTGCACAGAAACAGATAAATTGAAGAATAGCCCCATCCCTGAATTTCACAGGAAAAGGTATCCAAAAAAAAAAAAAAAAGGCAAGAATATCCAGCAATTAATGTGGAAGAATTCATCCAGCAACCATCTGCTTTGGCTGCTACAAAGTGAACTTTTCCAAAATTTTGGTAATGCTAATTTTTGCTTACAGACAAAGATAACTGACCAAGAAGAAAAATTGCAAAATGAAAGTAGCAGCCATGCTGTATTTCTCAGAAAAGGGGGGTTAAGGATGGCAAAAAAGAAGCATGGCCATACCTGTCTAGCTTTAATTAGGCTCATATAAATAACACAAAAGTGAACTTTAAAGAAATCAGTGTACTTATCATTAAGCATTTTTGGCATTTTGATAATGAAATGAAATGAAATGTAAACAAGATGTATTAATACAAAATGGCTGAAGATAATGCTTATGCGTATTCTGTATAAATTTTACTCAAATCAAGATTTAAAAACACTGTTCCAACAAAACAAAAAAAGAATTACTATTATATACTAAACAAGTGTAGGGCACGATAACTCACCAGTTTTGGCATATGTTCTAATCACATGTTGTAGTCTTATGGTTATTTTTCCTAGTGTTTTGGAAGGTAGCATAATAGCTCAGTGATCAAGGAGCACAGGCCAGAGTGTGTCGGGGTCAGGCAGACCTGGGTGTGACACCTGGCCCCACCACTTACTTGCGGTGTGGTTTTGAGCCTCCTTTTCCTTATCTGTAAAAAATGATAACGGAACCTATCTCATAAGGGACTGATCAACAGGCATGGCCATTATTATTATTATTAATAAACATTAATATTTTGCTTCTGTTGTAGATGATGTTAAAAAACTGTTAAGAGAGTTAGATGTCATGAACTCTGTTATTGCTCAGCTTGCTCCAGAAGGTAAATTGGCATCCTATATGTGTTTTAAAAAATGGGACTGGTGTACTTTTCACACTTGATTACACTACTTATTAAAACTGCTTAAGAAATATCAATTGTGAGCTGTCATTAAAATCTCTCAAACCAAGATGGGCTCCAGCCAAGGTAAGATTTGTGGAGCTTTGGTTTTCAGAACATGTGTTAAAGTAATGGTTGAATAGGTATTTAGCATACTCATGTCATTTATTTTTCATATGCAGAAGAGGTAGTTATCCACGAGTTTGCTAGTCTTTGCCTAGCAAACATGTCTGCAGAGTATACCAGCAAAGTGCAAATATTTGAACACGGTGGCTTAGAGCCTCTCATCAGACTGCTGAGCAGCCCAGACCCCGATGTGAAGAAGAATTCCATTGAGTGCATTTACAACCTGGTTCAGGTAAGTTTCATTCCTAAAATGTATTTTGACCAAAATTTGATTGTAGGATTTGCTTTTCTATTAAAAACAAAAAGCTTGAAACTCACCGGTTTTAATTAATACTTCTTAGTACTATTTAATAGTGATCATTCAGATATAAAGGAAGTTTAGTGTAGATTCCTTTCAGTTTTTGCATTTTATAAGTATTTGTCTACCATGAAAGGGCATTTTAGAGATGTATTTTTAAATTTTAAAAGAATAGCATGGTTTACAAATTAAGGTTGGGATTATACTAGATAAAATGTATTTCTTCTGAAACAGGAAATCTAATATTCATGTTTAACTAGGTTTGACCTGGGCAGTTACCTATTGATCTAACCTTGGTGACCTAAGCACAGTGGGTTTAATATACACCCTCCTCAGTGTCTCAGGATTTTGGGACAGGTGTATTTATTGGTGAAAGCCTGTGAGTTGAGGACACTGAACAGAACTCATCATTCACAATTGCAAGATGTGACCTCACTGTTCTGCTCTCTTTTGTAATGGAAACTGACTACCTTCTCCTCCCCAGCCTGGCTTGCCCTCTGTTCCCCACCTCTGCCCCTACCTCCCAACGCAACATTCACACACTTTTTAAAAATATATATATATATTTTTTATTTATTTCAGAGAGGAAGGGAGAGGGAGAGAGAGAGAAATATCAATGATGAGAGAATCATTGATCGGCTGCCTCCTGCACACCCCCCACTGGGGATCGAGCCAGCAACCCAGGCATATGCTCTTGACCGGAATCAAACCTGTGACCCTTCAGTCCTCAGGCCCACGCTCTATCCACTGAGCTAAGCTGGCCAGGGCAACATTCACACTCTTGCACCCACAGCAGGTCAGTTCCCTGACACTATGGACAATTATGGACATCCTTCTCTGCTTCTTTTCTTGCTCAGGTTCCTGAACAATTCCCACACACATTTGATCAGCTTAGATCAACTGAAAATACAAATATACCACTGTAAGTAGCCAGCAGTAGAGTGTGAAAGGGAGAGATGGCAAAGCAAACATGAGGGAGGGTTCTGGGTAAACTGTCTCGACGAATCATACAGAAAAAGAGAGACCAAGAGGCTTATGCCAAAGGCAGCAAAAGCATTCATTTGTGGCCTTAGCAGTCCTTGCACTTGGCTGGGCAGTGACTGGTTTTACCATTGCTTCTCTCTAAAAGGGCATCCTGAAAAAACAGCTCAGCTTTGTTTCCCTTTTCTGGTTACTTAAGACTTTACCTTATTCAATAGGCCAAAATAATCCTCCAAGGGTGTGTGTGTTTTACATCCCAAGTTTCTTTCCAGCTCTTTTTGGCAATATTTTTAAGAAATATGTTTTTACTGATATTAGAGAGAGAGGAGGGAGAGGGATAAAAAGAGACATTGATGAGAGAGAAACATCAATTGGCTGATGTTCTGCACACCTCCCACTGGGGATGGAGCCCAAAATCCAGGAACCAACTGGTGATCTCTTGTGCAGGGGACTATGCTCAATCAGCTGAGCCACACTGGCTGGGTTCCCCATTTTTTTTAAATCAACAAACAGGAATGAAAAGACCTCCACTATTCATAACAGAAGCACTAGTTAATAATCGTGTTATTAATTTCTCAGGACTGTTGTGACAAAGTACCACAAACTGGGTGGCTTCAAACAATAGGAATTTATTCTCTAGCAGTGCTGGAAGCTGGAATTCTGAAATCAAGGGGTCAGGAGGGCCATGCTCCCTCTGTGACTCTGGGTAGAACCCATCTTTGACTCTTACTAGCCTCTGATGATGGCATCAATCCTTGGTGGGTGTCTCTTGGTTTGCAGCTGTAGTACTGCAATCTCTCCCTCTGTCATTTCCTCTCTTTTTATAAAGACACCAATTTTTATAAGGACACCATTAAGTACCCACCCTAAGCTACTATGGCCTTAACTTAGTTGTATCTGCAATGACCCTGTTAAAATAAGGTCACATTTTTTAGGAACTGAGGGTTAGTACTTCAACCTATATTTTGGGGGGATATTATTCAACCAAAAAGCACAGAAACCCCCAATTTTTATGTCTGAAGGAAGCTGAATATTAACAGTTGAAGGATGGAGAGAGGAAAGCTAAGCTGTAAGTGAGGCCTTTTCCACTTTTAATACTTTTTTTACATTTACCACATTTTGATTTAAAATGTCAGAGCTTGGGAGCTTTTCATGGCATTTTGTCTTGTTTTCTCCATTGTTCACTCTAACCAACCCCTTCCTACCACCTCACACACACGAAATTATAGACAATGCAGAGCTATTTGCCTAGACTCTAATGACCCCTTGATATTGTAAATTTCTTAAATAGAGGTCATGTGTCTGAACTAAACCTGATGTGAATTTGCATGCACAGGGCCTGCAAATAGCATTGAATTTCATAAACGATCCATTTGAATAAAGATAATAAAGAACTGATGCCATAATTTCATTTTATCAAATACTATTTAAAAAAAATATAATCTATTGATTTTTTTACAGAGAGGAAGAGAGAGGGATAGAGAGTTAGAAACATCAATGAGAGAGAAACATCGATCAGCTGCCTCTTGCACACCCCCTACTGGGGATGTGCCCGCAACCAAGGTACATGCCCTTGGTTGTATCTTGGTTGGAATTGAACCTGGAACCTTTCAGGCCGCAGGCCGACGCTCTGTCCACTGAGCCAAACCAGTTTCGGCTATTTTATCAAATACTATTTGACACAGGACAGAAAATGTGAAAAGAATTTCATTATGCATAGCTTTCATTGTAATACTATTCATGGTAATAAGAACTTGCTATAAAATAAAGAAACAATAGATACTGCATAAGTCATAGATATGTCTATTTCCTGTTATTGATAATGTCTGCATAGTTACAATGAATATTTTGGTGTTGTCGAATGAGGGTTTGCTTACTTTGGTTTATGAATTATTTTGAAAAGGAATCTGGAATGAAAGATTTCAAAACTATAACTTAGAATATTCTTTGTTAGAAAATTGAAATTCTCTATTATTGAGGCTATATTTTGCTTTAAAATTTACTTATTTGATCATTTGTATTTCATGGCAGGATTTTAAGTGTCGAGCTACACTTCCAGAACTAAATGCAATCCCTCCTATATTAGAGCTTTTTAAGTCAGAATATCCAATTATTCAGTTGTTGGCTCTCAAAACCTTAGGTGTTATTACAAATGATAAGGAGTCACGAGCAATGTTAAGAGACAATCAAGGAATGGATCACCTTATTAAGATCCTGGAAGCTAAGGTATTTAAAACATTTATTCAACTGTCTATAAGGAAATGTATCTCTCCTAAATGTTGTTATAAAATACAAATTGTAGAATATTTTTTATTTTTAGAAGAATTTTTTAAATAAAATTTTATTATATTTAAGCATGGTACTAAATATAGTGGACTAATTTGCTTATCGCTACTTAGTTTTATCAGCTTGATTAAATCAGACTAATGATAAAGGCCATTGTAAAATAATTTTTTAAATTTCCTAGGAGGTTTCTCAAAAAATTAAAAACAGAACGACCATATGACTCAGCAATTCCACTTTGGGGTATTTATCTAAAGAAAATCAAAACACTAACTTAAAAATGATATATGCACCCCTATGTTCATTGCAGTATTATTTACTAAAGCTAAGATATGGAAACAACCTAAGTGTCCATTGGTGAATGAATGAATAAGAAAATGTAACATGTATACTAGCGGCTTGGAGCATGAATTTGTGCACTGCTGGGTTTCCTTGGCCTGGCCGGCAATCTGGCCTGATTGGGGCCATCTTGCCCAGTCCAGATTGGGGCTGATTGGGGCAGGCTGCCCAGGGGGAGGGATCATGGGAAGTTGGCTATGGGAGTGCACTGACCACCAGGGGGTAGCTCCTGCATTGAGTGTCTCCCCGCTGGTGGTCAGTGCACATTATAGCTACTGGCCAGTCATCCAGTCATCCTGTCGTCCATTTGTAATGGTCACTTAGGCTTATATATACATATCCTATCTAATAAAAGAGTAATATGCAGATTGACCATCACTCCAACACACAAGATGGCTGCCCCCATGTGGTCAAAGATCCTGCCCCCATGTGGACACAAGATGGCCACCACAAGATGGCCAGCAGGGGAGGGCAATTGGGAGGGACCAGGCCTGCAAGGGAGGGCAGTTGGGGGTGATCAAGCCTGCAGGGGAGGGCAGTTAGGGGTGACCAGGCCAGCAAAGGAGGGAAGTTGGGGGCAAACAGGCTGGCAGGGGAGCAGTTAGACATCAATCAGGCTGGCATGGGAGTGGTTAAGGGGTGATCAGGCTGGCAGGCAGAGCGGTTAGGGGCAATCAGGAAGGCAGGCAGGCGAGCAGTTGGGAGCCAGCAGTCCTGGATTGTGAGAGGGATGTCCGACTGCCCGTTTAGGCCTGATCCCAGTGGGCAGTCAGATATCCCTCGAGGGGTCCCAGATTGGAGAGGGTGCACGAATTTCATGCACCAGGCCTCTAATATATATATATATATATATATATATATATATATATATATATATATATATGCGCACTATGGAATATTATTCAACCATAAAAAGAATGAAATCTTGCCATTTGCAACAATATGGGTAGACCTAGAGGATATAACGCTGAATAAGTCAGACAAAGACAAATCCCATATGATCTCACTTATATGAGGACTCTATAAAAAAACAAAACAAGAAAGCCAAGCTCATACAGAAAACAGAATGGCAGTTGCTATAGGTGAGGGGCAAAATGGATTAACCTTTTGCACTCGGATGTCGAGTGTGACTCGACACGGTTAGCATTAGAATAAAGCAATCGAGAAAAAAGCAAGCGAGTGCAAAGGGTTAAGAGGTTTAAAAGATGCAAACTTCCAGTTATAAAATAAATAAGTCATGGGAGTGTAATGTACAGCATTGTGATTATAGTTAATAATACTGTGTTGCACATTTGAAAGTGGCTAAGAGAATAGATCTCAAAAGTTATCATCACAAGAAAAAAATTTTGTAACTGTGTAAGGTGACAAATGTTAACTAAACTTGTGGTTATATTTGTAATATATTGAATCATTCTGTTGTATACCTTAAATTAATATAATGCTATATGTCAATTATACCTTAATTAAAATCTTCTGGTTAAGAAGATTTAAGGTTTTAAAGTACTGTTTATGATCTTCATGATTTCCTGAAATGGCTAGAATTAGTTTTTTAACCTTTGTCTGCCATAATTTTCTCTAGGGTAAAGCAAGATGAGTAATTTACCCCACATTATGGAGGGTAATTTGCTTTACTCAGTCTACTGATTTGAATATTAATTTTATCATCGATCAGACTGTCAAACCTCAGAGGGAAGGTAGGGGAGGTTGAGGGTCAGGGGGAGAGAACAACCAAAGGACTTGTATGCATGCATATAAGCCTAACCAATGGACACGGACAACAGGGGGGTGAGGGCATGAGTGGGGGGTTGGAGGGGTAATGGGGGGATAAGGACACATATGTAATACCTTAATCAATAAAGAAATTAAAAAAATAAAAAAAATTAATAATTAATTTTTTTAGATTGAGAATAATGTTTGACCAAATATCTAGATACTGAGGCCTAGCCAAGTTAAAACATAAAAATTAACCATCACAAATTCACTCTTGCCAATTTGGCACCCGTACACATCTTAAATCATACTTAATTTCCAAATAAAGACAAAAACATGGTACCGATATCCTGTGTACCACTGAAAATGCATTGACACTTTTCCCAGAATAGGATGCATAGTCCTTGGATGATGTTTACTCTTCTCCTTGATATCCCATAACTTAAATACTATGAAGTAAAATTAACAATACTTAAATACTAACTCTAAAGTCAGATATCTTATGTAAGGGAATAAAAGAGGGAAGAAATTAAAGATGTTGCATATACACACATAGTCGTAACAAAATAAGGAAGAAATATTCATAACACTTATAGCCTCTTTTCTATAACTGGTCATGTGGTCATAGTGGGTATTTATAACTACCTCCTTCCAATACCCATTCAATATTCCCTTTGCCCTCAGCAAGGACCTTGGCTCATCTTAGTTCTTTTCCTGGTGGAGTGACCTGAATGTCCTTCCTGAAGTGTCTGGGCCAGTTAGTAGTCTGCCTGGATTGGGTTGTTGTAGCTTTCCATCTACTTTAATCACCAGGCATAATAATAATGAGAGACACCCCAAGGGATCGCCGGTATTCCAGATACTTTCTTTCTTACCTCTATTGTGGAGTAGCAGTCCAATTTCCTCTTGGTGGTAAGAATCAGTCACCCCAACCAGCACAGTAACTCCTTTCTTTGCCTGATGATTTAGAGGCATAACGAGCCCAAACTGGCCAGGCAGCAATCTTTTCTTTCCATGTCTTCTGAGAGAAGCATTTCTCTCTTTGGAGCTGAGACCTCTCGATCAGCAGAGCAGAAGGTCACACAGACAGCCAAAATTTTGCCTGTGGGTCACTAGAGGTAATAACGAGTGGTACCCCTCCCATTTCCTGATTCCTGGGCCCATGAACCCTGACTATGGGAGAAACAGCGCCATATTCTAGTACTAGATACGATTCAGAACTTATACAGCCTCCTGGAGGACCTTGCCCCAGACCTACAAGGTATTGCCACCCGGCTGCCCTGTAACCGAATCTCAAATAGGCCATTCTATCAAGCCAGCTGCTCTAGGATGATGAGGACCAGGGTGAGGCCCTTGAATTCCAGGAGTATGGGCCCACTGCCACACTCGTTTTGCTGTGAAGTAAGTTCCTTGACCAGAAGCAATGCTGTGTGGAATACCATGACGGTGGCGCATCTTTCTGTGTTTCTCTCACTTTAAGGATTTCCATCTTAAATTTCTAGCTCAGGTAAGGCTGCAGTTTTCCACTGGTGTGGGGATTTGGGAGATTCCTCAGGCAAGAAAGCCACACACTCACACACTTCTCTCTACCAGTTGGAAATTTTAAGGAATATACTTTCCTTCAGCTTCTGTCTGCTTTTTCAAAAATTTTTTTCTCCAGATTTGAACATTGTTTTTGGTGAAATGTTATATGAGCACCTTCACTTGAATACCATTACCAGAAGTTTCCAGTAATTGTTTTTATCTATAAAACCCTTTGGAGTAGGGGGGATGAGAAAAGATGGGGCAAACGGTCAGGGAGAGTGATGTTATGTTAATAAGCAGAACTGTTTCCTTGGGCCTCTGTCCCAACAAAATTAATCACATTATGTTCTGACTGACCGTAGTTCCTCTTGTGTAAAATTTGGAAAGGATAAATTTATTTTAGTGTAACTTTTTAAAATTGTGTTTGCTTTTATTACTAGGAATTGAATGACCTTCATATAGAAGCGCTTTCAGTGATCGCCAATTGCCTTGAAGACATGGACACCATGGTGCAGATTCAACAGACAGGGGGCCTTAAGAAGCTCTTAGTATTTGCAGAAAACTCCACAATCCCTGATATTCAGAAGAATGCAGCAAAAGCAATTACTAAAGCAGCTTATGATCGTATGTCTCAATTTATGTAGTCTAAGCACACATATTCCGTCTGTATTCTTGATTTTGATTAGTACTAGCAAACACTAGAATATTTGTCTGCTTTTCAATGACCATTTGGGAATAGTGCTATACTTACTGTTTAAGACCAAAATTCATCTCAGTGCCAGTGAGTTAAAATAGATATTGCTTTGTCAAGGATATAATAAACGGAATATGATTTAATTATAACCCTATCTATTTTAAATGAATAAGTCCTAAATTAAGTTTTAAGTCTGTATTTCTCTTGATTTTGGAGTTTGCAGAATATGCACATTGCTTGTGATCCTGAAAACATTATTTCAATAAATCCACATTTAGAATGATATCTATGTAGTAATTTCAGATTTCAGCTGAGTCAGTGCCATGTTATAGAGCTGTGAAAAATAATACGCTCATACTCTATACATAATACAATTTCATTTCAGTGGCAAAATATGTTGACATAAATCTGTAAAATATGAGAGATTAATTATATCACAAGCACCAAAGATGAAATTATAGTTTTAATTTATGTATATTTGGAGTATATGATTTAGTAAAAGATGTGACTTTATTTTTCCCCTTGCACATCACTCCTCATATAAATGATAACAACTTTGACTAGTTTAAGTGATTTATATTCTAAACAAATATACTCATATCTGTATATATGTCTCTGTGTATATTATGGGAAACATTTCCTTTTCAACCCATACTGGATTTCTTCAGGGCAAAGTTTTAATACAAAGCCAAATTTCACTGTCTGGTACATAGTTGATATAGAGTGGCCTTTTGAGTTACATTATATGTGCCCTATCTAAAGATAGGCTATAAAAAACAAGGTTTTTAATATTGGCAAAAGTTGGTTGATTCAGCATTCTGTCTGATGGAACTAGACCTTATCATATCTGGTCAGTTCCGTTTGCTATCTATCGCAGACCTTAGCTGTTCGAGACCCAAAGAGAGGGTAGTAGGGAGACAGGAACAATTGTCACACTTAACATTTGTGTATATCTCAACTTCTCTTTGGATTAGTGTGGCCGGGCTGTTGGAAGATTGTGTCGGCCCCTTTTGGGGTAGTGAGTTTCACGAGGTTATCACCTGCGTGTGACACAGTAGGGGAAGAACACTGCACGGACAGTTCCTGGTGTTTTAGTTCTACTACTAGTTCCACTGCGGGCACAGCACGGACCTCGATGTGAACGACAGCTTCTCTGGGCCTATTTATTCATTCATTCATTAATGGTTTACTGAGCCCAGCCCCTTAGTGTCAATAAAGGCAGAACAGGCAGGTAAACAGGCAATCACAATGTAAATGGGTTTGATGATGGCAGAATGAGGTCACCCCAGGAGGGCCACCTCAGGCAGACTTGGATCAGATAAGTCTTCCTGAAATAGGAAGGACCTATTCAGCCTAGAACCTAGAGTAAATAATAGAAATTGGCTTGGCAAAGGAGTTCCTGGTGGAAGCGGGGAGGATCAACAGCACTGGAAGGTGATGGAACAGTGTGTGTAAAGGCCAGAGGGGGACAGAGCCTGGTAAGTTCCAGAATAGTTAACTATTCAGAATGGTTAGTGAATAGAATGCAGCAGAAAACTGAGAGTTAAGGTTGTCGAATAATGAGGAACCAAACGCCAATGGCTGTTCTAAGTCAAGACAAGGACTTTGAACTTTATATTGATAGCGACAAAGAGCCTTGAATTGACATAGAAAGAGGAGGGAACATTGCAGGTTTTCACTTTTTAAAGAAAGAGCACTTTTGTTGCAAAGATTAGGAAGGGGGTTGCTGGGGGAATTTTGGAGAGAGGTGAAGGTGTCCTGAAACAGAGACATGGTGCTTGGAATGGACTCAGAGGCAAGGAGAATTACCAGGACAGTGTGTTGAATGACCACATGCATTGGGGGAAGAAGTGGGTGATGTCTAGGATAAGACCAGCTTTCTGGCCTCCACAGCTGGAAGTAGAATGGTGCAACTCATAGAAATAGGAACTCAAGAAGAGAAGCAGGTTTTGATGGAAGAAAAGGAAAGTTCTATTCTTTTATTAATTATCATAAAATACACATAACTTTTTAAATCTTAATTATTTAAGTAACCAATAAATAAATTCACTTAACCATTAAGTAAATTCATGCTATTGTGCTGTCGTCACCACAATTCATCCACAGAACTGTCTTCATCTTGCAAAACTGACACTTTCTACCCATTAAACACTTCCCCCTCCCTGCAGTCCCTGGCAACTACGGTTCTTTCTGTCTCTATGATTTTGACTATTCTAAATACTTATGTAAGTGGAATCCTATCTAATAATAGCGTACCATGTAAATTACCATCACTCCGCTAAGCCCACGATTGGGCGGCGGGAGGCTGGGGGGCGGGACTTGGGGTGGCCTATCCGGCCATTGAGAGGCACGGATCCGCTGCCACTGAGCGGGGCTACGCTGCTGTTGAGAGGCACAGGGGCCTGGACTCCCGCCCCCTGTGCCTCTCAACGGCCAGATCCGGGCCGCTGAGGGGGTCCCACCCTCTGCGCCTCTCAACAGCAGGGTAGCCCCCCTCAGCGGCCGCGGACCATCAAAAGTGGGGGAGCGAGCTCTGGCCTCAGTCAGCTAGCCACGGAAACCCGGCAGAGGATGGAGAGCAGCGACGAGGAAGACATGGAGAAGCACCGCATCCACCTACGCCCCCGTCACTCTGCGCACACGCTGCACCTCCTGCCCTGTGAAGTCCGGGTTAACCGGCCCGCCCCTGTGCTGTGGGGCGCTTTTTCACCCCGGCCATCCGTCAGGGTCCCGATGGACTCGAAGTGTCGTTTCGGGGCCGCAGTCTGAGGGGCGAGGAGGTGGAGGTGCCGCCTGGCCTGCTGGGATACGTGATGGTGATGGAAGAGCAGTCGGTGGGGAAGCAGGACTTTTCAGCGGGATCCTACAAGGAGGAGCAGGAGCTGGTGGAACCCCCGGAGGCGCTGGAGTGGGACTTCGACCGCTTTATTTGTGCCTCCTCCAGTTTCAGCCGCTTCACCCTGTGGGGCCTGGAGAGCATCCCTGGCCCAGATGCCAAAGTGCGTGCGGCCCTGACCTGGCCCAGCCTCGCCGAAGCGATCCATAAACAGGTGCTGCAGGACTGAGAACCAGCGCTTGAAACTGGAAGCCACCGATCCCTTCACCAGCTCTCCACTTTGGATCCACTGAGTCCACCACCCCAATAAATGAGCTCTTTCACAGCAAAAACAAAAACAAAAAAAACAAAAGTGGGGGACCTGGGTGCCTGTCTGCTCCGGCACCAGGCCTTTCAGAAGCCTCCGCCGAGCCGGAGGCTTCTGAAAGGCCTGGTGCACGAGTGGACAGGCACCCAGCTCCACCGTGAAAAGCGAAAGCGTGTAGGGGACCCTACACGTGCATGATTCAATCATGCACTGGACCTCTAGTTATACAATAATTGTCTTGTTGTGATTGGCTTATTTTACTTAGCATGATGTCCTCAAGGTCTACTATAGAATGTGTCAGAATTTCCTTCCTTTTTAAGGTTGAATAATATTCCATTGTATGTATAGACCACATTTTGTTGATCCACTCATCCAGTTATGGACATCTGGGTTGTTTCCACCCTTTGGCTATTGTGAATAATGCTGTTATTAACATGGATGTACAAATATCTCTTCAAGCCCCTGCTTTTAATTCTTTGGGGTACATACCAAAAAGTGGAATTATTAGATTATATGGTAATTCTATGCTTAATATTTTGAGGATTTGCCATATTGTTTTCCCTAGTAGCTAAACTATTTTATATTTCCATCAGCAGTGCACATGGGTTCAAATTTGTCCACTTATCACCAACACTTATTTTTCATTTTTTAAATTGAATTTATTGGAGTGACATCTATACTAATAAAAGCATAATATGCTAATTAGACTGGACAGCCGAACGACCTTCCGGACATCCGGACATCCTTCTGGACAAAGCCGCAGTGGCGGGGGCCAAGGCAGAGGTGGTTAGGGGTGATCAGGCAGGCAGGGAGAGTGGTTAGGGGCGATCAGGCAGGCAGGCAGAGTGGTTAGGGGCGATCAGGCAGGCAGGCGAGTGATTAGGGGTGATCAGGCAGGCAGGTGAGTGGTTAGGGGTGATCAGGCAGGCTGGCAGAGAGGTTAGGGGCAATCAGGCTGGCAGGCAGGTAAATGGTTAGGAGCCAGCAGTCCTGTATTGCAAGAGGGATGTCCGACTGCCGGTTTAGGCCCCATGTGGGATCGGGCCTAAACTGGCAGTCAGACATCCCCAGAGGGGTTCTAGATTGCAAGAGGGCTGGGCTGAGGGGAATCCCCCCCTCGTACACAAATTTCATGCACAGGGCCTCTAGCTGGTTAATAAAATTACATAGATTTCAGGTGTACACTCTAGAATACATCATCTGTTTAATATATTGTGTGTTCACCACCCCAAGTCAACTCTCCTTCCACCACCATTTATACCCCTCTATACCCTCTTCAACCTCACCCCACCCCTTTTTTTTTAACAGAAGCCATTCTAATGGGTGTGAAATGGTATTTCACTGTGTTTTGATTTGCATTTCCCTAATGACTAGCATTTTGCTCATCTTCTCCCTGTGGTTATTGACCATTTATATATCTTTTTGGAGAAATGTTTATTCAAATTCTCTGCCCATTTTTTAACCAGGTGGTTTATTTTTGTTGTTGTTGAGTTGTAGGAATTCTTTATATATTCTGGATATTAACCTGTTATAAGATACATGATTTGCAAATATTTTCTCTCATTCTGTGGGTTATCTTTTCACTCTGTTGATTGTGTCCTTTGATGCAGGAAAGATTTTTATTTTGATATGGTCCAATTTATTTATTTATTTCCTTTTTCACCTGTGCTTTGAGTGTCAAATCCAAGAAATCATTAATGATATTAAATCCAATGTCATGAAGTTTTCCCCTTATGTTTTCTTCCAATAGTTTTAGCTCTTATATTTAGGTCTTTGATCTACTTTGAGTTGTTTTTGTATATGGTGTGAGGTAAGGATCCACCTTCATTCTTCTTAAAAATTTTTTAAAATTAATATTTTTAAAATTGATTTCAGAGAGGAAGGGAGAGGAAGAGAGAGAGAAACATCAATGAGGAGAGAGAACCATTGACCAGCTGCCTCCTGCATGTCCCCTACTGGGGACTGAGACCCCAATCTGGGCATGTGCCCTGACCAAAATTGAACTGTGATCTCCTGGTTCAAAGGTCAACGCTCAACCACTGAGCCCCACCAGAAAGGCCAACTTCATTCTTTTGTACATGAATACCCAATGTACCAAGCACCATTTGTTGATATCCATTCTTTATTTGTAGTACAAAAAAAAATTTGACCAGATAGTCTTTAACTCTCATCTTACACTTAATATTTTGTGAATCTACTACATTTCAGTTCCAAATTGTGTCTCCTGACTATTTTAGAATCTAATACCTAAATCTGTATTTAGTTCATCTATTCCATTTATAATTTTTTTGCAGTCTGAAGAATCCTTGTCTTGTTTAGTCTCTCCTAATAATCATGTTCTCAGGTTATGCTGTAATCATTTTCTTGCCTTTTTTGGACTTCCTTGTGTTCATGATACCCTTTTTGAGGTACAGTGACAAGTATTATGGCCAACATTTAAAAAACATGTACCATAATTTATTTTATATAAAGATGAGCTATTTTATTATTTATTTTCAATTTTAGTCTTATGGAGCAGGTATTTTAGTCAGGCTTTTGACCATATCCACATATTGAGCCAATCCTTTGAAGAAGAGACCTACACTGAATCCCAAATTCCATTTTTCATTCAGGATGCAGACCTCAAAGTTTTTCATCTTAAATTCTACATTTTTTTATTTTGAAAAAATTTAAGTTTTGCTTTGCATTTTCATTGAGGCCTAGTATATTACCAAATGTGTCCAAGTATCCTACTAGTATACAATCGTGGAAAAGTATACTCTTTGCCTACTACTTAACAGGATATGTGTTGTATGCATGCTATATGCAAAGCACTATTCTAAAAGATAAGGATAACAATCAATGAGATAAGTGATTAAATATTTGTTGAATAGACTAACAGTTGTGTTTCTTGTAGAATATAGAGCTTGCTATTTTTCTTTTAGCTCTACTTTATAAATTATATTGTACAGCCCTTTTTGTCTTTATATTTTATTTTCTTTGATCTATCACTGATGAAAAGTGGTATGTTAGAAGCTTCCCATTATGTTGTTCCTGTTGCTTTTTTTCCTTATAACTTTAACTTTGCTTAATTTAATATTATTTTATATCCACTACTCATTTTTTTTAAACCTCACTTACTGCTTTTAGCTTTAAATTCTAATGTATATTAAGATTGCCATGGCCCAAGCCGGTTTGGCGCAGTGGATAGAGCGTCAACCTGCGGACTAAGGGGTCCTGGGTTCGATTCTGGTCAAGGGCACATGCCTAGGTTGTGGGATCAATCCCCAGTAGAGGGCGTGCAGGAGGCAGCCAATCAATGGTTCTTTCTCATCATTAATGTTTCTATCTCTCCCTCTTCCTCCCTCTCTGAAAGCAATAAAAATAAAAAATAAAAATCACTTAAAAAAAAAAGATTGCCATTTTATTATCAAAAATGGTCTTGGCCTAACACAGCTTTGCAAACTCCAGATGGTTTAAATAAAGAGAAAATGAAGAGACTATTTTACAAGTAGTTAAGGGAACAAACAAGAGATGGTGAGGTCCCCAGAAATTAGCAATATTGAGAAACCCTCACTACCACTAGATCCAAAGGCAAGGGATAAAACATTGTTAGACTTATTTTTACAACTATTGTAGTTGGCCTTATTTCTGACATCACGTTTTATTCTTTTTGCTTTTTATTTTTCTATGCTCTCTCCTTGATTTCCTTTTAATTCTTTTTGTTACATAGATTTTTAAAATAATGACTATTTTAAAGATAAATTTGCTATCTTAAGATATTTAGCATTTTTGCTTTGAAAACTTTTTTCTTCCTGATATTTGTACATTTCATAGAGGGTTATAGCTTCTCCTCTCTAAAATCTATATAGCCTGGCCGGCATGGCTCAGTGATTGAGCATTGACCTATGAACCAAGAGGTCATGGTTCAATTCCTGGTCAGGGCACATGCTCGGGTTGCAGGCTCAATCCGCAGTGTGGGACGTGCAGGAGGCAACCAATCAATGATTCTCTCTCATCATTGATGCTTCTATCCCTCTCTCTTCCCTTCCTCTCTGAAATCAAGAAAAATATATTTTAAAAATAAAATAAAATCTATATAATCCTTTCTCCTTTTAAGAATCACTTTACCATTACATTCAATTTTATCCATATTTACAATTTAGAGTTTCGTACATATTAGATCTCTTTCGGTGTACATTGTGAATTTCCAAGATTTTGTTCCTTTATTGTTAATCCTCACCTGAGGATATTTTTTCCATTGATTTATTTATTTATTTTTTTACAGAGAGTGGGAGGGAGGGAGAAAGGAAGAGAGGGAGAGAGAAGAAGATAGAAACATCTATGTAAGGGAGACATTGATTGGTTGCCTTCTGCACGCACCCCGACAGGGGCCAGGGATTGAACCTGCAACCTAGGTACATGCCCTTGACCAGGAATTGAACCCATAACCCTAGTGAGAGGTCCAATGCTCTAACTACCGAACAACACCAGTCAGGGCAAGATTTTATTTTTCATTTGTTTCTCAATTGACCGGAGTATATTTTTTTCAGTTCAGTATTCTTTTTTTTTCAGGAATAGTCAAGAGTGGCATATTTTTTTAGTCCTTACCTGCGAATGTCTGTTGCCTTTGTATATACAGGGTGGGGCAAAAGTAGTTTTACAGCTGCTCATATGGAAAAGAATACAATAATTAATAAATAATAATACAAGAATAAACCCTGTTACTTGTACTCACAACTGTAAACCTACTTTTGCCCGACCCTGTTTATGACAGTGTAGCTGAGTTTGGAATTCTTCTGCCATAACATTTTCTCCTCACAGTTCTATGCACCTTGCCTTTGTAGAGTCTGAGTCTAAGGCCAGCCTGTTTGCTATATAGGATGCTTTCTTTTTGTATTTGGGTAGAATCCTTTATCCTATGAGTCAAAATTTTTTTGCCAAAATGTGTCTGAGACTCTGTCTCTCTGCCTATTACATAGTAAAGCCTTTTGATCTCCAGAATCACGTTTTGTTTGTTTTTCTATTATACTTTTGATTATTGTTTTTGTTTTAGTTGATATTTTCCCCAGGAATCTTTATTAACTATAGAACACCTCTGTCCTCTTTCTTCAATACCCATTCCGCACTCCAAAATGAGGAGTGCTCTGCCTAGACCGGATTTTGATAAACAGACGCGGGGTGTCCTTTGTCCTTTCCCCCATCAGTTCAGATGATCATAGAATGCTTTTGCCCAGATCTGGATGATGATGAAGCTCCTCTCTAATATGGCATTGCAACACCAATGTGCTCTTTTCCTCCTGGTCCCATTAGTTATATAGGAGGAAGCTGATATAAATTTGGAACATTCTGTGGGGCCCATAATTGTTCATTGAGCAGGGGTATTTATGGAAATTTGTTTCTTCTTCTCTTGCCCCTGCTTTAGGGTCCTCTTTTCTTCTCAATCAACCTTTCAACCAAAAGACTAGTCAATTTAGCCCTAGCCAGTTTGGCTCAGTGGATAGAGAGCGTCGGCCTGCAGACCAAAGGGTCCCGGGTTTGATTCCAGTCAAGGGCACGTACCTTGGTTGCAGGCTCCTCCCTGGCCCAGGCCCTGGTCAGGGCTTGTGTAGAAGGCAACCAATTGATGTGTTTCTCTCCTATCGATATTTCTCTCTGTCTTTCCCTCTCTCTTTCACTTTCTCTGAAAATCAATGGAAAAATATCCTCGGGTGAGGATTAAAAAAAGAAAGAAAGAAAGAAAGACTAGCCAATTTAAATAATTTCACCTCTTCATCTTATCTCCATTCCTTAACCTTCTGCTTCCACCATCCTGCAAAAACAGTCCTTGTAGAATTTCCCTTTAACCTCCCAATCCTAAATCCTACAGATACATTTTCAGTTTTTTCTTTATTGATCTCATCCCACACTGTTGACTGCCCCCTCCACCGGAAACCTCTTACATCCCTTGACTTCCATATCACTCCTCTTCCCTGGTGATGATTCTGGATACAGGACTCCACGTTAGTCACTCTTGAACTAGAATAAATAGGATCAAGTCCAGATGCCCTAGCTTGGAATCAGAGATTTTTCCATCTTGTACTATGATATGGCAATTGGTTATCAATTTTTTCTTGCTCAGATACACTCCAGTGTGCTATACTCAGGTAGTCTGACCTGATACTTTGGAATATCAACCAAGCACAAGACAAAAGTTAACTTCCATTGCTTAGTAGAACCCCCATCTTCCAGATGGAACAAGATCTACAGATACCCTGACATCACTTGACCCACTGCCCATGCGTATTGCAGTAGAGACCCTTCACTTTTGTCTTGCAGGTTTCATCTGTGACTATAAAAGCTTATAGTTGGAAACCTTTGTCTATAATTTCCGGCATGGTCTCCTTCCTTCCTAAATTGTTTCCACCTTTGGTGATTGTGCAAACACTGGACAAGTGAGTCAAATGAATCTGCAAAACTAATGGATGCATAGGTGGTTTAATTTTCTTATAGTCTGGTTTGGCAACTTGATTCTTGGAGCCTCTAGAAAGAGATGATTCCACAAAGACTCAAGCTTCCTTTCTATACACATATCCCAAAGAGTGAGGCCTCTCCTGACTGACAGGACAGGGCTTTGAGAACATCTCTCCATTCCAAACTTCTGCACAAGCAGAATTCCCCTCAGGACTCTGAACTGCCTTAGCCATAGCATTTGCGGGTGGAGCTGCCCACTGTGTTCAAAACCAGTCCTCTTCCCTAGGGCCAGTGCCGAAGGATAGACTGGCGTCTTCCTCCGTTACCTGGTTATTTTCTTCTATTTTGTTGATTTACTGACCTTGTAATGCTGTTTACCTGGCCAGCTCCATGATCCCCACCTCTTCCTTTCTGCCTCCATGCTAGACTGTACCTTGTTTCCAGGTCCGACCTGTGTTTCTTGTCTACCCCTTTTTATATCAACCATTGCCTGCCTTGCCCTCTCCCGCAGACCCAGCCACGTTGGCATGCCTTGCTTTATTTTAGACATGCCTTATTTGATATTAGTAACAAAGATAAACTCTAAAAGCTTATAAGGATTAACAAAGTTATCTTCTAATATTTCTGTATTGAAAGTAAGTAATCTTGAAGGAGTTTTAAAATAATTTTCCACCTATAGAAAATTGCATTCTTAACTAAGTTTTAACAAATATTATTCCTTATACTTTTGTTAAGAACAGTGTACCCATCAGTGCTTATTTATAACATTTTTTTTTTTTTTTACTTTTCATCATCATCAAAAAAATTTGTAGGCTCAATAATGCAAAACACATAGCACAAATTCTTTAAGTTTTGCTTGGTGAGTGAAGTTTTAACATGTATTTTAACCATGGAAAGCCCAAATCTGTATGCCTGCGACTAGGCATCAGGAGGAGGAAGGTGTTAATTGCCACGTTGCCAGGAGGTTTATGAACAGGCATTAACATCTCAGCAGGAGCACAGGTAGCACAATAGTGACTTATGAGAAGAGGTGAAGAAAAGCATCATTACATACAGATTTATTTTCAGTTACAAAACCTCATGCTTTTTATTTTAGTGATATTGAACAAATGTAATTTTTAAAGGACGTTCCTCTTTAATAGCATAATTACCTTGCCATCTTTATTATCTGCATAATTAAAACATAAATATTTCACTTCTCCGTGTAGCAATTCAATAAAGGTATGTGGTTACTACGTTAATTCATCTTTGAAATTTATTATAGCCACGCTGCAGTCAGCACTTTTGAGGTTTGGTGAACACGGCTGGATTTTGAGAACACGATCAGCAGGGTTGAGAAACTAATTGCCCATTTAAATTATTTAAATTATTTTTTAAAAATCTCTCCAATAATTGCATATATACTGTTTTTCTTTTAATACAACAATCGCATACTCCAAACTTAATCTTTTCAAATTAATTATTTTGGCCAATTTTCCTGATAGAATCTGCACTCAGGGTGTTGTGTTTAGTAAAGTTGATTTAGAGCCGTCAGGGAAGTCTTAATTATAACTCTAAGCATTTTAGGTCAGAGACTGGAAAATTTTCAGATCTTGATTATTCAGAAAAACAAATAAGGACTATATATATTTTTAAACATTTTAGAAGCCACATACTTGTGATGTAACTATTAATTGCAGCTTTTTACTGAAACCATTATGGACTGCCTGAATTCTAATTTTAAATGAAAGGAACAAGGGATTTAAATGATAGGATTACAGGTTATGGTTCATGATTGGTTTAAGACGAATGAACAGAAGTGTTAGTAACTTAGCTTGTGCCATTTATTATGGCCAGATCGCTCAGCACATATCCGTGTATCAGATGAAAGGCCAAAGTATTTGCAAATATGGTGGCATCTAAATGTGATGCTGCTTCTGTGAAAGGGGTGATTTAAAAGTTATGGTTGAAAAAAGACAAATCATATATTAACTTTTAAATGAAGACCTAGTTGCAGTCATTTCTGAAAGTCTTTCTGAAAAACACAATTAAAATATGTATAAATAATGAATTAACTCCACATGTACTAGTAGCTGTTATTTCAATTAGTATCAACATTTTTTGCAGAGATTTTTATTTTAACAGAATATTCTCTCATTTATCAGCATCCTAATAACATATATTCACATTCTTCTATTTTAATCATGTAAATTGACTTTATAAAAGTTAATTAGAAAATCAAACCTACAACAAAGTTTAATGAAGGGACTAAATAAATTAGCAAAAATTATTTATAAGCTGTTTCTTTTCAGAGTAGTCTCTGGTACTTCTTGTGGCATTAAAAAAAACTGTATTTCATTCAATATATATTTTCTAGTACATGCTTTTTAATAGATAGAAACTTATTTAGAATGAACTATAAACACAAAACAAAAAATTAGGTTTTAATGTTCTAATTTAGTTGAATAAAATATTTGCTTTAGTATAGTAATGAGATTGTAATTTATTTAAAAATCAAATGAAATAAAGAAAAAACAAGGAATGGAAAGAGCATTAAAAATACTTTGGTTTTTAATTTAGTATTTTATAATGGGGTGAATTATCATGGTATATACTTAGATTTGTAACTTTACTTGTTTTCAGATAAAGAAAACTATGCTGATATATGTTTAGATTATGTGTATAGTAATTTAGCAATTTAATTATTTTAATTTTTGCTATGTCACTATATATTGTAACTTAAGTAAAAGATGATTATGATTTTTAATGTAAGCTTATAAATTCCTAAGTCTTGAAATCATAGTTTATCCATTTTTACTTTCTCTAGCTCACTAATTTGTACATCTTAGCTATTCTTCAAATATTGGGATTTTATTTAAAATAAACAGGTGTTTGTTCTTAGTGAGATGATAGTGTATGTGAACACAACACCATTCCAGGCACATAATTGGTGTTCAATAAGTTCTTGCTAAATCTTAAACTCGCCTCTCTCTTATTATAGAATTTTCTTTCCTGAAGTGATATCATATAAGGAGATAGAAAAAAGAGCAATCAATGTTCCCGACTCATTTTGTGTAACCGCTGTGTTCTAAAGGTTAAATAGGTATATTTTTTGTGTCGTTTAAACTTTCTGTGACTAAAGCTAGCAAATAGTTTGAATTCCTATTATATTTTGGACATTTTTTGCAGAACATTTCTTATTTTTTTTCTTTTTCTTTTTCTTTTTTTATGAAAGCTGAAAACAGAAAATTTTTTCATGAACAAGAGGTTGAAAAATGCCTTGTAACCCTTTTGGGCTCTGAAAGTGATGGAACTAAAATTGCTGCTTCCCAAGCTATTTCAGTAATGTGTGAGAATTTAAGCAGCAAAGAATTTTTCAATCATCAGGGTAAGCAAACTGGAAAACACCATTTTGTACATTTTTAGGTTACCATATTCTAGTTGATGTGGATGTTGGCAAAGTTACAGTTTACCTTTCTTTTTCTGTAGGGATCCCACAGTTAGTTCAGTTGCTGAAAAGTGACAATGAAGAGGTAAGGGAAGCTGCAGCCCTGGCCCTGGCTAATCTCACCACTTGCAATCCCACTAATGCAAAGTAAGTACAAAAAGACTCACTCAACACTGCCTTGTATGGGAAATCTAACAGTGCAAGAGGTGCTCATTTTAATATTTTGGCTTTCAAGGAAGTTTACATTCTTTCAGACGATCTACCTTGGGATAAACTCTTAGGAAACCTTCAAAACCCATGTGAAAATAAGACATCAGATAAGCCTGTTTTGCAAAGATACAGTCATGGGCCAGTAAGGACTTTTCATTCAATGACCGACCACATACATATATAATGGCAGTCTCCAAAGATTATAATGGGGCTCCTATTACACAAATCCGATTGTCTAGTGACATTGTGGCCATTGTAAAGTCATAGGACAACACATTACTTACGTGTGTGTGATGATGACAGTCATGTAAAAGTACTATATGCCATATTTTTACTGTAACTTTTCTATGTTTATATATGTTCAGATACATAAATACTTGACACGTGACTATTATAAAATCTTGACTATTTCTGGGCTTGTTTGGACAAATGTGCAGACCATTTGATTCAGGTAACGGGTTATTTCTTGTGGAAGATTCCAGTATAAATAAAACTGGGTAATGATGGAAAACTTAAAGATAACATATAACAACATTTGATAAATGTAGAAAAACTTAAAAGATCCATTTTAAATGTATATAAACAAAATGTATATAAACATTAGCTAAATCTGAAAACATTTAAAAAATCAATTTAAAGCAACATATTATGAGTAAATACTATGAAGATTGGAAATGAGTGCCCTCTGTATTCCAAGCACTGTGGTATGTAACTTATAGTCACTGAAAAATGTAATTATAACATAACCCTACAGCTAATGAAGAAACTGATGCTCTGCAAGGTTACCTAATTTTCCTGGGTATAAATATTTATTAAAATAGCTAAGCTGGAAATTAAATCAAGGTCTGAAGGACTCCAAAGTCTGTATTCTTTTCTCAACAGGAAATACTATTTCCTTATAAAACAGAATTTCTTGAAGGAAACTTTTATAAGTAAACTAATAATAATTATTTATCCTCCCTAAATCTCAATTGGTATGTGTATTAGTCAGGGTTCTCTAGAGAAACAGAACCAAAAGGAAGGTAATTAGATAGATAGATGGATGGATGGATGGATGGATGGATAGATAGATAGATAGATAGATAGATAGATAGATAGATAGATAATTTTATATATTGTAATTGGCTCATTTGATTATGGAGGCTGAGAAGTCCCACAATCTGATCTCTGTAATCTGGAGACCCAGGAAAGATGGTGGAGTAATTCAGTCCAAGTCTGAAGGCCTTGGGAGTCTTCTATTCATACTTTTCATTATTTATTATCTGCAGAATTCTTTATTATCACTTAAAATGGATAAAAATGTGAAAAGGAAATAGAAAATAGGAAAACAGGATAAGAGCAACCAGATTCACTTATTTAAAATGATAGAAAGAGAGAGAAAAGTAAAATTATTTTAAGTTAGTAAATAAAAAGTGAGAAGGCTAAAACAGCCCTCTGTAAAAAAATAGATGAAAATAAAAATGGAGTCCAAGAGCAATAATGAATTTTATGTAAAAATATAATCCACTTAGTTAGTATGGATTCTTTATCTATCCTTTATCCTTTATCTATCCTTTCTTGACTCACTGCTAACCTTTTTGACAATTCTCAACTTGTAATGCTTTTTTGAAAAGAAAATGTTAATGCTTTTTAAAAGAGAAAATGCTATTTTCAGCTAAATTTCATATTATATTTATCTATAGTCTTCTATCCAATTCATCATATCAAAGTTTTACACTATGCAAGTACTAAGAGAATTATTCTTGATTGACATTCATCTGAGGGGCAGATCCTACATAGTATACGAAAATTTTAAACTATTAATTTATAACATCACTGCCATCTGTTGGATTTGATCAGAATTAGAGTTTTTAAGTTATCCCAAGAATGAAAAGTGGTCAATGTTTTTCATTTCCCTTTGCCAACACTAACTAAATTTTGGCTATTGGTAAACTATGAAAAGATTATAAAATATTATGATTATTGACTAGATGTTTTTTAAGAGAGACAATTATTTTAGGAAATAAAACACAATGAATAAAATAAAAATATAAAAAGTAATACCTACAATTATTTTAATGCCTACAGATAAATCAAAACTGCAGTTTTGCTATAGAAAATAATCAAGTCTAGTATTTACACATAGATCATACTAACTCAGATTCTTCATCCTTATTCTACATTAT
Organism: Cnephaeus nilssonii; assembly: GCF_951640355.1. NCBI lineage: Eukaryota > Metazoa > Chordata > Mammalia > Chiroptera > Vespertilionidae > Cnephaeus > Cnephaeus nilssonii. The sequence continues at coordinate 20,671,954 of NC_137072.1, read as the reverse complement.
CTCCATGAAAAACTAGATGATTTCCCAAAATCTTGAGACTCCTTTTATCTCAATTCCCTTGTTTTTTTATTCTTTATTTTTTATACCCCTTCTTGACTTCCCATAACAGTACTGACTCAATATAGTTCTGATGGCAGCATATATATATATATTGGTTACTGGGGAAAAATTGATTGATTGCTGGGCCACTGCTGGCCTCCACAATAGCAAAGACAAAGAGCTTCTCTCTGGGGACTGTCCCGCTACTGTGATGTAAGGTCAGTACCACAACAAAGGAAGTGAAGAGTCAGAAAGGAGTATACCCCAAAAGGACCCCAGAAAGAGGCAGAATGCCCCAAAACTATATGGATGTGCATTTGAGAGCTTTGGGAACTTGGAAATATCCTCGTTATAAAGATAAAGCATTAACTAAATTTTAATACCTACTAGAATTATTCATGGAGAACCATGCCTAAGAAAGCCATGGAATTCGTAGAGAAAATATTTAAAAGGTATGCCGCATACAGCACTTCACACAGTAAGCACTTTAGGAAAGGACAGTACTTCATTTATTCACAGCGACCCAAACTCTCAAGGACATTTCAGTATTGTCAGCGAAGGGCCTGACCTTAATGAACTTCTTGAAATGTTAAATCTCTCTAATGTGTACAGAAAGCACTTTTCAAGGCTTTTGTGTTTGTTTGTTTTTCATCCCCACCCCATTAAATAGAATTGGGAAGAGGTAATATATATTTATTTTTACTATTTTAATTTCTTGCATTCTGTAGATTTAAGCATAGACTAATGTTATTCCTTAGAATTGCCTACATTTCATTGTGCACTTAAGGCTGTATGCAGTGCAGTGAACTGATAGTCATTTTGAAGGAAAAAACCCTACCTCTCTTAAAGTTGGCAAAACACCACAATTTTACTCCCCTACACTTCATTCCTTGAGGAAGAGATGGGATATCTACCTTTGAGATGGGGAGAGAGGTGTACTATCACCCTTTGAAAATAAATTTTAATGTCTGTTCCAGATCATAGGCCTTGGCCAATAGGCAAGGATTCACTTAGCTAAGTAATCTTGTCATTTAGAATGCTTTTTAAATTATTAGTAAAGAACATTGACCATATAAATAGTCCACGGTGATTGACAAAATTAAAATGCAGTCTTATGATAAGTGTAAACTCATGTTATAGACTTGATGTATCAATTGGACTTAGTAATGCTACAGTTGTGTAGTTATTGTCTTTGTTGCCTAGGATTTTTCACAGGGGAATGTTTTTCTGTACCCTTCTCCCTAACAGTGAGAGGAACTATGTCTTTATACTGACCCCTAGTGGTAGTTTGGGAGGAAGTTGGGGGAGGGGTAAAAAAGGTAATGGAAGATTGCTCTGCATTTTAGTGAACCACACAATAATTTAATTGGAAGCATTCTCCGATGTGCCTAAAATAATATTTTTAAACATTATTAAAATATAGTAATCTGGAAAGCATTTAATTGTGATGCCTTTAAAGAGATAATATCCTACTGCTAAATGTGTATTAACAGATGTTTGGGTTTGTCTTTGTCCTTTTTTTAAGGTGCAATCACTTCAAAATGTGTTGACACATTCATTATTCTGGTGGCTGAATATCTGTTGTGGATTAATCTTATTGTTACTTGTAGTTATTATAGGGTTGATTTTTTTGCTCTTGACTTTGTATACGAAAGATGATTTTGTTTTAAAACTCCTATGTATTTTGTTTTGTTGAAAGATTCTTTGTTCTTTGAATTAGAATGCTCACAATATGAGTGCCCTACATGATAATTTGAGCTAGTTCCAAAATATCTCAGGAAGTTCAGGTTCACATTAAGGATGTTTCAAAGTTTTGCATTAAGGATGATTCCTCAAAGAACTATACAAAGTGTTATTTATTACTTTCAAAGGCTTCTGAAATGAACAGATTAAGTGGATGGGCACAGTCATCATGGTAAATTTAAGAATTATTTCTGCATTATTTCTAGCCAAGTTTACTGAATGGATACTTTTCCTTTTCTGCCTGATGGAATGTTGTCATAACATAAACTATTCTGGATTGAGAAAATTATTCTGGATTTGAAGAAATATATAAAATGAAAAGCTGGATTTTGCAATTAAAACAAGTTGACTCCACATCCCCATTGTGTGTCAGTTGATGCCCACTTGACCTTCTCAATTTGAACTTTATTAGTTACCCGTTTTGTGAGGCTAGGTGATTCCCTTAAAATATTCAATTAGAAAATTATTCATGTGCTTTTATTACCTAGAGATCAGTGGCTGACATTTGCATAGTACTATTTTTAAATTGCTGGTACCTCTTTTAGGTTTACTAGTAATTTCCAGTGTTACTGATTTTCAGAGGAAATGATCAATTTGCCTATCTTTACATTTTGTGAATTTTCTCTCACTCTCTCAATATGAAGCAGTACTTTAAAAACCTACACAAATTTCATTTTTACTCATCCTTGACCTTTTATATTTGCCTTTTCCCAAGATTTGTTTTCCCTCTGGAAATTGCCTTTGTTGTTCAATGATTGCACCTAAATGAAAAAACTTGGGTGGAATTCCTGAGGAAATGCCCCAGCTCTAGCCCTGCAGATGTTGGAGATTTGGCTGTCCAGCTGAGTTGTCTGAAAGTGAAAATTGTACACACACACACACACACACACACATATGCAAATTTTGAATTGTGATCATATTTTCCCATGATCCAAGAAATTGTGACAGGATAGAGGGAAATCTGTACCCTTGTGGCTCACAGAGTGTGAACAGATGATGATGATGGCTGGCATGTGTGTGCCAGGCATTGAGCTAAGTGCTTGAAATGGAATACATCATTAAATCCTCAAAACAGCCCTGTGGGGTATGGAATATTATTGTCACCTCCATTTTGCAGAGAAGGAAACAGAGGCACAGAGGCGGGATGGACTCTCACACCAAGGCAGTCAGCCCTGTACATCCCTAGGAAGCTTGCAGAGTTTGAAGCTCTTAGTTTCACCTTTGCAACTTCTCTCCCTGCCTTGTGCTCACTGCCTCTTTGACTCTGAACTTCTCAAAATCCTTCCCACCAAAATGTTTCCCTTTGGTGTCCTAATCTCTTTAAATTTCTCCAGATTGGAAGGGCCTGGCTCCTTGAACTCCAATAAGCACCTTTGGAGGAGTGAGTTTTCTTCTCCTTCTCTCCTTCCTACCCTCCTTCTACTCTGCTCCACGTTCCTCTCTCTGTTTTCCCTCCTCTCTCCCTCTATTTCCTCTTCCCCCTCTTATAGAGAGTAAGACAAGGCAAAAAATACATATCCAATGGCTAGTAAAAATTTCCCATTATACTGTAAATCAAAATGGTCTGCCTTGTTTCTCATTCCCCAAGGAATGATGAAGTGAACCAAGTAGATTCTGACCTTTTTGTTTCTTCTAGAAAATACTCTACTTTTTAAAGCTTAAGAGGTTGATAGTTGTAAAAAAGGTAATATACTAATAGAACACCATAGTTTTGATCCTGTGTCTGTTGATTGAATTGTTTGGTGGACAAGTTTTTAGCCTCTCTAAATTTTACCTTTCTTAACTATAAAACAAACAATAAAAAGTGAATCTAGATTATCTATTTTATTCTGTGCCTCTTAGTGATTGCCCTCTACCCAGTATCACAAGTAGTCTAGAGCACAACTACCAGGAGCTTTACCACTGTCATCATTTTATTCCTAAAGCCAAGAAACCTATTACCTCTGAACATAGGCTTCTTTCGTAATCTTTTTCACCATTACGTGGGTGTTCTTAATGTGCTAGGCACCGTTCTAGGCTGTAGAGTTATAGGAGGGTACATGACAAAGGTTCCATGAAACTGTTTTCATGAAACTTACTTTTTTAGTCAGGGAGAGAATCAATACTTGAGAAATTTTAGAAAGGTAATTTCAGAAGTGATAACATTATCTATAATAATAAAAGGGTAATATGCTAATTAGACCGGACATCTTCTGGACGTCCTTCCTGACAAAGCCAGTGCCGGAGGGAAGCCGGTGCCAGCAGCCGGGGGAAGGAAGGCCTACTCTTGCACGAATTTTCGTGCATCAGGCCTCCAGTAGATTAAATAAAACAGCACAGTGTCATAGAGAGGGCATGCGTGACACCGAGGCTGTGAAAGGAGTCGTAGGGAATGTCATGGAGTTCATCAAAGAAGGCCTTTCTGAAGAAGTGACATTAGAGCTGATGAGGCTAAGCCATTCCTGGCAAGGGCCCAGGGGTTTTTTATTTGCGGCCTCACTAAAGCATTCGGTGTCCTTATTATTTAGTTAAGAATATCAGCAATAGGATATCTCTAATTACTTTGGGATTGTGTCCCTTATCCTACAGATATGTAAATAGACTGATTTCCAGGCTAAACAGAAACATTTGGTTACTGCAAAAGCCATTTATTATGTCTAGAACACCTTAACCATTATATCTATTTTATCAGGGGACAAGTCAGCCATGTAAAATGAAGACAGTTGTTCTTTCCTGATGGCAGCTGGTTAATTACTGGCAGCCATTCCAGCTTCAGAGACAGAAGGTGGTGTGTATAGATGTGAAGTATTGTGACTGAACAGATAGGTCAATAACGATTCCATGTCACTTGTAAGAAAATTACATTTGATTTCCCTAGACAAAAACCTGCATGCTGTTTGTGGAGGTTAGCATGTACTGGCCTCTTTGCAACTAGCATTTCTCTGTTGAGAAACCATGATGTCACAGCAACTACAGCAGGAAAGCACATTCTGAAAGTCTCAAAGTCATGCCTGTTACGGAGAATCAATATGATAGAAACAGTATGGTTTTACATACTTGTAAATAATTTTTGCATTTTTCTTATTTGGCTATGGGATGGAAAACTTCATGCATTTGTTTCTTTTGCTAGGCTTTACTTTATTAATTATGTTACTTAAACACTCTTCATTTCAAGCATTTGCCTGCAACTAATTGTGATTCTCCCCCTTATTACTGATAAGCTTCTTTAAATAATATTTCTTAAAAAGGAGAAAGTTTCCTGGCTACTTTGTCAGTCCTGGAGTTCAGCCAGAGTTCAGGGGCACATATCCCAGTCTCTGCAGCTGTGGGGCTGCCGTGGGGTCAGAGCTGTTTTGGACTCTGAAATTGATCAATTTAAGGAACAGACATCTTGGATCATTACCTTTGTTGAAAAACTGGCTGGGATGAGAGTCAGGAATCCTGTTTACAGCATTCCAAATCTGGCTGTGATAACCAGGAGACCTGTTTCTCATAATGACTGTGTCCCAGCCCTGCACACCTGTATAGACACGCTGGCAGTCCGCAGGCTTAAACGCACCAGCCCTCAGTGGCTGCGGCACATGCACCTCTCCTGACCACTTGCAGTGTGTCTGCTGCCAATGTGTCTTCCTTGGTGTGACAAAACTCACGGAGACATATGAAAATCCATGCTGGTGGGAATGGTTGCAATCACTGTTAGCAAACAAGGTTCTGATTGCCAATATTACCATCTGTTCCACCAGGTTCCACATATTACCCTGTATGTGGGCTCTGTTAAACAGATTTCTACACTGCCCAAGGTCACCCTTGATTCATGTAACCAGTCTTCGCAGATGTGGTAAATGGGAACCTCAAAACTGCAGCAAGGGTCAAATTCTGGGAGGTACCAAATAGTGTCATCTGATGACACAACCAAAATAAACGGAGTCAACAATGTCTGCAAAGACAAAATATAGACACCCCTTGATGTCTGAAATAGGCAGATTCCTAAAAAAGTCGTCCAAAGTGCAAGATTTCATTTATTAAACTTCATATAAGTTACTTCATGATATAACTGCAGAGCGTTGGGAGTGGAGAGGAAATAGTCTGATTTCAACAGCAGCTGTAAAGGGTAAAAGTGGGGATCACAATTTTGTTGGGTCCTCTCCCTTCTTGCAAACGTAAATTTGAGCTGAGTACTTTTTCCTGACCCCTTCTCAACACCCACAGAGGTTTTCTTCGTCACTTACTTTGAGTTGATCTAAGTCAATTAAAATATATTGACTTGTCAGCACTTGGGATATAAATAAGACTCAAACTCTGCCTCTAAGAAGTAGGTCCGAGGTGCAGACAGAGCACAGAGGAGGGCGTGATTAACAAGGAGAGGCAGTGATGCCACAGATGGCTTCGTAGCGGAAAGGGTGGTTGAGTGGGTGAACTAGACTTCCGCAGGCAGAAGTGAGGGAGGTGTAGGAAAGGGTGTTTGGGGCAAAGGGAACAGGAGTGCAAAGGCCCACAGACATGAAATCACCCAGTATTTTCAGTGAGCCATAAATAGACACCATTTTTGTAATTGAGTTTTTCCTTCATGATGTTCTTAGTGCCCAGGGTGTAAGGGCACTTATATAAAATCTTTGTGCTGAATTCCTTTCTATACAAATGCTGTAAAATAGTATTTCACGATTGCTGCTGTTCTCTGATTGTGAACATTTGTGCCAAACATCATTTTTTTAAAAAAAATGTTTTTTATTGATTTCAGAGAGGAAGGGAGAAGGAGAGAGAAATAGAGACATAAATGATGAGAGAGAATCCTTGATCAGCTGCCTCCTGCATGCCCCACACTGGGGATCGAGCCTGCAACCCCGGCATGTGCCCTGACCGGGAATCGAACTGTGTGACCTCTTGGTTCATAGGTCGATGCTCAACCTCTGGGCCACAGTGGCTGGGCCAAACATCATTTTTTTAAACAAAAATAAATGTATATATGTTTAGCAAATAAATACTCTGAGCTCATGTACAAAAAAAGAGACCTAACCTAGTTTTGAGATCCGGAAATTCTTCCTGGAGACATTTGTGCAAACCTTGAAAGATGAATGGGAATATCCAGAGGGAAGAGTGTCAGGAGGCGGAGACAGCATATGGGAATACCCTGAGGTGAGACAGAGCCTGGCCAGTTGGAGAGGCCCAGAGCGCAGAGCAACCTGAAGGCATGGTGGGGATCGTGGGCAGATGAGGCAGGCAGGCTTGGCTCAGGCGGGACCTGGAAGCCTTGTGAGAAATCTGGAGCTTCATCTGAGCAATGGGAAGCCAAGCAAGTTCTAAGCAGGGGAGCAATATGATTCTATTTATAATTTTAAAATATCACTTTAGCGTAAGTTGGAGAAAGAATTGCAGAGGAAGAAGAGAGACCTGCCAGGACAGTATCTATACTAATTCACCGGAGAGCATAGTGGATTGGATTCAGTGGGAGAGATGGAAATGGAGAAAGGGGAGAGATTTGAGAAATATGGAAATATGGAGGTGGAAAACAGTCAGGACTTGGTAATAGATTGGATACACATGACATGTCAAACTTCACTTCTTTTTACATATATCAAATGGTACAAACAGATGTTTTTGTACATTCCCTTTTTTATTTTAGCTTGGTTCTTCTTTCAATTTACATTTTAAACTCTTACTTGATTAAACTCCAACTGGATGGAGACTAATGACAGTAAATATCAGAAAACATTTTCAGATTATTGTGATGACATATGGCCCTGTAATTCTGGATTTTGTAACAAAGCAGTTTGACTTCTGTCCCATTCATTTGGATAACGCTGTACTATCTGGGAAACCGAAATGTGTTTTAGAATATGACAGGCTTCAGCTTGTGTGCATATAAGACAGGGAAAAATCAAACAATGTCTTTTATACCTAAAATTAGTTTTTTTTAGGTAAGAAAAAGAGCTTGAATTTTTAACCATAATAATTTAATCTCAGTGATGGTTTTTACACGTAAACAGAACTAACTGCACATGAATTATGGGCAGATATGTACGTACCACGCAAGCGGTTCTCCCAGCTGTGCGCCTGTGATTTGTCTCTCTGTGCTGGCAGTTATGTCCGATTTAGTAAAAGCTATATTCCACTGCGTTACTAGAAGCTTTGGTTTTTTAAACAGCTAGGTTTTATGTACTTCCCTTTACTGCCTCCATAAACAGCAAAGAGCCGAAGGTGGAGTATAAATGAACCAAAGCCAGACATGGCTGTGCAGGAGGGAGGCAGAGAGGCGATGAGCACAGGCACATCTGATGGAAATCCCTGATCTCCAGGGCCCCGTTTATTGATTTATTTATTTTAAATATATTTTATTGATTTTTTACAGAGAGGAAGGGAGAGGGATAGACAGATAGAAACATCAATGAGAGAGAAACATCGATCAGCTGCCTCCTGCACACCCCCTACTGGGGATGTGCCTGCAACCAAGGTACATGCCCCTGACTGGAATCGAACCTGGGACCTTTCAGTCCACAGGCCGACGCTCTATCCACTGAGCCAAACTGGTTAGGGCCCGTTTATTTATAAACAAGAGAAATTAAAACGATGCAGCATGACCCTATGCATCCCTTAAATTTCCTAAAAGCTCCCTGATCCACACAAGAAACAGCCTTTGAGAACTCATTGGTACGTGTTTACCTGGCACACTTCTGTCCTGGATGCATGTATACTTTTTTTTTTACTCCCCAAGATGGTTTAAAAAGTGAAGATTGTCAAAGGAAAAACTATTGTGTGACAAAGGACTTGTGCATTTTAGCCAAAGTATGCTTATAAAGATTAATAACTAAAAAGTATTTGGTCATTTGGTTGCTTTCCCACTCCTTTCCCCCAGTCTGTTTGATGCTTCTATGTCTCTGATCTACTTTTGTTCATCATTATATTCCACAAATGGGTGAGATCATGTGATATTTATCTTTTTCCGACTGGCTTATTTCTTTTAGCATAATGTTCTCCAGGTCCATCCATGCTGTTGATAAGTATAACCAATGGACACTGACAGTAGGGGGTGAGGGCATGTGCTGAGGGGTGGGAGTGACCGAATATATATATATATATATATATATATATATATATATATATATATATATAGAGAGAGAGAGAGAGAGAGAGAGAGAGAGAGAGAGAGAGAAGTAGAGAGAGAACACAAAAAATAAAAACCTTTTTGGAAAACGTGTCTATTCTAATGTAAGTGTTCTCCAAGTGATTTTGTTAGGGATGTAAGAGAGCAGATGATTAAATCATTGATATTAAAATTCCCTAGTTGAAGATTTCTGTATGATTGCCTACAACTTCACTCAATAATAAATAATTAATAAAACCTAAAAAAATTTAAAAAGTATTTGGTCTAAGGAATTGATTGCATTAAGTACCTGAAAAATAAGTCAAAGGAAAAATGACTTTTTGGAAAGGTTTAAGTATATATTAATTAATCAGAAAACATTAACCATTTGAAATTCTTGCTGGAAGTTTTTTTTTAATTCAGTGTTTCAATTATAAGTTGAATATAAGTTTCCGATAAACAAATATATTAGAGCTCCCAAATTTTCCCTTATTTATAAAATCAAAAGACTGCCAAGTCGATTAATAACATGAGAGATAATTAAAAGTGAAATTATCTTAAACGTGTTTATTTCATCCCCTAAGAAAGGAAATTAAATGCTCGCCGTCAGGTCATCATAGTGAGTGCTGTGGGCCTTCCTCCCAATGTCTTTACATCAGTGAATTGGGGTTAAATGTCATGTAACCAAACTTCAGTTTTCAGGGACGCCTTCTCTGAGATGTCACAGGAAGAGTTAACTATACATCAAATGTGGGAGAAATGGAACTAAGCGCTGACTTAGCCTTGGTATCAGTATGGTGTGTTTTCTGGTGGATTTACACTGAGTGGCCAGATTATTATGATCTCTGAACGAATAATAATCTGGCCACTCAGTGTGTGTGTGTGTGTGTGTGTGTGTGTGTGTGTGTGTGTGTGTGTATCTATATCTATTTATATCTATCTATATCTATCTATATCTATATCTATATCTATATCTATATCTATATCTATATCTATATCTATGTATATATATATGAGGCCCGGTGCATGAATTCGTGCATGGGTGGGGTCCGGCCAGCCTGGCCAGTGGGAGGGGACATGGGCGGTTGGCCAGCCTGCCTGCTGGTCAAACTCCTGGTCGAGGGGACAATTTGCATATTAGCCTTTTATTATATAGGATATACACTGAGTGGCCAGATTATTATGCTTTCAGAGATCATAATAATCTGGCCACTCAGTGTATATCAACCAGGGTGGGAGGTGCCTTCAAGGTTAACATCAACCGAGACTTACTCTCCAGAGCTGCCACCTCTTGTCACTTCTGTCCCCAGTCTCTGCTATTCAGGCTTCTGCAGAGCTGGCTTGTGCCGCAATCATAGCTTCTTTCCCCGAGAACTACCAGTCTCCTTATCGAGAATTTGTTTTCTGGACAATTGTGAAAACTTCTATTCTTGAAGTTGTCAATTCTTCTTTACAATCAGCAAATTTCAGTGACAGTGCCCATTTAAAATCAGTTAATCAGCATACAGGGTGATGGGCTAAATCATATAGCCTCACTTATTTTTTTTTTCTTTCTTTTTTTCCTTTATTGATTACGGTATTACAAAATGTGTCCTTATCGCCCCATTGTCCCCCCATCCCCCTACTCATGCCCTCACCCCTCTCCCCCACCCCGGTGTCTGAATCCATTGGTTATACTTAAATGCATGCATACAAGTCCTTTGGTTGATATCTCCCCCTTAGTCCTGCCCTCCCCTGCCTTCCCTTTGAGGTTTGAGCATCTGATCGATGCTTCTCTGTCTCTAGATCTATTTTTGTTCATTGGTTTATGTTGCTCATTATAATCCACAAATGAGTGAGATCATGTTATTTTTTTTTCAGTGTTGGTAATTAACATGATCTTAAATGAAAAAATGTGTCAAATATAAACTTAAAAGAGATGTTGATATTATTGAAGTCTCAAGTATGCTTTTATTGTCTTGATTACCTCTATTTCCATGATTATTTACTTGGATTTTAGCTCACAATTCTGGGAATTCCTTTAAAACCAGGATGCTCTATATATCTTATTGCTTGGAACATCTCTTATTTGAAGCCATTTCAAACATTACAATACATAATTAAATCATCTTCCACTCATTAAAATTATCTTTTATTTTTACTATTTTATGAGGTTTTAAACTATTTATGAAGCAAGGATTATAGAAAACATTGTTTTCTTAAAAGGAGATTTAGTCTTTCTGTGAGATAATGTTAATATGTTAATGGATAATGTCTTTTTATACTAGAAATCAGAAACTTAGCAACTGAATATGCCTATATAATTGAAATTATGTATTTATTTATGTCAATGTCATGATTTTGACTTTTGCTGTTTAACTTATAAAACCAATATTCACATGCAAAATGGTTGCTGCCTTCAAATGTGTTAACTTCTGCTTATAATTAGCAACGTAATCTGAAAAGGGGAAAGATGGGATAAAGTATTTTAACTGAGTCAGAGTTCCCATGCTCACTGATTCATCATAGTTAAAGCTTTATTTTCTTGCTGGTTGGGAATATTTCAAGAGACTTTATTTGAATAGAATTGCCTGATCTTATATATATCACTGATTTTAAAAAAATGAACAGCAGTAGGTTTTCTAAGAAGTAGTCATACATTTTTCTATAACCAATGCTGTAGATATAGGAAAAGAATTATTTAAATTCATTCATATCTGACATTTCCCCAGACTTCATTTAAATGACTAGAACCTCATTTTTGGGCTCATTGCATTGTAAATTAATTTCTTTCTAAAACTGCATTTATGTACTCGTTTGTTTTATAAGCTCGGTTGTACACTCCAAAAATAATTTCTTTTTTTTTATTAAATATATTTTATTGACTTTTTACAGAGAGGAAGAGAGAGGGATAGAGTTAGAAACATCGATCAGCTGCCTCTTGCACACCCCCTACTGGGGATGTGCCCGCAACCAAGGTACATGCCCTTGACCGGAATCGAACCTGGGACCCTTGAGTCCACAGGCCGGAGCTCTATCCACTGAGCCAAACCGGTTTCGGCCAAAAATAATTTCTTGAACTTGGATGAATGACACTCATTTCGCCTTCGTTTACCCAGTGCTGCTGCCGAAGCTGATGGTATTGATCCATTAGTAAACATTCTGTCCAGTAAACGAGATGGAGCCGTGGCCAACGCCGCCACTGTACTGACGAACATGGCAATGCAGGAGGCTCTGCGTGTGAGCATCCAGACCCGCGACATCATGCACGCCCTCATCGGCCCGCTGCATTCTGCCAACATGGTCGTGCAGAGCAAAGCCGCTCTCACCATCGCTGCGACTGCGTGCGATGCGGAGGCCCGGGCAGAGGTGAGTGTTTTCATAGCGTTTGCTCTCATTTTCCTGGTCATGACTTATGGGTGGGTTAATGTGAAACGTTTTCAAATGTTTGAACTGATCCGTCATTTAAGTCTTTCGAAATTGGTGCAACGCTTTGGAAAACAAACGGGCGTTATCTAGCAAAGAATGTGAGCAGACCTTGCAGACCGGCAGTTCTGTTTCTAAGTGTATATCCCTAAGACAATCCCTTGCCTCTATGCTACAAGAAGCATTCTTTGTAATATCTAAATAACTGGAAACAAACCAGTTGTCCAACTGTGAAGAGAGTGGGTGAATAAATTATGGCATATTCATAAAATGGGATCTCACATCAGTAAAAATGAATGAACTGTTGCTACAGACAACAGCAGAGATGAATCTCAACAAGCTTAATGCTAGGCAAAAGCTAGTTGTGAAGAATGTATCTTATGATTCTATTTGTATACCATTCAGAAATGTGCTAAGAAATGTGCTAATGAAGCTAAGACGTTGTTTAGGCATACATACATACAAGTTAGAACTATAAAGAAAAGAAAAAGTATGATCAATGATCAACCCCACGTTCAAAATAGTGGTTTCCCCTTGGGGGATTAAGGGTGTCGATGTGATTCAGAGGAGCACCCAGGGGTTCAAGGATATTGAAATGTGCCATTTCTTAAGCTGGTGGTAGACGAACAGGTATGCTTTTCACTGTGATTCTTAAAATTACACATATGAGTTATACATACTCTCTTGTTTCTCATATTGCAAAATTTTAAAACATAGAATTGCATTTTCCACAAGTCCATCACATAAAAGTGTGTTTGGTCCTTGTGGTTGACTCTATTAAATCTTCATAAAGATTTAATATAACCCTACAAACCTCCCTTTATTTCTTGCTTTTCTCGTATTCCATTTGTCATTCAAACAGCCTAGCACTTTGTTCCTCTCTCTTCAATGTAAGCAACAATAGCTATCATTATTGAGCACTTATGTGCCAAGCACTGTGCTAAGCAATTTACATTCATTTAAGCCCCACTTGAAATAGGTATGTTTGTAATTCCTGTTTTATAGATGAGAACAGTGAGGCTGAAATAAATACTGCGCTCCAACAATGTGGTGTGTGTTAGATCAAGGTCAGCCCATCCTCTCACACTGTGCTATCTGCTCAGACAGCTATCAAGTCTTTCCTCTTCTGTCCCTTACATTTCTGTTCTATCCCCCTTCTTTGTGCCCATTAACTCAGTTCATTTGTATTCATCCAGTAAAGTAGTAAGGTAGTCACCAAATATTTATTTACCATCTACCATGTGCCAGGAACTATGCTAGGGATGGGGGATACAGTGATAAACAGAAGTATCTTGGTCATACCTCTATGCAGCTTGCAGAGTAGTCCATCTATTTCCTGGAATATTGCAGCTTGCTCTTTAATGCTCTCCCTACCCCTGTCACCTCCTACTCCCCAGATTTCCTCCAGACTGACCTTCCAAATATATGAGCCTCCTCACATCATTGCAAGTCCCCGGTGGTGTGCTACTGCCTATGGTCAAAGTTGAGCTGCTTAGAGTGATAGGCGAGAGCCCGCCGTGAGCCGCGCCTGCCTGAAGTCTCTTCCAAAGTGGAGCTCTGTGCTATTTGTAATACTGTCAGTGTGCCCTGTTCTCTTATTTATACCTTCTAGTGTCCTCTGCTTGGCAAGCTAGCTTCACTTTTGTCATCCTGATAAGTTTTAGTTTTCTCCTTTAAACCCCAGCTCAGCCATCTTCTTTTATGAGTCCTTCCTTCAGTCCTCAAACTTAGGTGCTCCCATTGCACCCTACGCAGACCTCCCTGGTCCTCCGTTTTACACTCTATGGATCTCTTATGAAAGATGATAATAAGCTTCTTTAGGGAAGGAAACTGCGGGCTTTCTTCCTTGTGTCCATGTCATTAACACACACCTGGCACCTAGAGTATGCTGAATAAACAGTTGTGAAACGAATGAGTAAATAAAATGAAGGAATATATGGAGGACTGGAGGAGTGAGTGGAGGGGTGAATAAATCATTATGTCTTTGACAAAAGAACACATGGAGTTAGATTACTACATATCTTGTGTTATACTCAGAAGTAAAAGTGTTCAGAACTTTGGCCTGCTACACATAAGATGCTTCAGGATATTCTTCTAAGCTGCCCAAGTCACATATTCTGCCATGTAGTCTCTGCCAGAGCCCCTTTGTTTGAGAAGGAAATGACTGAAAGTAGATCCTGTTCTTCGGGGACTCTTGTCTTTAGGCACCACATATACAGACCGGCAGGATATTATTTTTGTATTCTGGGCTCAGATATAGAGTATTGCATTTCAGACAGTGAGATGAGCTCTGTCAAATCTGTGCCGCGTCCTGCATGGGCAGGTTTGGTGAACCTGAGGAGGGGCAGTGAAGGATTAAAGAAGACAAACAAGAGAACACAGCTGGGGCTCGGTGGGACGCTGCTTCTCTGGTGGAGAGACAGTTCCACAGCCTGCAAGCCAAGTCTTTATTTTATAATCAGAGCACACAAAGCAAAACAAGGGTAGTGGTCAACATGTTTACAATGTTCTTGCGAGTTTCACCTTGTTTTGGCAGCACTTGCTGCACCTCCCACAGCCCATTAGCTACCTAGGAAGGAACTAGGGAGGACTATAAGATCAAGCTTAATTATGCTAGGAGGGCTCTGCCCTGCAAGCTGGGACTTGTTTGTGGCCCTGCCACAGGTCAGTCCGAGGCTTGACCCTATAGCCGCTCCCTACACAAATCTCTTTTTCTGTGTGGAATAATTTTATACATAAGTAATTTATTTTAATAATGTAATATAGTTCTGTCCAGTTCTCTTATTATTTTCTTCTCTCTTTTGCTTTTTGGAGAAATGAAGAAAAGACACTGTGTAAGGACAACAGAAACCAGTCTCTTTCTAGGGAATTGCTCAGTATTGCTTTGGCCACACTGCCAACCCAGTACAGTGTCCACAGACACGGGTGTCCCCTGCCTCCCGCAGTTCCTCCTGTCCAGCCTTGGGGACTGTATTAGTTTCCTTTTCCTGCCATAACAAATCACCACGACTTAGTGACTTAAAGCAATCCAAATCCACTGCCTCACCGTTTGGGAGGTCAGAAATCTGAAAATGGGCTAAAATCAAAGCGTCGGCAGAGCTGTGTTCCTTCTGGAGACTTCCGATGAAAACTCACTTTCTGGCCTTTGTGCATCCCTTGGCCATGGCCCCCTCCTCCATCACTCTAACTTCTGGTTCCTCTTGTCCCCTTTCTCTGCGTCTGCCACTCTTGTCTCCCACTTTTAAGGACCCTTATGATTGCATTGGGCCTATCTAATAATACAGGACATCGTCGTTCACTTAATCACATTTGCAAAACCCCTTCCAGAAACAAGGACTTCTTGGTCTACCTTGGGGCCAAATGGACATTCAGTATTGAGGAGCCCACAGGGCATCCCACTTGTGGGAGTGAGAAGGTGGCTCTTTCCCCAGCCCCCACGCTGTGCAAAATCACCGTGACCTCCCTCGATTACTTTACTGTGGCCTCTTCTTGACTTTGAACAGAAAATTGAGATTTTGTTTGTAAGGGTTTGTGATTGATTTTTGCCCCCTAAATTTAATAAATTTAATATCTTAAAATGTTTTTACATAGTTGCAACCTTTAAACAATATAATAAAGAGTTTTTTTTTTAAAAAAAGCATAATGCTTATATTCTGGACTCCTAACGCATATAATGTTGGTGTCCACTTTTAGTTAAGAAATTCAGGTGGATTGGAGCCCCTCATAGAGCTCCTGCGCTCCAAGAACGATGAAGTCAGAAGGCATGCCAGCTGGGCCGTGATGGTCTGTGCCAGCGATGAGCTGATGGCCTCTGAATTATGCAGGCTCGGGTGAGTGGAGCTGTCTCAAGTTTCCGGCTCAGATGAAGAGCAGAAGATGAAGAACACACTTTTCAGGCCAAAGGAAGGTCAGGCAGAGTCTACACTCCCCCTCTCAGGTCTACGGAGCGCTCAGGGGGCTGCAGGTCACAGCAAGGGAGGGACTGCCTGGTGGCAGGAAGGTCCTTCCCTCCTCCCCACCTTTATAAAATCATGTCCAACATTTCCTTTTCCACTTTTTCATCTTGAGAAATGCTTCTTTCATTTTCCTCAACTATTGTCACACAACCCTATCTGTCCCTCAACTTTCTAAAATAAAATGGGTGAGCCCTGATGACCATTCCATTTTGCTCCTTCCCGGACCCGAATCTTTCCATCAGAACCCAACATTTAGCCAGCCTCCCCAGATCCGGTTCCTTACCAATGACAGATAGGGTTTTTAGCATATCAATAGGGTTGTTAGGTTTCACAGACAGGAATACCCTATTTCTAAACATTTTTATTCTCTGTATATATTGCCTGCTTAGTTGCAAAAATTGGAGTTAAATACTAATTTTGCTTTAAATGAAGAATGGTTGTTTTTTTCTGAAAGTGTCCTTTTCAACTCTTTGAATATGAGTAACTACAAGGTGTATATGTTCTCAGAAAGACTGATTTGTCTTCATAACCGACAGTATTACTTTATCTAAAAGGGTGGGATGGCTATAACCTCTCTATTGCATTCAGGATCTTGGCTAGGTAGATAAGTGAGAACTTAATCTTGGGTGGCTTATATAAAGCAAATAATGCCTTTTGCTTTTATTGACAGGGCTTTAGATATCCTTGAAGAAATTAATCTATCAGTAAGTCGAAAAAATAAATTCAGTGAGGTAGCTTATAACAAATTGCTCAACAACCACCTGTCTCTGAAATACAGCCAGACTGGCTACTTGTCATCCAGTAACATCATCAGTGACGGCTTCTATGACTACGGCCGGGTAAGCGGGAGCACTGACTTGTATTTCAGTGTGTATGTGTGGTAAGAATTTCTTCCTTAATCATGATGCCATTGCATTGCAATTTCGTCACCACCTAACATTATTTTACTTTTACAGACTGACACTTGGGAATCAGAACTTCATCCTTAACTTTGTCTGGCTACAAGATTTTGCCTTTGCATATACTTTTAACTAGAATCTGATTACTTTTACTTAAATCAGCTTGCTATGTTAGTTCAAGTTTCAGAGAAGATATGAAAGAACTAGCATTTTCAGTTTGGGGTTCTGTTATTTCCAGGGCTCAATGTTAGTGATAAGGCCATAAGTATAAGTTTTTAATTTTATCATCATATAATTGAAGTTAATCAAATTGTAGTACTGGATTTTAAAATGTAATGTAGAAGAATAATGTTTTACTTAACTGCATTTCTGATTATGATTTTTAAAACAACTTACACTGCAATTCAGTGTTAATGTTGACAGAAATGGGAAGCTAAAAATTAGAATCTTGAGGACTTTTTGGCATTGCTGCTTAAGCCAGTGTTTTCTGCTTCTTCTGGAAACCAAAAGCAAAAGCAATAAGAAAAATTAAGAACGTTTTAAAATCCACAGATTCCTTTTTAGGCAAAACTTGGAAACATATATGATCCTCAGACTTCAAGCAAATTTAAAAGTTACTAAAAATCCCTGAAATCAGGCAGAAGCTGTTCAAAAGGAAGAATGAAAAGGAAAAAGAAAGCACAAGAGAGCTGATGGTGGCAGATCTCAGAAAATACCATAAAAATAACTACTTCCTGCCCAGCTCTGTGGCCCTGTGGTTGAGTGTCAACCTATGAACCAGGAGGTTACGGTTCGATTCTTGGTCAGGGCACATGCCTGGGTTATAGGCTCAATCCCCAGTGTGGGGTGTACAGATGATTATCTCTCATCATTGATGTTTCTCTCTCGTCCTCTCTGAAATCAATATATATATATATATATATATATATATATATATATATATATATATATATATATATTTAAGTCTACTTCCTGAGGTGATGGGAGAACTCAGAAGTACAAACGGAAAACTCTGTTCCAGGTGAGGGCAGGACCAGGAGCTGGGTGGGCAAGGCTGGCAGCAGAAGTCCTCTTGGGCCGAACTGGTCCAAAGAAGCAGAGGAGACAGGGCCATAACAAGAACCCCATAGCTAAGCCACATTTGCAGGAAACACTCTATCATGGTGACAGAATTAGAGGTATTTTGAATAATGAAAAATAGCTATACTAAAATTTTACTCTAGCTCTTGCTTCTGCTTCCCCTGGCCACCATCACCACCATAACATGGCACACACCCCTACAACGCACGTACAAACTGCTGAGAAGTCATGGCTCTGAGGAAGCTCATCTCATCTTTTTTTTTTTTTTAATTGGCACAATAGTAGTATAAAGATGCTTTAAGAAAAATGAGGGAGAAGAGCAGAAAAACCAACAAAGACCATAATAGAAAATCATTGCCATGGATCAGAAAATGATGAAAAATTTTATCTTGTTCATGAGTTTTTTAAAAAGTTAAGGAGACAATATCCTTTATAAAGAAGAATTCTCTGATTCATTCAGTAAATATTAAATTTCTAGTATTGTAGGCTTTGAATATGTCAGTGAACTAAAGAGTCAAGGATCTCTACTCCCATGGCACCAGTGGGAAGAGGCAGACAATAAACAATAAACATTACAACTAAATAAATTACATCACATAATTAAAATAAGAGCTACGGGAGAGAGGGAAGTAGAGCAGAGGCAGGATAAGGGGGCTCTGTAGTGCTGGGGAGGACTGGGGTTGATGGTTGTAATTTTCAAAATTGTGGTCAGGGAGGCCTCACTAAGAGGTAATACCTGAGCAAAAAGTTGAAGAAGGTGCAGGGCTTAGCCATGGGGATATCTGGGGGAAGAGCTTTCTAGGCAGAGGAAACTGCTGCAGAAGCCATCGGGTGCAAACACACTTGGCATATTTAAGAAATAGCAAAGTCAGTGCAGTTGGAGCTGAGGGAACCAAGGGGCAGAAGAGTGGAGAGTAGATCAGGGATGAAGAGAGGCCAGGTCATGTCAGTCTTGTAGACCATTAGAAGGATTTTGGCCTTTACTCTGAATGAACTGGGAAACCTTAGCAGAAGAATGAAATGATCTGTCTTACTTTAAAAGGACCATGAAAAGCATCTTGGATGAGAGAGGAATCTAACTATTATATAGTTGGAAATGACCTCAGAAGGTGATCTGGTCTAATCTTCTTCACCAGGCTCATAAAATGGCTAGTGTAGAGCTTTGTCTAACCTATTTTCAGATAGTCTCACAACTTTTTTGTAATCTGTTCAGTAACTAGTTACTCTTTCAGACAATAAGTTCTCCCTTATGTATATAGATGGATTTTTAAACTCAGATACTTTCAGGGGCCAAATTGATCATTATGGTGTGAAATAGCTGAGAATAAAGCAACAGAGATTGTGGGGAACTGGAGAGATAAATCCTGCTCAAAAGCAAGATGTCCACAACCCCAGGTTCCTATTTCTAAGTATGTGTGTGTGTGTGTGTGTGTGTGTGTGTGTGTGTGTGTGTGTGTAAAATCACACACCTCAAACTGTTGAGAACATATTGTAATAGCAATCATATTAAAAAATATAACGCATGCCGATATTACTTTACAATCTTTAAATTATCCACAGATAAATCCTGGCACCAAATTTTGGCCTTTGAAGGATCTCTGCTTACAAGAACCAAATGACCTACGTACTGTGCTCTTGGTTAACAGTAAATCTGATGTGTGAGTCTTTGGGGAAAAGAGGGATGTAGGGAAGCACATACACTTTTGCTTGTCCATCCTCATGTGACTATGTAAAGATCCCCAGTATGGGCTCTTTCCTTTCCCCTGTATATCAGGCACCATGAAAACAAACACTGACCCATAAATTCATAGCCTGACATAGTAAAGTCAGGAACAGCACCATGGTTTTCCCTCTGACTCCGTGTTACCAGTCAACCCCATGTGTATTTCAGCAGCCAGGGCTTCTTACTTTTCTGGTGACATGAAGTAATTGAAGAATGTATAACTAGATAGGAGCAAACCAAGCAACTCTCCAGAACTGTATGCAGGTGTCCAACATCCTTCTTTAAATGGTCACATGTATCTCTATAGTACATTTTATGGGACACATTTTATAAAAATATGTCTTATTCTAGTTCATGGAAAGCTTTATAATATTTCTTGTCTTATTTTAACCTCTCCTTTATGCTTTTAAATTAATGTCATCGTTAAGAGTCAACTCCAAATATGATTTCTAGGGAAGAAATCTGTTTTGTAGGACAAAGCCAATATTGATGAGTAAATTATTTTAATTCATCCATAATTTCAAATATGTAAAATTGTAGTTCTCCACCTCCATCTACGGAAGATAAATCCTCAGACATTGGTTATGGGCGAAGTATTTCTTCTTCCTCTTCTTTAAGAAGAGCTAGTAAAGAAAAAGCCAGGTAAGAAAATGATCTTTTATCTATACTCAAATAATTCTTCTCTTAATTTGGGAGTAAAAAAAAATAGATTTTGGCAACCATTCTTTGATTCTTCTTAGAGTAATATAGCTTCATAATTGTTTTTTTAAAATAGCTATGGGAAAGATCTCTGGAAAAGGAGGCAGGAAACCTGGTTTGACATTCTGTCTGCTGTGAACCCACAGTGAGGTCTTGAGCACATGAGTTAGAGTCTGTGAGCAAACTTAGTTTCTTCATCTGTAAATGAAAGAATGCCTGGTGCCCTGCTTTGTAATTGTGAAAGGAATCAAAGCATATAAAAGAAGTGAAAATACCTTATAAACTATTGAATGCCTTCAAATGTCATGTATTTTCCATATGATTGAAATTGGTTGTGGTTTTTTACATATGACAAGAAAAAGTAGTTATTATTTTAGTGCTGGATTTGGATCTCCCACAGAAGATAAATCGGAACCTCCTTCTGGACGAAATACTGCTGTTAGCAAAAGTGCCGCTAAAGAAAAAGGATCAAGGTAAGAAATGTGGTACTTATTCTTCTCCTAACTGTAATCAGGTCAAGTTTTCATTACCCAAAAAAGTTGGTGAAAGGGAGGGGTGGCTTTTAAATAGGAAGCTCTTCTTGTGGCGTCAGTATGTTGAACTAAACAGGACTCATGAAATGTAATTAAAATTAACTTTACTTTTGTCTCTCACTGTCTCTCAGATTTACCCAGAGGGATTTCTTCTCCTGCCTCTGGGTGAGAACTCAGGTCACTTTGATCAATATTAAGTCCTACAGTCACTTTAATTCAAAAATGACAGCAGAAGCAGTCTCTAGTCAGTCATTTAAAAGTCCAACCCAGGGTAGTAATCAACTGAAAAGGAACGTTTCTGTCCTGTTCCGGCGGCTGTCTCTGCAGGTGGCAGCACACAGGCTGGAGGGCGTCCTCTTTCTCTCCCTGCTGTGCGCATCCCGCCCCGCCGCTCACTGAGGTCTCTGACCCCACAGGGAGCTCCCAGAGGGAGACAAGGGAAACAAGACCAACTTCTTCTTTGGTTGAAACATGCAGAATGTGGTTTTGTGTTTTTCAGGCCTGCCATACTTTAAACATACTTCCTACTTGTTTACTTATTTTAAAATATATTATTTCTCTGGTGAGCACTCTCCTGGACTCTTCAAAAACCCCCTGGACCTCCTGCCACACTCCATGACCCTTTAATTTTGAGGACTTAAGCCTTCAAAACCGCTGTGGAATTGAAGTGTATTTGGCACGAATCTGAACCAGCTACTTTCTAAACTGAGACTGTTCCCTAAGATCCCTAGGGTTTAGGTTCCCCAGGTCGCAGAGCTGTTTACTTTCTATTCCTGACCTTGTTTTGTATTGCCAGTCTCTGTTGCTCATTATTCTGATCTCTGCTTCTAACCTGCCGCTATCGGTCCAGCCCTGACACTTTTGCCCCTCACCTCCCTTTTCCTCTTCATGGGGCCTCTCTGCTTCTCCTCTACTGGGCTGAGAGCTCCTTGGGGACAAGAACATGTTCTGATTGAATAATTTCTGTCTTCCTCCCCACTATTTAGCACAGTGCTTAGTTGGCATCCTTGCCTGAGTTCCCTCATCAGTAAAATGGAAAAAGTAAATTAACTGACCATACACTAGGTTCCAGGAATTGTTCCAGTGTGGGGAAAATAGCAGTGAACAAAAAATTCTGTCCTCATAGAACTTAAATCCTAGTGGGGAGACAGACAACAAACAAAATAAACCACACACACACACATACACACACTATATATATATATATATATATATATATATATATATATATATATAGTATATCTCTTATCTAATAAAGAGGGAATATGCTAATTGACCATCACACCCTCACAAAAGATGGCAGTGCCCACAGCCACAGGATGGCAATGCCCAGTCCCCTCAACCCTGCCGGGGCAGCAGGTACGCGGCACAGCCAGTCCCGCGGCACAGCCAGGCCTGCCCCCAGGCAAGTTCGGCCACTCCGTGAGCCTGCCTCCGGAGTCCCCCAGTCCCCTCAGCCCCTCAGCTGCCCAGGGCCAGCCCGAGGCGCAGGCAAGCCTCAGATGTCAGCTACCCAGCCACCCAGGGCCAGCCCGAGGCACAGGCAAGCCTCAGATGTCAGCTGCCCAGCCAACACCTGGGGCGCAGGCAAGCCTCAGATTGCAGCTGCTCAGCTGCCCAGGGCCACCTGAGGCTCAGGTAACCGAGGCTTGTGCTACTGGCAGTGGCAGCAGCAGAGGTGTGATGGGGGCATTGCCTTCCCCTGATTGCTGGGTCACCTCCCACCCCTGAGGGCTCCCAGACTGTGAGAGGGGTCAGGCTGGGCTGAGGGACCTGCTGCTCCAGTGCATGAATTTTCATGCACCGGGCCTCTAAAATATATATATATATATATATATATATATATATATATATATATATACACACACATACACACACAAACACACACACACACACTAGAAGCCCATTGCACCAAGGTTCATGCAAGAATAGGCCTTCCTCCCCCTGGCTTCGCTCCAGGCTGCCTGGGAGGCTTTGCAAGTCTTCGCTCCTGGCCACCACCCAGGAGCCTTTGCAAGTCTTCGCTCCCGGCCAGAGCGCTGCTCCTGTAGTTCCCTCTGCCCCCCGCCCTCCCCCTCATAATAGGCATCCCGCCCCGCCCGGCCACTCCCCACCTGTGTGTGCAAATTAACCCACCATCTCTGTTGGGTTAATTTGCATACTCACTCCTGACTGGCTGATGGGCATTGCGGAGGTATGGTCAATTTGCATATTTCTCTTTTATTAGTGTAGATATATACTAGAGGCCTGGTGCATGAAATTCGTGCATGGGGGGGAGGCATCCCTCAGCCCAGCCTGCACCCTCTCCAATCTGGGACCCCCTCAGGGGATGGCTGACTGCTGGTTTAGGTCTGATCCCTGGATAGGGCCTAAACCAGCAGTCGTACATCCCTCTCACAATCCGGGACTGCTGGCTCCTTTCCACTCGCCTGCCTGCCTGCCTGCCTGATTGCCCCTAACCACTCTGCCTGCCAGCCTGATCACCCCCTCCGCTCCCCTGCCGGCCTGATTGATGCCTAACTGCTCCCCTGCTGACATGATCATCCCGAACTGCCCTCTCCTGCCGGGCCAATAGCCCCCAACTGCTTTCCCCTGCGGGGCTGAGGAGACTGGGGGATTCTGGCTGGATGAGGCGGGGCTGAGGGGACTGGGGGACTGAGGCTGGATGCTGCAGAGACTGGGTGAGGCGGGGGTGAGGGGACTGGGGACTCCAACTGGATGAGCCAGGGCTGAGGGGACTGGAGGACTGAGGCTGGATTAGGTGGGCCTGAGGGGACTGGGGGACTGAGGCTGGATGAGGCGGGGCTGAGGGGACTGGATGCCGCCATGTTGTGGGTGTGGGTGCCGCCATCTTGTGAGGGTGTGAGGGTCAATTAGCATATTCCCTCTTTATTAGATAGGCTCCTCCTAATCTGAATAAACCATATCTTCACTTGATACAATACTCCTTTCTCATCCTGTTGGAATAGTCTGGATGGAAATAGGACACCCAATGGACATTGAACTCCTTGAATTTATTGTTTTTTTCACTCAAATGGAATTCATTGAATGCTACTTGGTATTGTGATTGTTTTTCACCCACCAAAATCTTCCTACCTAAATTAAAACCCCAAGTGGGTTGGATTCATGATTTATTTCTTCCTCCAGCCTTGTCCTATAGTTTATATATTCAACTAGTTGATGATATCAAATAAAGAGCAAGCGATTAAACTTTGAAAATATCAGTATACAATTTGGGGCCAGACAAATCTCTCTATCTACTTAACTACCTACCTACTCATCTCCTATGAAAATAGATAATATCCTAATTGTTTTGGATCCATGCAGTAAATCTCTGCTTTCTGGGGTCATTTTGGTAAAGTCTCTGCAAGAAAGGTAAACCCTTAGTCTCTGCTACCTTTAATCATAAATTGATGTTCTTTCTGGGGGTTACTTTTATAGGAATTAATTTTGTAATTTCCAAGTGTTTGTTTCCATATTTATTTAGAAATGAAATTCATGTAGGTATTGAATCCCTTAATAACAAACTTGGCAGCCTTCATGGGAAAGAAGTCCAAATGAAATACTTCTATTTATAGCCGCAGGGAAGTAGTGTTCAGGAGTTCTGGTAAATTATCTATTTGTAATCCTCAGTGAGATAGCCCTCCCTGATGTGCTTAGCCCCCTGTGCTGGATAGCATCTTCTACATGCCAAATGACTTTTATTGCAGGCAGCACACTCAGTGAGAAGTACACCTCTCTGTTTTATAGGTGGCTCTGTGTCATCACAGGGTGGAGCTCTTCAGTCTTATAAACTTAGCCTGTAATTTTAGAAAGCAATGAAACCTATCTATGCTCTCACCCATTCTAATTGACCTTCCTAGTGTTGGTTCCTAGTGTTGGTTCCTAATTTACTATGCATGTGATTATGTTCAGTTTATCTATCCTACCTAATAAAATAGTAATATGCAAATTGACCGCACCGTCGCTACACCCAACCCACGCCCACCAGCCAAAGCCACACCCACCAGCCAATCAGGGTGAGTATGCAAATTACCCAACAAAGATGGCGGTTAATTTGCATACGCTGAGGGAGGGAGGAGTGAAGACTGAAGACAACTTAGAAGGAAGAGGGAGGAAAAGCGGAAAGCAAGGTGGCTGCCAGAGGGAAAGCCCAGGTGGGGCGGAGCAGGGCGGGGCGGGCGGGGTGGGCGGCAGTGGCGTGCGGATGCAGGCGCGGAGACCGCAACAGCGGCAGCAGCAGCAGCACACGCGGCCGCAGCAGCCACTTGCAGGATTCTTCCTGCAAATGGGCTACTAGTTTTACATAAAAGGAAAGGGTTAAGATGATACAGCTGAGAAATATTAAATTTTGCTTAGAGATTTTAGATTACATTGTATCTTAGGTTGATATATCCAATGATTTTTTATTCAGATATCCCCAGTTTTATGGCCAGTGTGTGTGTCTGCGTGTGTGTGTGTGTGTGTGTGTGTGTGTGTGTAGTTCTGTACAATTTTACACATCTGTAAGTTCATGTGTCTATGACTACAATGAAGGGAATGTACATTTCTGTCACCACAAGGATCTTTCATGTCTAATTACTTCAGCACCATTTGTTGAAAAGGCTATACTTCTTTCATTGAATTGCCTTTATAGCTTTGTCAAAAAAAATCAGTTGAGCATATTGGTGGGTCTATTACTGGGTCCTCTGTTCTGTTGCATTAACCTGTGTGCCCGTCTCTCCACCAATATCGTCCTGTCTGGATTACAGTAATTGTATAGTGAGCTTTGATATCAAGTAGAGAGTTTCTTCCCACTTTATTCTTCTTTGTCAAGATTGATTTGGCTATTCTGTGCCTTCTTGTATAAATGTTAGAATATGATATTTTTATGTCTACAAAGAAACTCTGCTTGGATTTTGATAGGAGTTACATGAAACCTAGAAATCATTTTGGGGAGAATTGACATCTTTAATATGTTGCATCTTTAAATCTATGAAGACAGTATGGTTCATCCTTTATTTAGATCTTCTTTGATTGCTTTCAACAGCATTTTTAATATTCAGCACTCAGATTCTTTACATATTTTGTCAAGTTTATACCTAAGGGTTTAACTTTCTTGGAGCAATTGTAAGTGCTCCAAAACTTTTTCACTTTTTTACATGTTTGTTGCTTTTATATAGAAACACAATTTTTGTATGTTGAGCATATATCTTGAAACCTTGCTAAACTCGCTTGTTAGTTCTAGGAATTTTTTGGGTTTTGTTTTCTTAGTAGATTCCTTGGGGTTTTCTACATAGACAATTATGCCATCTGCTTTGTCTTAAGTTTTTGATAGTTTTATTTTGGTGTGTCTGGGAGTGAAATTCTTTGGGTTTATCTTATTTACACTTACTAAAATTCTTGACTCTGTAGATTTATGTCTTTAACAAAATTGAGGAAGTCATCTCAGTCCTAATTATTTTTTTCTGTACTTCATCTTTCTCCTACTCTTCTGGGTATTTGATGACACCAATATTAGGTCTTTTTTATCTTACAACAAGTCCCTGAGACTCTGTCGGTGGTTTTTTGTTTTTTTTTCCCAATCTTTTGTTTTTTGTGTTGCTTAGATTGGTTACTTTTTATTAATCTGTCTTCAAGTTTACGGATTCATTCTTCTGTTATCTCTATTTTATTAAACCCCTTCAGAAAGTTGTATTTTTCTAAGTTTCTGTATTATATTTTCAGCTCCAAAATTCTATTTTTATATCTCCTATTTCTTTCTAAAACTTTCTAACTCTCTAATCATTTCAAGAGTATTTGTTACTAATTTTAGCATTTATATCTGTGCCATCTTGACATTGATGTCTGTTGATTGTCTTTCCTCATATGAGTTGAGGTTTTCCTGGTTCTGAGTAATTAGATTGTAATATCATGTTATGAGTGCTGCAGTTTTTATTTATGCATCTTTTATGCATTCTAAGGAGGATATTCCTAAGTGTGTGTGTGTGTGTGTGTGTGTGTGTGTGTGTGTGTGTGTTTTAGTAGGTAATTGACCCAGTTGCTTTCAGTCTTCAAATTCCAACCAATGATCTGTGAGTTGTCATCCACAGTCAGTCCCAGGTTCAAAGATTTTGCAATTTTGTTTGGATCCGCCCTGTTTGTGTGCCAACTAGTGTCCAGTTTGGGACTTGGGCAGTGGTCTATCCCATAGTTCCATCTTCAAAACCTATGTAGCTGTTTTTGGGGTCAGAACCATGCACACACAGCTTAGGAGTAAGCCTAGGAATCCACAAACAAATGTATATGGTGGCTTTCCTGAGCTCCTTCCTCTACACAATCTCCTTTGTCTTTTCTGGTTCATTGGAGCTTCCCTTTATATACTCTGCCCTGATACAGTTTTGCCATAACTGCATCCATATATACAGCCAAACAGCAGGAGGACTGAGTCTAAGGCAGTCTTAGGCTCTTAGGGACCCAGATAACACCACTGTCACAGGATTCCTTAGGGGCTGGAGCACAAGAAAATGAGAAAAATAAGGAAAAAACAGGGCTTTTCCCCACTCCACTGTCTCTTTCCTGTTTCTCAAACAGGCTTCTCCGTGAGCTTTCACTGCCTGTGCTGATGCCCACTTCCAGATTCGGGGCTATCTTTAGTTCAGCTTATAGAATAGTGGACAAAAATAAAGAGTTAGACTCACCGAGAGTTCAGTGTCTTCTCTGATCTTTTTGCTACTAATTACTTTTCAGAATCTTCAAATAGTGATTGCATACATTCTGTCCAGGTTTTAGGATTGTATTCAGTGGGAGAGACAGGTTAAAGTGTGCTTACTCCATGTTACCTGGAAAAAGAACCCATGCCATTGTTTTTGTTCAACTCATTAATTAGAGAGAATCAGTAAGATGTTAATATTGGGTCAAAGAACATTTGAGAAGCTAGTTATTTAGTTAAGAAATGTTAGAAAAAGACTGAAAAATTATATAACAAAACATACTGTAGGATATTAACCATCCTATAGAACAATAAACAGTAACCTTTGAGAGTATCTTTTCCATTGGACAAAATAATTTGCATCTTTGGTAAACAAAAACCTATATAATAACTAGTAATTTCTCTAAATCTGGAAATTTTAATTAATATTATATTTTAATTAACTAGTATCTTCATTATTTACTAAGTATATTCCATTTTTCCTAAGTACAGAACTAAGTACATTTCAACGGGTATGGGGGGAAGTGGAGGTGAGCAAAGGAGGGATAAATGGGGACAGGAAGAGACTTAGCTTTGGGCAGGGGCACATGATGCTGTGTGCAGATGATGCTTTATTGAGTTGTACACTTGAAACCTGTATGTTTTATTAACCAATAAATTTAATTTAAAAAATAACTAACTACATTTCCCCAGATAAACTTTTGGTGAGTCTTTGTCCCTACATGACAAGAATTCTATGCCATCCTTGTTTTGTTTTGCTTTTTTCTATGTTTTCAATAATTTTTCTTAAAAATTGTGATCCACATTCTTCCTTCAGAAGGTGTCAACTGAAGCAAGAGATGATATGAAATTGGCAAAGACTCCATGAGAAGGCAACCTATTTTTTCCAATTCAATAAATATTTATTACATACTTATAATGGGCCAGGAATCTTGCTACACAATTGTTCAGAAAACCAATAGATAATTTTCATAATGTGTGTGTGTGTGTGTGTGTGTGTTCTCTTGAAATTAATATCTCCTGCAAAGCATAGAAACTCTAAAAATCTATCATTGTCATTGAAAATTTGACAACAATATGGTATGGTCATTGAGGTATAAATACTATATTTCTGGGATGTTCTTCAGATGAACTCAGAGCAGTTTGTGCTTATTCATTTTGTGAGTTTGATTGTTGTCGTTTACTCTTAAAGGAAAAGTAAAGGTAAAAAAGAAGAGGAAAAACTAAAGGAGGAGGAAGAGGTTACAGTGGTACTAAAATGGGCTGGAGAAGGAAACCCAGATAAAGAATGGTCCCCTCCTGCTGATCCTGACTTCTGTGTTTATGTGTATGAAGTGACCAAATCAATACTTCCCATAACCAATATAAGGGAACAGATTGAGACTCTTGCAAAGTAAGTTGTTTATATACGCATATACAATTTGTGGAAAATATGTTTTATTTTAGTGATTTGCATTTTTCAGCCAATTTTAGACAATGACACCATAATAAAATTGAACTTTATAGTTTCCTACCTCTGACTCTGAAACAGAAATACAATGAATTGGGGGGAAAAATTCTCAATTTCTATTTTAGATCAGATTTCTGCCAATAATCAGAAATAGTAGCTGGAAATTGCCTAAAGAAAAATACCTATGTATATGCCAACTATGTTTTACTAAAATAAATAAATGAGTATAGGCAAAAAAATTCCTGTCATTTTTCCAGGTAAACCATGAAAAGCATCTTTCAATCTTAACCTTGAAGAAGTTATAAATAAATCAAAAGTTTGAAAATGAAACAATTCCCTGGATATATGGGATGCTCACGATTTAAAGAAATTCTTTTGTGAATTATTTGTAAACCCACAAGTTATTTTCTAATACAAATAACCAACCCCTATTTTTATGTTATATGTTTCACATTGCTCTAAAGTGGGAGCATGAGTATTCTAAAATGTGTGGGCAGGCTCAGCGCTCTGCATAAACAGTGAAGTTACCTTCTTAATTGGAGCATTTAATCTGGTTCCACTAAGACAGTGGTCGGCAAACTCATTAGTCAACAGAGCCAAATATCAACAGTACAACGATTGAAATTTCTTTTGAGAGCCAAATTTTTTAAACTTAAACTTCTTCTAACGCCACTTCTTCAAAATGGACTCGCCCAGGCCGTGGTATTTTGTGGAAGAGCCACACTCAAGGGGCCAAAGAGCCGCATGTGGCTCGCGAGCCGCAGTTTGCCTACCACGGCACTATGAGACCTTAACGTGGTAGCTGTAAGGGATTAGGAATCACTAGAAGCGGAGAGCCTCCCTGACTGACACCAACCAGCAGCTGAACTACTGGATCGGCAACAGCTGCG
This sequence comes from Cnephaeus nilssonii, assembly GCF_951640355.1. Lineage (NCBI taxonomy): Eukaryota > Metazoa > Chordata > Mammalia > Chiroptera > Vespertilionidae > Cnephaeus > Cnephaeus nilssonii. Next base: position 20,641,810 of record NC_137072.1, on the reverse strand, counting down.
GTCTCCATGGGAGCTCGTATCTACTCCAAATAGAAGTGAGCTGCAGTCATCAAACCTGGATGCAACAACTGCAAGAAACACAGCCACCAGCACTGGAATAGAATATTTTTGGCTGCTAAAGTTTTCCTAATGTCCTTGAGAAGGGATGACTCAAGCAGAACTCTGATTTAGTTCATCTCGACATTTGTCAAATTTCCTCATGCTTTGTTCCTATCAGAAATACTTCTCATCATTTCCCAAATATTTGCCTTGTTAACCTGAGCCCACATGAAGATAGAGACACAGAGATTTGTCCCCATGCTTTTGGTTGCTAGCTCTCATTACAGTACACGGGGCCAGGTGGGACTGCAGGTCAGATAACTAGCTTTCTCTCAACTCTTTCTCTTGGTTGTCACTGTTGTTCTTTGCTCAGTTCTTCATACAAAAGGAAAAGTCTTTCTTTAAAATATGCAATTCTACCTTTACTCCAAGATGTAGTAACCTTAGTCTACAGAGAATTTTTGCGGTGCGTTTACTGACTTCTTCAGTGAGAGCCTAATATAAGAGAAGCCCACAGGCAAAGTATACATCCATCCCATCTGCTCACCTATTTACTAATTTTTCCTTTTTGCCTCTTCCTCTCTCCTCTAACTTTAGTGTTACATAAATACCATGTCCTTCTCTAAATTTAAAAAATAATTAAAAGAAAAAATTATAAAACTTAAAAATATTTGGGGATCTAATGGGAAAATTTTTATGTGCTCGTCTTATCTCTGAGTTTAAATTTCTTTAAAAAAGTACTATATGTTATTACAATGCCTTTGATTTTAGATTGAATCATTTGCGAATATTTTTCAAGGGTAGGATAAAATTTTAAAACTGCATTGAGACAAATTTAGTGATACTGATTTGTATCTTGTTGTAAGTATTGGGAAAATTAGCATTCATTTCTTGCCATGTGTTGAATGAAATGTTTAGAATATCTGTTTATAAATGCTACTTTGAATTAGTAAGCAGAATGTTATCCAGTTATAGTGAGTACATTTTTAAAGTAAACAACAAAATCAAAGAAAAAAAATATATATATATAATTTTACATATAGTTACACTCAAATTGTCTAAAGTGAGATTCAACTTGATTGATTTGATCTCAATGCAATTAACACAGGTATGTGGCAGAAAAAATGGGCGGTAAAATTTCAAAAGATAAACTACAGGATTTCAGCTGGGAACTTCATATAAGTGAACTAAAATTTCAACTTAAATCCAATGTTGTTCCAATTGGACAGATCAAAAAAGGAATCTTCTCCCATCGAGCTTTGCTTTTCAAGGTATTTAAGATGTTTGTCTCATTTGCCATGAGGTAAAAATGTTTTCTCTTTATCATAATGGAGTGAGCAAGCTGCTAATATTTAACTGGATAATATTAATCCTATCATTTAGATTTATATTTGAGATATATATGTATGTGTATATACGTATACACAGGTATATACACTGAGTGGCCAGATTATTATGACCACCTGATGTTTGTAGGCAAATTAGCCATACACTGCATCGTGTGGGATATGGAAGCTAAAGGCCTGTTCGAACACCTTTGCTGTCTGCAGTTACCAAGATAAAACGTCTCCAATTCGCACAGGAACACAAGGATTGGGCAGTCGAGCATTGGAAAAAAGTCATGTGGTCTGATGAATCACGTTTCCAGTTGCATCATGCAGATGGCAGAGTGAGAATTTCGCGGAAACAGCATGAAAGCATGCACCCCACATGCATGAGTACAACCCTTCAAGCTGGTGGGGGCAATGTTATGGTTTGGGGCATGTTTTCTTGGCATGATTTGGGCCCTTTAATTCGTGTGGAACAAAGTCTGAATAGCACAACATACCTAAGTATCGTTGCTGATCAAGTTCATCCTATCATGTTGATGGTGTATCCCAATGGAGATGGCTTCTTCCAACAAGACAATGTGCCATGCCACGGTGCTCATATTGTGCAGGAGTGGTTTCAAGATCATGAGGGAGACTTTACCTTGCTTAGGGGCCCCCACCATCACCAGATCTCAATCCAATTGAGCATTTGTGGGACAAAGTTAAAAGAGCCATCAGGCAGCTGGTTCCACAACCATCAAATCTCACAGAACCAGACAGTGCTATTCATCAGGCATGGTGTCAGATTCCTCGCATCACCTTTCAACATCTCGTGGAGTCAGTGCCAAGAAGAATCGCCCCAGTATTGAAGGCAAAAGGTGGCCCAACAAAGTACTGATGGGTGGTCATAATAATCTGGCCACTCCGTGTATATAGTCACCGACTACTGACAGCATATTCATTCAACATTTATCATGTACCAACTGTGGGCCAAGGCCTCTTCTAGGGTTTGGGAATATAGAGATTCCAAAGTGACAGTTCCATACAAGGTATACCAAAGCCAGACTTGTGGATTTTAAGGTGATGTCAGGGAAAATTTCAGGAGAGAAAATGATATAGTGGAGGTGAAATAGGATTTTAGCAGGTAAGGAAGGAAGACAAGAGTATTTTAAACAAAGCAAACATTTTCTACAAAATAGCAGGTATGAGTCAATGGGCCATTTGGGAGATGTAGAATAGTTTGGATGAAGAAAGAGGAAGGGTTGGATGAGGCTAAAGGACCAGATCATAAAGCATCATGTGATTAGCCACTGAAAAATTGTTAAGGGGAATTGAATGGGTAACATGATTTGCAAAGACTATTCAGGGAACAGAATGGGGAATGGATTAGAGCAGGAGCAAGACTGGAGACAGGAAAACCAGTTGGAAGGTTACTGGAGCAGAAGTATGGGTGACCTATACTGAAGCCATAGTTGAGGATGTGAAAGGGTGATTTAAGAGGTAAATCTGAAAGGAGTTGGTGACTGCCTAGGTGTGGTGTGAGAGATTATAGGAGAAGAGCACAATGATTTCTAGGTTCTAGGCAAGGCATCTGCTGATGAAGGCATTATTGGCTGAAGTGAGAAAAAAAGGATCAGGGTTAAGAAAAGGAATGATCTTTGTTTTTCTCCATTGTATCCAGTGTCTGTAGTATATTAGGAGCTAAGAAAATGGTTTCTAAACCACAGACTGAATGTATAAATTACCCTCTCCCAAATACTTATAAATCTCATTGCATCTACGTGTACACTGAGTGGCCAGATTATTATGATCTCTGAACGTATAATAATGTGGCCACTCAGTGTATATCCTATATAATAAAAGGCTAATATGCAAATTGTCCCCTCGACCAGGAGTTTGACCAGCAGGCAGGCAGGCCAACCGCCCATGTCCCCTCCCCCTGGCCAGGCTGGCTGGACCCCACCCATGCACAAATTCATGCACCGGGCCTCTAATATATATTAGAGGCCCGGTGCATGAATTCGTGCATGTATATACTGAGTGGCCAGATTATTATGTGTTCAGAGATCATAATAATCTGGCCACTCAGTGTATCTTGCCTCCAGCTCCTAGCTAATTCTATTTACAATCCAGATGTCAGTCTTTCCTAATTCCTTGGATTTCTTGCTCTCTTAATTCTTCTCTCCTGTCTTTAATCTCTTTCTCTCTTAGCTATTTCTCCTTTAAAGTCTAAAATTAAATCTACAATATTTTAAGAGTAAGTATCTTTTCTTTTCTCATAACATCCACAGCCACTACAATGGCTCCTATTCTCAAGACCATCACCATTTTGAGCTATGTGCCAGGCACTTGATAAATATAATTGTGAAGAGTCTCAAAAATGCCAGAGTGAAATGACTCCTTGTTTTAGAGATAAGAAAACAGATATTTATAGGAGAAATTGGCCTAAGGTCAACCAGAGGTACAACTGGAATTTGAGCCCCTGCCTATCTGAAATAAAACCTATCGGAATTTTTCTATCCATACAGTTCTCATTGCTGGTCAAAATTCTGAGTCATCTCAACTCCTTGTTCTTCCAATGGGACACCTCTCATTTTTCTTCCTAACTCACTGTAGTCTGGCTTTTGCTCCCTCTCAGTAAGGTTTATAGTGATCTATTGTCTATCTTACTTGATATGTTGAAGAATTTGTCATTGATCATTCTTTTTTCTTTGACATCATTCTCTTTAGTAATGTGCCCTCTTTTACTACTTCATCCCAATCACCTTTGGAGACCTCTTTTCCTCCATCCCTCTCTTAAATTGTGGGGTCCTGCAGGATCCTCATCAGGCTCTTCCCTTTTCTCCCTTTATGTACTTCACAGCGTGAGGACATCCCCTCATGTGGCCTTAAATACACCTAAAGTTTCCAGACCCTTTCCTCTATTCCACAAATCTCTCCTGATTCCAGACCCACGTATGTCTTTACCCTTGAGCTGGATACACTTAAGTATCTCATAGGCACTGTATTAGTCTGCCTGGGCTTCTGTAACAAAACACCATAGATAGGCTGCCTTAAACAACAAACATTCATTTCTCATAGTCCTGTAGGCAGAACTCCACGATCAATGTGCCAGGAGATTCAATGTCTGGTGAGGGCCCACTTCCTGGTTTGCATCCAGTTTTCTTAATGTATAATCAGAGAGAGTGAGTGCAAGAGGTCTGGTCTCTTCCTCCTCTTATAAGCGCACTCATCCATCCCATCATGGGAACTGCACCCTCATGACCTCATCGAAACCTAATTACCTGCTAAATGCTCCGTCTCCAAATACCTTCACATTGGGGGTTATGGCTTCAATATATAAATTTGGGGGGAGAGGGAGACAAATATTCAGTTATAACATTATGCCAAACTGAATTCTTTATCCTCACACCTCAACTGAGTCTTGCAATCAATTACCCAGGTCTTGGCCACTGCTGAAATACTGAACACTAATTTAACTCACTGATGAAATCTCTTATCCTTCCACCCATCCTAAATCTTTCACTCCTCTTATGTATATTTTTTGTCTCTTCCATTTCCTTCCAGTCGTTTGGCTCTTTTTTGTTTTGCCTCTTTGAAAGCCTAGATGAATTGTCCACAGACTTATAATTTGCTCACTAATTTCCCTCATTTTTTTAATACCCATCCTTCCACCCCTCTGCCTGGCCAGACCACCAATCTGATTGCCTGTCCTTTCCATCAATGACACTCGGGCTTCGGAACATAACAGTGGGGAGTGCCACAGCTGATCCAGGTGTCCACCATGTGTGACATGTGGGTAGCCACCCTTTTCTAGCTCCTCATCACAGGCTTCTATTTTCCTCAGCAACCGTGCACCACATCTGACCTCTCTAAGCCACGGGTGGGGGACCTTTTTTCTGCCTAGGGCCATTTGGATATTTATAACATCATTCCTGGGCCATACAAAATTATCAACTTAGAAATTAGCCTGCTATATTTGTCAAACATTTAATTAACTCACCCCTATGCCTTAGCAGAGCCAGACCAAATGATTTCTTGGGCCTTATATGGCCTGTGGGCCTGACATTCCCCAGTCCTGCTAAACCTTCGCATCTCTCTTTCTTCCTGTAAGCAGATGACCTTGTCTCTCACTTCACAAACAAAATAAAGACATTCAGATTTATCTCAGCTGAAAGCAATATTATTCTGAGGTTAAGAACTCAGACTTTTTTTTTTTTAATTAATTTCTTTATTGATTAAGGTATAACATATTTGTCCTCATCCCCCCATTCCCATCCCACACCCCTCCCCACGCATGCCCCCACCCCCCGGTTGTCCTTAACCACTGGTTAGGCTCATATGCATGCACACAAGTCCTTTGGTAGATCTCTCCCCTTTACCCCCACCCTCCCCTACCCTCCCTCTGAGGCCCGACAGTCTGATCCATGCCTCCTTGTTTCTGGGTCTGTTCTGTTTCATCAGTCTATGTTGTTCATTATTTCCCCTAGATGAGTGAGATCTTGTGCTATTAGAAATACACTTATAAGAACCGAAAATGAGACCAGCAATAATGGTTATGCTGACAGGCAAATGAATCAGTCTGTAGTGAGTTTCTTTCTGGGCCAACAGTTCTTTTGAGACCCAATTTCAATGTTAAACAGTTCCTTATGTGTACATGTCAGCAATGACATTTCAGTTCTGGATGGTGGACAAATGGTGGTAATGCAGGTCCGACTCTGGTTTGGTCCTGGGCAACCTGCAGTGACGCACAGCTGCTAACTGCTAGTATGGCAAGGCAACGTCAGCGTCCTCCATCTCTGGACTGCTTCTCTTCTGTCTTCATGGCTGGAGTAGTCCTGTCGATTCCTCTCTGTTGCTGGAATTCACATGGTCTCGGAAGAACTCAGACTCTTGAGACAGATTCCCTGGCTCACACATTAGGCCCACTTACTGTGACCTTGGGAAAATTATCTGACCTCAGTTTTTGTTTTTTTGTTTTGTTTTTATTGTTTAATGTATTACAAATAGTAGTATATATGTCTCCTTTTACCCCATTGACCTCCTCCCACCCGCCTTCCTCACCCCCCCACCCACCCACCCCCCGGCACATACCCTCACCCCCGCTAAGGGTCTGTGTCCATTGGTCGACCTCTGTTCCGACCACAGCTAGGTGTCCTACATTCATATTAATTCTGACACTCTGTACCTGGAGACGGCGTCAGACCCCACAGGATAAAGGTTCAGTCCTACAAGACTGCTGCCTCCCCCACTTCGAAGCTTCCAACAACCCCATCCTCAGGTTTGATTAATTTGCAAGAGCTGCTCACAGAACTCAGGGAAACATTTTACTTGCTAGATTACCATTTTATCATAAAAGGATGTAGCTTAGGAATAGCCAGATGGAGAGAAGAGTATAGGTTAACATAAGGGAGAAGGGTGTGGAGCTTTCACCCCAAATCTCTACCTGCTCCTCAACCCAGAAGCTCTCCGAACCCTGTCCTTTCGGGTTTTTGTGGAGGCTTCATTACATAGGCATGATCAATTAAATCATTGCCATTGATTGATTCCACTTCCAGCCCCTCTTCTCTCCTCAGAGGTAGTGGGAGGGAGTAGGACCAAAAATTCCAAACATCTAATCAAGTGGTTGATTCTCCAGGCAATCTGCCCCCATCCTCAGGTGTGTCCAAGTCACCTCATTGTCATAACAAAAGGCACCTTTTTGGTTCTCATTTCTTAGGAAATTCCCAGGGTTTTAGGAGCTCTGGGCCACAAACCCTGATGAAGACCAAAATATATCACAGTATCACAGAATGCTATACATTCAGATAAATTACATTAATAAATGAATATAGAGATTATTGAAACAACACAATTCCCGCCCTGTAGTACTAGGAACACCTCCTGAGTACGCACTGTGTGCCAGCATTCACAGCTCTAAGCACTTGACATGTATTAATTCACTTCATTTGTGTAACCACCCGATGAGGAGTGTTTAGAGTCTAAACTTTAGACCAGGCGTCCTCAAACTACGGCCCGCGGGCCACATGCGGGTGTTTTTGCCGTTTTGTTTTTTTACTTCAAAATAAGATATGTGCAGTGTGCATAGGAATTTGTTCATAGTTTTTTTTTTTAAACTATAGTCCTGCCCTCCAACGGTCTGAGGGACAGTGAACTGGCCCCCTGTATAAAAAGTTTGAGGACCCCTGCTTTAGACCATTGTTATCCTCATTTTACAGAGGAAATGGAAGCACACAGAGGCCGAGCCATTTGCTTGAGGTGACAACTAGAAAGTGGCTGAGCTGAAATTCAAATCCAGGCAATCGGAGCCTATCCACTATCCTGTGGCTAAGAAGTTTCTAGATTATTTCAAGGGTACTTTTTAAAATAACCTCAATGTCAAGACAAATAGAAGAAACAACTCCCCCAAAACAGAAGCAAACCCTGAGGAGGTGGCAGCAGGCAGCCCAAGGAGGACCGACCACTCCTTCGTTCCCTCCTGCCCCACAGCACCTGTCCACGGGCATCACACAGAAGAGATTGGCTAGAAACAGGTCCCCACCATTTTGGTCCCTCCTTCAGTCCCCCTGTGCCTCCCACCCAGCGAGCAGCCTAGGAGCCTGGAGAGATTGATAGAGGCACTAGTGCTGAAAGCCCGTGGAATAGCTTTTCTCCGATGGCGTTATCAATCTTGTCCTGATACAATGCAGTGTAGCTGCCTGAAAAATGTCACTTCCCAGCAGGACCTACACAGAGATTTTAAATCTACAGGATCTTGAGGAACAAGGGAACATATCACATTTTCTTGGCTCCTATCACATTATTCCACATTTTTCAGCCTCCTTTTCTAAGCACTTCTTTGCAAGAGTTGTATATTTCACCTTCAACCAAGGTGGGTCCTACAACGGAGGGTTTTTTCCACCCCGTCTCCCTCCTCACTCTTGGCTGATTTTGTGTTTTCTCCCACAGGCTCTGGCTGATAAAATTGGCATCGGCTGCTCTCTGGTTCGAGGGGAGTACGGCAGAGCTTGGAATGAAGTGAAGCTGATGAATGAATCTCAAAAGGGAGTGATTGGAGGTCTCCCTCCTCCTGAAGTATACATCGTTGACCTCATATTCCATCCAGGAGGACTGATGAAGCTGAAAAGTAAAGAAGCAGATCGCTACAGATTTCTCTAAAGTAGCAAATAAACACAGAAGTGACTCAAACAAGACATTTATCCTATACACTTTCTATGAAATTCCACCATTAATTTTATTTCTTTAAATAAAAGTATTGGAAAGCTTCTCTCTGTGTCAGGATGAGGGTACTTGCGTTGACATGGTTGTGCTTCTGACTTCAGGCTTTTGGCAAAGTGTAGTCTGATTAGATCACCTTATGCTTGTGAAAAGTCCCTCGTGAAAAGCTTATTATTGTCAAAATTAACCCAGCCCACTGTTTCCCAAGGAGTATCCCTGCCCTTTGGGATTCTTGTGTAAAACACTCAGCTGCTGCTCGCAGGCAATTCTGTGGCCTCATCACTGTCATTCTTCGTGCCCAGAAGGCCTCAGGAACACTTGGTTAAGAAAATTTGATGTTTTTTTTAATGTCTTCCTTCGGTCTCCTTTCTCACTTGCTTAAAGTAAGATTATTTAGAGTTTGACTATTTATAGATCTATTCTAGTATTACAAATTACTTTCTAAAATGACTTTGTTCACATTTTTTGAAACTTATTAAGAGCACTGTTTTATATACTTCACTGAAATATAAATATTTCTAAAAACTATTTCCATAAATTGTATTTGTCCTATCTATGTTGACTTGGAAATATACCTTCAGTTAAAAAAACATTCTGTTTTGCTTTTACACATTTTAATGCTGGGTGACAAAAATATTATTTTAAATTTATATAACTTAAAAATTCTTCTTTTCTGTGAAAGTTTGAAATATGGAAATATAATAAATCTTTGCTGAGTTGTGTTTTCAGTATTAAGCACAAAATGAAGCAAACACACTTTTCTAAATGGTAAGAGAGATAAAAATAAGTAATATGATGAATCTCATGAAGTATTTATTTCCTGGTCAGGCTTTAAGACTACAGTTTTCCTGTGTAATCATTTTACTAGAAGGTTTTTAAAAGTGAATTTGATTTTAGAAATTAAGGCCAAGATTATTCTATGTGAACCAATCTATAAACTCAAAGAATGTATAATTCTTTATTTCAAAACAAAGTTCTGTATGTCCAATAGTGTGGTCATTATATTTATCATGCAATTTCATGAACTAGAGCATGGATCCAAGGATACATACTTGTCTAAGCATTTTCAAATCTGTTTTGATCCAGAAAGAATTTAAAGTGGATTACAAAGATATAAAATATGGAACAAAATAAAAACAAAAAAACAAAAAACAGGCATAAGAGAGTAAAGAAAGCTCAACAAGGCCAGGAATAGGGTTAGAATTCAAATGCATCCATGTAACGCTTATGCATTTGTTGGAGATGAGTGAAAATTTAACTCTATGCTCTCTAGCAGCCAATGCAGAAGGAAATGCTATAAGTTACATGATTTATAATCAGGGCCACTAGATGAAAGCACAAAGCAGTTTCTCAGGAGGAGCAAAGACCAGGGAATTCCTCTTTGGAGCTTCATACAGATAACAAATGTAATACAGAAAATACCATCTTTGAAAAGCAACCTCCTAGTTAGTTCTGGGAACAGTTTTCATAGGGCAGTGGCCTAAGATCACAATGGGATGAGGGAGGCTCCCTGCAGAGCCACTGTGACACAGTCCAGGTGGACACCACATTTCTCAGTCTGGCACAGGCCGAGACATTTCTTCTCCATTTGAGACATTCTGTATACTGTCTGCCTTAACTAGGTTCTAGGTAATTATTGAACAGGAATGAGTTTAAATTATATTCTCAAGTCTTTAAAGTTTATCTATTCTGTTTTACCAGTTAAGTATACAGCAATAAAATGTATTATTAATTTATTATTAATAATAATACAATCTAGTATAAAAAGAAAACATTCATAATAGCAATCTTACCTTATAATAGAGAAACATGCAAATTGACCGCACCTCCGCTACACCCACGATTGGGCCGGCAGGAGGCTGGGGGCGGGACTCCGGGTGGCATATCCGCCGTTGAGAAGATCAAGATGGCGGTGCCCAGTGGCCGGGCCCATGCGGCCGCTCCTGGGGGTGCCTGGGGCAATCGGCACACCGGGGGGCGTGGCCGGGCCCATGCCGCCACTCCCCAGGGTGTCTGGAGCGATCGGCACCCCGGGGGGCGTGGCCGGGCCATGCCGCCGCTCCCGGGGGTGCCTGGGGCGATCGGCACCCCGGGGGTGTGTGGCCGGGCCCATCAGCACCCCGGGGGGTGTGGCCGGACCCATGCCGCCGCTCCCGGGGGTGCCTGGGGCGATCGGCACCCCGGGGGGCGTGGCCGGGCCCATGCCGCCGCTCCCCGGGGTGCCTGGGGCGATCGGCACCCCGGGGGGGCGTGGCCGGGCCCATCCCGCCCCTCCCGCCGCTCCCGGGGGTCCCAGGGGCCGAGGCTTTCCAGGCCTTGAGCACCAGCGGGGAGCCTGCACCGATGGCAGGAAACCACTGGGGGTCGGCTCCTGTGATCGGTAGCAGGGACGCTGGGTGCGGTGAGCCCAAGGCCAGGAAAGCCTGGGGCGGAGGCTTTCCCGGCCTTGGGCACCAGTGGGCAACCTGCACGGATCGCAGGAAACCACTGGGGGTCGGCTCCTGCGATCCTTAGCAAGGATGTTGGGTGCCGCTGAGCCCAAGGCCACCGCCCGGGGCCAAGCCCTGACCCTGAAAAAGGCAGAAGGCGGTGGCCACAGCCAAGGCCTGGGTCCCTGGTGCCAGCAGAAAACTGGTGCAGGCAGCCAGGTGAATGAAGGTCTATTGCACGAATCTTCGTGCAAATGGGCTACTAGTAAAATTATAAAATACCTAAAAATAGATTTAACACAAAATACATAAAAAAAACGTAAAATTTTAAAGAGATCTGACAAAACGAAGATACACACCATTTTTTTGATAGAAAACTCAGCAACATATACATTTAGTATAATTTCATATAGAATCCCAACACATTTTCTTTTCTAGAACTTGACAAATTATAAAATTTATCTGGAAGAGTGAATGCATATGAATGCCAATAATATTTTGGAATATAGAGGAATTAGCCCCATCATATATCAGAACATATACTTAAAACACAATAATAAATAAATTAGTATAAAACAGACATAAAAATAGAAAATATCAAGTCCAGATGTAGATTTTCTGCTCGATGGGGAAATGACAATCAGAAAATTATGATCTGGGCAACTGAAGATCTTTTCTATATAAGATTAAAAAAAAGAAGCCATAGAACATAGTTGACAAGTTTGGCTACATAAAACTTTTAAATTCTTATTCAGAAAAAGACAGAATAAGCAAAATTATTTCTGTTCAGCAAAATAAATTGTAAGCAAAATTATAGTCAGGGAGAAAAATTGCAGCCTATATAACAAATAAAATGTTCATATCTTTAACAAACAAAGAGCTTTTATAAAACCAATGAGATGGTCCAAGGGAGATGATGATCCACTTTGAGAATAAGCAAAGAAAATTGTATTGGAATAGAATATCTATTACAGTGGTAATAAACAATCCTTGGATATCAGTCGCTTAACATAAAAGTTATTTATCACATCACAGGTCAAACACAGGCCCATAGAGGGGGTTCTGCTCCACACAGTCACTCAAGGACCCAGGCTGAGAACAGCTCCTCCATTTGTAGCTGGAACACCTGAACTTGGTCACTACAGTGGGATGACAAAGTGCTAAGGATCTCCTTTAGGACTTACAAGTTTTGGGCTGGCATAGCATGTTAATTTAGTCAGCACTAGATCTAGGAAATATGGGGCAATGTCTAGAACTATGGAGAGCTGAGTTAGAATCCTATCACTTAAAAACTGGAAACTATGGCAATTGTATTGTGAGATTTCAAAAACAATTTAAAGCTACTTGTTAGTTTGCCAGACTCAAAAGCTTCAGTTTCTCTTCTGGAAATCAAACCATTTCATTAAAAGTAATATCTAACTTTCAAAAATAGCTATTAATTAAATGGAGAAATGAACATCCTATATAATAAAGAGCCAATATGCTAATTAGACCCAACAGCCGAACGATCTTCCGGATGACCTTCAGGATGAAGCCAGGGCTGCGAGGGCGGAGGCAGTCTGGGCTGTGAGGGCCAAGCCTCTTGCATGAATTTAATGCATCAGGCCTCTGGTCCTATATAATAAAAGCCTAATATGCTAAGTGTCCAGTGATCTGGTCGTCCGTTCAACCAATCAAAGCGTAATAAGCTTATGATATGCTAAGGCTGCTAAACTGCTCACTATGACGTGCACTGACCACCAGGGGGCAGACGCTCCAACTGGTAGGTTAGCTTGCTGCTGGGTCTAGTTGATCGGGACTGAGCAAGACAGGCTGGACATGCCCTGGAGCACTCCTACAGTCCCTCCCTGGCTAGCCAACCTCCTGTGTCCCTCCCTGGCCCCAATCATCAATAATGCACTGGTAGGGTCCCTCGGCCTGGCCTGTGCCCTCTCACAATTCGGGACCCTACCTGGCCCCAATCATCAATCATGCACTGGTAGGGTCCCTCGGTCTGGCCTGTGCCCTCTCACAATTTGGGATGTTGGAGAGCTGGTTTCAGCCCAATCCTGCAGGCCAGGCCAAGGGACCCCACTGGTGCATGAATTCGTGCACCAGGCCTCTAGTTTAAATAGAATTCTTTTTACAGGCTTCCAGCCTTTGAGCAGATATAAATGAGGATTCCAGTTTGCACTGCACCTTTAGTGAGTACATATCAGATTTCAAAAGTATTATTTCCTGGTCAAAGAAACAGCAATGTCATCCATGAAAAACACTTTTCTTGAAGCTCAAAAAACAATAAAATGGATGCTGACCTTTTCTCTTTATTGACATACAATTCTTTAAAGAGTAACCTTTTTTTTCAGCAAGATATGTCAATAGCAGTCCTCTGCCAAAGGCAGTAATCAGGAGGTAAGGTGCAGGTGTGTCAGGAGATGGTCCTTTTCCCTTAGAGCCATGCACAGGAAGGCTGTAATCCACACACGGATGGGTTTTGTTTTTGTTTTAACTCAGCTAAATACTAAGAGTAGGATAAGCAGATTCTATGAAAACTATATGGAAGACATCACTTTGGTGTATTCTTAGAGGAAGACAGTAGTATCAAATCACTTATCTAGAGCTTAGTATTTAAAAGTACTATTCTGTATTTAAAATTACTTGAATATTATTATATAGGTTACTAACAAAGCTTTGCTTTTAAAATTATGAATATAAAAATTTTAATATAAAGCTGGTTAATACCTATCTGAGTGTTCAGTGTGAATGTATTACTATAGTGAATTTAAATAAGGCTCTTCCAGAACTCACACGGTACCAGAGACCTGTAGGATCTGTCAATAAATAAACCACAAATCATAATTTAAAAATAAAAATAATTGTTGGAAAAGGTAAAAGGATTGTATTGTGGTGATTTTATTTATTAAGTCACTAAGCCTTAAGTATTGAGAAGCAATATCATAACAGAGGTAAAAAGCCCAGGTTTGGAGTTAGAGCTGAGATTAATTTCTGCATCTATCTTTTTCTTCCTGTGTGACCTTGACAAAATTACTCAACCTCTCTGTCACTCAGTTTACTCTTCTGGAAAGCGGGGGTGAATAATAAGGACTATTTACAGATTGCTTACTACGTGTCAGAGGCTAGTTATGCCTTCGCTTAATCCTTCCGGTGACCCTATGATGTATAAGGAGCATTACTCATGTTTAGCAGGTGAGGCACAGAGAAGTTAAGTAACTTACCAAAATCACTCAGCTAGTAGTGGCAAAGCTTCAAACTTGAACCAATCTATATGCTTAATAAAGGTACTGTGAGGAAGAAATAAGAGCATGCATATCAATGATAGATGCACGTGTGCATGTGGGTGTGCATGTGTATGTATGCGTGTGTGCATGTTTACAGCTTTCCATTTGATGTTCATACCTCTGCCGTTAGCATGCTTTGAGGGAATATTTTATTCTTTATGTATCTGTCTCTTTTAGATCCGAAGTCAGCAAATGTTTTCCTTAAAGGGCCAGATATCAATATTTTAAGCTTTGCCAGCCATACGGTCTCTATTGCAACCACTCCACTCTGCTATTGTAGCACAAAAGCAGCCACAGATAATACCTAGATAATAAACTTTATGTGGTGAAACAGAGGTCAACCAGATTTGGCCCAGGGGCCACTCTGTCAGCTTGCTCGGGTTGTTGAGCACTTGGAGGGCATGGACATGGGAGGGCTGTGCTTTGCTGAAACTCCTCCCTGAGCACCTTGTGTAAGCATGCCGGGGGGACTCACACGGGCATCTTATCTTCCCTGGTTTCTCCAGGCTCCAACGTGGATCTACTTGATATCCATCTAATGAATGCCGAAGCAGGTGCCTTATTTTTCAATAGGGATGAGGACAGACTTGGCCTATCGAAAGGAGAAAATAAATGTTCCTGTTTTCTAAAGTGTGAAGGGCCTGAGGCTTTACCCTACTCATGAGTTAACTGCCACGGTTTCAAGGTTGCTGTCAGAAGACAAGATTCTGGGTCAGAGGCAAAGAGCTGTATCACTCACTCATGGCACAGCAAGTAGCATGAGACAGTCAGTTCTCCTGGCTCTCAGATGTCCTGAAGGCAATGTGAGGGGACCCACATAGATGCCTACAAGCGCAGTGAGTTGTGTTACAGGATAGGAACCCTGAGCTTAGAGAACCCAATCTTTTATGATGGAGAGTAAGCATGCCTGCCCTTTACACCAGAGAGGAGACATTATATCCTCTGAGGCTGTTTGCTAACAACCTTGAAAAGACAGCCCTGAACAAGGGGCTGTCAGGAAGCCCATATTTATAGGACATGCAAAGGCAGCCACCATGGCATACAGCAGCCTCACGGTGCCTCTGATCGTGATGAGCGTGTTCTGGAACATCGTCGTCCTCCTGGTGCCCTGTTTCATCTCCAAGGGTCCCAACCGGAGAGTTAGCATCACCATGTTGGTTACCTGTTCAGTTTGCTGCTATCTCTTTTGGCTGACTGCAATTCTGGCCCAACTCAGCCCTCTCTTTGGACCGCATTTGAAAAATGAAACCACCTGGTATATCAAGTATCACTGGCCTTGAGGAAGAAGACGCGCTGCCCAGCCATGGAGGTCATGACGAGAATGCCTCTAGATGTGCAGTCACCTCCACATGGGCCGCCTCCCTTGGCCCGCCTGGCCTGGCCATGCTGCCTTAAACACGCAGGGCACAGGGGACTCTCTTACTCTGCAGGGCAGTGTTTCTCCTGTTAGCCTTTTACACTTGGATGAACTATGTGCCTCCTTCATCTAAACGGAGCCGACGCCACCAAGTGTTGATGTGCTGCTCTGAGACAGAAGGTGCTCTGGGAAACACGGCGCTCTCCGTGGGACTGTGGGCCTGAAGACGGCTCCTGCCTGCCATGACACGGGGGCCAGTGACGTGTTCCAATGCTGTCACGAGACAATAAGACTCCAGTGCGGCAGCCATAGGAGAGCGTATTCAAGGGGAGATCTGTCCCGACGGAATTACACCAAGTCCATTTTCAGGATGAATTTCTTACTTCTGCCATCTTTTGGAATAAATTATTTTCCTGCTTTCTATATAAAAAAAAAAAAAAGATTTGGAAAATTGCTCCCAATACCTTAAGCAATTCGTACAGTACACAAAACTTTATGCAATTTCTCATCTATAAAAGAGATGATTGACACCTGGTTATGTGAACTTGCTTTCACCAGTACTTCTATAATTTTACATATACTTTATATGCACATACAGTTATATGTATACATATAATTATACAAGAAAGGTCACAGTACATCAGCTTAATGATTCATGAGGCCAATTTTTTTTTTCTCTGATAGCACCCAAGGAATATTTGTGAGAAGATATGGTAGTTATCCTCATTATTACCCAGTAATATTTTGTCTACAAGTTCAAATCTAAATTCAGATTAAGCCTCACCTTCTCCCTAAGCTTCTCCAGATGATTTTTGCTCTTCTGATGACCTTCTGTAACACCTTTTGTCAGTCAGTTTAGCATTTTCCCATAGCTGACTGCCTGGCATTGCCATTTTCCTAAAGCACTCATATAGCATGTGGGGCAAAGATCATCAGAGAAACTTGGGTTGAGTCCTGCTTCCACCATTCTTAACAATGGGATGTTGAGAAAACATCTTGGTTTTCCTGTCTCTAAAATGGGGTGATAATAATAGCAGCCATCTCATAAGGTTGCTCTGAGGAATAAAAGAGATAGTGCATATCACATGCTCAGCTAACTAACCAGAGTAAGCAGTTGACAACCATTAGCAATTATGCTTTGACCCCCCCCCAATAAAACAGAGAGCTATTTCAGGTCTGCTGTATACCCTACTGGTACAGTCACGGGCACAGAGTAGCTTGAGCAGCATTTGTTGACCGTCTTGACGCCTGAAATTAACTGACCTTAAAAACAACAATGAGATTTTTCTTACTTTTTATTTTCATTTGGATACCTTTGAAAGTACTTTTGTGGTAAAGAAAATCACTCTCATCTATTGGACAGCTGCTTTGGAACATGCACAGCAGGAAGTGAAAATGCAGACCTGCCACTATCTTTGGAGCTCATGTCTGAAGTCATCCCCCATGTGCATGTGTTCATTTCCCCACCGCCGGCACCTTGCTGCCCAGAGGCGTAACCTGTGGCAGCTGCTTCCCTAGGAAAGGACATAGCATCACTTCCATGGTTTGATGATGTTCGTTTCGCTGCTTAGCCCAACTTGTCTGTGGCCTGAATGACTCATCTTGCAATTTTACCTTTTAAAGTACTATTAGTGTGTGGAGTTAAGACTACTTAGGTTCTTGTTAACTTGCTAACAACGGCTCAACATTGGCTAAGATCTTTCCACCAATCAAACCTGCAAAGAAGCAGGCTCTTATTTTTAACAGCATCTACTTTAGATATATAGTTGACCCTTGAACAACACGGGGGTGAGGGGCACTGACTGCTTGTATAGTTAGAAATCCGCATACAACTTTTGACTCCCCCCAAACTTAATACTGACAGCCTACTGTTGACTGGGAACTTTGCCGATAATATAAACATCAACACATATTTTGTATGTTATATGTATTCTATACTGTATTCTTACAATAACGTTAGCTAGAGAATAGAAAATGGTAAAAAAATATCATAAAGAAGAGAAAATACATTTACAGTATTTATTTTAAAATATTTAGTGTAAAAATGAACCCACACAGTTCAAATTCATGTTGTTCAAGGTCAATTGTATTTCATTACGAGTGTGGTCTGATCTCAGAGCAATGAGCTAAGAGCCATCGGTAACCTTTTCCAGCTCCTAGGTATCAGCCCCCAAATCCTGCACACAGTCCGACTCTGATTGTCTTGAGAAAGTCCCCGTTTGTTCTACACAAGAACAGCTGGCATACAAATGGAATCAAGCACTTTTAAGTAGTCATCAATCATACTGATGAGAACAGCTGAAGCAAACAGTGTTCTCTCTAAGTACTTACATATCTGACATACAAATCAAGTGATAGTCCAATTAGTTTATTTATAGGTTCCTTTCTTTGAAAAATCTGAGTTAGTGTCTACATTTTCTTTTGATTCCATGGTCTTTACTTTAGGAAAACTCTGAAAAAAAGGATGAATGCATTCATGTCTGTATTATCAAGTCATTTATCTTGCTAAATCATTGATAGTCATTATCCTGGATGCACGGCTTTCTAGCCATGTGATTTCATTTATTTAGCTTTCCAGAAAAACATTTTAACCTCATTTTATTAATACAAATAAGAGAGGGAGAGAGAAAGAGAGAGAGAGAAATATGCTGACTCCTTAAACTCTTACAGAATGGAAAGCTTGACTTCTATCTTTTCTATGCAATTATTTACTCCTTTGAGAACTAGGATGAGAGGGGAATGTTCATTATTGAGTGAGATGAGACTTCCCTTATGCAGTTATTTTCCTTTGTTAATAAGACAATAATAAAATAAAAAGACAGCTAAGAATGGTCAGAAATGGACTTCAGAGCCCCATTCAGAAGTGGTAATATGGAACCCATCTGGGCTGGCTTTAGGAGTAGCACCACATTTAGCAACAGGAAAGCCCTCTCCATGCCCGGAGCCATGTTCGCTAGCTGCATAAACATTATTGGTGAGTTAAAAACATTTACAGGATAACTCTAATGCTTTCTCTTGCACGTGCTCTTTATAAAATGACTGCCATGAGAATCAGGATGGCCGCGTCTAATACTGTTACACCATCACAATCAGAGACTATGCCCATGAATGTGAAATCCCACAGAAAGGAAATGAAAAAATGAGGAAGGCCTTGGTAAATCTCTTAATACTGACCATCTGATTCCTTTTAACCTTAGTTTTAGGGCTACCTAAAACCGTGTTATTGGCATGGTCCAGAAGTCCTGGGCTAGGCAGGGGGAGAGGATGGCATCAGGCTGGGAACCTGGCCCAGAGACTTAATGTAAATCATTCCAGGAGAGGAGCCAGGTCTGCGTTCAGCCTGGCGCCCCTGGCCAAACTTCAGAGCCCTTGCTGTCAGAGGTCTGGGAGGGGACGCCTGAGAGTGGCTCCCCCAAGGACACATTCTGTTATCATTTTTCATGTACAGTTGTCATCTCTGTCAAAGATACTATGTAGAAAGAATGAAAAATCCCACAGAGTACAGCTATGAATTAGAAATTTCTAGAGAGAAGGTCAGAGTGGATCCGAAGTGTTCTCTCAGCTCAAGTTTCCATGTCCAAGGGTAAGGCCACATATTAAGGCATTAATCCATATAGAGGTTTGCAAGTTATTGTTCTTTAAAGTTAAAAAAAATTGGAACCAAATATTTTTATTGAGTGTATTCATTTCTATAACAAGACAAAAATTATATTAAATACTAGAGGCCTAGTGCATGAAAATTCATGCACTGAAGGGGGGTCCCTCAGCCCAGTCTGGGAGCTGTCAGGGGTGGGAGGCGACCTGGCGATCAGGGGAAGGTGACGCCCCCATCACACCTCTGCTGCTGCCACTGCCAGCAGCGCAAGCCTTGGCTGGCCCTGGTTACCTGAGCCTCGGGCGACCCTGGGCGGCTGGGCAGCCACCATCCAAGGCTTACCTGTGCCTCAGGCCGGCCCTTAGTGGCTGGGGGGCTGAGGGAACTGGGAACCGCCATCTTGTGGCTGTGTGCACCGCCATCTTTGAGGGCGTGGCAGTCAATTAGCATATTCCCTCCTTATTGGCTGTGGGCACTGCCATATTTGAGGGCAGGGCAGTCAATTAGCATACTCCCTCCTTATTGGCTGTGGGCACTGCCATATTTGAGGGCAGGGAAGTCAATTAGCATACTCCCTCCTTATTGGCTATCTTTTAGGACAGGACAGTCAATTATCATATTCCCTCCTTATTGGCTGTGGGTGCCGCCATCTTTGCAATGGTGTGAGGGTCAATTAGCATATTCCCTCTTTATTAGATAGGACTAGAGGCCTGGTGCACGGGTTTGTGCACCAGTGGGGTCCCTCGGCCTGGCCTGCGGGGATCGGGCAGAAACTGGCTCTCCAAAATCCACCGAGGGGTTCTGGATTGTGAGAGGGCAGTTCTCGGGTGAGGCACCCCGGAATCAGGCACCCCTCCTCTCTTCTCCCAATATTATGTCACTTTCTCTCTGCATCTGTCTCACTTCTTTCATCTCACTTTACCTTAAGTTTGGTGGTAACTGAGGGCATTTAGCTGCAAAATGCAATTATTCAGCAAGCAGGATTTACTTAGCCTGGAATCTAGTCAGCCTAGGGCAGGACCCTGCTCAATGTCAGGCCCCGCCCAGGCCCTTCCACCCAGGCGGAGTCCTGTGGTGGTGGGCACCTCCTTCTTCCCACCTGAGCTGCTCCTTCACCTCCTCCCTCCCTGGAGGCTGCCCGCTGGCTGGCGCTACTGTGGAAGGAGGGAAGCCATGGCCAGTTTCCCAGCCAAGAGTAGTAGTGGGAAAATTTGCTGCCTTCACTGGAAATTGATGGCCAGATGTCAGGGCCACAGTCAGTAGGGTCTGAACACCTCATCTAGCTAATTGAGTCAAAGTTTTTTTAAGGGCCAGACTCACGACCTCTGCAATGGGCTAGAGGCCAGGTGGGGAACCAGAACCGAAGTGGGGAGCCAATGGGCTAGAGGCCTGGTGCACGGATTCGTGCACCAGTGGGGTCCCTCAGCCTGGCCTGCAGGGATTGGGCCGAAACTAGCTCTTCGACATCCCTCAAGGAGTCCTGGATTGTGAGAGGGCAGTTCTCGGGTGACGCACCCTGGAATCAGGCTCCCTCCTCTCTGGTTCCGGATGCGTCACCCGAGAACCACAACTGCCAAGTCACCACAGCTCGGCAACTCATGTGTTGAGCGTCTGCCCCCTGGTGGTCAGTGCGCATCATAGCTACCGGTCAGATGGTCAGACAGTCTGCTGGTCGCTTAGGCTTTTATATATATACTAGAGGCCCGCTGTGGCAGTCGCCTCTGCCTTGGCCCTCGCAGCCTTGGCTTCATACGGAAGGTCATCCGGAAGGATGTCCGGTCTAATTAGCATATTATGCTTCTATTATTATAGATAGACTAGAGGCCCGGTGCAAGAATTCGTGCACCAGTGGGGTCCCTCAGCCTGGCCTGCGGGATTGGGCCGAAACTGGCTCTCCAACATCCCCCAAGGGGTCCTGGATTGCGAGAGGGTGCAGGCCAGGCTGAGGGACCCCACCGGTGCAAGATTGGGGCTGGGGAGGGACTACAGGAGGGCTCCAGGGCATGTCTGGCCTGCCTCCCCCAGTCCCGATCGGCCAGACCCCAGCAGCAAGCTAACCTACTGGTCGGAGCTTCTGCCCCTGGTTGTCAGTGCACGTCATAGCAACTGGTTGACCAGTCAACTGTCTGCCCCCTGGTGGTCAGTGCATGATACAGTGAGCAATTGAGCAGCCTTAACATATCATTAGCATATTACACTTTGATTGGTTGAACAGCCAACCGGAAACTGGACACTTAGCATATTAGGCTTTTGTTATATAGGATATTGTCTAGGAAATTTGAGACCTATGTTGTACTGAATAGCTTGATTGTAAGATGTCAATAGCTTAAACATTTCATTGTTTGCTAATGACAGGGTTTAGAACACGCTACTCCAAATATGGCCACTTGGCATATTGACTATGTTTAGCTGAAGAAATTTGAGGAATGGCATATGCAAAAAGGTCTCCCTTACCTCCTCCATCTCCCCTGAAGCAGATCCTGGGATCTTCACATGAGAGGTGCCCTCCCTACACCCCCCAAAAAAGGAGCGTCCTTATCTCTGAAGACAGAGGCACCAGGAGAGGAATTCGAATGACAGGCCTCGCTCACTACAATGAGCTCATAGCCTTTTGTCCATCATGATTTTCTACAACTTTCTACTCTTCATTGAGCCTAGTATAAAAACCCTCAGCTTTCACCTTTCTTGAGGTCTGCATTTCCTTATGATGGCTTCTGAGTCACATAAAACTTATCTATACTAATAATACCTAGGTGGTCGTCACGCCCTCACACATTATGCCCTAACGTCGTCACAAGATGGCCATCACAAGATGGCCACGTGCACAGCGGAGGCGGGTCCCGGCAGAGCAGACGGGTTGAGGCAGGGGAGGGCAGTTGGGATGATTGGGCCAGCAGGGAAGTTAGGCATCAATCATGCTGGCAGGGGAACGCTTAGAGGGCGATCAGGCTGGCAGGCAGAAGCGGTTAGGGGCAATCAGGCAGGCAGGCAGGTGAGCGGTTAGGAGCCAGTGGTCCCAGATTGTGAGAGAGATGTCCGATTGGAGAGGGTGCAGGCTGGGCTGAGGGACACACACACCCCCCCCCCATGCTTTTCTTTTGTTAATCCACTTTATAGGGCCCCAGCCAGAGAACCTAGGAGGAGAGTACAAAATATTTCTTTCTCTCTTTCATTGAAGTGGGGCAGACTTGAGTTGTTTGGCCCACCTTCTTATCTTTATAGATTCATGCCATGGGGATATTTAATCACTAAAATCCTTGGGTCTTGAGAATATTTAGATGTTGGGCTCCCACTGGGTATCAGTACCTATTGGCATGCTATTTCTGTTCTTGGACCATGAATAAGTATTTTCACAAGGGGAGATATTAGTGCCCTCCCTTTTCAAGCAACAGAAACACTCAGTCCCCAGCCTCCTAATTAGAGATGTGAATTGTTAGCACATTATAATTAGCATAATGCCTGGAAAGGTATTTCACTATAATTATTTTTTAAAACCTCTATGCACAGATGTAGGCAAATTTGAATTAAGCACCTGCAAACAGATAACCTGGGTCATGGTTTTCAGGTGAAGGTGGTTCGTATCCTGGCTCTGCTCCTCACTGAATGAGTGGTATCAGGAGTGACTCTCTGGCCCTCGGTTTCTTTGTCCAGAAAATGGCAATGAGAATAACTCCCTTCTCATAGGATTGTAAGATTTACATGGATGGAGAAAGTAGTCAAAATATTGCCTGGGACTAGAGAAAGTACCCAATGAACGTGAGCTCTGCTCATCTCATTCATCCCACCCCTGTGCCCTGGGACCCAGATTTTAGACAAAATCAGCAGAATGAGGAATCTGCGGACAGAAACCACACACAGCCTCTTCCACAGAGGGCGGAGCTGGGAGGAACAGAACCGGAAATCTTCCTCTCTCTCTCTCTCTCTCTCTCTCCCTCTCTCCCGCCCTCCCTCATTCCCTCCCTCCTCTCTCTCCCCCCCTCTCTTTCCCTCTCTCTTTCTCTCTCCCCAGGGGGTTTGTGGGGTGAGTCAGGGTGAGGACAGGTATGTCCTCCCACCTTTGCATGTGAAAACAAGACCAGGAAAATCTACCCAAATGGTTTCTGACGGCCCGAGGAGTATGATAAAAGGCTTTGTTGTTTTTTTCTTAAAAGAAAAATCACTTCGAATTACTCAGCTTCAGCAGCTGGGACTTTCTGTTGTGAAACACACAGCTACTCAGGCTTCCTTTCCCCCCCCACAGAGCCAGTCCTCTGGACTGAGCCCTTGAAGCTGAAGGGCAAGGGAAGGGCCTGGAGAGTTCTTAATACCGACCATCTGATTCCGGATCCCTAGGGCTCCGGGTGGCACTGGCCTTTCCCGGAATTCAGCTGCAAAGTGGGGAGGAGCCTCACTCTGTACTGAGACCCCGGTGTGCCAGGTCACCGGGAGCACCCAGGCCAGCCCTGGGTGGGCCCACTTCCCCTGTCTTTCAGCCCCTCCCCTCACCCCACTCACGGTGGGACCCTTAGAGCCTGATCTCTGGGGGCCACCAATTCCAAAGCCTTTTTTCTAGACCCATGTTCTTCTCAGCTGGAGGCTAAAAACACCTTCGCAAAGATTCTGCATTTTAAAAGCACGAAAAACTTGAAGCTGAATAAATGACTCTTTAATTGGGGAATATCAAGCACCAGTAAACATAGGCAAAATGTATTCTTTTCTTTAAGAGATATGTGCTCATTAGAGACAACATGGGAAATAGAGCAAAGAAGAAAAAAAGTTTTCGATCAGCCACAGAGTATTATGTTTTGATATATTTCTTTCCAGTCTATTAACTTGGACATTTTTTAAAAATATAATCACCTACTGCATATACAGATTTTTGTTGCTATTCCCAACATAAAGCACATTTATTTAGGAAGGATGCTGGGGAGAAGGGCTGGGGCGAGAAGGTGCCCCCCTATCTTCCAGCAGTCCTGCTGAGGCTCCTGCCCGGGACAGGCCTGTCCCTCCCCTTGTTCATGCAAAGGCCCAGCGGTAAGAAGCCAACAACAAGAGCTTGGACACGTTGCATCTCTTACGTTCTTTTTCTGTCTTGAGTCACTGGCTCTTTCTCAAAAGCCTTGGCTTTGTGGAATAGCAGCCACAATCCGTGACAAGCTCGGTGATAAATAGGATATTGATGGGCAATTACTTGACACCAAATAGCTCCATAAATCAACGTGCTAGAAGCTGGTACCAGAGTCAAGGGCAGCGCTAAGGGAACGCAGGCCCCACGTCCTCCGAGGTGGGGATGGGGAGCAGAGGTGGCCTTCGGAGCACCTGGCAGAGAATGGGAGATTTCCTTCATGGGGAGCAGACTCCCCACCCTGGCCATATTGCAGCTGGAGCACCCCAGCAGAAGGCAGGCTGCTTGCCAGTGTCAGGGTTTGGGGAGCCTTGGGTGGGGTTTCAGCCCAAACGGGGCTGTGTTCCGCCTCAGTGCCTTCCCGTGGTTCCCAGCTCCGTGATACCCCCTGACCTCCTTCAGAATGAGGAGCTTTAAAATGAATTGGATTCTACAAGCACCAGTCTCGTTGTAGAAGGTTTTAAAAATGTGGGCAAATATGTAAAGAAGCAAATGTCACACACAGTCCCATGACAGAGATAACGAGCACTGTAAGCATTTGGCCCCCTATAGACTTAAAGCTGAGGTGCCCATAATCCCGGATGCTAAGAAGTTTCCCGTTTTCATCCTCTGCCCCCATCACCACCCATTCAAGGGCAAAGCTCCCCTCGCCTCCCCTCACCACGGCGTCAATTCAGCTCAAAAGGCAGGGAGCTCACATTTCAGGCAATCGGTGTCTGGCCAAAAATGACCCCAGGAGCTTCCAACCGCCTTGGTGCCCAAAATGCTCAGTTCTCCCTGCTCAGTTTATTCAGGTACTATTAGATGTGTCATCCCAGGGGGGAAATGGGAAGCATCTGAAATATCAACAGACTGAAATCCAGGAAACCCAGTCTTAAAAATGCACATTTTCGTGCTCCAAGCAGCTCTGTTTACAAGAGGGAAGGAAGCCGTCCTTCTGGGTATCACCAGAGAAAAGCCTGCGCAGGCCTCATTCCACGGAGCCTCCTTCCGGGGAAGGAAAAAAGACTGAACAAAGGCCCTCGGGAGTCATCCTTGGAAATAATAAATGAGCTGAGATCGTGTGACTTAATACAGTCCTCTACCAGCTATTCTGCAGATAATCACGGAAGCTTCTTAAACAATTCCTTTACAACAACATTTTAAATACATAAAAAGCAGGAATCGCTCACAGCAGACACTCCTCGAGCCGCTCTCATTGACCGGCCAGTGCATGCCGCCCGCACAGGGCACAGCACAGACTGGCTGCCTTGCTGTGGGGATGGAGCTCATTGCTCATAGGGCTCCTTATCAGTTACTGCCTCGGTGGAATTTACCCTCTGTGCTCAGTCACGCAAGCATGTCTCCACGAAAAACACGCCTTCCTGAGCCCTCTAACAAAATCAACCCCTCGCAGGGGAGTGGAGCTCGCTTGCACCCCCCCCCCCGCCCCCCATTGAAACGCACATTTGCATGCTAATTACCCAGAAAGTTCTCCCAGCCGAGAAAGTGTGACAGAAAGGCAAGGCAGGAATCCTGGGAGCGGGTGCTTTGCTGCCCAAGTGGAAGAATGGGAACTGAGATGGTTTAGAGCAAGCATGTCAAACTCAAAGGCTAACATGGGCCAAATAAACAAGGTTTAAGTTTATGAGGGCCACAAAAAAACAAAAGCTTCAATTTTCATAGAAATGTAGGTTTATTTCAATAGAGACACGCTGAATACAAAGGGCTGAAATAAAGAGTAATCGTTAACATAATATATTAATACAAAGGGCTGAAATAAAGAGTAATCGTTAACATAATATATTATTATAACATTTTAATAAAAATTAATATTTTTTCTTGAACATTAACTTACCAGACACTGAATAACTGCACAAATTAATAAGTATAACGCAAATAAACCTATTTTTCTTGTTCTCTGAAAGCGAAATATTTCCTGTTGCGCACACCAAACAAGTCAGTCCAAGACTAAGGACGTGGCAATTGGCTGCTAAAATATTCGCTGCCGGTATTAGTGGAGAGAAATTGTGCGCCTGCGCGAAAGGCGCATAGGAAAATGAATGCATCACATTTATAATAATCAGTCATTCGCGAACGTTGTAGTTCGTTATTAATAATTATGTATAACAGGATATTGTAAAAATTAAGTTATGAAATTTTTATTAAAATGTTTCTTACATATCGTTATATTGGCTGGGCTGCAGAAATATTCGCTGTGGGCTGAGAGTTTGACATGCTTGGTTTAGAGGGAAGCGATTGGGATACAATTTATTTTTAGTCAACTCCAAAATCCACTTTGGCTGAGTTAGTCATGTCCAGATTAACCAGACAACGCTCTCTTGGAGTTGCTCCAACCATGGATCAGAGCAAGGAGCTTTTTTTTTTTTCTCAATTATGAATTAGGGAGGCCTTTGCACTGGGGCTCTGAAGTCGCTGTGCCTGGGTACAAGAAAAGACAAACTTCAAGTCCCATAAACTGCTTCAAGGAACCCCTTGATCATAGCTCCAAAAGTTCTGTTCAATGGCTAAAACTGCATTGTCTTCAAATAGGTTCTAATTGAAAATAATTATTTTCTGATAGAATGAAATGACTCTACATCTATTCAGCAAAGCCAGTCTGTGAATATAATCTGAAAATTGTTGGGGGGTTTTTCCCACTGAAAACATGCATATAAAGGAAAAGCAAAACGTGTTTTGGTTTTCTTATTTTTCTCCATTCTCTATATTTGAGGGTGAGTGGGCAACATTATTTTCCTTTTGCTCTTTTTAGAAAGGTATTTCTAAATTTTATTTTGCCATTTTTCTGTTTTGCTTCTGGAAGGTTTTCAAAGTCTGAGAAAACCAAATGGAAGTAGACACTTTCCTTCTGTTTTTCAGACGGTCTGGAGGTGGTTTGTGCTATGACTTCTTTTTCCATTTGTGCCAATTTTTCTTCTGTTCTGAATGTTCCCTCACTCCTGCGGTCCCAGTGGCTCTGTGCACCTCATTTAGGGCAGTGTTCCTATATTAACCAGAAGTTCCTAGAAGGCAGGGCCTGTACCTGCTTCTCATCCCTATTGAGTCTAAACCTGCCCGACCCAAGTCCCTGCAGCCAAGGCCTGAAGGATAATAACAGACACCTACTTTGTTGTTCCCTTAGTTCAAAATATCTCTCTCTCAAAGTTGTACTTTCAAATCTTGAATTAAAATACTGTATTAGAGCCCAAAAAAGGTGCTCTCCTTTTAGAACTGTTCTACAGACAGTGTTGTTGAAGCTCCAGAACCCAGGGTCCTAAGTGTGCTCGGGGATGGGGAGGTACTGAATGGGGCAGGGTACAGAAGCATGCTGTATAGACAATATAATGTGTGTCTACACTGTGACATTTACCTAGTGCATTCTGAGCACTAGTTAATAGGATGGTTCTTAAAACTTTGTTTTCCATTATAAAATGATGGATCTGTGAGCAATGCGATAAACATTCTAGCAGTTGCCTTTTCATAGTAAACATTGAGTCCTGGCAGCTATTTTTCGTGGAAGCATAGGTGGTTGACTCAGATGTCGTTTCCCCCATATCGTGTAACCCATGGTTCCAAGCTCCCCCCACCCCGCCAGGTGGATGATCTGAGCACTATGGAACTTTTCCTTCCTTTACATCCTCCTCCCCAACTCCATCATTTATTTGTAAAACAATGATCAAGAACTAATTATCCAATAATTACTTAAAATTCACCCACAAATCTATTATATTGTCGTAGAAAATAGATTAGTTCCCCTCACTGACAAGAATTTTTTCCTTGACCAAGCATTAGACAGTCTTCTTTTCAACCAGGACTCATCCTTGGGCCTAGTCCAGTTGTAGAAAAATCCTCGTAAGTCAGTTTACTGAGACCCCTCCCACCGCTATCTGATCCACCTCAAAATCAGATCAAATTCCTATCCCTGTCCCTGATTTCTGTTCACTCTGGTCTCCCTCCAGAAAGAATCCTGTGAAATGGTTTAGCAAGCATCCCCTACCCTTGATGTCTCCTCTCAGTGATTTTTCCATCCAGTGACCCCCGCATTCTGCTCCTCTGCTACAAATCCCCAGCTGCCTTTTCTGTATTTGGAGTTAAGCCCAATCTCTCTTCCCCACTGCAATAGTCCTGAATGAAGTCTTCCTTCCCTTGTAACAAATGTCAGAATAATTTTCCCTAGCACCTCCCAAGTAAGCACCTACTTAAAGCTTATTTAGAGCCTACCTATATGAATTATCCATTGGCATTTTGTTTTACTTTTTCAGAAAAAAAAATAACTTTATGTATTATTGTCCTTATTACACATATAAGATCATTAGAAATGGAAATAACAAGTCATAATATGTTTAAAGTAAAGGATCCCAGAGCAAATGAGTGTTTCAAATCTACAGTTAATAAATCAAAAATTGATGCCCAATTAAATTGAATCTATCTATATAATAGAGGAATATGCAAATTAGCCGGGATGCCGTAATGTCACAACCAAACAGCAGGGACCTGAGGCTGCATGGTGCCTGGCCGGGCCGGGGGACCTCAGCCCACGCCCCCCACACCACAGGGTTTGACAGGGGACATCAGGCTATGCCCCTCACCTGGCAGGACTTGACAGGGAACCTCAGGCCACACCCCCCACCCCAGCGCCGGGCCGGGGGACCTCAGGCTGTTCCCCCTGCCCAGCGGGGCTTGACGGAGCACCTCGGGCCACACCCCTCACCTGGCAGGGCTTGATGGGGGACCTCAGGCCATGCCCCCCGCCCTGGTGCCAGACCAGAGACCTCAGGCCATGCCCCCTGCCCCAGCTCTGGGCCAGGGGACCTCAGGCCATGCCCCTCGCCCGGCAGGGCTTACGGGGACTTCATGCCACACCCCTCACCTGTTGGGGCTTGATGGGGGACCTCAGGCCACACCCCCTGCCCCAGTGCCGAGGCCAGGAGACTTTGTGCTGCTCTCCCTGCCCGGCGGGGCTTGACAGGGGACCTCAGGCCATGCCCCCCACCCTGGTGCCAGGCATGGAGACCTGAGGCTGTGCACCCTTCCCAGCAGAGCTTGACGGGGGACCTGAGACTGCACCCCCCACTTAGCACTGGGCCAGGGGACCTGAGGCTGCGCACTCCCCCACAGAGGGGCTTGATGGGGGTGGGGCTGGCCAGGTCTGGGTCTCCTGTGTTTTCTAAGCACGTGCGGGTGGTGGGCAGGGACTTGACTCTGGGTCCCATGGTGTGCCCCAGTCTCTGACAGGAGGAAGGTTTTCATATACATTTTACTAATTTTCTTTCACCTCTGACACTTCTATTATAGAGAAAGGGCAAATATGAATATTAAATTATTTCCTCTAATTAATTCCCTTTTAATGTGCATGAATTTCATGCACCAGGCCACTAGTGGTATCATAATAGTACAGTTTTAGAGGTTAAAGAATTCCTAGAGACATCTTGGGTAAACTGCTTCATTTTACAGCAGGGAAAAATTGAGGCCCAGGGAAGCAGAGTGAGTGATATGCCCAAAGTTTTTAATACGTTTCTGGCAATGCTGATTCTGAGTACAGGTCTCTGAACTCGCAGGGAAGTAGTCTTTTCACTCCTTAGGGAGGCGTGAAACCCGAACCACTAGTTCCTCAAAAGCATAGAACGTATCTTCTTTTTTTATGTCCTCCACCAGAGCTTGTGCCTCCCACCCGACCCCTTCCCCCTGGGACCAGCTCCGTCACAGGTGCTGTGAAAGTGTCTAATGCATCCTGGGTGAGCAGGCGAGGGCTGGGAGCAAGTGAAAGGGCGAGGCTCTCATCTGAGCACTGCAGGGGGCTTGTTGCCTCGCTTAGGAGATGAAAGGGCTGGACAGAGAGCACACACCCCGCAAGCACTTTCCGGTTTGCTAAGCACTGTCCCGGCAGGATCCACGTGGTGCTTACAGAGACCGTGGAGACAGAGCAGGCACCTCCCATCTCCACCCACAGCTAAGAGAGGTGAGGCTCAGAGAGGTTGTCACCTGCCCCGTTTTCGCATAATTACTGGGTGCCAGGAGCATGACCGGAATCTAGTGGCAGCCCCTGACTCCAAACCTTCTGCTTTTTATCAGTCCCAAGCTGCTGCCACTCCAGGTGATTTCTAAGGTCTTCCACACAGAGAGACAGAAGATAGAGGAGGATGAGGGACAGGGGAAGGAGGAGGAGACAAAAAAAAAAAAAAAAGGAATTCAAATCTATAGCTTTGTTGTGTGTACACACCTTTCTACCTCTCCTTACTAAGATGATTCATGCTATCCTCTCCCGTATTTCTTCACTGGCACAGTTGAAAAAGGTAATTTATAGTAATTATAGTTAGACTCACAGTACTGTGTGCGCATGATACATCCCGGGAGAGTTTAAATAATCCTGAAACCACTGGCCTTGAGGCTAGCCCCCTCTCCTGGGCAGAATCACATGGGGAGTGTCCTGTCCTGGGGGCTAGCTCCTCCTCCTTTGCATCCTCAGGGGAATTGCCCTGCAGTCCAGACAAATCAGAAACTGGCTGATGTGAGGGAACTCTCTTAACTCAGAGAGAGAGAGAGAGAGAGAGAGAGAGAGAGAGAGAGAGAGAGAGAGAGAGAGCAACTTCTCTGCCAGGGTGGAGTGTGTACAACAAGAACCATTTAGCATAGAGCAGCTCTTAAATCACTTATATTTTCCCTTTTAATGATGCCATTGCAAGTTAGCTATTTTTCGCATTTGTGATTAGAGGCTAGAACAGATGGGAGTTGGTAGTTCAGGGAGATGAATTTGCAGGCATGCCATGGCTGCTCAGTCTCCCTGCTGTAAGTCACCTAAATGCCTTCCAGGAAGCTAAGGCACCAGGGCCTAGGCCTCATCCACCCCCATTACCTTCTTTCCCATTTGGGGAGACGCCTGCTTGCCAATCAGAACTCCTTCCCGATTACTGAAGGGAAGCCTCGAAGGTAGAAACTACTTTTCTCACAGGTCCCTTCAGCCCTCCATTTTATTTGGAACAAATCACAAGAACTCTGTCCGTCCCACTGAAGCCCTGGGCACGTGTGGGAAAGTCACAGGCATTTTCAGCAAGAAGCACCGCACAGAAACGCAAGGTTGCTCATCATCCACATTTCATTTTGCCTGGTAAACAAACTCCAAGTAAATAATGGCAAATGGATCCTGAGTGCCAGCACGGTGTCTGCCGCATGGGAGGCGCTTAATAAATGCTTGGGAGAGAATGCTTGGCGGGGAAGAGAACATGTATAGAAGCTGAAAGGTAGTTTTGTTTGATGAGGTTCTTCCTGGAGAATCCAATCAGCCCAGCGTTCTTCCGTCCCTGAGCTTCGAGAGCTGCCCCCAGAACTGGGAGGCAGGCAGAGCCACGCTGACCCGGGAGGCTCCCGCGCCCACTGCCCCAGCTGGGCTGGACGACGGGGCATCTCTTTGCTTTCCCAGGGTATCTCCTCTTCTCTGAAAGCATGTCCAGCTGCAACCAAGAAATTGGAAGGCCTCAGAAAATGAAAGGTAAACTTCCCAAAGGCTCAGCTCCTTTGCCAACCCTGCAGGAAGCGGTTTCCGTGTGGGGTATTGGATGGCAGTTTAGGCCCCGTTAACACGTCTCTCCCACCACAAATCACCCTGTTGCATTCTCAGATGACACTGGCCAAATAAACTCTGAGATTGTCAGGCGCTGCCTTTTGTTGAAATGTAAAACGAGGACGAGGAAACTAGATACGGGACATCGGCCTGAGAATCAGGAACGGATCCGAAATCCACTTGGAGTCCTGCTTCTGTTCTCTCTGCCGTGAAAATACAATTTTGGTTACATAGCCTGTGGATAATACCACATGGCCCTCCCGTACAGTCGTTCCTGTACAACTGAAGCCAGCCTGCAAAGAGCTGCTGACAGCCAACAGCTGGAGAAAGACGCTCTCCCTGGCAGTGGTGAGCAGATGTGCGCTGAAGTCTTAGACGGGTTACGGAATTTTAGTCTCTCTTTGCAAGCCAGAACCGGATATTTGTTACCACTTGGAGAAAACAGAGAAACAATGTTATGCAAAAGGAGGTTCTAAGAAAGAACAAGCCAGACCCAGGAACGGGTTTAAACTTCTTAAGAGCCTGCACCATGATATCCGGAGTAGGTAGCAAGGACAAAACTTACATGTGCCACTTGCCATTTGATATTTCTTTTGGAATGACACAGCTTCTTTCCGGTAATGTTCGAAGCGGCAGATTTCTTCCTCACATCGCCTCTCACCCCACATCTCCCCGAGATGGCATCTGGGTGGTCACTGATGCAGAGACCCATGGCCCTGTGAAAAGACCACTGATGGAGAACCTCGGGTATCTGGCCTTTTTTTTTTTTTTTTTAAGGAGTGGGGAAATATTATGCTGGCACCATAGCCCCAACCATTTGTCTCTGGCCACAAATTCCATGTGTTCTCTGTTCTAACCCGAGTTAGTCAGTCCACTGACCCCTGTATCAGAAACTTAGTATGGAAAAAAAAAAACTGCAAATGATAATACTTAGAATAGACATCACGGTCTTCTGGGATAGAACACTGTATCAGGCAGGGTGTTATCTCTGTTTCCAGAATTGCCTGGTTATTTAAGATTAAACATACTGACTTCCAGTCAAGAAGGCGGCATAGGTAAACACAGTACTCACCTCCTGCCACTATCACATCAAAATTATAACTAAACCAAGAACAACCATGATTCAGAACCATCTGAAATCTAGCTGAATGGAAGTCCTACGACTAGGGAATTAAGGAAGAAGCCACATCAAGACTGGTAGGAAAGGCAGAGACATGGAACAGGTTGGTCCCACACCCCTGTGTGACATAAAAATTGGGACGCATACCTTGGCTGCAGAGGTCCTCCTTGAGGAACGAAGGGTCCCAGCCCCTCACCAGGCCCCCCAGCACAGGGTTTCAAGAAGAGAAGTCCCCATAAATTCTGGCTGTAAAAACCAGCAAGAATTGAGGCTGAATGAGACAAAGGGCTGGTGGAGTCCCAGGCAGTTCCTCTTGAAGGTCCTGTACATGGATTTATGCAGACTCACTCACTCTGAGCTCCAGTGATAGGGTGGCAGCTCAAAAGGCAACAGAGACATATAGGAGGAACTGAATTGTCCAGCATCAGGACGAGAGCTGCAGGGGAACCTTTCTCCCAAACAAAAGTGCTGGAAGAGGCCATTATTCCTTTGATATGTCCTCTCCCCACAGAGCCAACAGGCAGGCACCATATCTGAATCTTGATCAACCTGGCTCATACTGTTCACCCACCCTGGTGATTCCCTGAGACCTTGCCCCACCCAACTTGCAGGCCCACCCCAAGCTGTGGCTTTTCCATATGAATTGTCTATCTAGGCTCATGCTTCATATTTTTCTAAAATCTCTCAGACAAGTAGCATCTGGCTTCAGCCTGCCCTGTACATCTCACTAAGTGGCCCCAGACCTGGCACTAGCAGCAGCCAGCCTTGGTTCACAGCTTGGCCTCATCTGGGCACCTCCAAGCCTAGCACACATTGCAGCCATCTCCAGATCACTTTGTAGCTCACGCCAGGTAACCCCAGGCAGAACACAGATGGCAGCTGACCTTGGACTGCACCTCCTGTGAGGCCTCAGAGCCAGCACACCCAGTGGACAGCTTTAGATCATGTGGGTGCACCACCCAACCACCTCCACAAGTGACACATTCAAGGGGCCTCACTGGAGGTCCCTTGACCCAGCAGACACCATAGACCAGCCAAAGTAAGGCCTGCTCTGTGGGGTAGGTCCCTGCACAGATGATCCCCCACTCTGCTCAGAGATCACTGGTCAGTGGTCCCAGCCAGTCCTTGTAGCTGATTGGCCTTGGGGGTAAATCCCATTGATGTGTCAACAGCAATCACGGCTCAAGTACAAAAAGAAGGTTTACACAGCCCACATGGGGGGGCTCACCTTGATTGCCCAGCTTGGGTGATTGGGGAGGCTGTGCCATTGGACCCTATACCTAATACATTAGGCCACTCTACCAAGACAGGAAGGTGTAGCAGCTGTACCTAATACATAAAAACAAACACAGGGAGGCTGCCAGAAACATGTCCCAAATGAAAGGACAGAACAAAACTCAAGAAAAAAAAAAACTAACCAAATTGGAAACAAGCAGTCTACTAGATGCAGAGTTCAAAACACTGGTTTTAAGGATGCTCAGTTAACTTAGTGAGAACTTTGATAACATAAAAAAGACCTAGTCAGAAATTAAGGTTACACTAACTGAAATGAAGAATAATTTACCGGGGGTCAACAGTAGAGTAGATGAAGCCAAGAATCTGTTGTTCTGATTGGATGGTTTTTGCTTCCTTATATTGCAAGTCACTGATTTACAACAAAAGAATCCAAAAGAATGAAGATAGTGTAAGGAGCTTCTGGGACAACTTCAAGTATACCAACATTCACATTATGTGGGTACCAGAGGAGAAGAGAGAGAGAGCAAAAAATTGAAAACCTATTTGAAATAATGACAGAAAACTTCCCCTACCTGGTGAAGAAAGTAGACATACAAGTCCAGGAAGCACAGAGAGTCCCAAATAAGAGGAACCCAAAGAAGCCAACAGCAGGACACATCATAATTAGAATGTAAAAGACAAAGAGAAAATCTTAAAAGTAGCAAGAGAAAAGCAGTTAGTTACCTATAAGGGAGCTCCCATAAGACTGTCAGCTGATTTCTCAACAGAAATTTGCAGGACAGAAGGAATTGGCAAGAAATATTCTAAGTGAT
This sequence comes from Cnephaeus nilssonii, assembly GCF_951640355.1. Lineage (NCBI taxonomy): Eukaryota > Metazoa > Chordata > Mammalia > Chiroptera > Vespertilionidae > Cnephaeus > Cnephaeus nilssonii. Next base: position 20,606,775 of record NC_137072.1, on the reverse strand, counting down.
GAAAAGCAAGGACCAATAACCAAGATTACTCTACCCAGCAAAGCTACAATTTAGAATCAAAGGAAATATAAAGAGCTTCCCAGATAAGAAACGGTTAAAGAAGTTCATTATCACCAAACCAGTATTTTATGAAATGTTTAAGTTTTTGAAAATGTTTTTTCTTCTTTAAGAAGAAGAAGAAAAAGTCAAACATATGAACAATAAAATGGCAATAAATACATATCTATCAACAATTGAACCTAAAAAACAAAACAAAATAAATGAACAAGTAGAACAAAAATAGATTCATAGTTAGAGAAAATGTTGATGGTTTCCAGATGGGAGGGGGGTTGGGTGGTGGTGAAAAAGGTGAAGGGATAAAGAAGTACAAATTGGTTGTTACAGAATAGTCATGGGGATGTAAAGTACAGTGCAGGAAATATAGTCAATAATATTCTAATAATTATGTGAGGTGTCAGATGGGTATGAGATTTATCAGGATGATCACTTAGTAAGTTATGTAATGTCTAATCACTGAGGTGTACAGCTGAAACTAATAAAATAATGTGTGTCAATCATAATTGAAAAATAAAAAATGATTTTAAAAGATTAAACATACCAACATACTATAGATATTAAAGCCAAAGGGAGCATATGATTTATAGTGAATATAAAGGATGCCAGGAATCATTTTAAATAGTAATAATACTAACATTTTTTAAAAAATATGTTTTTATTGATTTCAGAGAGAGGAAGGGAGAGGGAGAGAGAGAAACATCAATGATGAGAGAGAATCATTGATCAGCTGCCTCCTGCACACCCCCTACTGGGGATCAAGCTTGCAACCTGGGCATGTGCCCTGACCAGGAATCGAACTGTGACCTCATGGTTCATGGGTCGATGCTCAACCACTGAGCCATACCAGCTGGGCAATATACTAACATTTTGAATGCTTACATTCCAGGTAATGTTCTAAGCATGAACATACATTATTCACTTAATTATCTCTGTAATCCTTTGAGGGTACTATTATTATCTCCCCTTTAGAGAAGAAACCTGTGTCTGGAAAGTTAGATAACTTGCCAAGCCCAGGGTCATAGAATAATTAATGGTAGGGCCTTGGTTGCAACCCACAGGAAATATGTGCTGAAGAGTCACTCACTTTCCCTTCCAAGGGAAGAGATAAATTATGGAGGTTGGAGGTTGACCAGGATGCCTGGGAGGATTCTGGGAAGACCCAGGCCCACAGGATGGCTAAGACCTTCTAGACCTAAGAGACATCCTTGTCTCCTAATTAAGTGAAAACCTGGCTCCTTCCATGTGCCCCTGCCAGACCATGTGGTCCACAAAAATATCATATCCCCATATTTCTGGAGCCCTCCCTCCCCCGCCTGCCTACAAAAAGCAACTTCCTTTTCCTTCCCTTTAATCTTTTCTCCCCTCCTCCAGTCCTCCTCTCCTCCCTTCCTCCCTCCTTTCACCAGTTTGCTCAGTCCCTTCCCTCTTCCTTGATCCCCCTTCTCATCCTCCCATCTGGGGGCTGGCAGGGCTCTTCTCTGTCAAACCAATTAACAGACAGAGGAAGGCCTTCCAGGAACAGTGCCAGAGCCTCCCCCAGTTAGCGGCCTCCCAACACCAGAGCTGGCAGCCTGCCTCGCTCTGCTCGGAGGTGAACTATTCTGAAGTGCCTGGCGTCCCCTAGTGGTGATTTATGCCAAATCCCACAGGCACAATAATCATATCCACACGGGGAAAGATAGATGCCTTTAGTTAGGAGCAAAAAGGTTGACAAAATAATGGTCCTGTTCTAATAATTAAAACAAAACAAACAAAACATAGAGACTTTTTCTGTTCCTTCACTTCCAAAAATATTTTTTCCAAGAAATTAGAGAAGAAAGAAACTTGTTAAACAAAGAGCCTCTGCACATTGCCTGTGAGCTTGCTAGTTTATACTAGAATGTAAGTTCAAGTACATGTAAGTTCAAAAGCAGTGAATGTAAGTTCAAGTACATGTAAGTTCAAAAGCAGTGAATGTAAGTTCAAGAGCATTAAGAATGCTCTTTGGGGGAATATGCAAGCAAAAACAGTCAGTATTTGCTTTATACACTTCTCCCCTACACTCCCCCGCCCCAGGAAGTAGAGCTACAAACCACAAACTTTGGAAAGAAAATTTCTCTATTTTGAGCATAACACCTTCCTTCTGAAGATCTTCAGAGTGTCAGGCTACCCCGCTGCTTTCGGAGACTCTGACGGAGTCCCAGCCACAGATTCTGGCTCCCTCCACTGGTGAAGACCCCATTCTCTTTAAATAGCAGATTGTTCCAAATGAAAACCTCTCCTGTACTGTCGCCTGGGATGAAAGCAGATTGCTTTAACTTGTAACATTGAAAGTCACATAGTCATAACCTAGAACTCTGGGAAACATCATCATGAAATCTTAAACGCCTGTATGTGGCCAAAAGTGATATGTTCCTGTATCAATCATGCATGCAATCTTGTACAGATGCTATTCTAACAGATGTTAGTGCATACAAGAACTGGTAGGGCATCGCCATTAATAACTGTCTTCTTGTTCTGGGAGACTGGGAGGCCTTGCTTCAGATACAGGCTCCAGTTCAGGGTGGGTTGGGAATAGTATTTCCGTTTAGGCATTTTAAGGTAACATTAGTAGAGGCTTACAAATTCCTGACAAATGGCAGGACATAATAATGTGACCAGTGTGACTGTTTTTAATGGATTCACACAGGCAGTAATTATTCTTTAGTCTGATTTGGTACATGCTAATTTCTACCTTGTTCAAATTGATTTGATTTGAGATCCCTGGGTCTCATAGTAACAACAGAGAAATTAAGAAGAATGGTGCCCTAGCTGGTTTGGCTTAGTGGATAAGGCGTCAGCCTGTGGACTGAAGGGTCCAGGGTTCGATTCCGGTCTAGAGTACATGCCTGGGTTGTGGGCATGATCCCCGTTGGGGGTGTGCAGGAAGCAGCCGATCAATGATTCTCTCTCATCATTGATGTTTCTCTCTCTCCCTCTCCCTTCCTCTCTGAAATCAATAAATATTAAAAATTTTAAAAAAAGGAATGGTGACATTCTCCAAGAAAGAGCTGCAGTTCCAAGACATGTCCCAAAGGAAGAACAGGCTATGGTTGGGGCCGGGTGGTGGCGGCTGCTCTAGGCACCTGGGGAAACTGAGGGCAGGGAGGAAGGGCTGCAATCCTGGCACCAACTTTTTCTCGGCAGTTGCCCATCTCATTAATAGAAGGAAGCTCAAGGAGGGCAAAGCTCTTCCTGGCAGGTTGGGTATGCTCACTACTGTGGCTATTCCTGGGGGATAAGTGTTGATGCCAGCACTTGTATAAAGTTCTTGTCACAATCTTATAGGAACCACTGTAAAATTCAGACATGGACATATTTAAAACGAGGGCCATGGAGGCTGTGTTTAAAGCACATGACAAACAGAGAGGAGACAGGGTTTGGCTGTATTGAGTTTACTGCCATTTAAGAAGTTATGTTCCCTCCAGGATCCGGTTGTTTGTCTGCGATGTGCCCCTGGGTATGACAGGGTAATCAGCTGTGGGCTGTGCCATGCTCAGGCAACTCTCCAGAAGACTGGCTACTGACCACCCAATTTGTTGACATCATTGTCTAATTATGAACAGTTAAGTAATTACTGACACCATTAACTAAGTCCAAGGAGTTATGCTCACAAAACCACAAGCCACTTAAAAAAAAAAGTAATTCCTAATGTTCTATCCATTACCTACCACCTCGCATTAGCTAAGCCTGGATACATTCTGGTACAAGAAGCTGAAGTGCGTTTATGCTCTTATGGCATGGTTTAATGCAAGACACTTGTCCTCACACTAGACAGATGAGCAGTGGTTCTCCAACCTCAGCGGGCATCAGAAGCACCGGTAACCTGGTGATACTGCGCATCGCTCTCAGAGTTTCTGCTTCGGCACATCTGGGGTGAGACCTGAGCATCTGCATTTGCAATAAGTTCCCAGGTTGTACTGACTCTGCTGCCTGGGGCCACCGTTTGAGAACCACTAACCTAGAATCTGAAGAAATTGCCCACCTAGTCTAGCTGGACTCTTTCTTTCCCAACATTTGTGTAGCAAGACACGCAGCAGATACCAGTCACTCCTGAAAAGTTAGCTACCATCTTGATTTACAAATGAAGAAAACATGCATTTTTGAGAATTTCTAAATTAAAGTCCCTTCATTAATAACCCATGGAATATCCATTTTAGTTTTCTTCATGCCCCGGAGGGATTATCACTAGAACCAGGAAAACACGAAATTCAGAAACAGGTCATCTTCCAATGGCAGTTCCCACCACACTGAGGGCATGTGAGCCAAATAAAGGTACGATCAACTATTTTTCCTTATTCTGTGCACTAAATTGTATGCCAAGTCAGCAGAATCTCTGAGATGTCTGGGACAAAGAATGAAAGTAAAGAGTTATGATCTAAATGCAACAATTCAAAAGCAAGTACAGAGATTCAGAAGCACGTGGTAGCTTTATTATACTAAATTGTCCATTTTAGCACAGGATATTTAAGTTGAAAAAGAGAGAAAATTCTACCTATATCTGTATCAAAATGACTCTCCATTCACTCATGGGACCCCAGATTTGTAGATTGACAATACAGATGGGCTAATATGTGATCAATGTGTGATTAATATGTAATTATATGCTCAGGATGAACTTTAGCTGAGTCTTTTGTCTCAAGAAGATGCCCTTAACCATGAGCTCTGCAGCCAGGGTCTTGAAGATTTGACACTCTCAGCAAAGAACTTAGACCAAATCCATATTTATTCAATGATTACTCTCCGTGGTCATAGTTAATGATGGCAACGATATACCAAGGACCACTACTATAACAGCCTAGCTGGGACTCAGTGACTGGGTTGTTTGGTTGTTTTTTTAAAATGACAGAATGAACATATCCAAATTCAATTGTGGGCTTAAGTTCTGATATGTGTTAAAAATTCTGTCACGTTATTTCACAGTTAAATTTTATGTTGTTCAACATATTTAACATATATCACGTGCTTTATATGTGATGGTGAGCTTGGATGGGCTAATGAGATTATGAAGTATGGGGTCCAAGTGCTTCAGGACTGAGAGGAGGAAGGGAAAAGAAGAAATCTCAGGATTCAAGAAGGAACGAATGGAGCCAATGGAGCTCTGAGCGGGGCAGGAACTGGGAGCAGAAGTATTGGGGGGCGGGGGGGCATAAGAATCTACAGATGCAATGACTCTGTTCAATGAGTGTCCCTTCCCCCCCATGGGGTGATTATTTGGAAAGTCCAGACTTATACCTCTTCCCAGTGGAGATTTCCTCAGTCTGAACCCGAAGAACGTGAACCCATCTTTCAGCTGCAGCCGCACTGTGCTCACAGCACTCGATACAAAGCAGTTGTTATAATGAAATGTTTGTCAGGCACCGCCGCTTGAATGGCTCACAATATCACTATTTATAGCTGGTTATCCATCCAAGTGCAGGTAGAAGATGGATAGTTAGACGTTATTTGTCGGACTCAGAATGATAGCTCTGTCTCCAGAAACCTGAAGCTGTCAAATGTCACATATTTCCTTTTTCTATTTATATATTTATATTCCACCTTGTTCCACCAATAATTTTAAGAGGCTTACAACATGCGTGCCACGTCAAAATAAGAAAAATGTGAATTAAAAGTCAAGGTGAGTGATAATATAGGTGGAATGAGATAATATGACCAGAAGATCTTATGCAATTTCCCAAATTGGAGACTAAGCCAGGAATTGGGCCCTGGGCTTTTCAGCAGTCAAAGAAAAACAGGAGAAATGCAAAATTTATATTGTTCTCAAGAACAAAACATACAATTCATCTTCTAATCCTTGGGTTGAAAGACGGTTCCTGCATGCACATTCCTGTGGGAGATGCCCTGGCCATGTTGGGTTAACCTCATCCTGGCAGCCCATCAGGGAAAGAATGCTGGAGTTGGAGCCAGAAGGCCTGCGTTTGGTTGGTGGTTCCAGTTAGATGACCTTGAGTCAGTCACTTGCCTCTTATAAGGTAGCAAGATAGACTCCACAGCTGGCATGAGAATGACTATGAGATAAATGAAGATCACAAAGTGCTGTCTGAAGGTAAGGCAATTTAAAATTGTTTTGTTTTGTTTTGGTTTTTGGTTTTAACCTTAGTTTTAACCTTCCTTGCATAAAGGTCATGCCTGCCCTCTTGCACATCCTCCTGGGTCTCAGTAGTCCACACACACACTCTGCGTCTCTGGACTCAAAGCCAGCCTACACCCTGGAGAGCTGACTCACTCTGGGGGCTTGCACTCAGTCATCAGTGAGTGTGAGCAGTCCCTGATTTATTACAGTCCTTCTCAAGTTCATTCTCTTGATCAGCAAGTCAGAGATTAAGCTGGGGAACCCATTATGTGTTCATTTGTCACAATTTCTACTTTTTTGCCCAGCTCACTCCATCTGTCCTTTCTCACCATCTTTTCTTCATGGTGCAGCCTGACACACATCTCAAAAAGCTCTGCACACACGGCGAAGTCCAATGCAGAGCAGTGACAATAAATACAATTTTAGTTTGTGAACTCATTTTAAAGTAAAATAAATTGTATTTATTTATACACAAAATAGAATCGTATTCATTTGTTCCTAAAGCCACATAAAGATGATGTCCATTGCTTACTTTAAAAGGTTCAATATAGCCGAAACCAGTTTGGCTCAGTGGATAGAGCGTCGGCCTGCGGACTCAAGGGTCCCGGGTTCGATTCCGGTCAAGGGCATGTGCCTTGGTTGCGGGCACATCCCCAGTGGGGGGTGTGCAGGAGGCAGCTGATCGATGTTTCTAGCTCTCTATCCCTCTCTCTTCCTCTCTGTAAAAAATCAATAAAATATATTTTAAAAAATAAAAATAAAAGGTTCAATATAAGGAAAGATTGTTTTTAATTTTAAATCCCCAAATACCAAAGATATGCAGCTGTAATAAAGAAGGATCTCTTACCTTTTGAGACACCATGGAGGTACTTGGAGAGTATCATCCTACGTGAAATAAGTCAATCAGAGAAAGGCAAGTATCACATGATCTTACTTATATGTGGAATCTAATGAACAAAATAAACTGATAAACAAAATAGATCCAGAGACAAACATACTGAGGATCCTCAGAGGGGAGAGGGGGTGAAGGGGAGAGATCAACCAAACAACTGGTATGCATATATGCATAACTCATGGACACAGACAATGGTGGGGTGAAGGCCGGGGGAGGGGGCGAAAATGGGGAGGAGGGGGCTCAATGGGGGGATAAAGGAGGGACATCTGCACTGTTTTCAACAATAAAGACAAATTTTTAAAAAATGCAATTTATGAAAAAATAGTTACAAAACCAAGGTGAAAATGTTATCAAATGACCTTTAAAAATAAGCTCAGACTTGTAACTAATATGCTAATATCATTGGATGTTGGTCTTGGTGGGGGTGACTTAAGATGATTAAATCTCTTTACTAAAACAAAGGATCTCATACAAGAAAAAAAGAATTGGGTTATCCATTTCTTGTTCTGTAATTTTCCATTAGTTCTACTTCCTCTTCTCATGACATATGGGGACAGGTTCTGCAGATGAATTTGTAAGATACATGAGTGCATTTTATCCATGAGGTCAGCATCTGGAACAGCATGCTGCTCCAAGGCACTGAACATAGGTGAATAGAAGTGGCACTTTCTTCATGCTTAAAGAGACAAGATGTCTTCTATGCAAGAAATTTCTTTTATTTATGACAATATCCATCCCAGATTCCAGTAATTTCCCTCTATTTTTGAAGGCAAGAGATTAAATAGCAAGTATGGCCTAACCAGTGTGGTTCAGTGGTTGAGTGTCAACCTATGAACGAGGAAGTCACAGTTCGATTCCTAGTCAAGGCACATGCCCAGATTGTGGGCTTAACCCTTTGCACTCGCTTGCTTTTTTCTCGATTCCTTTATTCTACTTGGGATTTAACTTTTTAAATACCCCAGATTTTACAAAGTGTGGCAGTAGAATAAAAAACTGGAGTTTCTTTTCATACAAACTTATTTATTTGGATTTTTTTATATTTCAAATTATTGATACATTCAGAGTATAAAAAGAGCTGCTACAGATGCTAACCGTGTCGAGTCACACTCGACATCCGAGTGCAAAAGGTTAATCCCCAGTGAAGGGTGGAGGGTGTGCAGCCCATCAATGATTCTCTCTCATCATTGATTATATATATATATATATATATATTATATATATATATCTTCCTTCATCTCTGGAATCAATAAAAATATATATTTTTTTAAAAGAAAGTATGGCAATACTTCATATGTCTGAAAAATGTTGGTATCTCATAAATTAATTTTCTAGATAGAATAACCTTGCTTCTTTAAAATCCCAAACTTAGAAAGAAATACACCACCTTGGATGGAAATCTTTTTAAAATGAATTATATATGTAAATTATTTACCAGGAATGTCAATTATTTGAGGATATAAAGTTATTATTTTCCCGTCAACCATAACTTTCAGAGGTGCTGTGTCACATGAATTTTTCCCTTCTCCTAATGATATCTGAGGCAGAAACCATAATTTCCGGTTACTTTACGTTACAAGAACATAGTTGGATAAATTTACAGCTCCTTCTGTCCCCATTACAGGCTAGGTTTGGGGGCCAAAGGCTTGGGGCCTGGGGTCCGGTTTTCTTGTTCATTCTTGTTCCCACCGTAGCACGTCAGGTGTGGCTGGGGTACCGAAGGGCTGCGGCCCCACTCCTGGGTCTGGGTGCTGTCGGTGGGAGGCGGAGGGAGGCTAGGAAGTGCCGCTGCAGCACTGCGCTCACAGCACTTGATAAGCAGCAGTCATGATAATGAAATGTTTTCAGGAGCTGAGGTTTGAAGACTTTGCAGTAACACTATAAATAGCTGGGTCTTCAAGTGCAAGTGAACAGATGACTTTGGCATGTGGCATGGAGCTCAGCATGACAGCTCTCTGACCAGCCTTTGTTTGGTCTAAAACCGGTCACCCAGACCAGCGATTTTCTACTGGTGTGCCACAGAATGTTTCAAACATGCAATGCCTGCCCTAATCAGTTTGGCTCAGTGGATAGAGCATCGGCCTGCGGACTCAAGGGTCCCAGGTTCGATTCCGGTCAAGGGCATGTACCTTGGTTGCGGGCACATCCCCAGTAGGGAGTGTGCAGGAGGCAGCTGATCAATGTTTCTCTCTCATTGATGTTTCTGGCTCTCTATCCCTCTCCCTTCTCTCTGTGAAAAATCAATAAAATATATTTTAAAATAAATAAATAAATACAAATAAATAAATAAATAAAACATGCAATGCCTGACAATTAGTCAGGGACACTGACCTCCTTTCAAGTGACAAAAATCACAGCAGCCTACCACAATGGCTGTTGGTGTGAATGAACCAAAATTATACCTATTTTTTGTCAGATCGGCAAAAAATATATTTTGGTATATGGAATAAGTCTGATTATAGTTTATGTGTGCCATGAGCTGAAAAGGTTGGAAATCTCTGGCCTAGACCGATGGGGTAGACGCCACATGGGAGGTTTATGCTCTTTCATTGGTTTACGCCCTTTCGGTCCTCTTGGTCAGTGAAGACCCCTCAGAACAGTAGTCTAATCTCCCTTTAGCCTCTGCAGCAGTCCACAGTTCTGACCCTTTCTCAGGATGGAGCACCCGCCATTTGGCTCGGTGGCCTCTTAGGAAGCCCCCAGCTCCTACCCTTCCTCTAGGCTCCATACTCCTTCATGTGGAGCATGGGAATAGCTACGATACTTTTTCTTTCTCTTGTGAAATAGAGAAGCTGGTTGGGGAGGGGCTGTACTCCACTTCTTCCTAGGCAGCGCCCATGGCTCAAGGCTGACTGGTGCAGAGTGCTTCACTAGACCTTCCTCTCTCACAGTGCTCTAGACAAGCATGTCAAACTCACGGCCCACGGGCCACATGTGGCCCACAACAAATATTTTTGTGGCCCAGCCAATATAATGGTATGTAAGAAACATTTTAATTGAAATGTTGTAACTTAATTTTTACAATATCCTGTTATACATAATTATTAATAACGAACTACACGTTCGCTAATGACTAATTATTATAAATGTGTTGCATTCATTTTCCTTATGTGCCTTGCGCTCAGGCGCACCATTTCTCTCCACTAATACTAGCAGCGAATATTTTAGCAGCCAATTGCCACATCATTAGTCTTGTACTGACTTGTTTGGTGTGCACAACAGGAAATATTTTGCTTTCGGAGAAAAAGAAAAGTAGGTTTATTTGCGTTATGCTTATTAATTTGTGCAGTTATTCAGTGTCTGGTAAGTTAATGTTCAAGAAAAAAATATTAAATTTTATTAAAATGTTCTATTATTTTATGTTAACGATTATTCATTTATTTCAGCCCTTTGTATTCAGCATGTCTCTATTGAAATAAACCTACATTTTTATGAAAATTGAAGCTTTTGTTTTTGTGTGGCCCACATAAACTTAAACCTTGTTTATTTGGCCCATGTTAGCCTTTGAATTTGACATGCTTGCTCTAGACCAAAAATTGGCAACAGCTCCCCTGTGCTTGTATGCCCCAAACTCCAGAGAATTCATGCCAAGTATTTTTAAAATTTCTCTTACCACTCTTTGCTCCAACTTGTGAAGCCTGCAGCCAGGGGATCAGAGGCAAGTCTCCCCTTCTTGTAGGCACTCCTATTTCTGAAAATAATTATACTGAAGCCCAGTTGGTGTAGCTCAGTGGTTGAGCATCAACCTATGAACCAGGAGGTCATGATTGGATTCCTGGTCCAGGCACACGCCTGGGTTGTGGACTGGATCCCCAGTAGGGGGTGTGCAGGAGGTAGCCAATCAGTGATTCTCTCTCATCATTGATGTTTCTATCTCTCCCTCCCCCTTACTCTCTGAAATCAATAAAAATATATATATTTTAAATAATAATTTTATTGGAGAAAAGGAGAGAATTAAGTTATTAAAGAAAAGGAAGACAGAGTTTGCTTGAATCCTATTCTGGAACACATTTGGGCCAATCAATAAGTGGACTAAAATAAAAGTCTTCAGGTAAAGAACCAGAAGGTGGTTTCACTCTCTGGGAAAGAGTAAGTCCTAAAAAGTTGACTATGAAGAAGAAAAGGAAACACATGGATACTCGTGATGGTCCAGATTTCCGTTTATCACTATGTATGTACCATGGCCTGCTCTTTCATTGTGCGAGCCACACTATCTCTTAGCCTTGAAAAAGAAAGCTCCTTATGCATCATGCCTTGCAACACAGGAAAATATTACCTCATGGCCCCAAAAGATCCCTAGCTGGCTTGATTTGTAAGGCATTAGTATGCTACAATTGATGGAGCATTCCTTGGGGAGAAATTAATTAATATGCAGCATGACTAAAGCTTTTCATTAGTGATGTGTGTGTGTGTGTGTGTGTGTGTGTGTGTGTGTTTTCATGTGTGTATGTAGTGTGTCAAAAACTTTGACTTATGTAGTTTGGTCAATGAAAAAATTTATCAACAACTGAATAGTTATCTCAAAATAATATAGGTTGGAGTTAAACCTAAGACTAGAACCTGGTGTGAGGCTGAGTTTAAGAAACTCCACACTAAATGGAAACTGAGATATAATATTACACAAGCACAAGTCTTCGCAGCCTGGTTTACAAGGCAGGTGAAAGTACATAAGGTTGGTGCTATTTGCAAAATCTTAAATAGGAATCAGTCCCATGGGCTCACAGTTAATGAAAATGGATAAAATACCACCTCTGATCCCCTTGTTGAGTCAGTATTAGAGCACAGTGGTTAAGAGCATGTGAAATGCAGCCAGGTATTTGGAATATCAAATTCTAATCACTACCACCGCCACCACTATTGGGTATGGAACCTGTGGCAAGTCACTTCCCTCTGTGAACTTGAATTTATTCATCTATGGAAGAGGGACAGGAATCATATCTGTTTCCTATTGAAGTCAGATGACAGCTACTGCCTCATCATTGGGGAGCTAACAAGGGTCAGGTGTGCACAGGGACCGGTGCAGTGCCTGGAATTCATGGACTGTTAGATCTCATTCGTTCTTATTTATTATCTTGCCTAAAGTAGCCCCACAGATAGCCAGCCCACTTGCTCTCTCTGTTTGCTCTGTTCCTCTTGCTTTGAATGTTTTCCCTTTAGTAGCTTCACAAATGCTCTTTCCATACCTACCTTCAATATCACTTCTGTAAGACCATCCCTGACTTTCCCAGCTTTTTCACAGTTATGTTTTCATTCACGAGGATTTACATCTTCACTGCCCACCTTGGTGAGAAACAGGAAGATAGAAATAACATCCTGTCCGTGATTTTATGACCTTTCACAAGCCCCTACTAAATACCTGTTTACTTACAACCTTAAACGAGGTGACAGTTATAGTACTGAGAGTATACAGATGATACCTCTTTATTTGAACATATAAAGTTCTATAAAATTATAAATAAAGAGTAATCAAGAGGCAAGCTATTTTTTATTCAAGTGAACATTATTTATTTATGAAGGTATAAAAATACATGATATCCCATGTGGATAATTACTAGATTTACATGAACTTACTTTCAGAGAAATGGTGTGTGGTATTCTGCTTCATAGTTTGCAATTCAGTCATCCAAAAACCCAGACAGACCTGGGTAAATCAAGAGAAATGAGGGAAGATGTAATCAAAAGAGGCTGTAATGACCTGCTTATTCAGCTAAGATATGCAGTAAAATGGATGCTTTTAAATAAAATGTGTGCATTCATTATAACAAAAATTAATGTATTCAATGAAAACATAGGCCTTTAGAGCAATAAACTAAGAATTAAGAAAATTGGAATGATTAGCATATTCAAGACAAAATGGATATGATCATTCTAGTCATTTCTATTCCACCATGCCCTCCTACCGGCTCTTCAGTGCTTAGAACTTATTGAAAAGCAGATCTACCTCTAATAAGACAAGGAAACCAGAATGAGTGAATCATTCATTTGCGAAGTGGAGCATAAAGAATCTACACTAAAGTTCAGAAAACACAAGCTGTCAACCAGCTTCTGGTCCTTTTCGTGTGTGACATTGGGGGAAACCTCAGCCTCTCTGGACTGATTTGACTAAAATGAAGAGCTTGAATCCGATGACCTCTATGGACCCTCCTACTCTAATTAATTCTTGCATAACCTTGGAAGGATAAACTACGTGTTCAAGTTCTTTATTAGGAATGTGAAGATGATTGCACTTTTAAAACATTATTTCATGAACCTGTAATGGGTTGGCTACCTTCTAGCTTGGTGGTGGTGTGGATAGCTTTGAAGGTGGGGTTTCACTTTACCTGTGATCAAATTCAGAGTATAAATCAAAAAGTCCTGCTATTTGCTTGGGATCAAGACGCTTTTCTAGACTAGAAAATGAACTGAATGGCTCAGGGAACTTAGGAAACTCGAATTGGAGTCCCTTGGCCTTGTCTGACCAAAAGACATCGTTTTGAGATCACTCTTGAACAGTGAGAAATAAAACAGTTTATATGGACATGAATATGGAACTAGGATGAAAATAAAATACACAAGTTTCCTGCGAGCTACGGTTCCCTGGTTTTCTAAACCCAGCTGTTTATATGCTCCATATGTATAAACCACTCTCTTATTCCCGTTAATATATGTAATTTACTTTAATTGCCAAAATTCCAGTTTGCATATAAACAAACCTTGGACACTCCTATTGACGAGAATCTTTAAAAGAAGGATCTGGATATATGGAAGAGGAAAAGAGAGAAAAATGAAAGAACAGAAGTTTTTTAGAGCCACCTTAGGAAAACAAATGAACAAATGAAAGTAATAGCATTCCATCCCCCAAATATAAAGGTTTATGTTTCTTAAAAACAAAACAAAACAAAAAAAAAACCTGAGCTGACTTTTGTTTCTGGTCATGATGAGGCAAAAAGTATCAGATTCACCCTCCCAACATAAAAATGACAAGACTGGACAAATTATATGGAGGAACTATGTTCAAGCCATAGACAACAGACAGCAAGGACTGTGATCTTTGAAGAAAAGGAAACAGCACATTCACCCTGGGGGCACTTTCTAAACTATGGCGCAGGAAAATGGAGCCCAAGCAGACAGCAGTGGTCTGTGGGGACTGAGGAGACAGAGATTGGGCTCAAGGGTGTTAAAGTGTCTAGAATTGGGGGGATAGAACACTTACAGAGGAGGGAGTTACACAGAGAAGGAGCGCCAGAAATAAACAAATGAACAAATGAAAGTAATAGCATTCCATCCCCCAAATATAAAGGTTTATGTTTCTTAAAAACAAAACAAAACAAAAAAAAAACCTGAGCTGACTTTTGTTTCTGGTCATGATGAGGCAAAAAGTATCAGATTCACCCTCCCAACATAAAAATGACAAGACTGGACAAATTATATGGAGGAACTATGTTCAAGCCATAGACAACAGACAGCAAGGACTGTGATCTTTGAAGAAAAGGAAACAGCACATTCACCCTGGGGGCACTTTCTAAACTATGGCGCAGGAAAATGGAGCCCAAGCAGACAGCAGTGGTCTGTGGGGACTGAGGAGACAGAGATTGGGCTCAAGGGTGTTAAAGTGTCTAGAATTGGGGGGATAGAACACTTACAGAGGAGGGAGTTACACAGAGAAGGAGCGCCAGAAATCTTGGATCTTTGGCTGAAGACTAAGCTGTGTGGTGCAAAGACCCTATTGGGCAGAGAACAGCTACAGGAAGATTTAAGAAGGACAGAGTTTCCAGAAGCCATGCAGGTCTGAAAGATGTTGGCGTTCCAACTGGCCTGTGTGGAGAGAACTTGCTGAAGATCTCAGGCATCCAGCTGAGGGTCGAGAAAGGCCACACCTAATGCAAGGATGGCCCACCACCTGCTGTAACCAAGCCTAAAATATGTCTCAGCAGGATCAAACTGGCCCACCAGTCAGTCAACAGCATGCCAACAGTAAACACAACATTCTTCAAAGAGAAACATCCAGTTTAGCACTAAGTAGCCTTTTCAAAGCATATAATTTAAAAAAAATTACTACATGTGATACAAAGCAGGAAAAGGTGACCCATAACCTGGAAAAAAATATTAACAGGAACTGATTCAAAGATGAAAGGTGTTACAATTACTAGATAGGATTTTCTAAGACATTTATATATTTGTTCCAGGATATAAAGAAAAAAATGAACTTAAAATATGGAATCTCAGCTTAGAAAGGAAAACTATAAAAAAGGAAACTACCTGGAAACTATAGATCTGAAAAATATCTAAAATATAAATTACACTGTATTGGTTTAACATTAGATTACACATGGCACAAGAATCTGAAGACAAAACAATAGAAACTTCAAAACAGAAACACAGAGAGCGTGCACAAGAGAGAAAGTTTTTAAGTTAACATTAATAGAGCCTCAGTGACCTGTCGGACTGCATCAAGTAATCTAATACACACATAATAAGAGTCACAGAGGAAGAGGAAAAAGAAAGAATGAGGCAGAAAATTTTTTGAAAACTTAATAGCTCAAATATACCCAAACTTGCAGAAAAATTTTAACTGAAAGATTAAAGAATCTTAACAAATCTCAAGTAGAATAAACAGCGATAACCATATCTAGGCACACCATAGTAACAATGCTGAACACCAAGCCTTAAAATTAGTAGGTGGGGGTGACAGGAGGATCACGTTGCATGTATGAAAATAAAAATGATTGTTAATTTCCATAAGACACAATGACTTTTTTAATGTGCTGGTGTGTGCATGCGTGTGTGTTGTGGGGTCGGGGAGGATTGTCAACCTAGAATTCTATAACTAGTAGAAATATTTTTCAAAATTGAAGGTGAAAAAGGAGATTTTCAAAAACAAAAGTTGAGAGACTGTTGCTAGCAGGCCTGCCCTACAATAAATATTAAAGAGTTTTCTTCAGGCTGAAGGAAATAATATGAGTTGGAAATTCAGAGTGACACACAGGAATGAAGAATACCAGAAATGGTAAATATATAAAAAAACTTTTCTGTTTGTTTGTTTTAAAAAATTTATTTACTGGTAAGTTGACTGTTTAAAGAAAAAAAAAAAGTGCTGTGAGGTGTATACAGGAGTGGTCAAAAGTAGGTTTACAGTTGTTCATATGGAAAATAATACAATTGCCAGGGTGATATCCAGCATCTAGAAGGGTTCAGGAATCCGGAGAAAGGCTGCATGTAAATTAATAAAGAGACTAGAAATATAATATAAATTTGTAATCCATGGGGGAGCCAGAGGAAGCTTAGCTGTAGTAGCTAAATTCTATCTCCAGACCCAGGGCTCTTTTTATTCCCACATTTTGCCCTATAGCAAAGTAGATATACATATCAAAGGTAAGGTTTAGTATACAGTAAGCATTGTCAGGTTAGGGGAAATGCCTTTGGCTGTTCAGCTGTTTGGCCAGCAGGAGGCAAAAACAGGTAGATTGAAATGCCCTCAGCTGTCTGGTAACAGGCAATAATATATGCAGCTCTTCAGGTTTGGGAAAATGCTTTTGGCCATTCCAGTAGGCAATAACATGTATTCAGCCCTGCTGAATAGAGAAGCCCATCAACCTTTTGATGAACTTCTTGCATTTATTATGACATGCTGGAATTAGCCTCCAGCATTCAATAATTAATAATACAAGAGTAAACTGTTCTGTATACTCACATTGTAAAACCTACTTTTGACCATCCCAGTAGTGTACATTGAAGGAGTATAACAACAATAGCATAAAGTGAGAGGGTGCTAATTGGATGGATATAGTTTAATATTTTATATTGGAATTGCTACAGTAGCCTGTGATAAGTTAAGACTGTGTGTGGTACTCTTTATAAAAACAATTTTTAAAAAAACAACACAAAAAAAACAAAGAGGTACAACATAAAAAGCCAACAGTGGGGCCAAACAGACCTGCCATTGGGGTGTTGAGCAGTCCTCTACATGAACTCCGAGGTTGCCCAGCAGTTGGGCTGGAGAGAAGGACAATGAGCCAGGTGCAGATGTCCTCAATGAATGTGGGAGAGTGACCCAAAGGCTGACACATGGCAGGACTGAGGAACAGGTCATCAGTATTGTGGACATAAGTAACCCGAGCCTCAGAGTGGGAGTTTGTTTACAGTAGAGAGAGTTGCAGAGGGCACATTGAAAGAGGTTATGTGGGAAGGAAGCCGGGGCGGAAGGGGAATCTGGGCTCAGTGACATCAGGTTATGGGAGAGGACAGGTGAATGAGGAGGCTTAGTTCTCGGTTTGTTTCCTTTTGATTTTCCTTTTGCATTAGGCTCTTTAACAACCGTCATTCTGCTTGGGCTGTGCTAACAGGAGCCCAGTACATTCTTTTGTGGTTTACAGGTGAACAAGACGAAGGACTGCTATCTCCAAAGGGGCAGGCAGCATCCAATGGGACAGAACTGAGACCTTTCCACACTGTTCTCTGCCAAAACATTGAGGGGCTCTGGGCTTCACATATGGAGGCAAATTCTTCCTTGACAGATAATGCTTCAGATTTAATTCCATCACTGCTGCCCTGGCCGGGTAGCTCAGCTGGTTAGAGCATTGTCCTGGTACGCCAGGGTTGGAGGTTTGATCCTTGGTCAGGGCACACAAAACAACAAATCTCTCTCTCTTTCTCTCTCTGTCTCTCTCTTTCTCTTTCAAATCAATAATTTTAAAAAGTAATAATAATTCCATCACTGCTGTTGTAACATGAACACCTGTGACTTAACCTCCACATGGTTTGTTATGACCATCTATAAACTGTGGAACCAGAAGATTTACAATGTACCCCACTTGTGGGGAATCTCATGAAACAGTCATTGCAAAGACTTTTATGCCACACTTGAGGCCTGGTGCACAAATTCGTGCATGGGTCGGGTCCAGCCGGCTCTCCCCAATTGGGGCTGATCAGCCGGGCCGGCCAGGGGGAGGGGGACATGGGACGTTGGCCAGCTGGCCCACCCCTGATCGGGGTGAGGGGGGCCGATGAGGGGTGTGGCTGGATGGGGGGAGGGGCCGCAGGCAGTTGGCCGACCCTGTCCCCTGGTCAAACTCCTGGTCGGACTCCTGGTGGAGGGGACAATTTGCATATTAGCCTTTTATTATATAGGATGTGATAACATAGAATTAAGATTCCATTTCTCCAGCTTTTAAAAACAATGTGTAACAAAGTCAATGCACCATTTTACAATGACCAATAAAATCTAATTTAAATACAAATGTTAGGAACTTATAAAATTGAGAGAAATGTCAAGGATTTAAGTTTTGTTTACTATTTTCTTGTTCTCTCATGACCTCTTGATAGTCAGAAAAGCCAAGATATTATGTATATCAAAAATGCTGCAAATCCATGATAGTTTCTAGAGATGACTATTTACTCCATCACTTTGGTAGTGTTTCTGAAGCAACATTAGGTACAAGAACTAGTCTTCCCTTCATCTGCTTTGTAACTGATTTCCTTGTTTTTCCAGTGAAACTTAGAAAGCTTCACTTTTTTTTAACCTCAGAATAGCCATCAAATTAGAGAAAAACATTCACTCAACTCCTAATTTTGTGTGAGCTACCATTTCCTTTTCAGTTCTGGGTTATACACTGGATTTCTATGACTTGCTGAAATGAAGGTGGGGTCAAAGGGGTCACAATTCCCAATGTAAACTTTTCTCAGTAATGAGCTCTGGAAACATCTTGCTTCAGATTGCCTCGAACCAGAAGCCAAACAGGCAAAGTTATGTGGTTATTTCCCAAATCCAATGTTTTGATGCTTTTGTCTTATTTTTAAATGTGGCTAATTCCAAATGCCTCTGAGCTCATGAGCAAGATTAAAAAATAAGTAAATAAAACAAATGCACAAACCGATGCAGAACAGCAAGCTCTCTCACACGCAGGTATAACACAACTCAGTCAGACTCAGCTGTGTGCGTGGCCAAGGGCCTAGAAGAAAGGCTTTGCATAAAGCTTTTGAGGTGGAGAAACCCAAGGCTGTGTAGGATAATTTGCTCTTACTTCCTTTTCCCCATGTTCTAATTTTTAGGTGTAGGGGATTACCCATTGTCTGTAGCTCGTTAGTCACGGTAGCTTTTGATTATGAAAAGTGCAATTCAAAAGACAGCACGCTGAGGATTCGGCAGAAAGGCTCTATGCCCATCCCTTACATGTGCCAGCACACCCTGCACTCTGCCAACCAGGATTACACCTGGCATTAATGGAAGATGCTGAGAGCGATAACCTTCCTGAGTTTTGTCACCTGGAGCAGATTAAAATCTGGGTCTTGCCAGTGAGGAGGTCTGAGGGATTGGGAATACAAGGCTGTTTTAATCTTTTCCAAATCAGGCTGCTTAGAAATATCCATATATCAAATGTTCATGGATCTCATACAATTTCCCTCTCAGGGGAGAATTCAATTACCAGTAACATGAAGGGGGATTAGCTTGTTGTGGTAAGCCATCTGGAGGGAGAAGATCCACCGTCCCCTGTAAATGTGCTCAGAGATTTGCCACCATGATTTTGGAGGCATTGCTGAAGGTGCTCCATGGCGCAAACGGTGTTTCCTCTGAAAGTCTTGTTCCGTTGACCCAGTGACATTAAATGCAACTGAAGGAAATCTAGACCTCCCTCTGTGCCAGAAATAGTCCTCAGGCCCAGGAGGCTGATATTTGGGTTCTAAGCACTGGCTTGGGTCTGTCTTGTAACGATATAACAAAAAGCCAGTGGAAACTGTCCTGAAACTGTACTGCGTAGATAAACAGAAAGGCTCATGAAAAGGAAATGAGTGCAGGGAGGGACTGACAGGGAAATTCCGTGAGTCAGAATTCAGCTCTCTGGATCATTCTTGAATGTCAAATAGGACTGACTCCCTTGAAGAACATGGAAACAAATTTAGATTAGCCTCAGAAAGCGGAGGACTCAGAGGAGCACAGCAGGCAGAAAAAGCTTTAACATTTTAATGAAAGAAAACAAATTAGCATAATCTGGGGATAGAGAAAAGATGGCCCAGGAGATCAAAGGCCAACCCAAATTCTGACCCATGATTGAAATGATGCCAGTCTTCGGAGCAGTATGTCAGTCGTCTGGAGGGGGAACTAAACCTCAATGAAAAAAGTAAGCGCCAGCCATACCAATTTGGCCAGGAAAACTCTGTGATATGGGGACAGAATCAGATAGATCAGAAAATGATAAATTATTTTAAAATTTGTTTTATTAAATATTTACCATCTTCACAATTAAAATTACCGACAGACTAAACACATAATATCAACTTCAACTTGTAAGTAAATCATTACATTCAAACAATAGCAAAGCTATTAAAATTATGATACATAGTTACATCAATTGATTTTGAACAATATACATAAGACTTCCAGACTCATTTGGTGAGGTTAGCACAAGTTTGATATTAAAACCAAGCAATGGCACCATGAGAAAGGAAAGTTACAAAGTTAATTTAGTTTTTAACATAATTGGGAAACTTCTAAATAAAATACTGGAAATTATCTCAAAATGCATTAAAAAAAAGAAAAATATTTTATAGTCGAGCCGGTGTGGCTTAGTGATTGAGCATCGACCTATGAATCAGGAGGTCAGGGTTCGATTTCTGGTCAGGTACATGCCCAGGTTGCAGGCTGGATCCCCAGCAGGGGGTGTGCAGGAGGCAGCCGATTGATTATTCTCTCTCATCATTGATGTTTCCATCTTTCTCTCCCTCTCCTTTCCTCTTTGAAATCAATAAAAAACAAACAAACATATTTTTTAAAATAAATCATGACCAAGTTGGGTTGATCTCAAGATTTCAACAATGATTTAACATCAATAGAAAATCTATTAATATAAGACACTATATTAAAAAGAGAAAGGCCATATGACCATCTTGCTAGATATAGGAAAGTCAGCAAGTAAAATTTAACACTCATTCATGTCAAAAACTCTCATTAAACTTGGAATAGAAGGGAACATCTGCAGCCCAGTAAAGACTACTAAAAATCTACCAAAAATCATATGTATTAGAGAAATGTTAGAAGCATTTCCTTTAGAGTCAGGAAGAGAACAGAATGCCTAGTATCATTTTATATATTCAATACTTATTGGAGGTCCATGCCAGCACAATAAGAAATTAAAGATAAAAGGATTAAAAAGAAAGATGAGGTAACAATAAGATTGTTTTCACAGAAAATTCAAGAAACTGCAAGACAACCTGTTGAATATAAAAGAGAGTTTGGCAAGATTACTGGGTAAAATATTGATTTACTAAAACTGCATTCAAATAAATAACTACATTCAGCAAATAACTAGAAATTAGAATATGTAATAAACACACAATAGCAACAAAAGTTACAAGGTTTCTATGAATAAATTTAACAAAATATGGGCAGCTCTTTTTTTTAAATATATTTTTATTGATTTCAGAGAGGAAGGGAGAGGGAGAGAGAGATAGAAACAACAATATGAGAGAGAATTATTGATCGGCTGCCTCCTGCACACCCCCTACTGGTGTTTGAGCCTGCAACCCGGGCATATGCCCTTGACCATAATCAAACCTGGGACCCTTCAGTCCGTAGGTGGAGGCTTTATCCACTGAGCCAAACCGGCTAGGGCTGGACAGCTCCTTTTTTGAGACTAACATAAAGCTACAGAAAAATAACAATTGTCTGACTCTTAATTTATAAATTCAATGCAATTCCAACCAATATTCTAACAGGGTTATTTTTATGCAACTAATATTTCATCAAGTATTAAGGCCTGATATAAAATTATAGTTTAGAAACAGTGTGATATTGGTACAGGGATAGACAAATAGGCCAATGGAACAGATTAGACTTTTAATAAATGGCTTAACAGATGGACACTTAATAAATGATCTGACAATTGGGTCTCCATGTAGAAAAAGACAAAATTAAATCCTTACCTTACACTACATACAAATTGTGTGCCACCACTAAAAACTTAAATTTGAAAAGCAAAACTGTTAGCTTTAGAAGATAACATTAAGAGAATATCATTATTAGTTAAACTCCATTAAAATAAAGTAGATTTTTAAAATTTGTACAGGTAATCTCTTAAAACAAAATGTTGAGTAAGAAAAGCCTTAGAAAAATATACATACATTTGATGACAATAATATGTACTATTTGTGAAAAATTATATACATAGACACATGTGAGAATAAATAAAATAAAAGGACATGAACAAACTATAAAAGTAAAGGTAGATAAATTTGATTACCTAAAAATTAAAATTTCTTTACAAACATATCATAAGCAAAGTAAAAATCCAATCCATATAATGGGGGGAAAATAACTGAAACCCATACAATCAACAAATAATCGGTATACATAATAACAGAGAATTCCAATGAGGCTGTAACAACAAAAAGAGAAACAATCAGAAAGAAAAAGAGGCAAGAATACACACAATTCAAAGATAGAAAAACCTTAGAGGTTAATAAATATCTGAAGATTCTCAACCCCATTACCAACCAGAAAAATGAAAATTAAGTGAAAGCTCATTTTGCACTCATCATATTGGCAAAAAACAGTGAATCTTATAACATTAAATACTGGTGAAGATGTGGAGAAACAGAGTCATAAACCTTGTTCGTGCCACCACTTTGAAGAGCAATAGCGGAAGGCCTTGATCCAGCCATTCTCTAGATGTCTACTCTAGAGAAATCTTGCATGAACAAGGAAGTTGGTACAAAGTTGTTCATTGGCAGAATGGTAGCATGATTTTGTCATAGCTGAAGAATGAAAACATCTTACTGTCTCTAAGTAGAATAATGGATATCCTCTGGTTTGTTGATATAGCACATTCTATACAGCAGTTAAAATTAATGAACTAGATCTATAACTATCTGTCTATCTCAATAAATATTTAAAAAGTAAAATTACTGAATGATAAAAATGAAGTTGTGAAAGAATACCAACACTATGATGCCTCTTATGTGAGATTTTAAAACGCACTAAACAGTAGTTTAAACTGTTTTAGGATACAGTTATATGAATGCTATCTGTGGTTCTCAACCAAGGGTGATTTTGCTCCAAAGAGATATTTGGCAATGTCACAACTGGAGGGGGATGCTAATGGCATCTAGTGGGTAAAGGTCAGAATGCTGCTAAACATCCTACCATGCACAGGGCAACAGTTTCTTGTGCACTTACAGTCTGCACGGAAGTATGTTAACTACACAAAGAGATAAAGTTACAGAATCTTGCCTTTCCAGGAGATTGGGCAATCAAATTCAGGGCACCAGACATAAAGTGAAACAGGAAATCCAAATAGCAGTGGTTTAAAGAAAATACGGATTTGTCTCTCATGTATGGGAAATGTGAAGGTAGGCGACCCAGGGCCATTATATTGGCTCCACAGTGTCACCAGCGACCCAGGCTCCTTCCTGACATCTACTTCTTTAATATCAGAGTGTGGGTCTCACCATCGCACGTATCAGAAGATTGTTAGTCGATTAGCCACCATGACTCCTTTCCAGGCGTAAGGAAAAAAGAAGAGCCAAAGCCGGTGCTAATGGCGTCAGGACCTCTTTAATTTCCTGCAAGCCTTCCGCTGACATCTGCTTCCACCACTGCCCAGACTGTGTGAAATGACCAGCACTGGCCACAAGGGAGCAGGTTGGTGGGTGTGACATTTTAGTTAGGCACATTGCTACCCTCAATAAGATAAAGACTGTAAATAAAGAGAGGAGAATGAATATTGGACAGGAAACTAGTACAGTCTCTTCCGTTCAGTGTTAGTAAGTGGAAGGTAAACCATAAAGTGGTGTTTTGTTCAGGCTAAGACGGTATAGCTAAGGAGAGATGAGTGCATGTTCTTAATGGTTACATTGGATTTAGACAAATGGTGGAGGGCAAAGGGGGCATTTCTAAACCAGAAAGGGGCTGAGCAAAGATAAGGCAGGTCTGAGGGAGAATAGCAGCAGGGAGGGAGGCACTCCCTCTGTATTTGGAATCTTTCTGGAAGTGTGGCATGCACAGAAATGCAGGCATGGTTTGGTTATCAATTCTGCTTACCCATCACTGACTTCCTAATTAAATCTTCATAAAAACAAGTAACATTCATTAAAACCAATATGTGCTAGAAGGTGTGCTAGGTTTTAAAATATAGACAGTCTCTTATCCTCATACTAACCCAATTTTAGGGATAAGGAAACTGAAGCCGAGACAGACTGAATACTTAACCAAGGTCATGCATCTTTTAAATGTAAGATATCCTGAATTGGGTCTTAGAGCAGACTCCATGTTTTTCACTGACACAAGTTAAATTCATTTTTTAAAAATTGATTTCAGAGAGAAGAAGGGAGAGGAGAGAGAAAAACATCAATAATGAGAATCATCGATTGGCTGCCTCCTACCCATGCCCTACTGGGGATTGAGCCCACAACCCAGGCATGTGGCCTGACCAGGAATTGAACCGTGACCTCCTGGTTCATATAGGTTGATGCTCAACCACTGAGCCACATCGACCGGGCTAAATTCATTTCTTAACTTTGTGATTGGGAAGTGAAGATGGGTAGGTTAACTTCTGCTATTCCTTTATAGCTTCTAAATTCTAAACTTCAGAGGGACTTTACACACTCTTCCACTAACTAGTAGCATGACCATGGACATGCTACTTAACTTCCCTGGATCTGAATCGGTTTCTTTATTTCTCAGATACAAAACCAAACAAACAAAAAATTTATCTCTAATGATCATAGACACAAAAACTCTACACAAAGTTTTAATCCATGAAATCCTACAATATATAAAATTGATAATAAAGCAGATAAAGTTGGGTTTATGACAGGAATACTAAATTGGTTTAACATCTGAAAATAAATCACTAAAAAAAGAAAGAAACCATATGATTATCTTAATTGCTGCATAAAAGCAAATACATGGGAATTTCCTTGCTCTGATAGAGTATCTACAAAAAAATCTACAGCTAATTTCATACTTAATGTGAAAGACTGAACACCGATGACATGGTTGTCTATGTAGAAAATGTGATAAAATCCATAAAAATATTACTAGAAATAATGAGTTTGGCAAAGCTGAAGAATACAAGATCAAGACACAATCACATAGAAATAACCAGAAATAAAAAAACAATACAATAGTATCAAAAATATGAAATACTTCAGGATAAATCTGTCAAAAGATGTGTAAAACCTATACACCGAAAATTGTAAAATGCTGCTGAGAAAAATTAAAGAAGACCTAAATAAATTGAGAGGCATATCTTATATATGGGTCAAAAGAATCAATATTATTATATCAATCTTCCCCTAATTTATGGAAAGAGCCAATACAATCCCAATTAAATTGTAGAAATTGAGCTGAACCTGAAATTTATGTTGAAATACAAAATACCTAATGTAACCAAAACAACCTTGTGAAATAACAGAAAAATTCAGCACTGACACTAGCTGATTCCAAGTGTGGCAATCAGAACATTATGGTACTGATGTAAAGATAGACAAACTGATGAACAGAACAGAGTAGAACATCCAGAAATAGATGCACACATGGATGAAAATTGATTTTTGACCAATATTCAAAGGCAGTTAAGTGGACAAAGAGTAGTCTTTTCAACAAATGGTTCGGGAACAATTGGCTATCCATATGCAAAAACAACAGAACAAGAAAAAAACACACAAAATTTTTGGTATATACAAAATTAACTCGAAATCGATCGTAGACCTAAATACAAAATTAAACAAACAAACAAAAAAAACAAAAACAAAACCAACCCTATGAAACTTAGAATATAGGAAAAAAAGTTGAGTTAGATAAGAATTTCTTAAATATACCAAAAAAAAAAAAAAAAAAGCATGATCCATAAAAGAGAAAAAAAAATACACTAGACTACATCAAAATTAAAAACTTCTGCTCTTCCTAAGACACTATTAGGAGATAGAAAAACTAAGCCAAAGTCTGGGGGGGAAACTTTGTAAAGCATATATTTGATGAAGGATTTATATCCAGAATATATAAAGAACTCAATAATAAGAAACAGCCCAATAATAAATGGACAAAAGTTTTGAACAGATGCTTCACCAAAGAAAAGATATCCACTGTAGATAAGCATATGAAAAAGATGTCCACATCATTAGAGAATGCAAAACAAAACCACAATGAGATACCACTACACACTATTAGTAAGGCTACAAATACAGAGGCAGAGAAGCATCAAACAGACTGTCAAAGCCGGGGGGAAGGTCAATGGGGAAAAAAAGGAGACAGATGTACTACTATTTGTAATAGTTTAAACAATAAAAAAAAAAAAGTCAGGATATTCGACTGTTGACAAGGATGCAGAGGAACTGGAACTCTCACACCTGCTGGTGGAAATGTAAAAGGAAACGACCATTTTGGAAAACATTTTTGTAATTTCTTAAAAAGTTACACTCACCTATGACCTAGCCATTCCATTTCCAGGTATTACCTGAGAAAAGCACGTATCTGTACATAGATGTGTACAGGAATGTTCCTAGCAGCTTTATTTCCAATGAGGAAAAATGGGAAACAAGGTACATGTCTACCAACACGTAACCAAATAAATTCTAGTACATTGTGGTATTGGTATATTCATAGGATAGTCATAAGTGGAGTATTAGCACTAACAAGGGATGAATAACTTACACTCAAAAAACATAAATGTGTTGAAATATTTATGCTGAGTGAAAGAAGTGAGACAAAAATCAAGTACATTTCCTATGATTTCACTTATATTCAACTCAAGAAAATGCAAACCAATCTATAGTTCCCTTTATCTAGAATTCTAGAAAATGCAAACAGACCAGCGTTTGGGTTCGGGGAGAGCGGAGTGGGCCTGGGTGGCACGGGGCTGGAGCTGGGGCAGGGCCAGGGGAGGAACAGCCGGGGGCAGGGCCCGAAGGAGAGGCCGGGGGAAGGGGAGGGGGCAGTCGGGAGGGCAAGGGGGTGGGGGGGCAGGGAGAGCCACGGGAGGGTGGGTAGGGGCCGGAGCGGGAGGAGGGTGAGAGGCGGGGCGCGGAGGGTAGGAGGGCGGGAGCGCGGGGCGCGGGGCGCAGGGCGAGGCGGCGCGCGGGGCGGGGCCTGCGCACGGCGGCGTCATGGCGCTCCTCCTCCGCAGGCTCCGGCTGCGCTTCCGAGAGGCGCCAGCTCGGGCTGTGGGAGGCCGACCTGTTAGTCTTGTGCTCGGCGCCAGGGCGGGACACGGGGACGCAGGTAGGACGCGGGCCCCGCCGCCGCCCCCCGTCTTTCGGGCTTTCCGTTTCCCTCGCCGCGGCCTGGGTGCCTGCGCGCTGGCTCCGGACCCGGCGAGGACAGGGCTGTAAGCGTGGAGGGGCAGCAGGGAGGTCCTGGGAACTGCAGGAAAGCTATGGATCCTCGCCCAGGACGGGCACACATTTTCCTTTCTTTTGCGTAAAATCGCGGGCCCAGGAGCCCCTGACGCTCGTCGTGGGGCCGCGGTGGAGCCCACGGCGCGACGCCGCGCCCCCCTGTGCGCGCCTGGGTGCCGACCCGCCCGCCGCCAGTGCGGGCGCTTTAGACCCGGGTTCCTGTGAATTGGCTCCCTGCCTGCTGTTTCTGGGTGTGTTCCAGGACCCAGGGACACAGCGGCTAATAACCCGTCCCCCCGAAACTGAGAGTCGTGCTTTGTCAGGGGCTGAGGCAGACCCGAGGAATGTGTGTGTGTGTTTTGCAAAATGCCTCTGGCGCCTCGGTCGCGTCGGGGAGTTTTTGCATTTCCCTCTTTCAGATCTGTTTCCAGGTCCTTTAGTGGCCCCTGAGGGTTGGCCTCCAGGCCATCTCTGAATCCACTTCTGTTCTGTGTCCATTGAAGACATTTAGAGTTACCGAACGCCGCTGAAAATGTTCCCCGTCACTTGGAACTCTTTATTCCTGGGAGTTTTCAAAAATGTAGTGTTATGGAGTAGTAGCTGATCCAACATGACTTCCGGTTATGCCCTTCAGAACCCCATTGGTGCCTATAATTAGCCAATCGGACCGTATTTGTTGCCTGCCTACTGTGTGCCACGCACTGGTTTGCTGAGAACCAGGAGTGATGGAAACGTCATAATTGTAGGCTAGAGCTCTCCTTACTTCCCTTTATGGGCTGGTGGTTTCAGCAGAAACGTGTCCTTTATGAATGTACTTGGTGCTGTCGGAAACAGCCTAATGAATTGCCTTTGGGTCTGAACCTCTTGAGTAACATTAAAATTTGGCCAGACACCAGTAGGTAATTAGAACTGTGTAACTTATCAGACATCCCTCCTAGGCGCTTATTCTAAGGAAGTTATTCTAAAGGACAAAGCTACGTGCGCAAAGATGTTTGAAGAGCACTGCTTTTAAGAACCAGAAACTGGCTATAACCTAAATGTCCACCAGTTAAAGAATGCTTATATAAACCAAGCAAGCTCAACAGACTCTGAAGCACCCATTAAAAATGATTAACAGGAAATAAAGGGCTTTGGTGTGGACAGTATTCCTTACTGGCTACGTCTTTGGGCACATCTTGAACTTGGTGAGTTTAAACCCGTTCTATAAAATATGGATAATGACAATAGTGGGGTTTTTGTACAGAACAAATGGGAAAAATAATTTAAAATGCTTTATCACAATAATTGGCACTTCATAAGCACACAATGAATGTTAGTTATGCTTACGTGAGTAAATGGAAAGACAAAAGTGTAGTCCACATTTAACCTATGTTGTGGACTTGAGGATGGCTGGAGGGAAAGAGAAATGAGAAGACCTTGCAAGTGACCGAGGACTGTTCTCCAGAGGACTTCTGATAAACAAAAGGCAAGGCCCTTGTGATTTTTGTCATCCAGATTGAGAAAGAGCAAATTGAAGAGGAAAGTTAGGAGTATTTGGAGAAAACAACCTGTTGTTTCAGGAAAGCATTCTTCCTAGAGCTACTCTGCGAGGAGACCACCTGAGCCAAAGTTTAAAATGGTCCAGTCACTGTGGTGGGAGAGAAGGTTAAGTCTACAGATGAGACTGGTTTTACCCCAGTCCCTAATTCTTTTAGTTTCAACAAGTAGTTATTGAAATGAGGCTGGCTCATGTGTGACAACTGGCAGTGTAGCATCTGTGGCCAGAAAGGTTAGCAAAACCAGAAGGAGGTAACCAGTGGGTAACCATATGAGCAAGAGTGTGTTTGCTTGAAGATGAGAAAATCAAGGTCCCCCTTACGGAACATATGGCCAACAAGAAATCTAGCCTGTGCAAAGCACACAGCACAAAGAGGGTATTACTCCGCTCAGGCTGCCCTAACAAAATACCATAGGCTGGGTGGCTGAAACAACAGAAATGTATTTCCTAACAGTTCTAGAGGCTGCAAGTCCAAGATCCAAGTGTCCAGCAGGGTTGGTTTCCCCTGAGGCCTGTCTCCTTCCTTTGCAGAGCGCCTTTTTTGTGTGTGTGCTTTCACATCCCTGGTGTCTCTTCCTCTTCATACAGAGACAGCAGTCATATTGGGTTAGGGTCCATCCAGTTGGCCTCATTTTAACATAATCATCTCTTTAACAGTCCTATCTCCAAATACGACTGCATTCTGAGATACTGAGGATTGGGACATATGAAGTGTGTTTGGGGGTTGGGGGGATGCACCATTCAGTTCATAACACCCAGCTTAAACCTCTGCAAGTGAGGCAGACCACATATATCCTGATCTGAGAGCACTCAACTGACCATTTGCCATTTGGCTATCAAGGCAGAGTCTATTCCCCTTGAAACTCTCATCCACTCTGGCAGATTGGCAACAAAGTGTTGTGTAATTGGTGCTTGAATTTGTGCTTCATCAACTAGTCTGAACATTGATACCCATCAATGAAACCTTTTCCACACAATGATAGCATAAAAGGTACATATAGATAAGGATTAGAAGAGCCATGAAAAATGTAGTTTCTTATTGTATTAGATGAAGGAGTAATTATTTTGTTTCAGACTTTAAAAAGTACATTTTAAACTAAAAACAATCAGGGCAGAGGAAGAAGGTGAGTGTCTGACAACAGGTAGGCACTCTAACAGTTGAAGTAAAATACAGAGCTGGGGGAGAGGGAGCTGGGAGTTCAGACAGGATTCATGCCTTAGGTTCAAAGTTGAAGCATGGGAATCCCGCTGATTCTGGCCCTTCATGAGTTCCCACTTCCCAGTGTTAACTGTTACATTGAACTGCATGCTGAAAGTCACTAAGGGCAATACTTCCAGGAGACTATAGGTTTTTTCCTCCGATCCCATTCCACTCCCTCCCCAAAAGGACCTAGGAAGATAATGGCAGCTTTACAGACTATAAATCCCAACCTTAATACCAAAAGTTGATCCTCTACTTAGCTATCGGTAGAAATAATGCAAGATCTTTGCCAGAGCCAAGAATACACGTGGAGGGGCCTGGCCGCACAGGTGTTTGAAGGGAAAGGAGAGCTTTCATCAAGGCGCTCTGTTCCTTTCCTTGGTAGATGTCAGTGATAGCCAGGGTTCAGATTTCATAAATTCCCCTCCAGACCAGAGTTAATGCTCTAGAAGGAGAAACCGAGACAGTCCATTCTCACTAGCAAAGCCTGTTTTAACGCTACAATTTTTCAACTTTTGGGGTGGCCTTTGTGTGACACGTCCCAGCTTAGATCACTCTGACACATTGGCACTGGTCATCTCTTAGCATCTTGCCCTTGGTTGGAGGCTTGTAAAATGTAGTTATACCCATCCATCTACCAGTCTTTTAAGTAGTCTAAAATGGAATGCCTTTTACTTCCCTTATGCTTAAGCAAATAATTCACATCCATTAAAACTAGTTCTCATCCTATTTGCTCTTAAAGTAGTAACAAAACAACTCTACCTGATAACCCAGCCTAAAATGATTTTAAAACGTTTCAACCATTCTGTTGGTAGTTAAGCTTGCAGTGCTTTATAAAACTCCTGTATTATCATCTTGAATAGTTTTCTAAAGCTTATATAGTCAGTTACATTTTTCTCAATTTAATTGTTTTCCATATTTGGTGTACTCAAGGTAGAAAATAACTCCACAATGATCCCCTTTCTTTGCTAAATCATCAATTTATCCTCTCCACTGAATTAGTCCCATCAACATACTAGAATACTGTGACTTTCTCATGTTAAAAAATGCTCTTGACCTGACTTTCCTTCCCAGCTTCCTCCAGACACCATCTCCCTTTCCCTCTTTCTTTTCTTTTATTAAATCCATTCCAATCAGATTCGCCTACACTCCTCCTTTTCACATCACCAGTGATCTCCACATTGCTAAACTCAGCGGTCAATTATCATTCATCTCTTTCTTGATCTTTCAACACAGTAGATTATGCCATTTTTCTTAAAATACTTAGTGGCCAGGACACCTCATTCTTTCAGTTCCGTTCCATCTCTGTCCATTCCTCCCCGCATCCTCAGCCTGCATGTTTGGAGTGCCTCAGAGTTAAGCCCTTGGGCCTCTCTGTTCTGTCTATACTTTTTGACTTGGGGCTTTAAATACATCTTAATGCTGAGGAGTCCCAAGTGTACATCTCTACCTTGAGCCTCTCCCTGAACTCCAAATCCATATATATCCAACTGCCTACCTGACTTCTCCATTTGAATATCTCATTGACATTGTTAAACTTACACCTAACACCAAGCTTCCACACCTGCTTCTTCTGTAGTCTTCCCCTTTGTCCAGTGCACGACCAAAGCCTTGGAGTAGGGACCCGTGACCCTTTTCTTTCTCTCATACTCCCTGTGTGACCCATCAGCACGCCCTCCTGCTCTGCCACCAGAATGCTTCTAGTGTCTGACCACTCTAGTGTCTGCTCCCACCCTGATCCCAGTCTCTCCCAGCTCTCAGCCAGATTATTCATTACCTTCATACTGATTTCCCACCTTCAGCCTTTGCCCTGCTTCATTTTTTTTTTTTAAACGTATGTCAGCTACTAATCCTTTTTAAATGTTAGGTCATGATATGCCTCCGCTAACCTTCCAGTGACTTCCAAACTTACTCAGAATAAAAGTCAGTGTCTTTACAATAGCCTTCAAGGCCCTAACTGATCTGGCTTCATTGCCTTTCTGTTCTCACTTCCACTAACCTTCCCTTGCTCGCTCCACTCCAGTGCCTCTGGTCTCCTTGCTGTTCATCACGCATGCCAGGCCCACCCCACCTGTTTTTCCTCTTGCCTACAGTGCTCTTCTTGTACATATTCCCATGGCATGTTTGTTCGTTTCCTTTAAGTCTTAGGTGGTACGTCATCTTCTTAATAAGGCCTTCTCTGACTACTCTATTGGAAATTGTGTGTGTGTGTGTGTGTACATGTGCACATATATATACACACATAAATACACGTATACACACATCCTCACTCTCTGCTTGCCTTTGTGATTTTTGAAAAATCACCTAAAGGTCTATATCCTTTACTTATTTAGTTAATTTTACCTCTACTCCCTAACGGCAGTGATTCTTATCTGTTTTCTTTACCCCTAAATCCCTAACATTTAGAATAGTATTTGGCAAACAGTAGGTATTCTATAAATATTTGTTGACTGACTGACTGACTGACTGAAGAAATGAGTATTAAATGCCAAAGCACTACAATATATACTAGGGATACATTAAACAAAGACAATTCTTTCAGATGTTCAGCTTCTAGTCTGGCTTCTATCTTACTACTTTATAGACTCGGCAGACTTTATAGACATCCACACAAATTAGCCTCCCATCATTGTGATTAAATAGTCTATAAAGGAAGAACACAGAGGAGGATCTTGCAGCCCAGACTTGGGGAAGGGGTGGTGGTGTTCAGGGAGGGTCTCCTGGAGAATTAACATATAAACTGAGACCAGAGATTGAAGGCCTCCAGTTTCTGGTCCAGAACGTAAGGATCTTGGAAGTTTTCACTCCATCTCACCAACAAGTAAAAAGCTGGGCAAACCATGACAAGTTCTGGGGACTCAGAGGACTGCAGTTCAGAAGAACTGGAGCATAGTGGAAGGGAGGAGTTGAAGGTGGTATCTAGGCTAAGGTGACCAGATTTTAACATTGGTAAAGCGGGACACCCTTGACCGGGGCGGGGGGGGCGGGGAGAGTTCTTTTTTTCTTTTTAATATATTCTATTGATTTTTTACAGAGAGGAAGAGAGAGGGATAGAGAGTTAGAAATATCGATGAGAGAGAAACATCGATCAGCTGCCTCTTGCACACCCCCTACTGGGGATGTGCCCGCAACCAAGGTACATGCCCTTGACTGGAATCGAACCTGGGACCCTTGAGTCCGCAGGCCGACGCTCTATCCACTGAGCCAAACCGGTTTCGGCCCCGGGGGGGAGGGGGGGGTTGATTAAAAATTTGGTCTATATTGTAATCGCTTTTGGTTTTTTTAATAAAATGAAATTCACTTCTTAGATCATCATTGAATTTGCATCCTCTTTTCTTACTCATTATGTTAAAAATCTAAAAAAAATAATTTAAAATTATATTATAAATTATATACATATTGCTTAAAAACACAGTAAGTAGGTACATAATTACATGAACATATTTTATTGTTAGTTTATAAATTAAATTAATTTGATTGTTATAAAGTAACTATATTTTAAAAATTATTTTAATCCTATATTTCTTTCTAAATAATAACAATACTAACTTGTATTATTTTTCCTCTGAATTTGCCATAAAGTAAGTCGTAAGTGTCACTTTCAAGGCCGGCGCTAGACTTTTTGCCGCCACTATAAAATATAAATAATACAAATACTGTCTGCTAAATTCAAGAAAATTTATGTATTTATGAAATAAATAAATAAATTACTTACCTAAATTATCTGAATAGCTGATTTGTAATGACATCACTTGTTTAACTAGCTTACTAGCACGCAGTACGATGTGTATCGTCTGAGAGACAGTTACAAAATGTTTTCGTCGTTGCCAATCCCAAAAAATGCCATTGTTCATTAAGTCCAAACAATGGTGGCCGAATTCTAACAACTGATCAACAATGCGAACTTTGATAAGCAGTTCTCGATAATCAGTTCTCAACAATTATTTGTTATTATTAATGTTTAACATTATAAAATTAACAAAAATAATATAAAACTCATATCCTGGCTAAATAGCCACATGGCCGCTGAAAACCGTATATTCCCTTCCCGTTCTCCTGCCGTTCCCTAGCTTGTCGTGCATTCTTTCCAAAAATCGGGACTTTTTTTTAAAACGCCGCAGGATGCGGGACAAATTGTTAAAAATCGGGACTGTCCCGCCAAAAGCGGGACGTCTGGTCACCTTAATCTAGGCCCAAATCACACAGGGCCTTGAAGTCACATTAAGGAGTTTGGAATTTAACTTGAGTGTATTATGTTGCATTGAACAGTTTGGGGCAGTGAGAAAAAGGAAGTGGTTAGGATGGGCAAGGGCATACCAGTGAGACTTTTGTAATAATCTGAGCTGGAGATAATGGTGGCCTAATGCAAGGTGGCAGCAGAAAAGTGAGAATGAACAGATCTAGAGTTATTTAGGAAGTAGGCCCAACAGGGCTTGGTGCAAGGAAAAGGGAAGAATCATGGAGCATGGCCTGGCTTTCTGGTTTAAATGATGGGCTAGAGCATGTGAGAAGGGGAGCAGATTTGGGTTGGGGTCGGGGAGGTACATAAAGGCCTTTTGTGCATGTTGTTTGAGATGGGACATCCTAGTACAGATATCCAAGTGTCGATTATACAGGGTGGGCAAAAGTAGGCTTACAGTTGTTCGAATGGAAAAAAGACATGCAGATTATGATTATTATAATAGCTTTATTAACAAAAAATGTCACCCACAACTGTAAATCTACTTTTGCCCACCCCTGTATATGGATCTGGAGCTCAGCAGAGAGATTGAGGATGGGGACAAAAATATATTTGGGGGTCTTGAAGCTACCAGATGGATAAAACCACCCAGGAGGCAGGTGTGGAGTGATGATAGAAGAAAGCCTAGGACAGATAGATTCCTCTGAAGCACACCAAGATACCAGGGATGGCTAGAGGAAGGGGAGTTGAGTAAAGATACTGAAAGGGAGTAATTGGATACTCAAGAGAATTTGGTGTCATGGAAGCCAAAGGAATAGAATATACCCCAAAAGAGAGATGATCGAGTGTCAGTATTATTGAGAAGTAAAGGAGATAGGGATGAAGTGTTCCTAGGGACACTTTTACTTAGAAGTCCTCCGTGAGCTGTCTGAGAACAGATTCAGTGCAGGCGGGGGGGCGGGGGGGGGAAGAGGGGATTGCGGGGTGGGGGGTGGGGGGTGATGTGTCCCCAGTGCATCACACGCAAGACACATTATGTGGGCTTGCCCTACTGTTGCTGATGCTAACTTTGCTTACTTGGTTAAGGTGGTGACTTCTTCATTTTTCCATTGTCAAGGAATATTTTCTTCCTTGTAATTAATATTTGGCATCATATTTTGAAAATGTTTGACTATTCCATTCTTCAACAGTCTTTTACCTAGGGAGTTTGGAATCCCCTGATGATTCTTACTTGAATCGGTTATTATTTTAGTGATTGCAAAAATGGTGACTTAAACATTTTTATCATTCCTTCTCCATTTATTACTTGGCGTCCTGCCTGATAACTCTGAAAGCCACTGACCAGTAATTATTGTCACATAAATACATTTTGCTTTGCTTCTCAAGAGATGGGTTCCTGAAAAATTATGTGTAATTGAGCTATATTTCCATAGGGATAGAAGTAGTAAGATAGAAGCCAGAGAGAGTAGAAGGAAGAAAACAAAATGTGAACAAAAACCATGAAGCATTAGAATAGATTATGGTGGGTCTCAGTTTCCCTTTCAGGAGTATATGCTATAGGAGTCTTTTTTTTCCTCACAAAAAGATTTTTTAATAAAGACCTCCCTTGCCAAACAAAGTCAGAGATAGCTTTATAAACCCGCAAGGGAAAGGAGTTTAATAATCCACCAGCTCAACGTTCTTTTCTCTCCAATCACTCAACTACTCCCAGATGTACCCTGACAGAAACTTCTCCTTTGAACATAAGTAATGGAAGAAGGATCAATTTCTACCCTTAGGTACCTGAGGGGAATTTATTTGGCATTATTTCATATTTCAGCTGCCTCTTTAGCTTCTATGCTCTAGGGAGACTAGAAAACCGGCTCTCTACTTATTACTCATTTCTTATTAAACTAATGACTCAATTAAAGCATTTTGTACCGGAGCTTTCTGGTTCCTGTGAAGAATGAAGGAGTGGGAGAGGGGAAGGGATGGACTTACTCTGCTGGGTGATAGTGCCCTTTAGGAGACAGGCTGAGGAAGAAAAGGTCATTATGCCTTTTTGTTTTAATGAAAAATAAACCTTATTTAACAATACAGGGTCTCTTACAAAGCATGGGCCATCTCTCACCAAGAGTGAGTGGCGAAAGAAGCTGACTCCCGAGCAGTTCTATGTCACCAGAGAAAAAGGAACGGAACCGGTAAGCTAGACTGACTGACAGTTTTCTGCTTGCAGGCCTGGAGGTCAGGACTGGGATAGATCCCATCACAAAACCTAACTCATCATCGTCTACTCGACAGATCCGGGCCCCTGCTTCGTTCTCAGGCCATTGCTGCCCATCCAGCTGTAGAGACCAGACACCTTCCCTGGGCCATGCCACTCCCCACCCTCCATCTCTTCTGCCTCCCAAATTACCTCCCCCTCGCTCTCCTGCTGTCCACTGCTCTTGCTGCCATGCTGGCCCAGGTTCCCACCCTCTCTCGCTGGTCAGACTGTAGTAACCTAACCTCCAACTGTTCTCCTCACAGCCATTCTTGCTCCTGTTCCCCACACGGCCGCCAAAGATCTTTTCAAAATGCAAATCTGATCACATCGCTCCCCTGCTCAAAATCCTGCCGTGGCTCCCACTGCTTTGAAGGCAAAGGGGAAAGTGTTTAAATAGATAACAAGGACCTAAGGGATCTGACCCCTACCTCCCATCCCCATCCTCAAATCCCCCCTTTTTACCTCTCGATCTCTGCATTTTAACCACACTGTCCTTTCACCTCTGACAGGCCCTGGGCTCACTTCTCCCCTAGGGCTCTTGTACCTGTGTTCTCCTTTCTCATCACCCCGCCCCCCAATTCATTCAGACCTATATTTCAGCTCTCAGCCCGTATTTCATTTCCTTAGCGAAGCCTTTTCTCAGCCCCAAGCTGGGTTTGCTTTAACAGCCCTTTTCCTTCATAGCATTAGCCATGGTTGATGTATTCCTAGCACATAACATGGTGTCTGGCAATAAAAAATAAATTTTCTGAATGTTAAGTGACTGAAGACTAAGAGGTGGAAACATTATTTATACTATATTCAACAATCTCACCTTTATTCATTTCCTGAGAGAACAGGCCTCAGTGGCTCCTCATTATAATGTCATTTTTACAGCCCTGCATTTCTTAACAATTGGTCTGTCTTAGACCCACATATGGGCACTGGAATATAAGTATTGAACTTGATATTAGATGCTTTCATTTGTGAAGCAGACCCCATAGAGGACCACAGCACCGTGGTTTGCAAAGTGGTGGAGTATTTATATCTTTACCTTAGCGCTCCCGGCAAAGTTCAAGTAGCTGTCCAATTGCATGTGGCCTTATAATCATGGTCTCACCCTCAGCTTCTCCTATGCTGCAGTCATAAGACAGGCCAGCAGATCCCAATAGATTTTCATGAAAGACTGGTATTTTTGAAAACTTCCTGTGGGCGGCATTTTAATAAAGCCTTTACTGGGAAAGAGACTATATTCACCATTATTGCAGATGGCACAAGGGAGCCATACGTGATGCTCTGTATAGTAGTGTATATTCCCAGAATATTCTAAGCCAGCCCTGCTCTCAGGCAGAGTTTGGAATGTTTACAGAGCCTGGAGATGAATTGCCAGATGTTTAGGAGAATAAATCTGTGAAATTCTCAGACAGATGGTACATTATATTCTGTGCATTTGGCCATTTTACAAAATGAGCCTCATCCATTATTTTTAACTAATGTTATAAATCCTTTTCACTTGATCCATTGTCACATTTAACTTTTTAGAATATAAGCCTTTGTTGGCTTCATGGGCCTAAGGAAAGAGAAGTAAAACATCTAAGCTTTCTATTTGGTGACTCAAAATTAACATTGAGTTCCACGTGTTTTTATTGGGCAGCAGTAATGTGCCAGCACTCTGCTAGGTATGGTGAAGGAGTTTACAGTGTGGTTGAGCAATAACTAAAAGTCAGATAATAGAAGGTAGGCTTTATGCAGGCCTCTGTCTGGCCTCCAGATCTGCTCTCCACTTGGCTTTACCTGCTCTGAGCACTGAGAAGAGTAACCATCTCCCTTGCCCCTCTGGCTACTGATTGAGTTCCACCAATGGGAGATGCCGGGAGGTGAGCTGGCAGGATAGAGAAGTCGGGAACCACAGTCCTT
Source organism: Cnephaeus nilssonii (assembly GCF_951640355.1). NCBI lineage: Eukaryota > Metazoa > Chordata > Mammalia > Chiroptera > Vespertilionidae > Cnephaeus > Cnephaeus nilssonii. Next base: position 20,568,369 of record NC_137072.1, on the reverse strand, counting down.
CCTGGAACTGTGTTCCTCTAGTATGAACAATTGAGATGGAAGCTGAGTTTAGCCCTAAATAAGAGCTAGGGCTGTATGAAATTGGGGACGGGAGAGGGAGACATCAGGAAATCAGGCAAGGAGGCAGCTCAGAGATGTCGTTTCATCTAATATGTCAGCTAGGGCTTCCTTTTCATTTCAGTTTTTAAAAAAGTATACCTGCCGCTTCCTGTGTCCAGATGGCAGCTGCTCAGGCAGTCCTCACCTACAGCTGCGGTGTCACAGCTTCTGCTGACTGCCCCTGCCTTTGTCCCCCAGGCTTGTGGTCATTGGCCCCGGGGTGCTTACCCTCCCTTGTTGATGTCCATTCGCTTTGTGGAAATAGTTTGTGAGTAGTTCTGTATTAAATTACCCACAAATCATCCCTTTTCAGGGTGTTATCTGTTTCCAACAGGTATGTTGTATTGACAAGATCAAAGAAGGGAGAACTCCCATTGGTCCAGATAGTCTGTCTGAGTCAGTTTGAGCGGCTGCAGCAGAATACTATAGACTGGAGGGCGTAGTCCACAAACATTTATTTCTCACTGTTCTGGAGGCTAGAAAGTCCAAGATCAAGGAGCCGGCAAGTCAATGACTGGAGAAAGCTTGCCTCCTGGTTTACAGATGGCCGCCTTCTTGCTGTGTCCTCACATGATGGAGAAAGAGAGCGGTTTCTCTCTCGTGTCTCTTCTTGCAAGGGCACCGTCTTATTCAGGAGCGCTCCACCCTCATGACCAAGTCACCTTCCAAAGGTCCCACCTCCAAATACCATCACATTGGGGATTAGGCTTCTACAAACATTCCGTCCATAGCACAGACCTTGAAAACCCCAAGGGTATCTTGAGAGTCATGCCATCTCTGACCCTGTCCCCTTCCCCATACAGTCATTCAGTTCTCTCTTCGAAATAATTCTTGAATTTATCCTCTTTTTATTGCCACTGCTCCTGCCACAGCTAAATGTAGGCCTGTATTAGTGGCTATACGATTATTCTTTGCCTCCGGTGTATTCTTCCCCTGCTCCAACCCCTTCTTCATGTGGATACCCAGTGTGCACACCCAGTTTAAGTTTCCACTGGGCACATATTAGGTTTCCAGGTATGAACACTAGTATGAACAATTGAGATGGAAACTGAGTTTAGCCCTAAATAAGAGCTATGGTTCGTATGAAATTGGGGAAGGAAGAGGGAGACATCAGGAAATCAGGCAAGGAGGCAGCTCAGAGATGTCATTTCATCAAATAGGTCAGCTGGGGCTTCCTTTTTATTTCATATTTTTAAAAAACTATAATACCAGTTCTCTGTTACTTTCTCTGTCCAGCTGGCCCCTGTAATGATGCAATGACAAAATTATATTTTTTAAAATATATTTTTATTGATTTGAGATAGGAAGGGAGAGGGAGGTAGAGATAGAAACATCAATGATGAGAATCATTGATTAGCTGCCTCCTGCACGCCCCCTACTGGGGATAGAGACCGCAACCAAGCATGTGCCCTTGACTGGATTCAAACTGGGACCCTTCAGTCTGCAGGCTTGCGCTCTATCCACTGAGCCAAACCAGCTAGGGCCAGAATCATATTTTTAATGTTATCAGGTTGTCTGGATCCTGAGTAGGTTTCTCTAGATCAGCTTTAGGATTGGGAGCCCTTGGGCTTGTGTTTATCATCAGGCCGGGGGGAGGTATGTGAAACTTCTCCTCATGATAGATGCTCATTCATACCAATGTTGGGAGCAAGCGTTCAGGGGGATGGGCCGTAGAACAACCAGGTCACTACGGTTCAGATTTCTTCAGCTACGACGTTTAGGGACTTTAAAGAGGGAAAACATCCAAGTGTGGCCAGATGGTAGGCTCAGTAGGTTAATTTGAAATTGTCTATTATTTAGCTCCCTGGAAATGTGCTGTTAATACCACTTCAGGGAATTTGAATGTTTAACCTGTGAACTTGTTGAGTTGAGAAATCGAGAGTGGCCAGAAGAGTCCAACGTATTTCCTGAGTCAGCTCTGTGGCTCAGTGAGCCATTCTGTACTTCCCTTCTCTTCCATCCCATAAAATGAGACAGTGGTTCATACTTGGCTAGTGAAAGGGTTATTTTTTCTTGAATTTTCTTTGACAAAAAGAATTGGACAAAAATCATCTTTTTTTTTTAAACCAATGAGATTCATTTTGTAAAATAACTTTTAATATTGACTCAGCTCACTCATTGCTTGAAGTCTCTGTGTTCCTCTTAAGAGACCTTTGAAAACCTACAAACTCTGAAGCCACAGTGAGCATAGTAATTCCATCTAAGTCGTCACTTAGGCACTGGAAGAATTTAGCTCATTATTTAACATTTATTAAGTATGCAGTGTCCTGAACACTACGTGAAGCATATTAAAGGCACAATCCTGATCTCACTGAGCAATACTTTTTATGTATTTATATTCCCTCTTTAATTGGAGATTTCAAAGTGTTTTCAACAAAAAGCTAGATTCCTGTTGTATTGACTCTTTTCAAATGGAGACTGAAATCTTACACAATCCAGAGGACTGTTCTCTCCCCTTTTCATGGACTTTGATGTTCCCGGATGAAAGGTGCTATGTAAATACAGGGCATTATGAATGTCATAATTTGAATATTTGGCACAATTAAAGTCTGGGTTGTAAATAAGCCTACAGGCTGCTTCATTGGGGGTGTGGTAATCTTCTCTCTGGTGATATTTGCACTTTGTCAAATTAGTACATTAAAGTCCTTTATTTGGGGACTTCATCTTGGATTTAAATCTATTGTATTATCTCCTGTTGGTGTTATGAGAAACCTGAACATGACGTATCGGATTGACTTTCAGCCTTTCAGTGGGATCTACCTGAATAACAAGGCATCGGGAATGTATCACTGTGTGTGCTGTGACAGTCCACTCTTCAGGTGAGATCAAAGACCAAGCGATTCTGAAGGGTAACAGACTTCTGAGGTCCTTCAGCTCTGCCTCATTTGAGGCCCTGGATAAAAACGTACTCGTGTTGTTTTTAATTGTCCTTCTCATCTGGCATGGTTGCTATAAGGAGAGCTATTTGTATAAGATCCTTGCTTGTCTTAATTATTTCTAGCATTTAGAGCAGTAAACAAGACTTCTTAGCCTATATTCTTTCTTTCTGTATCCTCGAGAAATAACAAGATAATAAATCTTGGTGGGCACCATAAGAGAAAACTATTAGTAGTTTTTCCTGGGAAAGTATTTAAAGAAATCTAAACCATAATAGTATTTGGTTGGCCATGTGATTAAAACTATATCTCTCCCAGGGAAAATGGGTTTATAATTCAATTTAGAAAATGTAGAATTTTATGAGGACAGATTCCCCACAATGCTTGATAGTAGTGAATACCATCCCTCTTCTATGTAGCTGAAAGTAAATTTAATTGTCCCTTGATTTCAAAGCCTCTTTTAAGTCAATCAGGATCTGAAATCTCTCAACAAAGACTTTTTTGTTTAGACATGCAGGAAACAGTCTAAAAAAAGAAGACTCAATGGAGAAGAAAGGAAAACATCTTTGAAGTCTTGTTTTTCAGAACTTCAAAGATGTTGTTTTCTTTTTGCATCAACCCTAAATTGGTTTAGAATACAATATAAATCAAGCCAGTTCTGTGAGTCTTCCATTAGGCAGTGCTTCATTCTGTCCTTTGGGATTTGAGCAGACTGGGTTTTCCTGCTAATGTGAGCTGAATTTGGAAAGCCAGGCCCGCCTTCAAGAATGAGGAACAATTAAGATTGATTTTCCTTCATGCTCATGGAAGGCAGGCCTTTGCCCAGATTCATTCATTCTGTCCGTAGCCCGTGAGGAGATATCTAAGATGGCAGTCAGCCCAGGATGGCCTGGGACAACTAAGAGACAAAGGTTAATTTTGACACAGTAACATGTGCGTATTCTGAGACATTAATTATGCCATGACCTTTGGTCCCATTAAAGAGGAGGAGCAGGACCTTGAGAGGGCCAACCTGCTTTAAGCCAAAGAACCATGTTGTGAAAGTATCAAGGCTGCTTTGTCACTATATGGCAAAAAGACAGATGTTCTGTGTCTGTCTTTGGACTGTGAAGACAAAAGATTATTATTATTTTTGTTCTTCATCCTCACTTGAGGATATTTTTTCTGTTGATTATTAGTGAGTAGAAGGGAGGGGGAAAGACAGGAGAAAAACAGTGTGATAGAGCTGCATTGACTGGTTGCTTCCCACACACACCTCAAGGGCCAGGGATGGAACCTGTAGCCGAGGTACGTGCCCTTGACTGGAATCCAACCCAAGATCCTTCAGTCCATAGGCTGACACTCTAACCACTGAGCAAAACTGGCCAGGGTGAAGACAAAAGATTAGAAGCCATCCTTGTAAGAACATTCTCCTACATTTTCTTCGATTAACTGAGTTCTTAGTTAAGACATGCAAGAGCATCAGAGCAATGCCTCACACATGCCAAGCACTCAATACTAACAGCAGCATTAGCAGTGATAGAGATAGATCCTTTTTAGGGCTATATACATGAGTGGATCTGATAATGAGGCATTCTTGAGAAGGTATTCTGATTAGTGAGAACCTATAAATGAAGACTATATTCTTGAACATGCTTCCCATTTAAGAAGCTAGTCTTGGGAATTATTCTTGTTTTGCCTCTCATTTCCCCCTCTCTCTGTCCCCAGTTACCAGCCTTAATAATAGGGAGTAGGGGTAGAGAAAAATACACATTCCTTCAAATACTTGTACAGAGTCCAAAGAAGGTGAAAAGACGGTCCACCACAGCTACATGGTTAGAGTCAGGTGGATGTGGGACCACTGCCTCTGGGTAGATGGGTTCGTTGCTGCCTGCAGACTTGCCTTCACATGGAACCAGTATGGTGCAGACTCTGGGAGACCTGCTGACTCTCCAAATCAGAGACCTTTAAGTCAGGGTTTCCCAGGGTCAAGAACACTCTCAGGATGTTATCACGCCCCTGTCCCTTTGTGACTTTGCCCCCTCCCTACTCCCTCCATTCACCTTCCTTCTCCTTCCCTCCAGACGCCAGTTCTGGAAGTGTGTACTAAAATTTACTGTGGTCTTATTTCATGGTCATAAATCTTAGGAGAAAACAGAGCCTGATATTAGTTCCCTTCTTTTTTTAAATCCTCACTTGAGGACATTTTTCCATTGCTTTTCAGAGAGAGTAGAAGGGAGAGGGGAGGGAGGGAGAGAAGCATCAGTGTGAGAGACACAGCGGTTGGTTGCCTCCTGCATGCACCACACCCTGCCCGGAGTAGGAAGCAAACCCATACCCAGGTGTATGCCCTTGACTGGGAATTGACCCTTCAGTGCACAGACCAACGCTCTAACCAGCGCTCAGGGCTTAGTTCCCTTTTTATGTAACATCTCATGTCCTACATGTTACCAGTAACTAACATTGTTTAAAACCCCCTTTTTAAAAATTCGAATTCTTTCAAGTTAACAGAAATTTTTCTAAGATACTACTAGGGTTGTCAGTTATCACCAGATGCCTGTGCTATTGGTTTGGAGGCTTTAGAACTTTCAGAAATGAATAATAAATGAAAGAGTGTATGAGAAGCAATGATCCAGAGTGGTTTTAGTTTTCCAAGGGTGGGCCTTATAATCTGCTAATTATTTCATTATGTATATTAGAATTCTAATTGGCCTTAATATTTAGGTTCTCAGTCTTAAATTATGTATGATGGCCCTCTCTTATTACTTGGCAAAATCTCCAGATTCTGTTAATTGCATCAATAAAGGTTTATTGTTTCCCATAAAATATTTTAAGTGACTTTTTATTAGTTTGAGATTCATTCGTTAAAAAAATTTATTGTGTTCATAATTCTCCACGGAAATTCCTTTAATAATCACTAGTTTATATATAATGTTGAGAGTTGAAAGGATATGTTTAAAAGATACTTGAGATGTTTCTCCCTGGGCCAGAGTGGCATGGATGAATATTTTTGAACCCTTACAAAAGGATCATAAAGAACTCAACCTGAATATGCAGACACTTCTAATTGGACCCCCACCTGTTCAAATGTCATGGATAATAATGATGATATTTAAAAAATACTGGCTACTGACTTATGTACCATATGTCTGACACTAGGCTTATACAGAAAATATCTCAGCTAGTCTTCTCAGTACCCCTGTGAGGTAATGATGCCATCACTAATCTACTGATTAGGATGCTAAGGCTTTAAAAAACTAAATAACTTGCCAAGGTCACATAGATGTAACAGGCAGAGTCCGGATTTGCACCCAAGTCTTTCAGAAGACAAAGCCCTTACTCCTCAAAGTCATACCTGTGGTTCTCAAAGCCTGGTCTGAGGGCCCCAGGAATTCCTGGGACCCTTTCATGGGACCTCTGAGGTTCTCTCTTTTCTAACTGCATATTTGCAAGGCCACACCTTCTTCCTACACTTCACTCAGAACAACACTGAAGCAGGCTGAATGCAAAAGCCCATATAAAGGTTCAGTTGCCTTTAGTTAAGCTAGACATTAAAGAGATTTGCAGAATTGTAAAGCAATGCAACTCTTCTCACTAAATGTTTGTTTCATTATGGAAAATATGACCATCATCATAAAAATGTTATTTATATTATGTAATGAATTTTTTTTTTTAAATAATGCATGCATATTTTTAAATTCTCAGTTTTTATAATTTGTTAAATATTGATACATATAACTCATGTAAACAAAAGCTCTCAGCAATCCTCAATAATTTTTTAGTATTAAAGGTTCCTGAGACCAGAATGTTGGAGAATCACGGCATTATATTAGATGTTTCTGCTGGGAATCATGCTCTAAACTGAGCTTCCTTCCCTGTTCATAGTCTAGAGAATTGATTTGCCAGATTTTTCTTTTCACTTTGCTCAGGTTTTTTTTTTTTTTTTCAATATTTATAATTCATTTCTTCTCATTTTTCCTTAGAGCCATCTCACTGCCATTTAAAATGTAGATATCTATTTTCCTGGTGCTATGTAAGGGAGCTTATCTGTTAAAGCACTTACAGAGCAGGCGGGTCTTAGGTGGGCAGATTGTTTGTTGCCTCCTCTTGCCTCCCAGCCTTCAGCACCACTGGTCCCTGTGGGACTCCCCCAGAGGGTCAGCTTCACTGCAGTGACTGACTGGGAGTGACCAGGCTTATTAATTAATTAATAATAATCATAGTGAGCGTTCTTTCATAAGCACGTTCCATATGCTCCACAAAGTAGCTCTTTAAATGCTCAAAACACCTCCATAAGGTAGGTATTAGCCCCCTTTTGCAGATGAGGAAACGAAGGCTGAAAGGTGAAGCAGCTTGCCCAATTCCACACAGCTGGGAAGTGGCAGGGTCAGCTCGTGGATCCTCACAGGTAGCCAGGCCTCTGTGTGTAGATAACCCAGAGTTTCTGTTGCTAAAAGTGGCTGCTTCATCAGACCTCACGCTTCTCTGACAGGCCAAGCTCAATGTGCCCTCCTTCAACCGCTGCTACTTCACTTTGATTTCCCCCTTTTCTACATTTACAACACATGCATTTAATCTGTTTCTTAATATGCAACACAGTCCACAAAGCTCCTTGTTGGACATTGAGAAAGAAACCTTTAACATCAAAGAAACACTGTGATGGGACAATGTTTTTCATAGTGAAGGTGCAGTGGGCAAAATCCCTGTGGAATTGATTGTCATATCACTGGCCATGGGATCTGGCAGAAGAGGGAGGGAATCAGATCTGCTCAGTAGAAAAATGAGTTGGGGCCCTAGCCGGTTTGGCTCAGTGGATAGAGCGTCAGCCTGCGGACTTGAGGGTCCCAGGTTCGATTCCGGTCAAGGGCATGTACCTTGGTTGCGGGCACATACCCAGTAGGGAGTGTGCAGGAGGCAGCTGATCGATGTTTCTAACTCTCTATCCCTCTCCCTTCCTCTCTGTAAAAAATCAATAAAATATATTTTTTTAAAAAGAAAAGAAAAATGAGTTGGGGCCTAAAATGCTCTTTGTGTTTTAATAACGGTAGTATTGGGAATGTCTTCCTTAGTTCTGAGAAAAAGTACTGCTCCGGCACTGGATGGCCTTCGTTTTCTGAGGCCCACGGTACGTCTGGCTCTGATGAAAGCAACGCAGGAATCCTGAGGCGCGTGGACACCTCACTGGGAGCAGCTCGCACAGAGGTTGTCTGCAAGCAGGTGAGTTTCTTTGTGTTGTCCGTCGCGTTTTCCCTGATGCTGTCCCAGTGCCACAAAGAGCTCCCTTGTCCTTGGCATGTCTAGTTGTCACTGAAGCACAGGGGATTTCTACTCATGCAGCTTCCGATCCCTCCCTCCCCTCATTGGCCGAGAAGAGAAAGAGCCTTCCACCCCCTGAGAAGCCTGTCCTGGATCTAGCCTTCCAGAGCTGGGTCAGAGTCCGGATCAGAATCAGAAAGCGTTGGCCCTACACATTCTTTAGGACAAGGACAGGCAGCAAAGGCCCAGTGTGCATGGCATCTCCCCACCTCCTTCCCCACTTGGCAGTGTGTCATGGACAGAGTGACACGGCAGTGACGTCAGCGCACTGTTCCCTCTGTGAGCTTGGTAGGAGAGGGTGCTTCAATCCAGACAACAGACTCATTTTGATACGCTTGTGTGCTCACGTGTTCTGGTGGTGTAAAACACCGGAGGCAAGCAGATAAGTAGAGCCTAGTTTTATCCTTAATAAAAAAAAATAACACACTGGCCACAACCACATTATTGAGTACTTACCCAGGAATTGTGTCAACGCTTTATAGGCATCATATCAATTAATCGTCAACAGCTCTCTTAAACAGGTACAATTATCATTCCCATTTTATGGATGAGTAAACCAAGGCCTAAGTTCAATAACTTGCTCACATTCTCTCTGATAAAACTGAGAGCAACTTACCACTTCTGTGCTCTGCAGACTTTCATTTCTTAATCAGATTCAATGGACTGTCCCCCACACAGATGTTGAGCCCGGGGTGGCCCGTGGGGTTCATCTGACTACTTTTACGTAAAGATCTCTTTCTCGGTGGAGAAATGACAGAGGCTTCTCTCCTTCGCAGTGTGAAGCTCACCTCGGCCATGTGTTTCCTGATGGACCTGGGCCTGCTGGTCAGAGGTTTTGCATCAACAGTGCGGCCCTGAAGTTCAAACCAGGGCAACCCTGACCCTCTCCAAGAGTCCCTTTCCCTTGCCACTCCTTCACTCACAGCCTCACTTTTTAAAATTCCTGTGACTCACTGGTTTTATTTAATATCAAACTGGGCTACATTTGCTGCTGGCACCAAGCAAGTCACAACCTCTCTAATTTATTTATCTGGAATGAACTCATCCCTGACTCCTGCTCTGACTGAGGAATTTCACAGAATGACAGAAGGGCAGCCATTTCCAGCCACTGACTTCTGTAGGCTCTGCCTGGGATGCGAGGGCATGACTCTTTGGGGACATTAGGAGGCTGATGGACTGTAAGCCCAAAAATTCCTACAAAACTACCCTGAACTTTCCATTGCAGTTAAGTCCTTCATGGATGTATATACAGGAGGCATTGAGTGAAAAAGTGGAAGGAAAATAAGGGATTAATCAACAATCCAGCATTGAAAGAAGTACCCAGGAGTAGGATTGTGGAAGAGCTGTGATTTGGGAGGCACCTATGGTGATGGATGGGGTACATGACTCTTTTAAAATTTTGGAATGTCTTGAACATTCTAATTCCAATCTTTTGACCCTCAAATAAGTTCTAATGGGAGCTTGTTAGATTTCAGGAATAGTGAGTAAAAGTGCATACTAAACTTTTAAATGTTCAAATAAAAACCAATATTTGTTCACTTTTTGTCTAAGTCTATGAATTTGCTCTTTTATTAAAAAAAATGACTCAATCAAACGCCAAAAAATAATTAAATCACATGGTCGTAAGCATTTGTTTATACTAACACGAGTGGCAACTAAAGTGTTGTATAAATTGAGAGTCTTGAATAATTTGCTATTGCATGTTTAAATCATTTTCTTTGGGACTTTATGGGAAGAAAGGAAAATTATTCCATTTTTTCTTTATTCACTTGTAATGCATTATTCTTCTTTTAGTGGTTACCTCGGAAATCACAGTATGCATTGTTAACTTGTTATAGTCATGAAAGTTATTACTTTTTTTACTTCTCTAAGAATGCTAACCTTTAAACACTTTAAATTCCATGTATATCCTTCCATATTTTATGTTACTATTGTCATGTGTTTAATTTTACACACATTTTAAGCCCCACAAATTATTATTAATATGTACATGTCAATATCATTTATATTTATCTGCATATTGCAACTCTCTGTTGTTCTTCATTTTTTCCTGATATTTCATGTTTCCCTGTGTGATTATTTCCCTCTGCCTGAAGAACTCCTTTTACATTTTCCTTTAGATCATGATTCCTTGTGGTGAATCTTCTGTTTTTGTTGGTGAGAAAAATGTATTTAGTCTCCTTTTATTTTTTTAAGCTTTATTAAGAAAATAATTATAAAAATTTGTACATATTTAGTGTATAAATTTTTATGAATTTGGTCTCCTTTCATTTTTGAGGAATTATTTTCCCTGGATATAGAATTCTAATTTTGGAGAAATTTTATTTTGGTATTTTAAAGTTTTATTCCATTGTCTTATGGCTTCCATTGTTCCTTCTGAGAAATCAACTTTCAGTATTATTGTTGCTCCTTTGAAGGTAATGCATCCCCCTCCTTCCCCAGCTGTTTTTGTGAATACCTATTCTTCTTTGATTTTTAGCAGTTTACGATGTGCTCTGGTGTGGTTGTCTTTGTGTTTATCATGCTTTGGATTCATTGAGCTTTGAATCTTAGGTTGATATTTTCATTAGTTTTTGAAAATTATGTTATTATCTCTTCATACTTGCTTTTTTCCTACTCACTTTCCTTTCCTTCTGGAACTTGAATTACACAAATTTTAGACTACTTATTGCATTCCACATTTCTCTATAAGGCTCTTTTCTGTATTTTTCCCATTCTTTCACATTTCTGTACTTCACTTTGAATATTTTCTGTCAACGTGCTCTCTAATTTACTAGTCTCATCTTTTTGCTTTTCTATTCTGCTTTTAAACATCTTATGAGTTCTTGCCGAAACCGGTTTGGCTCAGTGGATAGAGCGTCGGCCTGCGGACTCAAGGGTCCCAGGTTCGATTCCGGTCAGGGGCGTGTACCTTGGTTGCGGGCACATCCCCAGTGGGGGGTGTGCAGGAGGCAGCTGATCCGTGTTTCTCTCTCATCGATGTTTCTGGTTCTCTGTCCCTCTCTCTTCCTCTCTGTGAAAAATCAATAAAATATATTTAAAAAAAAAAAAAACATCTTATGAGTTCTTAATTTTAAGTGTTGCACTTTTTTAGTTCTAAAAATAACCATTTGATTCTCTTTTATAAATTCCAATTCTCTGTTGAAATTCTCCATAGGTGTATTTTTCCTTCATATTTTTAATTTCTTGCCTTCGGGAATATCTAGGAGGTTTTTTTTTTTTTATTGAATTTCAGATATTGTGTATTTTTAAAATATTGCACTCCCAGCTGATAATACCTTTCACTAGAGAGATTATACTTTTCTCTGTGCTGAGTAGAGTGGTAACCACTTGCTTAAATTCAATCAAAGACTGAATTGTATGTCCAGAAGCTGTTTGTACACTTGAAAAAGCTCAGTCTACCTGTTTTACCCCTGACCTTCCAGCCTGAAAGTCAACTGAGAGCCTGTGTATTCTGTGAGGCCCTTGTCCTAAAACAGTTTGAACTGTTAATCTTTGCTCACAAAAGTGATGAAAAGCAATACTCTTTTTCAGAGACTTTCCACTTAGGGTTTTAGCATCCTGACCCACACAGATCCCATATTCATCAAATGTACTAGGAGGAAAATTAGCCATTTACTTTGGGTTCTAAGTCTGCTTAGTGTTCTTATTTCTGTGTTCCCCTAGCAGATGCCCTTTGTGCGAACAAAGCCCAGATTCTCAGGCTCTTGGCAGAGTTTACAATTGGCAAATGATCCCAGGATAAAAGTGGCTCTTGGGGGTTCTTCCCTCCCTGGAGTTGTGGTAGGCAGAATAATGATTCCCCAAAGATGTCCAAATCCTAATCCCCAGAAGTGTAAATATGGTGTCATTCGTGGTGATTATAATGTATTTGTGATGTGAATAGGTTAAGGACTTTGATACAAGGAGATAGATTATCCTGGATTATCCAGGTAAATCTGTTCTAATCACATGAGTCCTTAGAAGTAGAGAACTTGGATGGCTGAGGACAGAGAAAGATGTGATGATGGCAGAATAGTCAAAGAGATGCTGCATTTCTGGCTTTGAAGATGGAGGAAGCGAACCATGAACCAGAAAAGGCACAAATACGGATTCTCCTGTAGGAATGCAGCCCTGCTGACGTCTGTTTTGTCTCAGTGAGTTTCTGTTCTCACAGTTACATGAGATAAATATGTATGTGTTTTTTGTTTTCAACCCTCACCGAGAATATGCTTCCACTAATTTTGGAAGGGAGAGAAAGAGAAACATCGATGTGAGAGAGAAACGTTGATCTGTTGCCTCCTGCACGAGCCCCAACCGGGGATTGAATCTGCAACCTAGGTATTAGCCCTGACTGGGAACCGAACCTGCAACCTTTTGGTGAATGGGAGGATGCTCCAATCAACTGAGTCACCCAGCCAGGGCAAATTGTGTGTTTTTTAAGCCATGACATTGTGGTTATTTGTTACAGCAGCAATAGAAAACTAATACAGGAGTGTTGGCCCCTTTAGTTCTTATTACTGCAGAAGATTTCTGTTGCCTAAAGAGAGGTAATTTCCATGTTTTTGTTTATCTGTTGTAGTTTTTCTGGATGAGCGTACAACTGGTATGCTGCTAACTACTCATTGCTCCTGGATAATAGCCCACAATTTTCAGTTTCCAATTTTAACTTTGCCCTCACAAACATCCATGAGAGGGAGATAAAGGCAGTATTTTTATTCCCATTTTACATTTGAAAAGTTCAGGAAGGTTAAATGAATTACCCAAAGTCAGATAATGGGTAAGAAGCCAAGTCAGGACTACAATACTAGTACAGGTCTCCGGACCCCATTATTCTAGTTCCTATGACCCACCATCAGAATCAAGGACTCCCTTTTTCCCAAAAAATTACTTACTTATAGGAAAATGCACTTATTTTAAAATGTACAATTTGCTGAATGTTAATAATTTTATGCAATCATGTAAACTCTACCACAAGTTTTCAGATCATTTCCTTCATGTGTTACAGGAAGCTGCCTCTTCTGTTAGAGTGCTTGCTATGCTTAATATGTACATTAACTCTCTTGGCAGGAACCTTGCCCTTAACCTTGTTAGTTTACCCAGCACGCCAAGGTTAGGCATGCTGGGTAACATTGTAGGCTCTCCTGGTTTTGCCATGGTAACATTGGTGGGGCATTCCCTTGATGTGTAGAATATCACTGTCCTGTGCACTCACATGTATGTGGCCAAAGGAACAGCTCCGTGCTTCCTAATAGACCTAGAGAACATATAACAGGTTCTTCTCCTATTTCCCTTTGTTTTTGTCATTTTGGCGAATTAATTGGAATATGGTGGTTCTGGCTGAAGCCCTCATAGCCTTTTGTGGTGCTTCAAGATGAATCAAGGTGAATCAAGGTGTTTTGTGCTGGATGTTGGCTATGAATACAGACTATTTGCTGTATTCTGGCTCCCAAACTTTAGTGGATTGTAAAGTGTGTTCATTATATTATAGCCATTTGAGATCTTGTTACAAACATATAAATCACCATTAACAGCTGGTTATCATCTTATTATAAAAAATATAAATCATTATTAAGGACCACAGATTCCATTTGCAAGCTGTTATGCTATCAGTTAAAAAAGAAAAAAAATCCCTGATGCCAATTTCATTTTGCCTATCAGTTGGGTTCTACTGTTTTATTTTTTATCCCTGTATAATAGTTTGAGGAAATGTATTTATTCTAGAAAGGAAGGAATTCTAGGAAGAACAGTTGTATATTTATATGGTGACCATTTTTCCTTAATATTAAATGTTGATTTCCATTTTTGTGCCTGTTTGTTTCTAGAAAGCAAACTTTCCTTGTCTCTGCTTCCTCTCTTTGCTTCTCACCCAACTTAAAACAAAGAAATTGAAGTCAATCTAGTTGTCAGAGACTATATAATTCAGACTCTTGGGTGCTCAGAGAAGAAAATTCAGAAAATACTGACTGATCAGAAAGGTTCCTTGGCCCCATTCAGTGTCCACCTCTGTAGCACTTTTCCCCAGGATTTCCTGATTTCAGCAGTGTTTGCCACATATCTGTTTTCCAGTTTTCACTCTGATTAAATTTTCATTTAAGAAGGACTTTCCCCAAGAATAGCAACAGTTATTGCTTCCTCAGTCTACCCAACTTTCTGGAGGCCTCTACATGCAAACCAAGTACGAACTGTGTACCACTCTCACACTGAAGTACTGAGTAATGCAGGTGAAGAAATGACAGCAATTTAATAGAATATTATTATTTTTCTCTCCAGGTATGATTTTCTTTGGCCACAGAAGAGAATCTTAATCATTTTCATGGATTAACAACTTTATAGCTTAACCTTATATTCAGGAACTTTATGTCTACCTCATCATCAAATCAGTACACATATATACAGTGTAAAAAAAAGATGTAAGAATTTGTTTGATGTTTGAGTAACTAGAGAGTTATGACTAATGAAATGATCATTGGATTATCTGTGGTGGGTTGGTTGCATATCTGTTCCTCTTTGTTAACAACAACAACAAAAAAACCCAAAACATACCATAAGTGACTGGTTTGACTTATATCTTAAGCTCTGAAAGGAATATCAAAACATGAGAACATTTTGGGCAGAGGATATGAATAGATATTCCTCCAAAGAAGACATACAAATGGCCAACAGACCAATGAAAAGATGTTCAATATCACTGATCATCAAGAAAATGCAAATCAAAACTACAATGAAATAACACCTCACACTGGTCAGAATAGCTATTATCAATAAGTCAACAAACAACAAGTGTTGGAGAAGATGTAGAGAAAAAGAAACCCTTGTGGCACTGTTGGTGGGATTGTAAATTAATGTTGCCATTATGGAAAACAGTATCATGGTTCCTCAAAAAGTTAAAAACAGAATTACTATGTGATCCAGCAATTCCACATCTGAATATTTATCTGAAGAAATCCTGAGCACGAATTTGAAAAAATATATGTGCCTATAATAGTCAAGATATGGAAACAACCTAGGTGTCTATCGCTAGATGAATAGATAAAGAAGATGTGGTACAGAGTGGGTAAAAATAGGTTTACAGTTGTTTGTATGGAAAATAATACAGTAATTAATAAATAATTATACAAGAATAAACTGTGTTTTGAATACAGCTGAAAACCTACTTTTGCCTCACCATGTAAACAATGGAACATTACTTAGCCATGAAAAAAGAATGAAATATTGCCAATCACTACAACATGAAAAGACCTAGAGGGTATTATGCTAAGTGAAATAAGTCAGACAGAAAGACACGTGCCATATGATTTCACTTAAATGTGGAATCTGAAAAAAAACAGAAACAAGCTCATAGATAATGGTCACCAGATAGCGGGGCGGGGGGGGGGCGCGGGGGGGGCGGGGAAGGGGATTAAGAAGGGATGGGTGGAAAAGGTGAAGGGATTAAGAAGTACAAATTGGCAGTTACAAAATAGGATTTAAAGTACAGCATAGGGAATATAGCCAGTAATATTGTAATAACTGGTGCCAGATCAGTACTAGACCTACCAGGGTGATCACTTCATGAGTAATATAAATGTCTAATCACTATGTTGTACACTTGAAACTAATATAATACTGTATGTCAACTGTAATTAGAAAGTAAACTCATTTTTAAGTTCATTATTAATTTAAAAACATGACATTAATAAAATAATACATAATATTAAATATTAATGTTAAGTATTATGAATAAAATATTAAATAAATATTGACTGCAATGCAATTCAGATGCTGAGCACCCAGAGTTAGCATCCACTCCACAGTTTGGGGCACAGTCCCCAGTGACACTGCCCTTATATCAAAGGTCATCTGCAAATTTGGGGGACCCTAGACTACCCGCACTTCTGACCAACTGGGCTTCAAATTCAAGGGTGCTCCTACCAGCACCCCCCCCCCCCCTTAGGTGCAATAATTCATTAGAAAGACTCACAGAACTCAGGAAAGTGCTATGCTTATTAAGATTTATTCTAAAGGATACCAGTCAAGACTAGTCAGTGAAAGGACATATAGGTTGAGATCCCAAAGCAGAGCTTCTGCACCCTCTCCCTAAGGAATCAGGATGCATCACCCTCCAGCATGTGGATGTGTATACCAACCAGGAACTCACCCAAGCCTCAGTGTACAGTTTCCTTACATAGAAATGACTGATTGAGTCACTGGTGTGGGGATTGAAGCCAACCTCCATTTCCACTTCCCTACCCAGTGGTCTGGAGGTCAGGCTGATATTATGTGCCTCAAAACACCTGAGGTTGGGTCTGAGTCGGGAATGGAAGAGAGGATCCCCTTTTAGAGCCGATAGGGTAACCATTACTACCTTATCCATGCCATTTATAGTCCCTGGATCCTAAGGTAAATTCTTCAAAGAATGGGTAGTCCTTGAGAGAACCAAGATGGCGGCATAGGTAAACACCTATACTTGCTGCCTTTCACAGCCACATCAAAATTACAACTAAAAGGCAGAGCAACTACCACCCAGAACCGCCGGAAAGCTGGCTGAGTGGAAGTTCCACAACTAGAGAGGTGAAGAAAGCGCATTGAGACTGGTAAGAGGTGCAGAGGCACGGAAAGTGCTGGCACCTGGATGTGCTGCTCTTTTAATCGGGAGGGAGATACAAGCTCCTGCTTGCTCTGAACTCTAGTTCCAGGCGAGACTCTGGGGGACCCAGACAGATACGGGGAGAAACTGGACTGTCTGCCATCAGGACAGGAACATGAGGGCAGCTTACTCTCAGAGGTGCTCACAGCGATCATTGTTCCTGCACCCAATTTACAATCCCACCCAAGCTGTGCACAGCAGCTTTTGCATATGAATGGCCTGTCCTTTCTCCACCTAAAACCTGTCAAATTGCAGCTGGGTCAGAGAGTCCCAGAGCTTCCAAAAGAAGGCCCAGCAGCAGCAGCCTGCCTTGCTTCACAGCTGGGCCTCATCTGGGCACTTCCAAACCCCATACAAAGAGGAGGAATCTGCAGATCTCTCTGTAGCTCCTGCTGGGTGGCCCCAGACAGTGGCTGTCCTTGCACCTCCTTGGAGACCCAAGAGCCAGTATACCCAGTGGTCAGTGAGAGACCATACCAGATTACAACTCTTCACATCCATAAGAGACACACTCAAGGGGCAGACTCAGTGAACACCAAAGCCCCACTAAAGCAAGTCCTGCCCCATAAGGGTGTCTCCTGCACAACAGATCTTCCAGTGTAGACACAGCTGGTCATCACAGCCAGTTGGGTTGGAGGTCAATTCCTCACAGTGGTACCAACAGCAATCAAGGGTTAACTACAACAAGACTGTGCACACAGCCCACAAAGGGGTGCACCAAGAGTGTCCACCTCAGGTGATTGGGGAGGCTGAGCCACTGGGCCCTATAGGACACCTACCACACAAAGCCACTCTATCAACACAGGGAAGCAGCCAAAATGCAGAGACAAACATGTCACAAATGAAAGAAATGGAGGAAAGCAAACTACTGGATATAGAGTTCAAAACCACAGTTATAAGATTACTCAAGAATCTTCTAGAAACCTCCGAAGAACTTAGTGAGACCTTCAAGGATCTTAGTGAGAATGCCAAAAATAAGGGAAAAGGATCAGTCAGAAATTAAGCATACACTGACTGAAATAATAATATACAGAGATTCAACAGTAGACTAGAGGATCCCAAGAATCAAATCAAAGATTTGAAATACAAGGAAGCAAAAAACATACAACCAGATGATCAAAAAGAAAAAAGAATCCAAAAATATGAAGATAGTGTAAGGAGCCTCTGGGACAACCTCAAGTGTACCAACATCTGAATTATGGGGGTGCCAGAAGAAGAGAGAGAGAGCAAGATATTGAAAACCTATTTGAAGAAATAATGACAGAAAA
Organism: Cnephaeus nilssonii; assembly: GCF_951640355.1. Lineage (NCBI taxonomy): Eukaryota > Metazoa > Chordata > Mammalia > Chiroptera > Vespertilionidae > Cnephaeus > Cnephaeus nilssonii. Next base: position 20,550,223 of record NC_137072.1, on the reverse strand, counting down.
CTTCCCCTTCCTGCTGAAAGAAATAGACTTAGAAGTCCAGGAAGCGCACAGAACCCCAAACAAGAGGAATCCAAAGAGGACCACACCAAGACACATCATAATTAAAATGCCAAGGGCAAAAGACAGAGAGAGAATCTTACAAGCAGCAAGAGAAAAACAGTTAGTTACCTACAAGGGAGTACCCAAATGACTGTCAGCTGATTTCTCAACAGAAACTATGCAGGCCAGAAGGGAGTGGCAAGAAATATTCAAAGTGATGAATAGCAAGAACCTACAACCAAGATTACTCTACCCAGCAAAGCTATCATTTAGAATTGAAGGTCAGATAAAGAGCTTCATAGACAAGAAAAAGCTAAAGGAGTTCATCACCACCAAACCAGTATTATATGAAATGCTGAAGGGTATTCAATAAGAAGAGGAAGAAGAAGAAAAAGGTAAAGATAAAAAAATTATGAACAGCAAAGTGACAACAAATACATATCTATCAACAAGTGAATATAAAAATCAAATGAATAAAAAACCTGATGAACAGAACAAACTGCTGAATGCAATAGAATCAGGGGCATGGAAAAGGAGCAGACTGACAATTCCCGGGGGGAAGGAGTTGTGGGAAGAGATTGGACAAAGAGCTTACACCTATGGAAGATGTCAGTGGAGGGCTGGGGGGAGAGATGGATGAAGGCCTGGAGTGGGGTGGGAACCGGGTGGAGGGGAGCTATGGGGGAAAAAAAGAGGAACAATTGTACTAATCTGAACAATGATGTAGATATGATACTAAATGAACAATGTAGTTATGATACTCAAGGTTACAGGTGTCTGTATAAATATGTTATATACTCAAGGTTACAAGTGTTTGTTAGATATGATATGTACTCAAGTTTACAAATTGTCTGTAAAAATAACTTACACAAGGACCTAAAAAATATATAAAAAGAGAATGCTTCCTCCTTTGGGTGTTCAGAATTTTACCGAGGTAATCTGCTCTGAACCTGCGTGCAATAAAGATGACTCCTAACTAACTGGCTCATTAAGGCGTCTTGTCCAGCTCGCTGATTTGTGATACAACACTTTCTACATCTGTCCAATTGCCTCTCCTCATACTCTGACCTTTCTTCCATATTAAAAGTCTAGTTCTGGGAAGCAGGCGTGGGAGGCTGGCCTGCTGAGAGGCTTCTGCTCATCTCATGGGAATGGGGGCCTCCCCAGGCTGCCTCCCTGCCTCTGTCAGGACAGGGAGGGAGGTAGTGTCTGTCCAAGAGGAAGTCCTGCCATCTCAGAGCATGAGATGCCCTTTGTCTGACCCTTTATCTCCTTCCCAGAGAGTTAGGAACAAAAGAATATTTCCTCTTACATTTAGATGCTGATTATGGGGGAAGGGTGGTAAGAGATGCGGGTGGAGGGAATATTCTTAGTCGGAGTATTTGGCTGATTGGTAACTATTTACAGCTTGTTTCTTTGCAGCGCATACCCCTTGAAATCATTTTCTTTGTAAATGTTAAAAGCCATATTAAAAAAAACCCAACCTTGATTACTCTTCTTTATGCTTCAATCAGCAGCATGTCAGCCTCTGAATAAACTGTAATTCCTCCACCATGCCTGTCGAGGAGAACATTTAGGCCACATTTTAAAAAATTATCTTGGCAGGGGTGTCGAGAACAATTAGCAATTAAAATAATCTATTTTCTACACTTTACAACATAAACATGGCTGGGTGGCTGATTTCAAGTCTCGGGCACAGCTTTGCTCAGAGAATCGTCTTCCCCAGTCCTGCGGTACCTGGAGTCACGGCCCTCGCAAGTGTCGGGAGGCAGCTCTAGTGCTGCCGAATCTATTGCTGCCTCATTAACGTTAGAGCTGAACTTGATGCCTTGTCCTAAGGACGTGCTTCTGGGAGTCACCAGGACCCCCTCATATCTCCATTGCTCAGGACCAGTGTCTTCATAAGAAAACACCTGGCAGGGCGACTGCTGGCAGAAGACCTGTGCGCCTGTGCTCTCCCTGGCACCCAACCACAGCCCACAGGGCGCTTTGCCTGAAGATAATACCCTATCGGGATTATTCCCAGAGCCACAGACTCCTACAACCATAAAATGCCACTGACAGGAGAGAATGACAAGTCCCCGGGTCCCACCCCTGTGGATTTTCCAGATAAACAAACGGAATCTCAGAGACACTCAACTAGCTAGTGATGGCATGACTGTACCCAAGGCTCCAGAATCCTTAGGCCAGTCTCTCCCCTAGACGGGCTTTATGAGTGGAAATTATGTTACATGGTTTCTCTCTTGCAAAAGCAAGGTGATACATTTGCACACAATTCAGGCGTGATCCTGATTTCAGGCAGAGGAACGGACTTGAGGAGCCTCCGAGCTGCAGGAAATGTGGCTGTGCTCCGAATAAGTAGTGGCTGCCTGCACCACCTCTTCCCCATCCTCTTGTCCTAGAGCAGAACCCGCAGGATTGGGCTGAGGCCCACAGCAGGGCCAGGCCTGGGCTGAGGTGGGAGAGGCACCTCACTGAACAGTAGGCACTCACTCTCAGACGCCCAGATAAGCTGACATTTTACATCCTAGGTGCCTCCTTTGCCTCACCCTTATTCCTAGGGATACCCCAAAGGGTGTAGGCACGGGGGATGAAGATGGCAAGGGGCAGCAGGGAGACCTGGACAGGGTTCTGGCACCTGGAAGAGTCACCAAGATGAGGCACAACAGAGAAAAAGTGTCGCCAGCAGGAGTCAAGCTTACCACACCTGGGTCCGTCCTGGGTGTGAGTCAGGAATGGAAGGGGGGATCCCCTGTTAAAGCCCCTAGGTGACCTTGCCTAAGACATTTGTCATCCCTGGATCCCAGGCTAACTATCATTCCAGGATCAGAACAATGACTGCAGAACAATGACATCGCTCAGGCAATCCAAAAGCAGGGGACCCTGGGAAGAACAAACCTCCCCCTGCAAAATGTCTTCAGTGGCTGGTGAAACCTAAACCAAAACTGCAAGTTCAGCGATACTTCCAATGTCTGAGCTAATGTTTTAGTTATTGTTTTGCTGTGGATTGAAAGTGGCCAGGACCCCGGAAAAGTGGCTTGGATTTATTTAAAAAAAACAAATAGGTTGATACCTTATGACACTGAATAACCACTGATGGAAATGATAGTAAAACGTTTATGTGCCCTTAAGCATTTTTTTCTCATACCATGATTTTTTTAAAATATGTTTTTATTGATTGTTTTCAGAAAGACGAAGGGAGAGGGAGAGAGAGATATAGAAACATGGATGAGAGAGAAACACGGATCGGATCGACTGCCTCCTTGAATGCCCCTCACCAGGAATCGAGCCCACAACCTGGGCATGTGCCCTGACTGGGAATCGAACCATGACCTCCTGGTTCATAGATCGAAGCTCAACCACTGAGCCACGCCAGCTGGGTGCTAGTATTTTTATTGTTAATGTTTGTGTACTCCATGGTGATTACATGTAAACTAGAGGCTCAGCGCACAGGATTCTGCACTGGTGGGGGGCCTGCGGGATTGGCCTGCTGTGGGAGCTCCGCTCATCCCAGGCAGCCGATTGGCTGTGGACCCACTGCCCTGAGCATCTGCCTCACAGTGGTCAGTGCGCGTCATAGCTCAGTGCCCTGATGGACTCTGCCCTCACCCACTTATGTGTCGTGGAGCAAACAGCCCAACGGATCTCCCAGTGAGGACCTAGTAGCGAAAGTCCTACCCCAGAAAACGTGGCAGAGCCACCCACGGAGGCAAAAGGCCTGTTTTCATCACTGACAGATCAGCCCGGCTGGGCCCCATCTCTGTGACAGCGCCAACACAGGATTGCTGGGTCCCTGGAAAGATAAAACCCGAACACAGGAAGCAGCAACAGGGAGTTTGGGACATCAAAACCCATCAGCTCATAAAAGCGCGCGGGCGGCCCTGACGGAGGACAGCTGCTGCCCGGCTGATGGGGAGACCCCAGCGCACCAGTCACAGTGACACTGGCTTCAGGGCCGAGCAGGGTGGGCTCTGGGCTCCGTCCCTGGGCAGCGTGAGGAGGGGTTTGGTCCTCCCCGTCCTGGCTGTCCACTTTCCGGGAAACGGAGCGAGACTGCTTTACTCAGAACCTCCAGAAAGCCTTTTATTGCTGTCAAATGCTCACAGGGACCTGCGGCTTTCAAGATCAGGATGTGATTTTTCTTAAAAAAACAAAAAAGAATTAGAAAAATAAAGAAATCAAACATATGGACGTCCCTTCTTTGTGCTCCAGCCTTATTAGTGTCATTTGGATCCATGAATGTGCCATGTGCCCCTTCTCCCTTGTAAACACACAGGACCTCTGCATGGGACCCGGTTCCCACCCCACCCCCCTCTTTCCAGCCCAAGTCCTATGTCTCCCTTAGGGCTCAGCTTGCTGTCACTTCCCTAGGAAACCTGGGAGTCCTAAACCAGGTCAGATCCTCCTGTCCTACACCCTGGATGCAAGTCACGTATTACACTTGCAATTCATAAATTATGTTATTCTTTAACCTTCTTCTCCTGGTGATGGGCTGCAAATACCCCTATAATTAGCTGTGGTCCCCTCCCATGTCCTCATCCCCCCACCACCACTCGCCACCAGGGAGGAATCAAATGTAGGTTTAAATGCAAGTCTCATGTGTAGCTTAAAAGCCAGAGTCTGACCTTATTCTCCTCCAGAGCGGGGGGCCCGGGAGACACGTCCAAAGGCATGGCTGGCGCTGTCAGTGGAGGTAATGAGCTGTTTTTCCAGGATCTGTGTGGGGCCTGGGTCCCAGAAGGTGCTCAGTAGATACTCCTGGCCTCACTGAATGGATGTTGGATACCGGGCCTTCTGGGAGCTGCACAAAGCACTTCCAACGGTCAAACTGTCCTGATATTCCTGGGGTCCTCACCCTGCCTAGAATGGACCACCCTAGCAGCAGTATCCATCCACACAAAGTCTTCTATTAAATAAAAATGTCTTAATGGAGAAATCAAAATCATTTTACGGATTCATATTTTTGAACCAACTTTCACATCGTGTAGCGCAGGTCTTTTAGACGTGTGCTCTGAGCTGGAAATGAAGACGGAAGTTGTTTCTCTCTTGTCTACAGAAAGTGGTCTGTCACTATCTGGTCCTTGCCCCAGGCCTGTGTAAAGATCAATACTGACCCTAAACGCTGCTTTTTGGAGAGGAAGGGGAGTCCGGCTTAATTTTATTTTTTCCCAACAGCTAACCCTCAAGGGCTGGGCGGATATACTGACCACCAGAGGAAGGGGCGAAAATATTTCCCTCAGGACTCTGAATTCCTTTCTTACATGGATTCTAGATTCACCAGAAATTTACATGTAAACCGCTTTTCCCCTTATTATGGAAGTAGTAAATATTCAATTTGGAAAATTTAGAAAATACAGATATGCAAAAAGGAGAAAATTTAAATCACCATAATCCCAACATCCAGAAATAACCACTATGAATGTTTTGAGGTCACCCCCCCCCCGAAAATATATACTTTTTATTTTATAAAAATGAAAGCACACTTGGGGGGGGGGGTGAAACATTTTAATACAGAAAGTATAGAGTAATCCAGTAGCACTGACAAACATGACCTGGTGGTGATAGTGTGTGGGTTTGTGTGCGCACATCGGCATGTGTCTGTATGAAGGACATGTTCCCCATCAAGTTGGCATCCCCTTCGTTTCTCTCTGCTGTTCCAGTCCCCTTCCTCCTTTTCCAACAGTAACCAATAGCATCAATCCTTCCAGGCCATAGAGAGGTATATGCACAGCATCCTCCCTTACCCACGGTTTCACTTTCTATGGTTTCAGTTACCTGTGGTCCTGAAAATATTAAGTAGAAAATTCCAGAAATAAACAATTCTCAAGTTTTAAAGTGTGATGAGTAGTGTGATGAAATCTCCTGCGGTCCCACTCCATCCTGCCCAGGTCATGAGTCCTCCCTTTGTCCAGCATCTTCACACTGTAGACTCTCTCCCACCACCTCTAGTGACTTAATAGACACCTTGGTCATCAAAGAGAGAGACCACATTCACATAACTCACAGAAAAAGTGATGTGTATTGTTATAATTGTTCTATTTTATTATTGTCTCTTAATGTGCCTAATTTATGGATTAAACTTTATCACAGGTGTGTATATATATATAAAAAAAAGCAGTGTGCATAGGGTTTGTCACTATGTTTGGTTTCAGGCATCCACTGGAGATTTTGGAATATGTCTCCCGAGGATATGGAGGGACTACTGTATGTGTATGTGTATGTGTCTCCTGTGTGTCTACATCATTTACATACAAGGTGATGACTGTGCAAAATGATCTGCAGCCTATCACTTCCACTTTACAGTTTTTAGATCTGTCCATGTTGACATATGGAACAGTAACCGATTTGTTTAAACAGCTGCATGCAGTCTGTTGTATGAATGTGTCACATTTTATTTACTCCTCTATTGTTAAAATTTAGGTTGTATCTAATATTTTACTATTACAGCCATTGCTGCAAGGAAGCCCCTTGTACGAATTTCCTTGTGCATGTCTTCTTAAGCTGTGCATTTAGAACTGGGATTGGTGGGTTGAAGGGTATAAATATTTCAAGATGCCAAGTTGACTCCCAACGTGATTTTGCCAGTTTGTACTTCCTCCAGCAGGATGTACAGCTTTACAGTTAGGTTTCCAAGACTTGGCCGTTATTAATAGCACGTGGGGGCTGCTACAGCAGAGTGGAAACCATGATGGACTTTAGATTCAGACAAACCTGCTTTCAGTCTGGGACCCACCACTTACTAGCCTTGCAGCCCTGGGCAGGTCCCTCAGAGATGACGGGACTAACATGGATCCCCCAGGATCTCATGGCACAGCAGGGGTTCAGCCTGCAGCCAACCACTGTTTGAATCCTGGCTCTGCCACATACTAGCTATGTGGCCTTGGGAACATTCTTTAAGTTCTTTGTGCCTCTATTTCCTCGAGTATAAAATTGGTTGTTAGAAGGAAGATGCAATATAATGGATGATGTTGGCACAGCCTGGCATATATGATATCTAGCATTCATTAGTTGCCTACTATTCGAGTCTAATTGAAATAAAGTGGATGTGTGTACCACAAAGGACCTTTGTGGTCAAGTCCGATTTGCCCGGATGAAGGAAGTGAAGTTCACAAGAATCTGTGACTGGCCCAAGGGGACGCAGCCAGTTACTGCCAGCCCGACCCGTGGGAATAGAATGAGGGTGGCCATCAATGTGCTTCGTCTGGCTCTTCCAGCCTTGTGGTGACAAGGGACAGCTGGAATGCCACACATGTGCAAACCACAAATCCCGCCCCTCAGCACGCTCTCATTCCCCGGGGTCCCACTGCCATTCTTCTCAGCAGTGGTCCTGCAGTGTGAGCTGCTGCAGTCACCCTTTCTTGATGCGGGTTTGCTCCAGACACGACAGCGTCGAGCACATTGCCATCAAACCTGGATGCAGAGCGTTGGGGGTGCCGAGCCCTGTGTGTTCTGCTCACCGTGGGAAACAGGAGAGCCTGGTCCTGACTGTGGCCACTAACACATCAGAAGCTCAGAGTGTCTGCCCAGAAGCCTGGTGGGGGGCGGGGGAGGGGGGGCCGGCCGAGGAGGGGCGGGGCACAGCTAAGATATGCAAGTTGCTGGCAGCATGTAACCATTGTGACCCCAAACATCCTGTTGCTGTTCCTATGATTTGTTATCTCACCGGGAGCAGGCTGGGGCACTCCTGCCCTGGGTGCCTGCTCAGGCTGGGCCCGGCCGGCACCAGGCACAGACAGGTGGGCAGGGTCCCAGCGAGGCATGGCCACCAGCTGGCAGCACAGGCCCTTCTTCCACCCCTGTGCTTACTCTGTTCTGTTTCAGAATAGTTCCTGGGGTTTGTCACTAAAATGGACAACAAGGACATTTCCAAAAGGCAACAAATATCGTTTCCTTTTAAGAGTATATCACGTAGGGATCCAGAAGTTTCTCCAGACACAGAAATGTGACTGATGAGCTTTCTGGAATCTTTCCAGTGCTCTGTCCGTGTGCTAGGGTACAGGAACAGGTTCTAAAAGCCTGGAAGCCACCGGACAGCGAGCCCTGCCAGCCCTCCTCCCGTGGGCACAGAGACGAAGTCCTGGAGTTCCTCCTGGATAAATTGAACAATGTGTCTTCCTTTCAAGACCCCTCCAGAAGAAGATAGAATATAGTCTGTTTAATTTATAGATTCTATTTGTGTGTGTGTGTGTAGATTTATGTACATGTATGTATGTATGTAAATTGTTTATTTAAAAATCTCTCTCATCGCCTTCTTTCTCCATAGGTCTTTCTCGTTGGTTTTGAGATCAACTTTACAAGTGACGGTTGGTCATTAAAAATACAGTACAAAGCCAAAATGCTTCATGTGTCCACTTTAAGATTTCAATACTTTTTAGGATAGTCCAATTGAAAGTTGTATCTGAGAGAAAAGAAGCAGCAGAGTTGGGAAGACGGGGAAGATGGGCAGGTCCTGGGAGGTGGGAGGGTAGGCCTCATGGGGGGTGAGGGTGGGGTAAGAGGCCAGCCTGGAGGGAAGCAGGGAGAGGAGGCGCCAAGTGACACTTTGTCACGTGGGGTGGAAGCTCAGGCAGGTATCTCCATTGCCGCACATTCTTCCCTGTAGAGATTAAGGCAGATTCCTCGGGGCAGAGAGAGTAACTCTGCCTGTAGCTGGTGAGGGGAAAGGAGAAGGAAGCTTCTGACTTCTGTGAACAGGCTTTCTTCGCCACAACAGAAGTTAGTATTAAAAATCTCACAACAGCCCTAACCGGTTTGGCTCAGTGGATGGAGCGTCAGCCTGTGGACTGAAGGGTCCCAGGTTCGATTCCGGTCAAGGGCATGTACCTTGGTTGTGGGCACATCTCCAGTAGCGAGTGTGCAGGAGGCAGCTGATCGATGTTTCTCTCTCATCGATGTTTCTCTCTCTATCCCTCTCCCATTCCTCTCTGTAAAAAATCAGTAAAATATATTTTTAAAAAATAAAATAAAAATCTCACAACAGCCGTCCACAAACTGCTGGTGGAAGTGGAAACCGGTGCAATCACTTTGGAATAGTATTGGGCAGCGCGGTAAATTACAACAGTCTCGGATGCTCTGCTCCTTCTCCCGTGCAGAGGTGGGGTTCCCCTCACCCCTATATAGGAGCCGCCTCAGTGCCCCGCGGGACCAGGGGGATGTGCTAGGTGATGCCCATCATGAACAGCCTTGCAGACTTCTGCCTCTGTCTCCTCAGGCACTGGCTCTGGGGGAGCCAGCTGCCATGTGAGCCATCCCACTCCCCGAGAGTGCCACGCTGGAGAGGCCTCATGGAGGGTCTGACAGTCGCAGCCTTGCCCGGCCTCGCTGATGTCCCCGCTGCGGCACCAGATAGGTGGGTGAAGTCATCTGGGACCTTCCAGACCACCTGGTGGCCACACCTAAATGACCGTAGTCCATGCCACAGGTAGAGGAAGAACCACCCGCCAAGCTTACCTGAATTCATGGCCCACAAAATGGATTCATCGTGGTGGTTGTTTCAAACCACTGGATTTGGGGGTAATTTGATCACCAGAACATGGAACATCCACTAAAGCTGAGCATCCTCACACCTAGACCTGCCAGTTCCACTCCGGGGTAAATACCCAGCCAACTGTGTGTCTGTTTGCACCGAAAGACATAGGCAAGAATGGTCATAGCAGCTCCATATGCGTAACAGCCCAAACTGGAAACAACCCGAAAAGGCAAGAAGAGAACTATCCATCTGCCTGAGGGGCGGGTGGCACAGTAAGAGCAGGGAGAAGGCAGCAGAGCAGCTGAGGGGCTGCTTGTGACCTAACTAGGCGAGTTCCCAGTGAGAGGGTTGTACGGTGTTGAGTATGACACCCATTGTCTCAGCTAACCACCCACGGACGAGGAGGCGCCCAGTGGCCACCTCCCTCCACCCCGTTACCACGTGTGAGCCGGACGCTCTGAACCTCGCGCTTTCCTCGCCTGTTTGCTCTCGTCATTGCAGGCTGACAGTGTGCCCAGCTTGGTGAGAGGGAAAGCAGGGAGGGAGGCAAAAGGAACAGCCCGTCTTTCACTGAAGAAAACAGGTGTAAACAAATAGTTACCGTAAACCAGACGGTACTCCAGATATGCACACCGCTTTTGAGCTGGTCACTCGATTTTACACACCTGTCTGCTGTTCCCCTCCTAGAAAGGAAATGCCTCGAGGGCAGGAATTGTGTTTTACTGACTTTTCAATTTCCATAGCATCCAGCACAGGGCCTTGTGTGTGGAAAGTGCTTCAAACTCATTTTTTAAAAGATAGAATAGCTGAGTTAAGCCAGCTAGTTGGGTTAATGGAGTCACCAAAGAGATCACCTTGATCTGACGTGAACCCTCTTCTGTCTGCAGATTAGAAACAATGTGCCTGGGGCTGAAGACAGGAGAGCATGTGAGGTACTACATGCATCCAAGAACGAATGTCCCTTTCCTAGTGTACCCTGACGAGGCACGAGGTTCTCATTTAAAGACGCAGAATTATAAAAACACAGGCAGAAACAGTCCTTAGTCAAGGGGGCAAGCCAGCCTCCAGGTAGAAGGAACACCAGGAGGCACACGGTATCTCACTGGGCCTGCTCTTGTCCTCCAGGGGCTCCCGGAGCCCAGAGAGCCATGGACCCTCCCAACCTGGGAAGGCCCGTCTATCTCCTCCCACAGCGAGGGCAGGTAAACCATGTCCCACTGACCGGCTGTAGTTTAGAAACTGTGTGTGGTTTTGAAAGCGTATGTGTGTAAACACACACACACACACACACACACACACACACACACATGCACCATTGACAGAATGCCAATTGTGCATTAACTTCATTGACTTTTTATCATTAAACTAGAGGCCCAGTGCACGAAATTCGTGCACGGGTAGGGTCCCTAGTGGCTGCCAGCTGCCACATGGGGCCTCCCTTCCCCGGCTGCCTGCTGCTGGCTGGGACCTTCCTTCATTTGGTGCCACCCCTTGGTGGTCAGTGCATGTCTAACTCCCGGTCGGTTGAACTCCCGCCCGTGGGGACAATTTGCATATTAGCCTTTTGTTATATCGGGTATAGTTTATCAATCAATGAGAACTTATATTGTGTGGGTTTGGGTGGGGTGTGTGTGTCCTGGAACTCTAAAAGGCTCATAAACATTGCTCTAGAGTAGCCACAGATTCTGTTATTTCAAATGGAAAAAAAAAAAAAATCTCACTTAGGAGACTTATCCAAGCCAACAGAGGGCATCCTTCAGCCTTTCAACACTTGAATTTTGGGGAGGTGGTGTGGTGTGCGTCAAAACACTGAAATGCATTCAATGGGCTTTTGCTGTAAACTAAGGCACTGCAGGTGGCAGAGTGGGAGCAGGGGGCTGGTAGCTAGAAAATTAATATCAATAATGCTAAAGTGTCATATCCCTTTTGCATAGAGAGTAGACTTTAATCAATTTTATCTCCTTGATTAACTTCTGGTTCCGCCTATATTGACCTAAAATCCTTAGCCCTCCTGCTTGTCTTGGCACACAGCACGGAGTATGGTTGCATCTTTCCATTTTCTAAACAAGAGTGCGTTTGGTACCTGCGACAAATTATACCTGGAGGAATGAGTAATTTTTCAAAATTCCACCAGAGGGAGCCAAATAACTGCTGTAGAGCTATTCAATGCAGGTGCAGGCTTCCTCTTTGGGTGGCTGCTTGTGAATATTCATTGAGCTCCCTTCCCCTGCCCCTTCCCCCTTTTTGCTCCTCCTAAGATGTTTTGAACTTCAAAAGTCACCATGGCACCAGAAATACATATTTTGTATTTTCTTAACAACCCACAGACTTTAAACAAATACTGCTGTGGCGGCAATGTGAAAATTTTCTGCCCTCTTAATAGGGAATAGAATAATTTTTTTTAAAATCTTGCCTTAAGGAGACAATAAAATTGAGTGCACAGTGAGGAATAAATCCAGTCAAGTATATTGCTGGGCTAGGGGATGGGGGTGGGGGTGGAAAATGATTTGTAATTGTAAACAATTTACCCAACAGTGAATCTTTCTTCTTATACTATGATATGGGTTAGCTCTACATTAGGAACTGCCTAGAGTCTAGGCCCTAGACAAATACATGTTTCCTGCTTCTGTCTAGTTTTAGACCTGTGAGACTGTCCATGAATATCAGCAGCATTCTTCCATTGGCATTGGCTGTGGCTGGGCGTCTTATAGTCCAGGACAGCTGGGAAAGGGTGTATCTGAATTTTAGCTAAGTTCTTAATACCCACCCTCACCTTTTCAACCACAGCTGGGACCAGTGGGTCCTTCTTCTGAGATCCCATCCAGAAGATGTTTGCTTTATATTATAGCTCCAATCCCATTATATACTTATTATTATTAAATTTATCTTTATTGTTGAAAGTATTACAGATATTCCCCTTTTTTGCCATTGACCCACTCCTCTCCCCCACCTGCCCTCCTAGGCCTTCACTATACTAGAGTCTGTGTTCATGAGCTGTGCACATATGCATATAAATTCCCTGGTTACTCTCTCCCCACCCGCCCACCCACCCACCCACCCCCACCTTCCCTCTGAGATTCGTTAGTCTGTTCCATGCTTCCATGTCTCTGGATCCACTCCGTTCATCAGTTTATTTTGTTAATTAGATTCCACATATGAGTGAGATCATGTGATATGTATCTTTCTCTGACTGGCTTACTTCACTTAGCATAATGTTCTCCATGTCCCTCCATGCTGTCTCAAAGGGTAAGAGACCCTTCTTTTTTTACTGCTGCATAGTATGCCATGGTGTAAATGTACCACAGCTTTTTTATCCACTCACCTACTGATGGGCACTTGGGCTGTTTCCAGATCTTAGCTATTGTAAATTATGCCGGTATAAACATAGGGGTGCATATATTCTTTCTGATTGGTGCTTTGGATTTTTTAGGACATACTTTATACCTGACTTCCTTATTAAACTATCAGCTCCTCGAGGAAGGAATTTTGTCTTAATTTTCTCCATAGCCCCAGAACTCAGCAAAGTATAAAGCACACACTAAGAGTTACTCAATGTTTATGAAATAAATAATAGCTTTATAAACAAGGTATGAAATAGTAAGAACTAAGAACAAGAAAGCATTTACTGTGTGCCTTGTCTAAGCACTAGATGGTGTTAACACTTAATCTGCAGAAATGCCCAGTAAGGTAGGAAATAGGTACGGCTGTTATCTACATTTTAAACTTAAGAAAACTGGTGGTTGAGGAGGAGGATTAGGTAACATTCCCAGGGTCAGGAGTGGTATAAACTGACACTAAGGTTTGAGCTCTGGGACAATGATATGGGAGCCAGTACACTCAGCCGTGGTTCTATAAACCATAGAGAACGGCTCTACAGATCTGTGGTTCTATAAACCATAGAGAAGAGTTCTACAGATCTGCGGTTCTATAAACCAGAGAGAACGGCTCTACAAATCTGTACCTGCTTCATGACTGTGCTAAGCATGCTGGATAATTCACAATTGCGGAAACCTTGACTAAAGTAACACACAACTCACCTCATGTCTTAGGTATGGCAAAAGGCTAAGCTGTGGTAATAAGGCATCCCCCACCCCCAATACAGTGGCCTAAAGCTAAGAAAACCATTTATTTCTGACTCATATAATAGTCTGGGGTGAAAGTTCTGAGCCAGTGAGCAGCTCTGCTCCATGTAGTCATCCAGGGACCCAGGCTCTTCCATTCCGGACGCTGCCATTCCCAAGAGCCTTGCCCTCTGTGTGATTGGAGCTGGACCACACGATGTCCAAGTCACACCCAGCAGGAAAGTGGAAGAAAGCATGGGGAAGGCACACCCACTGTCTTAAATGCCCTGTCTTTGGAGACAACTTGGTCACATAGCCACGTGTAATTACTGGGAAATGAGCTCTCACTGGACAGCCATGCACACAGCCACAAGCCCATCACCTGGAAAGAGGCAAAAGGAGATTGTGATGGAGGTTAGCTGTCTCCACCACACTCAGTACCCAAGCCTAAGCCAGTCAACACTTTATTAATCACTTTCATAATGCTAGACATTAGTTACCTGCTCATTAAATTAGAGGATGACACCAGTATAGAAAAGATAACAAAAATTACATTGGTTAGTAGACGAGGGTTTTAATAAAAATCATAACCTTAGGCAATGGTTTCTTAGATGTGACACCAAAAATACAAGCAATAAAATAAAAAATAAACTGGACATCATCAAAATTAAAGTCTATTGTGTTTCCATGGATACCATCAAGAAAGTGAAAAGAAAACCCACAATATGGGAGAAAATCTTTGTAAATTATATATCTGATAAGGGACTTGAATCTAGAATGCATGAAGAGCAATTGCAGCTCAATTATAACAAGACAAATAACTCATTTCTTTTTAAATTGGCAAACCCTCTGAATAGCTCTTTCTCCAAAGAAAATATACAAGTGGCCAGTAAGCACGCGAAGAGTTCTCATCATCATTAGCCACTAGGGAAAGGCCCATCAAGCCTCAATAGACACCATTCTGTACCCATTAAGGCAGCTCTAATCTAAAAGACAGACCATAACCAGTGTTAGCAAGGGTGTGGAGCAACCGGAACGCCCGCACTGTTAGTTGGCCCGGGAAATGGTGCAGCCGCTTTGGGAAACAGTCTGGCAGTTCCTCCAACGTTTAAACACAGAGCTCCCGTGTTCTACTCCCAGGTGTTGCCCAAGAGAAATAGAAACACATGTCCACACATGAACTTGTACACAAATGTTCATGGCAGTGTTACTCATAATAGCCCAAGTGTGAAAATAACCTAAAGGAGGGAGGCAAGGTGGCTGCAGCCTAGGGAAGTTGCCTCCGCTTGCTCCCAGCACCTGACCGGGCTTGTGGCTAAACTGCGGAACATTCACCTTGAAAAAAATACAGCTGAACTATAGCTGATCTTGCCCAGCCGGCATGGCTCAGTGGTTGAGCATTGACCTATGAGCCAGGAGGTCACAGATGGATTCCCTATCAGCTGGGGTTGCTGGTTCGATCCCCAGGCCGGGGGCGTGCAGAAGCAGCCAACCAATGATTCTCTCTCATCATTTGATGTTGCTATCTCTCTCTCCCACTCCATTTCTCTCTGAAATCAATAAAAATACTTTTTTTAAAAAAATAGCTGATCTGAAATACGGTGAGTGGGTAGTGCAAGGAGGGGACAGGAGAAGAAGTGAAGTGGGTGAGCCAACTCATGCAGCTGCGCAGTGTGGCTGGGAAGCCGGAGAGCAGGCCGGCAGCACAGACCCTGCTGCCTGCCCCCAAACCAGAGCAACAGAGAAGGGAAGGGGAGCCCCCGGAGCATCGGGCCGTGCGTGCGAATCAGTGATGCTTCGGTCCGTCTGGGAGACTTAGACTGCACTATCCCAGGCAAAAAGCAAGTGCTTGGTTACAGCACCAGCTTGGAAAGTTCACCCCAACAGTGTTTGTGGGAGAGGCACCCCGCAGAACGCCAGACTGGCGAAGGGGCTGAGCAGTTCAGCCAGCATGAGTCTGAGAGCCCAGCCGCTCTCTGGAAAAGCGCTTTTGATGAAGAGCAGGATGGGGGCCAGAGGGCCTTGGGAAAGAGGAGCGGTCGGTCCTCTCCCCCTGGAGGGAGGAGGACGCACCCCTCCCCCTGCCTGGGGAATGGCTCTGAGCTAGAAATCTGCGCCTGTGAGGCTGGGCCTGGCGGCATGGGCACTGAAACATCTGGCCTGGAGGAAACATCTGGCCTGGAGGGAGCCTGGGCAGAAGCTCTGCCCAGTGAGACCTGGCCATGCTGAAAGATAAGAGAGCAAAGCAAAGCTGGGGTTTTGTTGCTGTTGTTTTTTAGATTTTTAAAAAATATCCCCTCTTGCTTGGGGTGGTGACAAAGGGGTACCAGTGACTCAGGCGGAGATGAGGCCTTGGAAAGAGAGGAAGTGCCCACCCGCCCCTCCTACAAGCTATGGGCACCACTCCTGGGCACCTGACCAGACTCCTAGTGCAAGTCTGTTTAAACACTCTGATGGGGACCTGGACACCCCTGCGGAGCCCAGTTCCATGGGGGAAAGAAGAGCAGCTCAAAACAAGGACATTCAAGGTGCAAGTTTTGAGGTAGACTTAGCCTCTGGGTGAGGGAGGCCCCATCCACTGCACTACTTGGGGTTCCACCCTGCAGGGCTTCTGTCAGGTCGCCCAAGGACAGCCAAGGACAGCAACTCACATTGGCCTGCACCACAGAACTTCCCAGGAGGCCCAGGACGAACATGCCAAGGGGCCAGATCCAACAATATCGGAGTAAAACCCAGCAAGCTCCACAAATAGGAGATCCAAAGGTTTTTTGTTTTTGTTTTGATTGGTTTTTCTTTCTCTTTCTTCTATTTTTTCTTTCATATTCTCTTATTTCTATCTTTCATTTTAGTCTATTTTCTTTCTCTTCACTTTCAAAAATTTTCATTTTTAATTTAATATTTTTCTTTTTCAATTTTTATGTTCCTATTCTATATTCTTCTATTCAGTATTATTATTTTTTAAAATTATTATTTCAGTTTTTTTTCCTTTCTTTTATTGTCTATATTTATTTTATTTCTTGTCTCTTCCTTTGTTTTCATATTCTTTCCTTTTTTGCATTTCTTTTTCTTTCTCCTCCAGTTCTTTTGGTCTCATGTCTTTTAATATTCTTTTTATTGTGTATTTTTGTTTGTTTGTGTTTTAATCTTTATGTTGTGGTTGTTGTTTTTATTGTTGTTGTTTTGTTTGTTTTTGTGATGTTTTTGGTTTGGTCTGGTTTTGCCTTGTTTTGTTTTGTCAGCACCTATATAACAGTGGGCACAACGTGGTCCAGGTGGAGACTCACAGTCAACAAGCCTGAGGGCTGATGCCACTCATGAATGGAACATCCTTCAAGACCCAAATACAACAGGACACATTCCTAGAAACATATACACTCTTCCAAAAGTCAACCAGAAAACCTGAATAGGTAAATAACAACTAATAAAACTGAAGCAGTAATAAAAAAAAAATCCCCGTAATTAAAAGTCCTGGACAGGATGGCTTCACAGGTGAGTGTTTTACCAAACATTTAAAGAAGAACTATCACCCATCCTCTTCAAACTATTTCAAATTAGAGCAGACGTCATTCCGGACATCCTTCCGGACAAAGCCGGGGCCAGAGGGAAGCCAGTGCTGGCAGCCGGGGGAAGGAAGGCCTGCTCTTGCATGAATTTCATGCATCGGGCCTCTAGTATATAGATAATACTGGAAGTCCTAGCCACAGCAATATGACAGGAAGAAAAAAATCAAAGGCATCCAAATTGGAAAGGAGGAAGTAAAACTGTCTTTATTCGCAGATGACATAATATTGTACATAGAAAACCCAAAAAAACTACTCAATTTAATAAATGAATTTGGCAAGGTAGCAAGATACAAAATTAATATCTAAAAATCAAGGGCATTTTTGCCTTTTGCCTCATTGCTACAGAGAAAGCAAGATGGGTCACCAGCAACTCTACCGGAGCCATGGAGGAAATTCGCTCATGGTTCTCATTTTTGCCTCATCTGCTCCTATTGCCAGGGTCTCATCCAGAAATATGGCCTTAACATGTGTGCCTGTGTTTCCATCAGCACACCAAGGACATAGGCTTCATTAAGCTGGACTAAGTGAACTCCCATGAATGGGTCATTCAAGACATCTACCTTATGGTAGAATGCTCTTTGTACACAAAATTTTAAAAAACTTCCAAAAAATGTTCTAAAATTGATTGTGGTGATGGATATAGTGAACAGTGAATATACTAAATATACCCAAAGACATTGAATTACACGTTTTAGATAAGTGACTTGTAAATGGAATGTTAATTAATCCTCAATAAAGCCATTAAAAATCAGATGCAGCCGAAACCGGTTTGGCTCAGTGGATAGAGCGTCGGCCTGTGGACTCAAGGGTCCCAGGTTCGATTCCGGTCAAGGGCATGTACCTTGGTTGCGGGCACATCCCCAGTAGGGGGTGTGCAAGAGGCAGCTGATCGATGTTTCTCTCTCATCGATGTTTCTAACTCTCTATCCCTCTCTCTTCCTCTCTGTAAAAAATCAATAAAATATATATATTAAAAAATCAGATGCAGCCAGAACAAAGGGCTCACACTAACAAGATGAAATGTATCATAGCTCCAGGTGATAACCAGCTTGTAGACTTTGAAAATCTGCTGCCCTCAAGCAGGACAGGGGCAGCACGGCCTGGCAGTGACGCCAGGGAGCGGGGAAGGATTTCGGTACATCCTAAAGTCAATCTGTACAAACAGCATGACGGGACTGCCAGAGCCATTAAATATGCTGAGCCGGAGGTCGTCCTCTCCCACTGAAACTTCCAGGGACGGTTATGAGCTTTAAAGTGCTCTGGAAAACAGAGCCAACAAAGACAGCGCTCACAGCTCTAAACTCACTCTTAGGCAGAATGAATAGGGACAACTGACATCAGAAAGGTAGTTTTTGCTAAGGCTTCCATGTCAGAGTCTCAGGCCTCAGGTCATCAGACGCACCGGTATTGGGCCTGTTGTGGCTCCCATCTCCCCGTGGCCCCACCCGAGTCTGAGTGAGGGGCTGCCCAGACCTGAGTGCGAAGCTCCCTCAGTACAGGACTGTTGGCTGGGGGCTGGCCCTGCAGTCCTGTTGCCAGGCTCCCTGGCACCAGGGAAAAGGGAAGTGGGGTATCCAGGAACCAAACAGGGTTGAAAAGAAGGAAATCAAAATCATGGCAGGTAAGATATCTTAAAAATCTCTCCAATTATTTTTCTTATCAGTAAGCCAGCCTCTCACTCCCCATACTTCCTAAAATGTCAGCTTTACTTTTGTTCATTTGCACTCCACACCTCACCAAAAATAATTGGAGGGCAGAATGGAAAGTTAGAGCCATGGAGAGGACCTTCTACCATTGCTTGGACTGGATCTGGAGTTTACCTTTGGGCTCCCTGACAGAGAAAACGGAATTACTCAAATAATTTTCATATTCAGGAAAGAGGAAAACATACTACATTTTCAAGAAATAAAAGATTTACTGGTACCACAGTCCAACAGAATTTTCTGACCTGCATCTTTGTTTAAGAGGTTAAAATCTCGATAGAGGAAAATCCATTTTTAATAAAGCATTTTATTTTATAATTATATGTGTTGCTCAGAGGTTGCTGATCTTTTTATTATTTCTACCAGAGTTCCACAGGGGTCAGAAATCAGTTTAAACAGCTTAATTTCTGCTATAATTCAGACACACACACACACACACACACACACACACACACACACACAAAATCCCAGCAATTATTTATGTACCTCTTATGTATCAGCACTGGAGTGGATGAAAGAAGAGAAACCAGAGAATGAGAAGGGTATTTGTCTCCTAGAAACTTCATTGGGAGCGAACACTACTCACAGGAAATCATTTGAAATCTGAAACAGTAGACACTGAGAGACTAAGGTGGGGGGCAGCAGGGACCTTACCTTGTTATGTAGGAGTTCCAGAAGGAGAGATCAATGGGAACCACAGTGGTCAGTAAAAAAGATCAGAGTGAAGCTCTGGAAACCCACTCCCAAGAGCTCTGACCAGCCCCCTCCATAAAGAGGGCAGGGGGCTCACACCCGCCCAGAAAGGCTGGTCCTGTGCCAACCAGGCCAGCTCACAGAAACGCCACCCCACAAGCCTCATTACAGGACAGCCGTCCCCCACAACAGATGCAGCCCCACCCAAACAAGAGAGTTTGGGGACAAAAGAGACTTAAATCTCTGGGCCAGCCCCAAACCCCGCCCCTCTCAGCATCGCTGCAGCCTCAAGAGCCAGGTGGCACCCAGGGCAAGTCTGCCATGCACTCCTGGGAACTGGCATTTTTAATCTGCTCAATTAGAAATGTAACAACTTCTTGCCTGCATTAGCCAGGCTGGCAGGGAGAAGGCATATGTGCCAGAGTGGCTAAGCAAAAGCTGGGAAAGCACAACCCAAAAGCAGCCTCCTTCAGAATGACAGGCATTCAGGAGAAAAGATACTGATGTGCCCAGCTCTTCCTGGATTTCTCTACTCGGCCATGACTGTGGGGCTGGGATGGCCAAGGGCACAGGCTGATGTCTCTTTTCTTCATCTCTAAGTACATCTCACAATAATCTTACCTACTTTTCTAAGATGAAGACAATGCCGATAGAGTGTTTACGCCTGATATCTAGCACATAGAAGTTTCGTTGATGCTGTTATGATCTTGTTGATTTCTAGTATTTTTAGTTCCTTCATCCGATAGTTCTAGTTCCCCCCACCCTTCTGGAAACATTGCAAATATGTCTTTTGAGATGCAAGGGAAGAAGGGTTCAACCGTACCACTAGCGTATCAATGTCTCATTAACAGGTCAATAGGTGGCCGAAACACACCTGAAAAGTTCAATAACCCCAAGGATGCCGCTTCCAGGATTGCAATGCAGTCACCTCATTTGCAGGGCTTGCAGGTCTCCCATGCACTCTGCCTCACCAGGAGGAAGCCGGAGAGGGGAGAGGGCCATTTCATACTTCCCTGCTCAGCCTCCCGCACTTTCCCACTTCCACCCAGGGCCTCCTCAGCACAACAATCAACCATTTGCTATAAAGGGGCTGTGGGAGGTAGAAGAGTGGCCCCCTGAATACACCCACATCCTAATCCCTGGAACATGTGCCTGTGCTAGGTTCTATGGCAAAGGTGAATTAAGGTGGCAGATGGAATTAGTGTTGTTCATCTGCTGATTTTAAAGAAAGATTGTCCTGGATGATTTTAGTGGGCCCTAAGATCACAAGGTGTTTAGAAGTGGAAGCAGGAGGCAAGAGAGAGAGAGAGAGAGAGAGAGAGAGAGAGAGAGAGAGAGAGAGAGAGAGAAGGAGATGGGACTAAGGGAAAAAGGCAGAGATGTAATGTTGCTGGCTTTGCAGATGGAGGAAGAGGCCATAAGCCAAGGGATGAGGGCAGCTTCCAGAAGTTGGAAAAGGCAAGGAAACAGATTCTCCCTAGAGCCACCTTCATTTTAGTCCAGTGGGACCTGGGTCTGACTTTCATCCTACATACTGTAAGAGAATAAATTGGTATTGTTTTAAGCAGCAAGTCTGTGGTCATTTGCTATGGCAGCCATCGAAAACTAGTATGGGGTCTTTCTGCACATAACCTTGTGACATTATTCTGCTTCTCAGGGTGTGTTTGTCACAGAGGTGGCACACATGATGTTTCCGGCATCCTGATGGAACAGGCTAAGCCCTTATGCCCTACAAACATGGGTACAAATTGTCATCACACTGGAAACCCTAATGAGAGCCTGCCCTGGGAGGCAGACTGGCAGAGGGCTTAAGCGGGGCCAGCAGTCGGGGGCATGTTTTGAGCTGCCCAGAGCACCCATGTTCTGCCTCACGAACACGTCTGTGCTTCCCAACCTCATCAGCAGCACAGACCCATGGTCCCCAAGGCTTAAGGGATTATACATGTGTTAATTTCTAGCTAATTTTCCTATTTTTATTCATCAGAGATACATATGACTTCCAACCACAGCTTGTGATCAGCTTGAAGTAGCCGGAGCTCCCATAATGAGTTCATAGAATTCCAGGCAGAAACAAAGGCAGGAAGCTTTAGAGACCCCCCTCAGTCTGGTCCTTAGTACATGTTGGACTTCTCTAAGTTTTTATTTAGTATTTAAAATCCTGGCTGAAGCCCCATTACCACCTCTATGGCTTCATCAAAGCCCTGGATTGAGAAACACTAAAAAATATTTTGCTTGTGTGATCCTTTTGGATCCAGAACTTCATTCCTCTGTATCTAACTCCTTTCACCCAAGGGTTATTTCTGGCTGCCTTTCCGCTCTGTGGGTGGAACACTTTTCTCATTGTTTGGGACATTCACTTCAAGGTCAGCTTAGCTTTTGATCTGTTCAGTAATGGTGACATCCTTGTGAACCTTGGGGACCCCATAATATGTTACAGAAGTTTCCCCCAGTCTGTCCCTGGGAAGGAAGGTGCTGAAAACAAATTCCCTGGACCCTCTTTTTATGGACCATACGCTCACACTCCAGAAAGAGTTAAAGCACATGCCTCCTGCACCCGGGAGTGTAAGCTGTTAGAACTACTGTGGGAAACAGTGCTGCATTACCTACTGAGGTTAAAGACTTACATACCTTATGACCCAGAAATTTCATTTCTAGGTTTATACTCAAAGAAATGTTTTTACACATGCACTAAGGGATGTGTGCGAGAGTGCTCATCGCAGCATTATTTATCACAGTCCACACTGGAAACATCTATGGGAGAATGCTTCCTAAAGTAAGGTGACCAGATCGTCCCGCTTTTGGTGGGACAAAACCGATTTTTAACAATTTGTCCCGCATCCCACGGCGTTTTAAAAAAGTCCCTATTTTAACGCGGGACAAATTGTTAAAAATCGGTTTTGTCTCGCCAAAAGCGGGACTATCTGGTCACCTTATGACCTAAAGGTGTGTTCATAAAGGCAATGAATGAATGTTGCTATATGCAACAAAGATATATCTCATATTTATAGCGTTAAATAAAAAAAGCAGGCACAAAGGAATGTTCTCAGATTCCATTTACATAATATTCCAAAAGCAGATGAAATCACAGTATTTAAGGATTCAGACTTAGGAGACACAATTGTAAAGAAAAGGAAAGCAATAGTAACCACAGAAGATTAATAGTCATTGCTCCTGGGGACCAGAAACAGGATGGTGACTGGGAGGAGACACGAGCGCAACTCCTGGGGCACTAGCCAGGTCCTACTTCCTCACAGCGGTGGTGCTTGTCCTGTGGCAAATCCCTGAGTTGTATGTTTGATACATTTTTTCTGTCTGTGTGTTATAGTTCACACTTTTAAAAAAATGTTTTAAATCTTTATTGTTGAAAGTATTACATATGTGCACTTTTTCCCTCCCATTGACCCCTTATAGGCCCCTTCCCACTTCCCCAGCCCTCCTAGCTCACACTGTTTCAAAGAAAGTTTAAAATTTTTATTCTGACCAATTTCCCCTAAAAGCAAATTCCTTACATTTGAACTATTCTTACTTTTGATTTTTCATTATAACACATATTAATGAGCCTAAGAGAACATTTGAAGAAATCAGAAAACTGGGGAAAATATCACCTCTAATTCTTTCTCCCAAAGGAAAACACTGTTAACATTTTGGTATATTTATATTTCCTTTTAATCTTTTTCTATGACTGTTTTTTTTTTTTTATAATTTTCTTTGTGAATGTAGATGACCATTTTTATTTAAATGTATTTGTTTCACTTAATATTATCCTGTAAACATTTTCAAAGTAATTACAAACACTCCATATAATTATCTCACTGATCACATAGTTCACTAGCATTTGGGTTTTTACTCTTTTTTTTCTATTTATAAATAGTATTATGGCAGAACTTTGTGTTTAGCTTTTTACATGTTTCAAATTATTTCCTTAGAATTCACCCCTGGAAATGGAGTTTCTAGAGCCTAAAATAGTACCTTTCTAAGACCTTTTATCCAAAGCCTGTCTCTTTTCCAGAGTCAGAGTTCAAGGAGCTTAACAAGTCTGAACTGGCTCGCCTTAGGTCATTTAGAATCGCTCCTCCCAGAGCAAGACAATGGATTTATGCTGGGCCCTTCTCTGGGGGCCTCTCATAGTGCATCCATGCCAGGGTAAACTGCAGCCTTGAACCATTGGCCAGCTTCCTTACCTGTGGGCTGGGAGCAATGAAGGGGGTTGTACGGTGTAAACAATACAGAGCTCCTCCCAGAATTGGGTCAGAGTTGGTCTATTGCTCTCCCCAAACTGTAGAGAGAAGGTATGTTTCCAGGGCATGCCTCTGCCAGGAGCCACTGGATTCAGACGACTGTCAGCTCAGGGGCCTTTCCCAGACGCTCTCTACACCCAACCGCTGCTCCCGTCCAATGACACCCCACAGACTGAGTTCCTGTCCCTTTCTCTACCTTCCCAGTGAGATGCACAGTTTGGGTGTACTTAGGTCACTCCGTCAGATTCCTTAAAGGAGCAGAGCTATACGCTCATCAGTAAGTCTCTAAATGCTTAGTGCAGCAATTCCAACAAAGTTGTGCAGTCCTCAATGGAAAATAAGAATATTAATGCCTATTTGGAAGAAACATGGGAGTATAAATGCATAAAATGTACTAAGTATAGTGTCTGCCCATACCAGCCTGTCTACAGACCTGGGCGCCCTTCCTTCTTTTCCTCCCGGGGCTTATCTTTCGCCCTAGGGCAGACAGGATCAAAGAAGAGGTAAATATTCAGGAAACAAACAAACACTGTAGAAATCATGACTTCCAAGTGTATTTTGTGAGGCAGCAACATTTAGAGAATGTAATTAGAGAGGCACTTATCCCAAACCTTGCTTTCACTTGGACTGCCACCACACCTGGGAATCTTACTGTTTGAGTCCTTCTTCTAAATCTAAGCTAAAGAAGTCTGAATCATTTCCTTCCTCATAGTTTTGTCTAGGTTAGTGTTTTTCCAAATACACCTGGTATATTAGAATCACCTTATATATTAGGGCAAGCAAAGCTAGATGCTGTGACAAACAGTCTCCAAATCTCAGTTGCTTAACAGCATAGAGATGTAGTTGTTGCTTATTTCATAGTTCATTGTGCATTAGCAGGTTGTAAAGGGTGATCTTCCCATCCAGAGGCACAGGTTCTTTCCACTTAGT